>NC_090931.1:96481203-97172453 GCF_040938575.1 Ambystoma mexicanum
TCACACTCCTATTCCTTGATCTCTTGTACAGTATTCTGTTGCTCCCGAGCTAGGTTCACGCTCCTGTTCCTTGAACTCTTGTACAGTGTTCTGTTGCTCCGGAGCTAGGTACACGCTCCTCTTCCTTTATCTCTTGTACAGTTCTCCATTGCTCCTGAGCTAGGTTCAGACTCCTATTCCTTGAACTCTTGAACAGTGCCCCATTGCTCCCGAGCTAGGGTCACACTCCTATTCCATGAACTCTTGTACAGTGCTCCATTGCTCCCAAGCTAGGTTCACACTCCTATTCCATGAACTCTTGTACAGTGCTCCATTACTCCGGAGCTAGGTTCACACTCCTATTCCTTGAACTCTTGCACAGTGCTCCATTACTCCGGAGCTAGGTTCACACTCCTATTCCTTGAACTCTTGCACAGTGCTCCATTGCTCCAGAGCTAGGTTCACACTTCTATTCCTTGAACTCTTGCACAATGTAACGCTCACCTGATTCCCGTAGAGGCGCCGGTCTTGACTGGGCATATACCGTATCTTCAAAGGTGATGTGTAACACACGGCTGGCTCTTTGAGCTGGACTTCTGTGCACTGTATGTCTGACTCGAAGGGTAAGATGTCTGCAGATAGAAAATATGGGATTAAGGAACTGGGTTATTGAATGTCTCTCTCTTCTTCCCTTTCTCTTCTCCTGTAGAACCCCAAAGGTTAACACTCTCACCTTAGGTAAGTGAACGCTGTGCTCTCCATCTGCCTCGGGGCAGGGTGCTGTAACCAGTTTCTTCACTGGATAAGGGGAGCAGGCCTCTTGACTTCAGAGGACTGCTGTCTGTCGTTTACTGCACGAACGGTAAGTCTCGAGTAATTCTAATGTCTTTAAAGTCTTTAGTAATGATGTCTCTTGTTTTGCAGGGTTCCGGCGATGGCGGATGACGGGCTGAAGTGAGTTGAAGATGGAGCCCGTGTGATGAATAGAAGCGCCTGGAAGCATGTAAGTAAGCGCTTGTTGCCTGCTTCACGATGCGCTCTAACTGTCTTTTTATTTTGCAGGTACAAGTTCGGAGCGGCTGCAGGG
Source organism: Ambystoma mexicanum (assembly GCF_040938575.1). Classification (NCBI taxonomy): domain Eukaryota; kingdom Metazoa; phylum Chordata; class Amphibia; order Caudata; family Ambystomatidae; genus Ambystoma; species Ambystoma mexicanum. Next base: position 96,482,270 of record NC_090931.1, read on the forward strand.
TGCCGGAATACCCACTGGGTTAGATGTGGAAAGGAGTAATGGCACGTGAGTATTAAAGTTCCCCAATGTCTTTAAACGCACCTTGTTTTGTCTTTCAGATGCGGGATGCAGCGCCGAAGGCCTCCGGAGCGTGCGAAGAGTAGGTAAGCCTTTGTCTTTCAGATACCGGAATGCAGCGCGAGGCGTTGGTGACAGCCGATGGACCAAGTAAGTGAAGAGCTGTCACTGAAGACCGTAATGCTAACCTGTTCTTTCTTGTCTTTATAGGTGTTGCTGAAGACTGGATTCAGGATGGTAAGCCTTTTTCCTTAGGCCCAGGATCACATGCAGAAGACACGATGAGCGTTCTGCTGCAGAGGATGCAGAATAACGCAAAGCAAGATTCATCCATCGGGTGTGGTTTAAATAGCCTCCTGTAGTGCTTAGGTGCCTCCTTCCACAGCCACGCCTAGGTAAGAAAAGAGTTCCTGCTTTCCAGAAGAGTTCCAGTGTTCTGAATCTAGGGAGTGGCTCCTGCCCCACCCAACAGGAAAAGTAGTTCCAAACAGAAGAGGATCAGAGGCTCAACTGGCAGGCAAGTAAGCAGCATGGTCTGCTGCAGGTAAGTCCACCCAAGCATTATGAGCCCGGCGCTTCCAGCGCTGGGACTGGGCATATTTATGAGCCTGGTGCCACTGGCGCCAGGACTGGGTCCAAAAGGTCCCAATTGGGACTGGTTGGCACTCGGAACCTGGGTTATGGATCTGCTTCCAAGGGAGTTGGGAAAACCCTGACCTTTTGGAAGCAGAGATCATGACACACAATGCTCCATTGCTCTCGAGCTATGTTCATACTCCTATTCCATGAGACCTTTTACAGTGCTCCATTACCCTAGAGCTAGGTTCACGCTCCTGTTCCATGAGCCCTTTTACAGTGCTCTTTTGCCCCTGAGCTAGGTTTACACCCCTGAGCTAGGTTTACACCCATGTTCCTTGAACTCTTGTACAGTGCTCCATTGCTCCCGAGCTAGGTTCACACTCCTATTCCTTGAACTCTTATACAGTGCTCCATTGCTCCTGAGCTAGGGTCACACTCCTATTCCTTGAACTCTTGTACAGTGCTCCATTGCTCCCGAGCTAGGTTCACACTCCGATTCCTTGAACTCTTGTACAGTGCTCCATTGCTCCCGAGCTAGGTTCATGCCCCTGTTCCTTGATCTCTTGTACAGTGCTCCTTTGCCCCTGAGCTAGGTTCATGCTCCTGTTCCTTGAACTCTTGTACAATGTTCTGTTTCTCCTGAGCTAGGGTCACGCTCCTTTTCTTTAAACTTTGTAGAGTGCGCCGTTACTCCCGACCTAGGTTCATGCTCCTGTTCCTTAAACTCTTCTAAAAGGCTCTGTTGGTCCCGAGCTAGGTTCACGCTCCTTTTCCTTGAACTCTTGTACAGTGCTCCATTGCTCCTGAGCTAAGTTCACGCTGCTGTTCCTTGATCTCTTGTACAGTGCTCCCTTGCTCCTGAGCTAGGTTCCCGCTCCTGTTCCATGAACAGGAGCATAAACAGTGCTCCATTGCTCCAGAGCTAGGTTCACACTCCTGCTCCTTGAGCACTTGTACAGTGTTCCTTTTCCCAAGCTAGGTTCACACTCCAGTTCCTTGAACTCTTTTACAGTGCTCCATTGCTCCCGAGCTAGATTCACACTCCTATTCCTTGATCTCTTGTACAGTATTCTGTTGCTCCCGAGCTAGGTTCATGCTCCTGTTCCTTGAACTCTTGTACAGTGCTCCATTGCTCCCGAGTTAGGTTTACACTCCTGTTCCTTGAACTCTTGTACAGTGCTCCATTGCTCCCAAGCTAGGTTCATACTCCTATTCCTTGAGCCCTTTTACAGTGCTCCGTTACCTCAGAGCTAGGTTCACACTCCTGTTCCTTGATCTCTTGTACAGTTCCCCATTGCTCCTGATCTAGGTTCACACTCCTATTCCTTGAACTCTTGTACAGTGCTCCATTGCTCCCGAGCTAGGGTCACACTCCTATTCCTTGAACTCTTGTACAGTGCTCCATTGCTCCCAAGCTAGGTTCATACTCCTATTCCTTGAACTCTTGTACAGTGCTCCATTGCTCCCGAGCTAGGTTCACGCTCCTGTTCCTTGAACTCTTCTACAGTGTTCCGTTGCTCCTGAGCTAGGTTCATGCTCCTGTTTTTTAAACTCTTGTAAAGGGCACCGTTGCTCCGGAGCTAGGTTCATGCTCCTGTCCCTTAAACTCTTGTAAAAGGCGCCGTTGGTCTCAAACTAGGTTCACGCTCCTTTTCCTTGAACTCTTGTACAGTGCTCCATTGCTCCAGAGCTAAGTTCATGCCCCTGTTCCTTGATCTCTTGTACGGTGCTCCTTTGCTCCCAAGCAAGGTTCACGCTCCTGTTCCTTGATCTCTTTTATACTGCTCCATTGCTTCCGAGTTAGGTTCATGCCCCTGTTCCTTAATCTCTTGTACAGTGTGCCATCGCTCGTATGCTAGGTTCACGCTCCTGTTCCTTGAGCCCTTTTACAGTGCTCTGTTACCCTATGAACAGGAGCGTGAACAGTGCTCCATGGCTCCAGAGCTAGGTTCACGCTTGTGCTCCTTGAACTCTTGTACAGTGTTCCGTTGCTCCCGAGCTAGGTTCACGCTCCTGTTCCTTGAACTCTTGTACAGTGTTCTGTTGCTCCGGAGCTAGGTTCACGCTCCTGTTCCTTGAACTCTTGTAGAGTGCACTGTTAGCCCCGAGCTACGTTCATGCTCTTGTTCTTTAAATTCTTGTAAAGGACGTTGTTGCTCCCGAACTAGGTTCATGCTCGTGTTCCTTAAAATATTGTAAAGGGCACCGTTGGTCCCGAGCTAGGTTCATGCTATTTTTTCTTTAACTCTTGTACAGTGCTGCATTGCTCCCAAGCTATGTTCACACTCCAGTTCCTTGATCTCTTTTACAGTGCTCCTTTGCCCCTGAGCTAGGTTCATGCTCCTGTTCCATAAACAGGAGCGTGAACAGTGCTCCATTGATCCTGAGCTAAGTTCACGCTCCTGTTCTTTGATCTCTTGTACAGTGCTCCATTACTCCGGAGCTAGGTTCACACTCCTATTCCTTGAACTCTTGCACAGTGCTCCATTGCTCCAGAGCTAGGTTCACACTCCTATTCCTTGAACTCTTGCACAGTGCTCCATTGCTCCAGAGCTAGGTTCACACTTCTATTCCTTAAACAGGAGCATAAACAGTGATCCATTGCTCCAGAGCTAGGTTCACACTCCTGCTCCTTGAGCAGTTGTACAGTGTTCTTTTGCCCGAGCTAGGTTCACGCTCCAGTTCCTTGATCTCTTTTACAGTGCTCCATTGCTCCCGAGCTAGATTCACACTCCTATTCCTTGATCTCTTGTACAGTATTCTGTTGCTCCCGAGCTAGGTTCACGCTCCTGTTCCTTGAACTCTTGTACAGTGTTCTGTTGCTCCGGAGCTAGGTACACGCTCCTCTTCCTTTATCTCTTGTACAGTTCTCCATTGCTCCTGAGCTAGGTTCAGACTCCTATTCCTTGAACTCTTGAACAGTGCCCCATTGCTCCCGAGCTAGGGTCACACTCCTATTCCATGAACTCTTGTACAGTGCTCCATTGCTCCCAAGCTAGGTTCACACTCCTATTCCATGAACTCTTGTCCAGTGCTCCATTGCTCCCAAGATAGGTTCACACTCCTATTCCTTGAACTCTTGTACAGTGCTCCATTGCTCCTGAGCTAGGTTCAAACTCCTATTCCTTGAACTCTTCGACAGTGTTCCGTTGCTCCTGAGCTAGGTTCATGCTCCTGTTTCTTAAACTCTTGTAAAGGGCACCGTTGCTCCGGAGCTAGGTTCATGCTCCTGTCCCTTAAACTCTTGTAAAAGGCGCCGTTGGTCTCAAACTAGGTTCACGCTCCTTTTCATTGAACTCTTCTACAGTGCTCCATTGCTCGCGAGCTAGGTTCACGCTCCTGATCCTTGATCTCTTTTATAGTGCTCCATTGATTCCGAGTTCGGTTCATGCTCCTGTTCCTTGATCTCTTGTACGGTGTTCCTTTGACCCTGAGCTAGGTTGACGCTCCTGTTCTAGGAACAGAAGCGTGAACATTGCTCCATTGCTCTCGAGCTAGGTTCATGCTCTTGTTTCTTGAATTCTTGTACAGTGCTCCTTTGCTCCTAAGCTAGGTTCACGCTCCTGTTCCTTGATCTCTTTTATAGTGCTCCATTGCTTCCGAGTTCGGTTCATGCTCCTGTTCCTTGATCTCTTGTACAGTGTGCCATCGCTCCTATGCTAGGTTCACGCTCCTGTTCCTTGAGCCCTTTTACAGTGCTCTGTTACCCTATGAACAGGAGCGTGAACAGTGCTCCATGTCTCCAGAGCTAGGTTCACGCTTGTGCTCCTTGAACTCTTGTACAGTATTCTGTTGCTCCGAGCTAGGTTCACGCTCCTGTTCCTTGAACTCTTGTACAGTGTTCTGTTGCTCCGGAGCTAAGTTCACGCTCCTGTTCCTTGAACTCTTGTAGAGTGCACCGTTAGCCCCGAGCTAGGTTCATACTCCTGTTCTTTAAACTCTTGTAAAGGGCGCTGTTGTTCCAGAACTAGGTTCATGCTCCTGTTCCTTAAAATATTGTAAAGGGCACCGTTGGTCCTGAGCTAGGTTCATGCTACTTTTTCTTTATCTCTTGTACAGTGCTCCATTGCTCCCAAGCTAGGTTCACGCTCCAGTTCCTTGATCTCTTTTACAGTGCTCCTTTGCCCCTGAGCTAGGTTCATGCTCCTGTTCTATGAACAGGAGCGTGAACAGTGCTCCATTGATCCTGAGCTAAGTTCACGCTCCTGTTCCTTGATCTCTTGTACAGTGCTCCATTACTCCCGATCTAGGTTCACACTCCTGTTCCTTGATCTCTTGTACAGTGCTCCATTACTCCCGATCTAGGTTCACACTCCTATTCCTTGAACTCTTGCACAGTGCTCCATTGCTCTCGAGCTATGTTCATACTCCTATTCCTTGAACTCTTGTACAGTGTTCCGTTGCCCCCGAGCTAGGTTCACGCTCCTGTTCCTTGAATTCTTGTACAGTGCTCCATTGCTCCCGAGCTAAATTCACACTCCTGTTCCTTGAACCCTTGTACAGTGTTCCGTTTCTCCCGAGCTAGGTTCACTCTCCTGCTCCTTGAGCTCTTGTACAGTGCTCTTTTGCCCCTGAGCTGGGTTCACGCTCCTGTTCCTTGAACTCTTGTACAGTGCTCCATTGCTCCCGAGCTAGCTTCACACTCCTATTCCTTGAACTCTTGTACAGTGCTCCATTGCTCCCGAGCTAAGTTCACACTCCGATTCCTTGAACTCTTGTACAGTGCGCGATTACTCCAGAGCTAGGTTCACACTCATATTCCTTGAACTCTTGTACAGTGTTCCATTGCTCCTGAGCTAGGTTCATGCTCCTGTTCCTTGAACTCTTGTACAATGTTCTGTTGCTCCCGAGCTAGGTTCACGCTTCTTTTCTTTGAACTCTTGTAGAGTGTGCCATTACCCCCGACCTAGGTTCATGCATCTGTTCCTTAAACTCTTGTAAAAGGCGCTGTTGGTCCCGAGCTAGGTTCACACTCCTTTTCCTTGAACTCTTGTACAGTGCTCCATTGCTGCTGAGCTAAGTTCACGCTGCTGTTCCTTGATCTCTTTTATAGTGCTCCATTGCTTCCGAGTTCGGTTCATGCTCCTGTTCCTTGATCTCTTGTACAGTGTGCCATCGCTCCTATGCTAGGTTCACGCTCCTGTTCCTTGAGCCCTTTTACAGTGCTCTGTTACCCTATGAACAGGAGCGTGAACAGTGCTCCATGTCTCCAGAGCTAGGTTCACGCTTGTGCTCCTTGAACTCTTGTACAGTATTCTGTTGCTCCGAGCTAGGTTCACGCTCCTGTTCCTTGAACTCTTGTACAGTGTTCTGTTGCTCCGGAGCTAAGTTCACGCTCCTGTCCCTTAAACTCTTGTAAAAGGCGCCGTTGGTCTCAAACTAGGTTCACGCTCCTTTTCATTGAACTCTTCTACAGTGCTCCATTGCTCCGGAGCTAGGTTCACGCTCCTGATCCTTGATCTCTTTTATAGTGCTCCATTGATTCCGAGTTCGGTTCATGCTCCTGTTCCTTGATCTCTTGTACGGTGTTCCTTTGACCCTGAGCTAGGTTGACGCTCCTGTTCTAGGAACAGAAGCGTGAACATTGCTCCATTGCTCTCGAGCTAGGTTCATGCTCTTGTTTCTTGAATTCTTGTACAGTGCTCCTTTGCTCCTAAGCTAGGTTCACGCTCCTGTTCCTTGATCTCTTTTATAGTGCTCCATTGCTTCCGAGTTCGGTTCATGCTCCTGTTCCTTGATCTCTTGTACAGTGTGCCATCGCTCCTATGCTAGGTTCACGCTCCTGTTCCTTGAGCACTTTTACAGTGCTCTGTTACCCTATGAACAGGAGCGTGAACAGTGCTCCATGTCTCCAGAGCTAGGTTCACGCTTGTGCTCCTTGAACTCTTGTACAGTATTCTGTTGCTCCGAGCTAGGTTCACGCTCCTGTTCCTTGAACTCTTGTACAGTGTTCTGTTGCTCCGGAGCTAAGTTCACGCTCCTGTTCCTTGAACTCTTGTAGAGTGCACCGTTAGCCCCGAGCTAGGTTCATACTCCTGTTCTTTAAACTCTTGTAAAGGGCGCTGTTGTTCCAGAACTAGGTTCATGCTCCTGTTCCTTAAAATATTGTAAAGGGCACCGTTGGTCCTGAGCTATGTTCATGCTACTTTTTCTTTATCTCTTGTACAGTGCTCCATTGCTCCCAAGCTAGGTTCACGCTCCAGTTCCTTGATCTCTTTTACAGTGCTCCTTTGCCCCTGAGCTAGGTTCATGCTCCTGTTCTATGAACAGGAGCGTGAACAGTGCTCCATTGATCCTGAGCTAAGTTCACGCTCCTGTTCCTTGATCTCTTGTACAGTGCTCCATTACTCCCGATCTAGGTTCACACTCCTGTTCCTTGATCTCTTGTACAGTGCTCCATTACTCCCGATCTAGGTTCACACTCCTATTCCTTGAACTCTTGCACAGTGCTCCATTGCTCTCGAGCTATGTTCATACTCCTATTCCTTGAACTCTTGTACAGTGTTCCGTTGCCCCCGAGCTAGGTTCACGCTCCTGTTCCTTGAATTCTTGTACAGTGCTCCATTGCTCCCGAGCTAAATTCACACTCCTGTTCCTTGAACCCTTGTACAGTGTTCCGTTTCTCCCGAGCTAGGTTCACTCTCCTGCTCCTTGAGCTCTTGTACAGTGCTCTTTTGCCCCTGAGCTGGGTTCACGCTCCTGTTCCTTGAACTCTTGTACAGTGCTCCATTGCTCCCGAGCTAGCTTCACACTCCTATTCCTTGAACTCTTGTACAGTGCTCCATTGCTCCCGAGCTAAGTTCACACTCCGATTCCTTGAACTCTTGTACAGTGCGCCATTACTCCAGAGCTAGGTTCACACTCATATTCCTTGAACTCTTGTACAGTGTTCCATTGCTCCTGAGCTAGGTTCATGCTCCTGTTCCTTGAACTCTTGTACAATGTTCTGTTGCTCCCGAGCTAGGTTCACGCTTCTTTTCTTTGAACTCTTGTAGAGTGTGCCATTACCCCCGACCTAGGTTCATGCATCTGTTCCTTAAACTCTTGTAAAAGGCGCTGTTGGTCCCGAGCTAGGTTCACACTCCTTTTCCTTGAACTCTTGTACAGTGCTCCATTGCTGCTGAGCTAAGTTCACGCTGCTGTTCCTTGATCTCTTTTATAGTGCTCCATTGCTTCCGAGTTCGGTTCATGCTCCTGTTCCTTGATCTCTTGTACAGTGTGCCATCGCTCCTATGCTAGGTTCACGCTCCTGTTCCTTGAGCCCTTTTACAGTGCTCTGTTACCCTATGAACAGGAGCGTGAACAGTGCTCCATGTCTCCAGAGCTAGGTTCACGCTTGTGCTCCTTGAACTCTTGTACAGTATTCTGTTGCTCCGAGCTAGGTTCACGCTCCTGTTCCTTGAACTCTTGTACAGTGTTCTGTTGCTCCGGAGCTAAGTTCACGCTCCTGTCCCTTAAACTCTTGTAAAAGGCGCCGTTGGTCTCAAACTAGGTTCACGCTCCTTTTCATTGAACTCTTCTACAGTGCTCCATTGCTCGCGAGCTAGGTTCACGCTCCTGATCCTTGATCTCTTTTATAGTGCTCCATTGATTCCGAGTTCGGTTCATGCTCCTGTTCCTTGATCTCTTGTACGGTGTTCCTTTGACCCTGAGCTAGGTTGACGCTCCTGTTCTAGGAACAGAAGCGTGAACATTGCTCCATTGCTCTCGAGCTAGGTTCATGCTCTTGTTTCTTGAATTCTTGTACAGTGCTCCTTTGCTCCTAAGCTAGGTTCACGCTCCTGTTCCTTGATCTCTTTTATAGTGCTCCATTGCTTCCGAGTTCGGTTCATGCTCCTGTTCCTTGATCTCTTGTACAGTGTGCCATCGCTCCTATGCTAGGTTCACGCTCCTGTTCCTTGAGCACTTTTACAGTGCTCTGTTACCCTATGAACAGGAGCGTGAACAGTGCTCCATGTCTCCAGAGCTAGGTTCACGCTTGTGCTCCTTGAACTCTTGTACAGTATTCTGTTGCTCCGAGCTAGGTTCACGCTCCTGTTCCTTGAACTCTTGTACAGTGTTCTGTTGCTCCGGAGCTAAGTTCACGCTCCTGTTCCTTGAACTCTTGTAGAGTGCACCGTTAGCCCCGAGCTAGGTTCATACTCCTGTTCTTTAAACTCTTGTAAAGGGCGCTGTTGTTCCAGAACTAGGTTCATGCTCCTGTTCCTTAAAATATTGTAAAGGGCACCGTTGGTCCTGAGCTAGGTTCATGCTACTTTTTCTTTATCTCTTGTACAGTGCTCCATTGCTCCCAAGCTAGGTTCACGCTCCAGTTCCTTGATCTCTTTTACAGTGCTCCTTTGCCCCTGAGCTAGGTTCATGCTCCTGTTCTATGAACAGGAGCGTGAACAGTGCTCCATTGATCCTGAGCTAAGTTCACGCTCCTGTTCCTTGATCTCTTGTACAGTGCTCCATTACTCCCGATCTAGGTTCACACTCCTGTTCCTTGATCTCTTGTACAGTGCTCCATTACTCCCGATCTAGGTTCACACTCCTATTCCTTGAACTCTTGCACAGTGCTCCATTGCTCTCGAGCTATGTTCATACTCCTATTCCTTGAACTCTTGTACAGTGTTCCGTTGCCCCCGAGCTAGGTTCACGCTCCTGTTCCTTGAATTCTTGTACAGTGCTCCATTGCTCCCGAGCTAAATTCACACTCCTGTTCCTTGAACCCTTGTACAGTGTTCTGTTGCTCCCGAGCTAGCTTCACATTCCTATACCTTGAACTCTTGTACAGTGCTCCATTGCTCCCGAGCTAGGGTCACACTCCTATTCCTTGAACTCTTGTACAGTGCTCCATTGCTCCCGAGCTAGGTTCACACTCCGATTCCTTGAACTCTTGTACAGTGCGCCATTACTCCCGAGCTAGGTTCACACTCATATTCCTTGAACTCTTGTACAGTGCTCCATTGCTCCCGAGCTAGGTTCACTCTCCTGCTCCTTGAGCTCTTGTACAGTGCTCTTTTGCCCCTGAGCTGGGTTCACGCTCCTGTTCCTTGAACTCTTGTACAGTGCTCCATTGCTCCCGAGCTAGCTTCACACTCCTATTCCTTGAACTCTTGTACAGTGCTCCATTGCTCCCGAGCTAAGTTCACACTCCGATTCCTTGAACTCTTGTACAGTGCGCCATTACTCCCGAGCTAGGTTCACACTCATATTCCTTGAACTCTTGTACAGTGTTCCATTGCTCCTGAGCTAGGTTCATGCTCCTGTTCCTTGAACTCTTGTACAATGTTCTGTTGCTCCCGAGCTAGGTTCACGCTTCTTTTCTTTGAACTCTTGTAGAGTGTGCCATTACCCCCGACCTAGGTTCATGCATCTGTTCCTTAAACTCTTGTAAAAGGCGCTGTTGGTCCCGAGCTAGGTTCACACTCCTTTTCCTTGAACTCTTGTACAGTGCTCCATTGCTGCTGAGCTAAGTTCACGCTGCTGTTCCTTGATCTCTTGTACAGTGCTCTCTTGCCCCTGAGCTAGGTTCACTCTCCTTTTCCATGAACATGATCATGAACAGTGTTCCTTTGCCCAAGCTAGGTTCACGCTCCTGTTCCCGAGCTATGTTCATGCTCCTGTTCTTTAAACTCTTTTAAAGGGCGCTGTTGCTCCAGAACTAGGTTCATGCTCCTGTTCCTTAAAATATTGTAAAGGGCACCGTTGGTCCCGAGCTAGGTTCATGCTACTTTTTCTTTAACTCTTGTACAGTGCTCCATTGCTCCCAAGCTAGGTTCACGCTCCAGTTCCTTGATCTCTTTTACAGTGCTCCTTTGCCCCTGAGCTAGGTTCATGCTCCTGTTCTATGAACAGGAGCGTGAACAGTGCTCCATTGATCCTGAGCTAAGTTCACGCTCCTGTTCCTTGATCTCTTGTACAGTGCTCCATTACTCCCGAGCTAGGTTCACACTCCTATTCCTTGAACTCTTGTACAGTGCTCCATTGCTCCGGAGCTAGGTTCACACTCCTATTCCTTGAACTCTTGCACAGTGCTCCATTGCTCCAGAGCTAGGTTTACACTCCTATTCCTTGAACTCTTGCACAGTGCTCCATTGCTCCAGAGCTAGGTTCACACTTCTATTCCTTGAACTCTTGCACAGTGCTCCATTGCTCTCGAGCTATGTTCATACTCCTATTCCTTGAACTCTTGTACAGTGTTCTGTTGCCCCCGAGCTAGGTTCATGCTCCTGTTCCTTGAATTCTTGTACAGTGCTCCATTGCTCCCAAGCTAAATTCACACTCCTGTTCCTTGAACCCTTGTACAGTGTTCCGTTGCTCCCGAGCTAGGTTCACTCTCCTGCTCCTGGAGCTCTTGTACAGTGCTCTTTGGCCCCTGAGCTAGGTTCACGCTCCAGTTCCTTGAACTCTTGAACAGTGCTCCATTGCTCCCGAGCTAGGTTCACACTCCTATTCCTTGAACTCTTGTACAGTGCTCCATTGCTCCCGAGCTAGGTTCACACTCCGATTCCTTGAACTCTTGTACAGTGCGCCATTACTGCCGAGCTAGGTTCACACTCATATTCCTTGAACTCTTGTACAGTGTTCCATTGCTCCTGAGCTAGGTTCATGCTCCTGTTCCTTGAACTCTTGTACAATGTTCTGTTGCTCCCGAGCTAGGTTCACGCTTCTTTTCTTTGAACTCTTGTAGAGGGCGCCATTACCCCCGACCTATGTTCATGCTCCTGTTCCTTAAACTCTTGTTAAAGGCGCTGTTGGTCCCGAGCTAGGTTTACGCTCCTTTTCCTTGAACTCTTGTACAGTGCTCCATTGCTCCTGAGCTAAATTCACGCTGCTGTTTCTTGATCTCTTGTACAGTGCTCTCTTGCCCCTGAGCTAGGTTCACTCTCCTGTTCTATGAACATGATCATGAACAGTGCTCCATTGCTCCAGAGCTAGGTTCACACTCATGCTCCTTGAGCAGTTGTACAGTGTTCCTTTGCCCGAGCTAGGTTCACGCTCCTGTTCCCAAGCTAGGTTCACGCTCCTGTTCCTTGAACTCTTGTACAGTGTTCCGTTGCTCCGGATCTAGGTTCACACTCCAGTTCCTTGAACTCTTGTACAGTGCACCGTTAGCTGCGAGCTAGGTTCCTGCTCCTGTTCTTTAAACTCTTGTTAACGGTGCTGTTGCTCCCAAGCTAGGTTCATGCTGCTGTTCCTAAAAATCTTGTAAAAGGCGCCGTTGGTCCCGAGCTAGGTTCATGTTACATTTTCTTTAACTCTTGTACAGTGCTCCATTGCTCCCAAGCTAGTTTCACGCTCCAGTTCATTGATCTCTTTAACAGTGCTCCTTTGCCCCTGAGCTAGGTTCATGCTCCTGTTCCATGAACAGGAGTGTGAACAGTGCTCCATTGATCCTGAGCTAAGTTCACGCTCCTGTTCCTTGATCTCTTGTACAGTGCTCCATTACTCCCGAGCTAGGTTCACGCTCCTGTTCCTTGAACTCTTGTACAGTGCTCCATTACTCCCGAGCTAGGTTCACACTCATATTCCTTGAACTCTTGTACAGTGTTCCGTTGCTCCCGAGCTAGGTTCACGCTCCCGTTCCTTGAACTCTTGTACAGTGTTCCGTTGCTCCGGAGCTAGGTTCACACTCCTGTTCCTTGAACTCTTATACAGTGCGCCGTTAGCCCCGAGCTAGGTTCATGCTCCTGTTCTTTAAACTCTTGTAAACGGTGCTGTTGGTCCCGAGCTAGGTTCATGCTACTTTTTCTTTAACTCTTGTACAGTGCTCCATTGCTCCCAAGCTAGGTGCATGCTCCAGTTCCTTGATATCTTTTACAGTGCTCCTTTGCCCCGGAGCTAGGTTCATGCTCCTGTTTCATGAACAGGAGTGTGAACATTGCTCCATTACTCCCAAGCTAGGTTCACGCTCCTGTTACTTGAACTCTTGTACAGTGCTCCATTGCTTCCGAGCTAGGTTCACACTCCTGTTCCTTGAGCCCTTTACAGTGGTCCTTTGCCCCTGAGCTAGGTTCACGCTCCTGTTCCTTGAACTCCTGTACGGTGTCCATTGCTCCCGAGCTAGGTTCACACTCCTATTCCTTGAACTCTTGTACAGTGCTCCATTGCTCCAGAGCTAGGTTCACACTCCTATTCCTTGAACACTTGTACAGTATTCTGTTGCTCCCGAGCTAGGTTCATGCTCCTGTTCCTTGAACTCTTGTACAGTGCTCCGTTGCTCCCGAGTTAGGTTTACGCACCTATTCCTTGAACTCTTGTACAGTGCTCCATTGCTCCTGAGCTAGGTTCATACTCCTATTCCTTGAGGCCTTTTACAGTGCTCCATAACCTCAGAGCTAGGTTCACGCTCCTGTTCCTTGAACTCTTGTACAGTGCCCCATTGCTCCCGAGCTAGTGTCACACTCCAGTTCCTTGATCTCTTTAACAGTGCTCCTTTGCCCCTGAGCTAGGTTCATGCTCCTGTTCCATGAACAGGAGCGTGAACAGTGCTCCATTGATCCTGAGCTAAGTTCACGCTTCCGTTCCTTGAACTCTTGTACAGTGTGCCGTTGATCCGGAGCTAGGTTTACACTCCTGTTCCTTGAACTCTTATACAGTGCGTCGTTAGCCCCGAGCTAGGTTCATGCTCCTGTTTTTAAATTCTTGTAAATGGTGCTGTTGGTCCCGAGCTAGGTTCATGCTACTTTTTCTTTAACTCTTGTACAGTGCACCATTGCTCCCAAGCTAGTTTCACGCTCCAGTTCCTTGATCTCTTTAACAGTGCTCCTTTGCCCCTGAGCTAGGTTCATGCTCCTGTTCCATGAACAGGAGCGTGAACAGTGCTCCATTGATCCTGAGCTAAGTTCACGCTCCCGTTCCTTGAACTCTTGTAAAGTGTGCCGTTGCTCCGGAGCTAGGTTCACACTCCTGTTCCTTGAACTCTTATACCGTGCGTCGTGAGCCCCGAGCTAGGTTCATGCTCCTGTTCTTTAAACTCTTGTAAACGGTGCTGTTGGTCCCGAGCTAGGTTCATGCTACTTTTTCTTTAACTCTTGTACAGTGCTCCATTGCTCCCAAGCTAGGTTCATGCTCCAGTTCCTTGATATCTTTTACAGTGCTCCTTTGCCCCGGAGCTAGGTTCATGCTCCTGTTCCATGAACAGGAGCGTGAACATTGCTCCATTACTCCCGAGCTAGGTTCACGCTCCTGTTCCTTGAACTCTTGTACAGTGCTCCATTGCTTCAGAGCTAGGGTCACACTCCTGTTCCTTGAGTCCTTTTACAGTGGTCCTTTGCCCCTGAGCTAGGTTCACGCTCCTGTTCCTTGAACTCCTGTACAGTGTCCATTGCTCCCGAGCTAGGTTCACACTCCTATTCCTTGAACTCTTGTACAGTGCTCCATTGCTCCAGAGCTAGGTTCACACTCCTATTCCTTGAACTCTTGTACAGTATTCTGTTGCTCCCGAGCTAGGTTCATGCTCCTGTTCCTTGAACTCTTGTACAGTGCTCCATTGCTCCTGAGCTAGGTTCATACTCCTATTCCTTGAGGCCTTTTACAGTGCTCCATAATCTCAGAAATAGGTTCACGCTCCTGTTCCTTGAACTCTTGTACAGTGCTCCATTGCTCCCGAGCTAGGTTCACACTCCTATTCCTTGAACTCTTGTACAGTGCTCCATTGCTCCTGAGCTAGTGTCACACTCCTATTCCTTGAAGTCTTGTACAGTGCTCCATTGCTCCCGAGCAAGGTTCACTCTCCTATTCCTTGAGGCCTTTTACAGTGCTCCATAACCTCAGAGCTAGGTTCACGCTCCTGTTCCTTGAACTCTTGTACAGTGCTCCATTGCTCCCGAGCTAGGTTCACACTCCTATTCCTTGAACTCTTGTACAGTGCTCCATTGCTTCCGAGCTAGGTTCATACTCCTATTCCTTGAGGCCTTTTACAATGCTCCATAACCTCAGAGCTAGGTTCACGCTCCTGTTCCTTGAACTCTTGTACAGTGCTCCATTGCTCCGAGCTAGGTTCACACTCCTATTCCTTGAACTCTTGTACAGTGCTCCATTGCTCCCGAGCTAGGTTCATACTCCTATTCCTTGAGGCCTTTTACAATGCTCCATAACCTCAGAGCTAGGTTCACGCTCCTGTTCCTTGAACTCTTGTACAGTGCTCCATTGCTCCTGAGCTAAATTCACGCTGCTGTTCCTTGAAGTCATGTACAGTGCTCCATTGCTCCCGAGCAAGGTTCACTCTCCTATTCCTTGAACTCTTGAACAGTATTCTGTTGCTCCCGAGCTAGGTTTACGCTCCTTTTCCTTGAACTCTTGTACAGTGCTCCATTGATCCTGAGCTAAATTCACCCTGCTGTTCCTTTATCTCTTGTACAGTGCTCTCTTGCCCCTGAGCTAGGTTCACTCTTCTGTTCCATGAACATGATCATGAACAGTGCTCCATTGCTCCAGAGCTAGGTTCACACTCATGCTCCTTGAGCAGTTGTACAGTGTCCCTTTGCCCGAGCTAGGTTCACGCTCCTGTTCCCGAGCTAGGTTCACACTCCTATTCCTCAAACATTTGTACAGTGTTCTGTTGCTCTCGAGCTAGGTTCACGCTCCTGTAACTCTTGTACAGTGTTCCATTGCTCCCGAGCTAGGTTCACGCTCCTGTTCCTTGAACTCTTATACAGTGTTCCGTTGCTCCGGAGCTAGGTTCATGCTCCTGTTCTTTAACCTCTTGTAAACGGTGCTGTTGCTCGCGAGCTAGGTTCATGCTCCTGTTCCTAAAAATCTTGTAAAAGGCGCCGTTGGTCCCGAGCTAGGTTCACATTACTTTTCCTTTAACTCTTGTACAGTGCTCCATTGCTCCCAAGCTAGTTTCACGCTCCAGTTCCTTGATCTCTTTAACAGTGCTCCTTTGCCCCTTAGCTAGGTTCATGCTCCTGTTCCATGAACAGGAGCGTGAACAGTGCTCCATTGATCCTGAGCTAAGTTCACGCTCCCGTTCCTTGAACTCTTGTACAGTGTTCCGTTGCTCCGGAGCTAGGTTCACACTCCTGTTCCTTGAACTCTTATACAGTGCGTCGTTAGCCCCGAGCTAGGTTCATGCTCCTGTTCTTTAAACTCTTGTAAACGGTGCTGTTGGTCCCGAGCTAGGTTCATGCTACTTTTTCTTTATCTCTTGTACAGTGCTCCATTGCTCCCAAGCTAGGTTCATGCTCCAGTTCCTTGATATCTTTTACAGTGCTCCTTTGCCCCGGAGCTAGGTTCATGCTCCTGTTCCATGAACAGGAGCGTGAACATTGCTCCATTACTCCCGAGCTAGGTTCACGCTCCTGTTCCTTGAACTCTTGTACAGTGCTCCATTGCTTCCGAGCTAGGTTCACAGTCCTGTTCCTTGAGTCCTTTTACAGTGGTCCTTTGCCCCTGAGCTAGGTTCACGCTCCTGTTCCTTGAACTCCTGTACAGTGTCCATTGCTCCCGAGCTAGGTTCACAATCCTATTCCTTGAACTCTTGTACAGTGCTCCATTGCTCCAGAGCTAGGTTCACACTCCTGTTCCTTGAACTCTTGTACAGTATTTTGTTGCTCCCGAGCTAGGTTCATGCTGCTGTTCCTTGAACTCTTGTACAGTGCTCTGTTGCTCCCGAGTTTGGTTTACGCACCTATTCCTTGAACTCTTGTACAGTGCTCCATTGCTCCTGAGCTAGGTTCATACTCCTATTCCTTGAGGCCTTTTACAGTGCTCCATAACCTCAGAGCTAGGTTCACGCTCCTGTTCCTTGATCTCTTGTACAGTACTCCATTGCTCCCGAGCTAGGTTCACACTCCTTTTCCTTGAACTCTTGTACAGTGCTCCATTGCTCCCGAGCTAGTGTCACATTCCTATTCCTTGAAGTCTTGTACAGTGCTCCATGCTCCCGAGCAAGGTTCACTCTCCTATTCCTTGAACTCTTGTACAGTAGTCTGTTGCTCCCGAGCTAGGTTCATGCTCCTGTTCCTTGAACTCTTGTACAGTGCTCCGTTGCTCCCGAGTTAGGTTTACGCTCCTGTTCCTTGAACTCTTGTACAGTGCTCCATTGCTTGCGAGCTAGGGTCACACTCCTGTTCCTTGAACTCTTGTACAGTGTTCCGTTGCTTCCAAGCTAGGTCCACGCTCCTGTTCCTTGAACTATTGTACAGTGTTCCGTTGCTCCCGAGCTAGATTCACACTCCTATTCCATGAACTCTTGTACAGTGCTCCATTGCTCCCGAGCTAGGTTCAAACTCCTATTCCTTGATCTCTTGTACAGTGCTCCATTGCTCCCAAACTAGGTTCACACTCCTATTCCATGAACTCTTGTACAGTGCTCCATTGCTCCCGAGCTAGGTTCAAACTCATATTCCTTGAACTCTTGTACAGTGTTCCGTTGCTTCCAAGCTAGGTCCACGCTCCTGTTCCTTGAACTATTGTACAGTGTTCCGTTGCTCCCGAGCTAGGTTGATGCTCCTGTTTCTTAAACTCTTGTAAAGGGCACCGTTGCTCCTGATCTAGGTTCAGACTCCTATTCCTTGAACTCTTGTACAGTGCTCCATTGCTCCTGAGCTAGGGTCACACTCCTATTACTTGAACTCTTGTACAGTGCTCCATTGCTCCCAAGCTAGGTTCACACTCCTATTTCATGAACTCTTGTACAGTGCTCCATTGCTCCCAAGCTAGGTTCACACTCCTATTCCTCAAACTCTTGTACAGTGCTCCATTGCTCCCAAGCTAGGTTCACACTCCTATTCCTTGAACTCTTGTACAGTGCTCCATTGCTCCTGAGCTAGGTTCAAACTCCTATTCCTTGAACTCTTGTACAGTGTTCCGTTGCTCCCGAGCTAGGTTCACGCTCCTGTTCCTTGAACTCTTCTACATAGATCTCATGAGCTAGGTTCATGCTCCTGTTTCTTAAACACTTGTAAAGGGCACCGTTGCTCCGGCGCTAGGTTCATGCTCCTGTCCCTTAAACTCTTGTAAAAGGCGCTGTTGGTCTCAAACTAGGTTCACGCTCCTTTTCCTTGAACTCTTGTACAGTGCTCCATTGCTCCCGAGCTAGGTTCATGCCCCTGTTCCTTGATCTCTTGTACGGTGCTACTTTGCCCCTGAGCTAGGTTCACGCTCCTGTTCTATGAACAGGAGCGTGAACATTGCTCCATTGCTCTCGAGCTAGGTTCATGCTCTTGTTTCTTGAACTCTTGTACAGTGCTCCTTTGCTCCCAAGCTAGGTTCACGCTCCTGTCCCTTGATCTCTTTTATAGTGCTCCATTGCTTCCGAGTTAGGTTCATGCTCCTGTTCCTTGATCTCTTGTACAGTGTGCCATCGCTCCTATGCTGGGTTCACGCTCCTGTTCCTTGAGCCCTTTTACAGTGCTCTGTTACCCTATGAACAGGAGCGTGAACAGTGCTCCATGCTTCCAGAGGTAGGTTCACGCTTGTGCTCCTTGAACTCTTGTACAGTGTTCCGTTGCTCCGGAGCTAGGTTCATGCTCCTGTTCCTTGAACTCTTGTACAGTGTTCTGTTGCTTCGGAGCTAGTTTCACGCTCCTGTTCCTTGAACTCTTGTAGAGAGCACCGTTAGCCCCGAGCTAGGTTCATGCTCCTGTTCTTTAAACTCTTGTAAAGGGCGCTGTTGCTCCAAAACTAGGTTCATGCTCCTGTTCCTTAAAATATTGTAAAGGGCACCGTTGGTCCCGAGCTAGGTTCATGCTACTTTTTCTTTAACTCTTTTACAGTGCTCCATTGCTCCCAAGCTAGGTTCACGCTCCAGTTCCTTGATCTCTTTTACAGTGCTCCTTTGCCCCTGAGCTAGGTTCATGCTCCTGTTCCATGAACAGGAGCGTGAACAGTGCTCCATTGATCCTGAGCTAAGTTCACGCTCCTGTTCCTTGATCTCTTGTACAGTGCTCCATTGCTTCCGAGTTAGGTTCATGCTCCTGTTCCTTGATCTCTTGTACAGTGTGCCATCGCTCCTATGCTAGGTTCACGCTCCTGTTCCTTGACCCCTTTTACAGTGCTCTGTTACCCTATGAACAGGAGCGTGAACAGTGCTCCATGCTTCCAGAGCTAGGTTCACGCTTGTGCTCCTTAAACTCTTGTACAGTGTACCGTTGCTCCTGAGCTGGGTTCACGCTCCTGTTCCTTGAACTCTTGTACAGTGTTCTGTTGCTCCCGAGCTAGTTTCACGCTCCTGTTCCTTGAACTCTTGTAGAGTGCACCGTTAGCCCCGAGCTAGGTTCATGCTCCTGTTCTTTAAACTCTTGTAAAGGGCGCTGTTGCTCCAAAACTAGGTTCATGCTCCTGTTCCTTAAAATATTGTAAAGGGCACCGTTGCTCCCGAGCTAGGTTCATGCTACTTTTTCTTTAACTCTTGTACAGTGCTCCATTGCTCCGAAGTTAGGTTCACGCTCCAGTTCCTTGATCTCTTTTACAGTGCTCCTTTGCCCCTGAGCTAGGTTCCTGCTCCTGTTCCCTGAACAAGGAGCGTGAACAGTGCTCCATTGATCCTGAGCTAAGTTCACGCTCCTGTTCTTTGATCTCTTGTACAGTGCTCCATTGCTCCGATCCTAGATTCACACTCCTATTCCTTGAACACTTGCACAGTGCTCCATTGCTCCAGAGCTAGGTTCACACTCCTATTCCTTGAACTCTTGCACAGTGCTCCATTGCTCTCAAGCTATGTTCATACTCCTATCCCTTGAACTCTTGTACAATGTTCCGTTGCCCCCAAGCTAGGTTCACGCTCCTGTTTCTTGAATTCTTGTACAGTGCTCCATTGCTCCCGAGCTAAGTTCACACTCCTGTTCCTTGAGCCCTTGTACAGTGTTCAGTTGCTCCCGAGCTAGGTTCACGCTCCTGTTCCTTGAACTCTTGTACAATGTTCTGTTGCTCCCAAGCTAGGTTCACGCTCCTGTTCCCTGAGCCCTTTTACAGTGCTCTTTTGCCCCTGAGCTAGGTTCACTCTCCTGTTCCTTGAACTCTTGTACAGTGTCCCATTGCTCCTGAGCTAGGTTCATGCTCCTGTTCCTTGAACTCTTGTACAATGTTCTGTTGCTCCCGAGCTAGGTTCACGCTCCTTTTCTTTGAACTCTTGTAGTGTGCGCCGTTACCCCTGACCTAGGTTCATGCTCCTTCTAAAAGGTGCTGTTGGTCCAGAGCTAGGCTCACGCTCCTTTTCCTTGAACTTTTGTACAGTGCTCCATTGCTCCTGAGCTAAGTTCACGCTGCTGTTCCATGAACAGGAGCATAAACAGTGTTCCATTGCTCCAGAGCTAGGTTCACACTCCTGCTCCTTGAGCAGTTGTACAGTGTTCCTTTGCCTGAGCTAGGTTCACGCTCCAGTTCCTTGATCTCTTTTACAGTGCTCCATTGCTCCCGAGCTAGATTCACACTCCTATTCCTTGATCTCTTGTACAGTATTCTGTTGCTCCCAAGCTAGGTTCACGCTCCTGTTCCTTGAACTCTTGTACAGTGTTCTGTTGCTCCGGAGCTAGGTACACGCTCCTCTTCCTTGATCTCTTGTACAGTTCTCCATTGCTCCTGAGCTAGGTTCAGACTCCTATTCCTTGAACTCTTGAACAGTGCCCCATTGCTCCCGAGCTAGGGTCACACTCCTATTCCATGAACTCTTGTACAGTGCTCCATTGCTCCCAAGCTAGGTTCACACTCCTATTCCATGAACTCTTGTACAGTGCTCCATTGCTCCTGAGCTAGGTTCAAACTCCTATTCCTTGAACTCTTGTACAGTGTTCCGTTGCTCCTGAGCTAGGTTCACGCTCCTGTTCCTTGAACTCTTTGACAGTGTTCCGTTGCTCCTGAGCTAGGTTCATGCTCCTGTTTCTTAAACTCTTGTAAAGGGCACCGTTGCTCCGGAGCTAGGTTCATGCTCCTGTCCCTTAAACTCTTGTAAAAGGCGCCGTTGGTCTCAAACTAGGTTCACGCTCCTTTTCATTGAACTCTTGTACAGTGCTCCATTGCTCCCGAGCTAGGTTCATGCCCCTGTTCCTTGATCTCTTGTACGGTGCTCCTTAGCCCCTGAGCTAGGTTCACGCTCCTGTTCTAGGAACAGGAGAGTGAACATTGCTCCATTGCTCCATTGCTCTCGAGCTAGGTTCATGCTCTTGTTTCTTGAATTCTTGTACAGTGCTCCTTTGCTCCCAAGCTAGGTTCACGCTCCTGTTCCTTGATCTCTTTTATAGTGCTCCATTGCTTCCGAGTTAGGTTCATGCTCCTGTTCCTTGATCTCTTGTACAGTGTGCCATCGCTCCTATTCTAGGTTCACGCTCCTGTTCCTTGAGCCCTTTTACAGTGCTCTGTTACCCTATGAACAGGAGCGTGAACAGTGCTCCATGGCTCCAGAGCTAGGTTCACGCTTGTGCTCCTTGAACTCTTGGACAGTATTCCGTTGCTCCGAGCTAGGTTCACGCTCCTCTTCATTGAACTCTTGTACAGTGTTCTGTTGCTCCGGAGCTAGGTTCAGGCTCCTGTTCCTTGAACTCTTGTAGAGTGCACCGTTAGCCCCGAGCTAGGTTCATGCTCCTGTTCTTTAAACTCTTGTAAAGGGCGCTGTTGCTCCAGAACTAGGTTCATGCTCCTGTTCCTTAAAATATTGTAAAGGGCACCGTTGGTCCCGAGCTATGTTCATGCTACTTTTTCTTTATCTCTTGTACAGTGCTCCATTGCTCCCAAGCTAGGTTCACGCTCCAGTTCCTTGATCTCTTTTACAGTGCTCCTTTGCCCCTGAGCTAGGTTCATGCTCCTGTTCCTTGAACTCTTGTACAGTGCTCCATTGCTCCGGAGCTAGGTTCACACTCCTATTCCTTGAACTCTTGCACAGTTCTCCATTGCTCCAGAGCTAGGTTCACACTTCTATTCCTTGAACTCTTGCACAGTGCTCCATTGCTCTCGAGCTATGTTCATACTCCTATTCCTTGAACTCTTGTACAGTGTTCCGTTGCCCCCGAGCTAGGTTCACGCTCCTGTTTCTTGAATTCTTGTACAGTGCTCCATTGCTCCCGAGCTAAATTCACACTCCTGTTCCTTGAACCCTTGTACAGTGTTCTGTTGCTCCCGAGCTAGCTTCACATTCCTATACCTTGAACTCTTGTACAGTGCTCCATTGCTCCCGAGCTAGGGTCACACTCCTATTCCTTGAACTCTTGTACAGTGCTCCATTGCTCCCGAGCTAGGTTCACACTCCGATTCCTTGAACTCTTGTACAGTGCGCCATTACTCCCGAGCTAGGTTCACACTCATATTCCTTGAACTCTTGTACAGTGCAGTGTTCCATTGCTCCTGAGCTAGGTTCATGCTACTGTTCCTTGAACTCTTGTACAGTGTTCTGTTGCTCCAGAGCTAGTTTCACGCTCCTGTTCCTTGAACTCTTGTAGAGTGCACCGTTAGCCCCGAGCTAGGTTCATGCTCCTGTTCTTTAAACTCTTGTAAAGGGCGCTGTTGCTCCAAAACTAGGTTCATGCTCCTGTTCCTTAAAATATTGTAAAGGGCACCGTTGCTCCCGAGCTAGGTTCATGCTACTTTTTCTTTAACTCTTGTACAGTGCTCCATTGCTCCGAAGTTAGGTTCACGCTCCAGTTCCTTGATCTCTTTTACAGTGCTCCTTTGCCCCTGAGCTAGGTTCCTGCTCCTGTTCCCTGAACAAGGAGCGTGAACAGTGCTCCATTGATCCTGAGCTAAGTTCACGCTCCTGTTCTTTGATCTCTTGTACAGTGCTCCATTGCTCCGATCCTAGATTCACACTCCTATTCCTTGAACACTTGCACAGTGCTCCATTGCTCCAGAGCTAGGTTCACACTCCTATTCCTTGAACTCTTGCACAGTGCTCCATTGCTCTCAAGCTATGTTCATGCTCCTATTCCTTGAACTCTTGTACAATGTTCCGTTGCCCCCAAGCTAGGTTCACGCTCCTGTTTCTTGAATTCTTGTACAGTGCTCCATTGCTCCCGAGCTAAGTTCACACTCCTGTTCCTTGAGCCCTTGTACAGTGTTCAGTTGCTCCCGAGCTAGGTTCACGCTCCTGTTCCTTGAACTCTTGTACAATGTTCTGTTGCTCCCAAGCTAGGTTCACGCTCCTGTTCCCTGAGCCCTTTTACAGTGCTCTTTTGCCCCTGAGCTAGGTTCACTCTCCTGTTCCTTGAACTCTTGTACAGTGTCCCATTGCTCCTGAGCTAGGTTCATGCTCCTGTTCCTTGAACTCTTGTACAATGTTCTGTTGCTCCCGAGCTAGGTTCACGCTCCTTTTCTTTGAACTCTTGTAGTGTGCGCCGTTACCCCTGACCTAGGTTCATGCTCCTTCTAAAAGGTGCTGTTGGTCCAGAGCTAGGCTCACGCTCCTTTTCCTTGAACTTTTGTACAGTGCTCCATTGCTCCTGAGCTAAGTTCACGCTGCTGTTCCATGAACAGGAGCATAAACAGTGTTCCATTGCTCCAGAGCTAGGTTCACACTCCTGCTCCTTGAGCAGTTGTACAGTGTTCCTTTGCCCGAGCTAGGTTCACGCTCCAGTTCCTTGATCTCTTTTACAGTGCTCCATTGCTCCCGAGCTAGATTCACACTCCTATTCCTTGATCTCTTGTACAGTATTCTGTTGCTCCCAAGCTAGGTTCACGCTCCTGTTCCTTGAACTCTTGTACAGTGTTCTGTTGCTCCGGAGCTAGGTACACGCTCCTCTTCCTTGATCTCTTGTACAGTTCTCCATTGCTCCTGAGCTAGGTTCAGACTCCTATTCCTTGAACTCTTGAACAGTGCCCCATTGCTCCCGAGCTAGGGTCACACTCCTATTCCATGAACTCTTATACAGTGCTCCATTGCTCCCAAGCTAGGTTCACACTCCTATTCCATGAACTCTTGTACAGTGCTCCATTGCTCCTGAGCTAGGTTCAAACTCCTATTCCTTGAACTCTTGTACAGTGTTCCGTTGCTCCTGAGCTAGGTTCACGCTCCTGTTCCTTGAACTCTTTGACAGTGTTCCGTTGCTCCTGAGCTAGGTTCATGCTCCTGTTTCTTAAACTCTTGTAAAGGGCACCGTTGCTCCGGAGCTAGGTTCATGCTCCTGTCCCTTAAACTCTTGTAAAAGGCGCCGTTGGTCTCAAACTAGGTTCACGCTCCTTTTCATTGAACTCTTGTACAGTGCTCCATTGCTCCCGAGCTAGGTTCATGCCCCTGTTCCTTGATCTCTTGTACGGTGCTCCTTAGCCCCTGAGCTAGGTTCACGCTCCTGTTCTAGGAACAGGAGAGTGAACATTGCTCCATTGCTCCATTGCTCTCGAGCTAGGTTCATGCTCTTGTTTCTTGAATTCTTGTACAGTGCTCCTTTGCTCCCAAGCTAGGTTCACGCTCCTGTTCCTTGATCTCTTTTATAGTGCTCCATTGCTTCCGAGTTAGGTTCATGCTCCTGTTCCTTGATCTCTTGTACAGTGTGCCATCGCTCCTATTCTAGGTTCACGCTCCTGTTCCTTGAGCCCTTTTACAGTGCTCTGTTACCCTATGAACAGGAGCGTGAACAGTGCTCCATGGCTCCAGAGCTAGGTTCACGCTTGTGCTCCTTGAACTCTTGGACAGTATTCCGTTGCTCCGAGCTAGGTTCACGCTCCTCTTCATTGAACTCTTGTACAGTGTTCTGTTGCTCCGGAGCTAGGTTCAGGCTCCTGTTCCTTGAACTCTTGTAGAGTGCACCGTTAGCCCCGAGCTAGGTTCATGCTCCTGTTCTTTAAACTCTTGTAAAGGGCGCTGTTGCTCCAGAACTAGGTTCATGCTCCTGTTCCTTAAAATATTGTAAAGGGCACCGTTGGTCCCGAGCTATGTTCATGCTACTTTTTCTTTATCTCTTGTACAGTGCTCCATTGCTCCCAAGCTAGGTTCACGCTCCAGTTCCTTGATCTCTTTTACAGTGCTCCTTTGCCCCTGAGCTAGGTTCATGCTCCTGTTATGTGAACAGGAGCGTGAACAGTGCTCCATTGATCCTGAGCTAAGTTCACGCTCCTGTTCCTTGATCACTTGTACAGTGCTCCATTACTCCCGAGCTAGGTTCACACTCCTATTCCTTGAACTCTTGTACAGTGCTCCATTGCTCCGGAGCTAGGTTCACACTCCTATTCCTTGAACTCTTGCACAGTTCTCCATTGCTCCAGAGCTAGGTTCACACTTCTATTCCTTGAACTCTTGCACAGTGCTCCATTGCTCTCGAGCTATGTTCATACTCCTATTCCTTGAACTCTTGTACAGTGTTCCGTTGCCCCCGAGCTAGGTTCACGCTCCTGTTCCTTGAATTCTTGTACAGTGCTCCATTGCTCCCGAGCTAAATTCACACTCCTGTTCCTTGAACCCTTGTACAGTGTTCTGTTGCTCCCGAGCTAGCTTCACATTCCTATACCTTGAACTCTTGTACAGTGCTCCATTACTCCCGAGCTAGGGTCACACTCCTATTCCTTGAACTCTTGTACAGTGCTCCATTGCTCCCGAGCTAGGTTCACACTCCGATTCCTTGAACTCTTGTACAGTGCGCCATTACTCCCGAGCTAGGTTCACACTCATATTCCTTGAACTCTTGTACAGTGCAGTGTTCCATTGCTCCTGAGCTAGGTTCATGCTCCTGTTCCTTGAACTCTTGCACAATGTTCTGTTGCTCCCGAGCTAGGTTCACGCTTCTTTTCTTTGAACTCTTGTAGAGTGTGCCATTACCCCCAACCTAGGTTCATGCTCCTGTTCCTTAAACTCTTGTAAAAGGCGCTGTTGGTCCTGAGCTAGGTTTACGCTCCTTTTCCTTGAACTCTTGTAAAGTGCTCCATTGCTGCTGAGCTAAGTTCCCGCTGCTGTTCCTTGATCTATTGTACAGTGCTCTCTTGCCCCTCAGCTAGGTTCACTCTCCTTTTCCATGAACATGATCATGAACAGTGCTCCATTGCTCCAGAGCTAGGTTCACACTCATGCTCCTTGAGCAGTTGTACAGTGTTCCTTTGCCCGAGCTAGGTTCACTCTCTGTTCCCGAGCTAGGTTCATGCTCCTGTTCTTTAAACTCTTTTAAAGGGCGCTGTTGCTCCAGAACTAGGTTAATGCTCCTGTTCCTTAAAATATTGTAAAGGGCACAGTTGGTCCCGAGCTAGGTTCATGCTACTTTTTCTTTAACTCTTGTACAGTGCTCCATTGCTCCCAAGCTAGGTTCACGCTCCAGTTCCTTGATCTCTTTTACAGTGCTCCTTTGCCCCTGAGCTAGGTTCATGCTCCTGTTCTATGAACAGGAGCGTGAACAGTGCTCCATTGATCCTGAGCTAAATTCACGCTCCTGTTCCTTGATCTCTTGTACAGTGCTCCATTACTCCTGAGCTAGGTTCAAACTCCTATTCCTTGAACTCTTGTACAGTGCTCCATTGCTCCGCAGCTAGGTTCACACTCCTATTCCTTGAACTCTTGCACAGTGCTCCATTGCTCCAGAGCTAGGTTTACACTCCTATTCCTTGAACTCTTGCACAGTGCTCCATTGCTCCAGAGCTAGGTTCACACTTCTATTCCTTGAACTCTTGCACAGTGCTCCATTGCTCTCGAGCTATGTTCATACTCCTATTCCTTGAACTCTTGTACAGTGTTCTGTTGCCCCTGAGCTAGGTTCACGCTCCTGTTCCTTGAATTCTTGTACAGTGCTCCATTGCTCCCAAGCTAAATTCACACTCCTGTTCCTTGAACCCTTGTACAGTGTTCCGTTGCTCCCAAGCTAGGTTCACTCTCCTGCTCCTTGAGCTCTTGTACAGTGCTCTTTTGCCCCTGAGCTAGGTTCACGCTCCAGTTCCTTGAACTCTTGTACAGTGCTCCATTGCTCCCGAGCTAGGTTCACACTCCTATTCCTTGAACTCTTGTACAGTGCTCCATTGCTCCCGAGCTAGGGTCACACTCCTATTCCTTGAACTCTTGTACAGTGCTCCATTGCTCCCGAGCTAGGTTCACACTCCGATTCCTTGAACTCTTGTACAGTGCGCCATTACTCCCAAGCTAGGTTCACACTCATATTCCTTGAACTCTTGTACAGTGTTCCATTGCTCCTGAGCTAGGTTCATGCTCCTGTTCCTTGAACTCTTGTACAATGTTCTGTTGCTCCCGAGCTAGGTTCACGCTTCTTTTCTTTGAACTCTTGTAGAGTGCGCCATTACCCCCGACCTAGGTTCATGCTCCTGTTCCTTAAACTCTTGTTACAGGCGCTGTTGGTCCCGAGCTAGGTTTACGCTCCTTTTCCTTGAACTCTTGTACAGTGCTCTCTTGCCCCTGAGCTAGGTTCACTCTCCTGTTCCATGAACATGATCATGAACAGTGCTCCATTGCTCCAGAGCTAGGTTCACACTCCTGCTCCTTGAGCAGTTGTACAGTGTTCCTTTGCCCGAGCTAGGTTCACGCTCCTGTTCCCGAGCTAGGTTCACACTCCTATTCCTCAAACTTTTGTACAGTGTTCTGTTGCTCTCGAGCTAGGTTCACGCTCCTGTAACTCTTGTACAGTGTTCCATTGCTCCCGAGCTAGGTTCACGCTTCTGCTCCTAGAACTCTTGCACAGTGTTCCGTTTCTCCCGAGATAGGATCACGCTCCTGTTCTTTGAACTCTTGTACAGTGTTCCGTTGCTCCGGATCTAGGTTCACACTCCAGTTCCTTGAACTCTTGCACAGTTCACCGTTAGCTGCGAGCTAGGTTCATGCTCCTGTTCTTTAAACTCTTGTAAACGGTGCTGTTGCTCCCGAGCTAGGTTCATGCTCCTGTTCCTAAAAATCTTGTAAAAGGCGCCGTTGGTCCCGAGCTAGGTTCATGTTACGTTTTCTTTAACTCTTGTACAGTGCTCCATTGCTCCCAAGCTAGTTTCACGCTCCAGTTCCTTGATCTCTTTAACAGTGCTCCTTTGCCCCTGAGCTAGGTTCATGCTCCTGTTCCATGAACAGGAGCGTGAACAGTGCTCCATTGATCCTGAGCTAAGATCACGCTCTTGTTCCTTGATCTCTTGTACAGTGCTCCATTACTCCCAAGCTAGGTTCACGCTCCTGTTCCTTGAACTCTTGTACAGTGCTCCATTACTCCCGAGCTAGGTTCACGCTCATATTCCTTGAACTCTTGTACAGTGTTCCATTGCTCCCGAGCTAGGTTCACGCTCCCGTTCCATGAACTCTTGTACAGTGTTCCGTTGCTCCGGAGCTAGGTTCACACTCCTGTTCCTTGAACTCTTATACAGTGCGCCGTTAGCCCCGAGCTAGGTTCATGCTCCTGTTCTTTAAACTCTTGTAAACGGTGCTGTTGGTCCCGAGCTAGGTTCATGCTACTTTTTCTTTAACTCTTGTACAGTGCTCCATTGCTCCCAAACTAGGTTCATGCTCCAGTTCCTTGATATCTTTTACAGTGCTCCTTTGCCCCGGAGCTAGGTTCATGCTCCTGGTCCATGAACAGGAGCGTGAACATTGCTCCATTACTCCTGAGCTAGGTTCACGCTCCTGTTCCTTGAACTCTTGTACAGTGCTCCATTGCTTCCGAGCTAGGTTCACACTCCTGTTCCTTGAGTCCTTTTACAGTGGTCCTTTGCCCCTGAGCTAGGTTCACGCTCCTGTTCCTTGAACTCCTGTACAGTGTCCATTGCTCCCGAGCTAGGTTCACACTCCTATTCCTTGAACTCTTGTACAGTGCTCCATTGCTCCAGAGCTAGGTTCACACTCCTATTCCTTGAACTCTTGTACAGTATTCTGTTGCTCTGAGCTAGGTTCATGCTCCTGTTCCTTGAACTCTTGTACAGTGCTCCGTTGCTCCCGAGTTAGGTTTACGCACCTATTCCTTGAACTATTGTACAGTGCTCCATTGCTCCTGAGCTAGGTTCATACTCCTATTCCTTGAGGCCTTTTACAGTGCTCCATAACCTCAGAGCTAGGTTCACGCTCCTGTTCCTTGATCTCTTGTACATTGCTCCATTGCTACCGAGCTAGGTTCACACTCCTATTCCTTGATCTCTTGTACAGTGCTCCATTGCTCCCGAGCTAGTGTCACACTCCTATTCCTTGAAGTCTTGTACAGTGCTCCATTGCTCCCGAGCAAGGTTCACTCTCCTATTCCTTGAACTCTTGTACAGTATTCTGTTGCTCCCTAGCTAGGTTCATGCTCCTGTTCCTTGAACTCTTGTACAGTGCACAGTGCTCCGTTGCTCCCGAGTTAGGTTTACGCTGCTGTTCCTTGAACTCTTGTACAGTGCTCCATTGCTCCCAAGCTAGATTCACACTCATATTCCATGAACCCTTGTACAGTGCTCCATTGCTCCCGAGCTAGGTTCAAACTCCTATTCCTTGAACTCTTGAACAGTGTTCCGTTGCTTCCAAGCTAGGTCCACGCTCCTGTTCCGTGAACTATTGTACAGTGTTCCGTTGCTCCTGAGCTAGGTTCATGCTCCAGTTTCTTAAACTCTTGTAAAGGGCACCGTTGCTCCGGAGCTAGGTTCATGATCCTGTTCCTTAAACTCTTGTAAAAGGTGCCGTTGGTCTCGAGCTAGGTTCACAAATCTTTTCTTTGAACTCTTGTACAGTGCTCCATTGCTCCAGAGCTAGGTTCATGCTCCTGTTCCTTGATCTCTTGTAAGGTGCTCCTTTGCCCCTGAGCTAGGTTCACGCTCCTGTTCCTTGAACTCCTGTACAGTGTCCATTGCTCCCGAGCTAGGTTCACACTCCTATTCCTTGAACTCTTGTACAGTGCTCCATTGCTCCAGAGCTAGGTTCACACTCCTATTCCTTGAACTCTTGTACAGTATTCTGTTGCTCTGAGCTAGGTTCATGCTCCTGTTCCTTGAACTCTTGTACAGTATTCTGTTGCTCTGAGCTAGGTTCATGCTCCTGTTCCTTGAACTCTTGTACAGTGCTCCGTTGCTCCCGAGTTAGGTTTACGCACCTATTCCTTGAACTATTGTACAGTGCTCCATTGCTCCTGAGCTAGGTTCATACTCCTATTCCTTGAGGCCTTTTACAGTGCTCCATAACCTCAGAGCTAGGTTCACGCTCCTGTTCCTTGATCTCTTGTACATTGCTCCATTGCTACCGAGCTAGGTTCACACTCCTATTCCTTGATCTCTTGTACAGTGCTCCATTGCCCCCGAGCTAGTGTCACACTCCTATTCCTTGAAGTCTTGTACAGTGCTCCATTGCTCCCGAGCAAGGTTCACTCTCCTATTCCTTGAACTCTTGTACAGTATTCTGTTGCTCCCTAGCTAGGTTCCTGCTCCTGTTCCTTGAACTCTTGTACAGTGCTCCGTTGCTCCCGAGTTAGGTTTACGCACCTATTCCTTGAACTCTTGTACAGTGCTCCATTGCTCCTGAGCTAGGTTCATACTCCTATTCCTTGAGGCCTTTTACAGTGCTCCATAACCTCAGAGCTAGGTTCACGCTCCTGTTCCTTGATCTCTTGTACATTGCTCCATTGCTACCGAGCTAGGTTCACACTCCTATTCCTTGATCTCTTGTACAGTGCTCCATTGCTCCCGAGCTAGTGTCACACTCCTATTCCTTGAAGTCTTGTACAGTGCTCCATTGCTCCCGAGCAAGGTTCACTCTCCTATTCCTTGAACTCTTGTACAGTATTCTGTTGCTCCCTAGCTAGGTTCATGCTCCTGTTCCTTGAACTCTTGTACAGTGCACAGTGCTCCGTTGCTCCCGAGTTAGGTTTACGCTGCTGTTCCTTGAACTCTTGTACAGTGCTCCATTGCTCCCAAGCTAGATTCACACTCATATTCCATGAACCCTTGTACAGTGCTCCATTGCTCCCGAGCTAGGTTCAAACTCCTATTCCTTGAACTCTTGAACAGTGTTCCGTTGCTTCCAAGCTAGGTCCACGCTCCTGTTCCTTGAACTATTGTACAGTGTTCCGTTGCTCCTGAGCTAGGTTCATGCTCCTGTTTCTTAAACTCTTGTAAAGGGCACCGTTGCTCCGGAGCTAGGTTCATGATCCTGTTCCTTAAACTCTTGTAAAAGGTGCCGTTGGTCTCGAGCTAGGTTCACAAATCTTTTCCTTGAACTCTTGTACAGTGCTCCATTGCTCCAGAGCTAGGTTCATGCTCCTGTTCCTTGATCTCTTGTAAGGTGCTCCTTTGCCCCTGAGCTAGGTTCACGCTCCTGTTCTATGAACAGGAGCCTGAACAGTGCTCCATTGCTCTCGAGCTAGGTTCATGCTCTTGTTTCTTGAACTCTTGTACAGTGCTCCTTTGCTCCCAAGGAGGTTCACGCTCCTGTTCCTTAATCTCTTTTATAGTGCTCCATTGCTTCCAAGTTAGGTTCATGCTCCTGTTCCTTGATCTCTTGTAAAGTGTGCCGTTGCTCCTATGCTAGGTTCACACTCCTGTTCCTTGATCCCTTTTACAGTGCTCTGTTACCCTATGAACAGGAGCATGAACCTTGCTCCATTGCTCCAGAGGTAGGTTCACGCTTCTGTTCCTTGAACTGTTGTACAGTGTTCCTTTGTCCGAACTAGGTTCATGCTCCTGTTCCTTGTACTCTTGTACAGTGCTCCATTGCTCCCGAGCTAGGCTCACACTCCTGTTCCTTGAACTCTTGTACAGTGTTCCGTGGCTCCCGAGCTAGATTCTTGCTCCTGTTTCTTAAACTCTTGTAAAGGGCACCGTTGTTCCCGAGCAAGGTTCATGCTCCTGTCCCTTAAACTCTTTTAAAAGGCACCGTTGGTCTCGAGCTAGGTTCACGCTCCTTTTCCTTGAACTCTTGTACAGTGCTCCATTGCTCCTGAGCTAGGTTCATGCCCCTGTTCCTTGATCTCTTATACGGTGCTCCTTTCCCCCTGAGCTAGGTTCACACTCCTATTCTAGGAACAGGAGCATGAACATTGCTCCATTGCTCTCGAGCTAGGTTCATGCTCTTGTTTCTTGAACTCTTGTACAGTGCTCCATTGCTTTCGAGTTAGGTTCATGCTCCTGTTCCTTGATCTCTTGTACAGTGTGCCGTTGCTCCTATGCTAGGTTCACGCTCCTGTTCCTTGAGCCCTTTTACAGTGCTCTGTTACCCTGTGAACAGTGCTCCATAGCTCCAGAGCTAGGTTCACGCTTCTGTTCCTTGAACTCTTGTACAGTGTTCCATTGCTCCCGAGCTAGGTTCACGCTCCCGTTCCTTGAACTCTTATACAGTGCGCCGTTAGCCCCGAGCTAGGTTCATGCTCCTGTTCTTTAAACTCTTGTAAACGGTGCTGTTGGTCCCGAGCTAGGTTCATGCTACTTTTTCTTTAACTCTTCTACAGTGCTCCATTGCTCCCAAGCTAGGTTCATGCTCCAGTTCCTTGATATCTTTTACAGTGCTCCTTTGCCCCCGAGCTAGGTTCATGCTCCTGTTCCATGAACAGGAGTGTGAACATTGCTCCATTACTCCCGAGCTAGGTTCACGCTCCTGTTCCTTGAACTCTTGTACAGTGCTCCATTGCTTCCGAGCTAGGTTCACACTCCTGTTCCTTGAGCCCTTTACAGTGGTCCTTTGCCCCTGAGCTAGGTTCACGCTCCTGTTCCTTGAACTCCTGTACGGTGTCCATTGCTCCCGAGCTAGGTTCACACTCCTATTCCTTGAACTCTTGTACAGTGCTCCATTGCTCCAGAGCTAGGTTCACACTCCTATTCCTTGAACTCTTGTACAGTATTCTGTTGCTCCCGAGCTAGGTTCATGCTCCTGTTCCTTGAACTCTTGTACAGTGCTCCGTTGCTCCCGAGTTAGGTTTACGCACCTATTCCTTGAACTCTTGTACAGTGCTCCATTGCTCCTGAGCTAGGTTCATACTCCTATTCCTTGAGGCCTTTTACAGTGCTCCATAACCTCAGAGCTAGGTTCACGCTCCTGTTCCTTGATCTCTTGTACGGTGCTCCATTGCTCCCGAGCTAGGTTCACACTCCTATTCCTTGAACTCTTGTACAGTGCTCCATTGCTCCCGAGCTAGTGTCACACTCCTATTCCTTGAAGTCTTGTACAGTGCTCCATTGCTCCCGAGCAAGGTTCACTCTCCTATTCCTTGAACTCTTCTACAGTATTCTGTTGCTCCCGAGCTAGGTTCATGCTCCTGTTCCTTGAACTCTTGTACAGTGCTCCGTTGCTCCCGAGTTAGGTTTACGCACCTATTCCTTGAACTCTTGTACAGTGCTCCATTGCTCCTGAGCTAGGTTCATACTCCTATTCCTTGAGGCCTTTTACAGTGCTCCATAACCTCAGAGCTAGGTTCACGCTCCTGTTCCTTGATCTCTTGTACAGTGCTCCATTGCTCCCGAGCTAGGTTCACACTCCTATTTCTTGAACTCTTGTACAGTGCTCCATTGCTCCCGAGCTAGTGTCACACTCCTATTCCTTGAAGTCTTGTACAGTGCTCCATTGCTCCCGAGCAAGGTTCACTCTCCTATTCCTTGAACTCTTGTACAGTATTCTGTTGCTCCCGAGCTAGGTTTACACTCCTGTTCCTTGAACTCTTGTACAGTGCTCCATTGCTCCTGAGCTAAATTCACGCTGCTGTTCCTTGAAGTCATGTACAGTGCTCCATTGCTCCCGAGCAAGGTTCACTCTCCTATTCCCTGAACTCTTGTACAGTATTCTGTTGCTCCCGAGCTAGGTTTACGCTCCTTTTCCTTGAACTCTTGTACAGTGCTCCATTGCTCCTGAGCTAAATTCACGCTGCTGTTCCTTGATCTCTTGTACAGTGCTCTCTTGCCCCTGAGCTGGGTTCACTCTCCTGTTCCATGAACATGATCATGAACAGTGCTCCATTGCTCCAGAGCTAGGTTCACACTCATGCTCCTTGAGCAGTTGTACAGTGTTCCTTTGCCCGAGCTAGGTTCACGCTCCTGTTCCCGAGCTAGGTTCACACTCCTATTCCTCAAACTTTTGTACAGTGTTCTGTTGCTCTCGAGCTAGGTTCACGCTCCTAGAACTCTTGCACAATGTTCCATTGCTCCCGAGATAGGTTCACGATCCTGTTCCTTGAACTATTGTACAGTGTTCCGTTGCTCCCGAGCTAGGTTCATGCTCCTGTTTCTTAAACTCTTGTAAAGGGCACCGTTGCTCCGGAGCTAGGTTCACACTCCAGTTCCTTGAACTCTTGTACAGTGCACCGTTAGCCCTGAGCTAGGTTCATGCTCCTGTTCTTTAAACTCTTGTAAACGGTGCTGTTGCTCCCGAGCTAGTTTCATGCTCCAGTTCCTTGATCTCTTTAACAGTGCTCCTTTGCCCCTGAGCTAGGTTCATGCTCCTGTTCCATGAACAGGAGTGTGAACAGTGCTCCATTGATCCTGAGCTAAGTTCACGCTCCCGTTCCTTGAACTCTTGTACAGTGTTCCGTTGCTCCGGAGCTAGGTTCACACTCCTGTTCCTTGAAGTCTTATACAGTGCGTCGTTAGCCCCGAGCTAGGTTCATGCTCCTGTTCTTTAAACTCTTGTAAACGGTGCTGTTGGTCCCGAGCTAGGTTCATGCTACTTTTTCTTTAACTCTTGTACAGTGCTCCATTGCTCCCAAGCTAGGTTCATGCTCCAGTTCCTTGATATCTTTTACAGTGCTCCTTTGCCCCGGAGCTAGGTTCATGCTCCTGTTCCATGAACAGGAGCGTGAACATTGCTCCATTACTCCCGAGCTAGGTTCACGCTCCTGTTCCTTGAACTCTTGTACAGTGCTCCATTGCTTCAGAGCTAGGGTCACACTCCTGTTCCTTGAGTCCTTTTACAGTGGTCCTTTGCCCCTGAGCTAGGTTCACGCTCCTGTTCCTTGAACTCCTGTACAGTGTCCATTGCTCCCGAGCTAGGTTCACACTCCTATTCCTTGAACTCTTGTACAGTGCTCCATTGCTCCAGAGCTAGGTTCACACTCCTATTCCTTGAACTCTTGTACAGTATTCTGTTGCTCCCGAGCTAGGTTCATGCTCCTGTTCCTTGAACTCTTGTACAGTGCTCCATTGCTCCTGAGCTAGGTTCATACTCCTATTCCTTGAGGCCTTTTACAGTGCTCCATAATCTCAGAAATAGGTTCACGCTCCTGTTCCTTGAACTCTTGTACAGTGCTCCATTGCTCCCGAGCTAGGTTCACACTCCTATTCCTTGAACTCTTGTACAGTGCTCCATTGCTCCTGAGCTAGTGTCACACTCCTATTCCTTGAAGTCTTGTACAGTGCTCCATTGCTCCCGAGCAAGGTTCACTCTCCTATTCCTTGAGGCCTTTTACAGTGCTCCATAACCTCAGAGCTAGGTTCACGCTCCTGTTCCTTGAACTCTTGTACAGTGCTCCATTGCTCCCGAGCTAGGTTCACACTCCTATTCCTTGAACTCTTGTACAGTGCTCCATTGCTTCCGAGCTAGGTTCATACTCCTAGTCCTTGAGGCCTTTTACAATGCTCCATAACCTCAGAGCTAGGTTCACGCTCCTGTTCCTTGAACTCTTGTACAGTGCTCCATTGCTCCGAGCTAGGTTCACACTCCTATTCCTTGAACTCTTGTACAGTGCTCCATTGCTCCCGAGCTAGGTTCATACTCCTATTCCTTGAGGCCTTTTACAATGCTCCATAACCTCAGAGCTAGGTTCACGCTCCTGTTCCTTGAACTCTTGTACAGTGCTCCATTGCTCCTGAGCTAAATTCACGCTGCTGTTCCTTGAAGTCATGTACAGTGCTCCATTGCTCCCGAGCAAGGTTCACTCTCCTATTCCTTGAACTCTTGAACAGTATTCTGTTGCTCCCGAGCTAGGTTTACGCTCCTTTTCCTTGAACTCTTGTACAGTGCTCCATTGATCCTGAGCTAAATTCACCCTGCTGTTCCTTTATCTCTTGTACAGTGCTCTCTTGCCCCTGAGCTAGGTTCACTCTTCTGTTCCATGAACATGATCATGAACAGTGCTCCATTGCTCCAGAGCTAGGTTCACACTCATGCTCCTTGAGCAGTTGTACAGTGTCCCTTTGCCCGAGCTAGGTTCACGCTCCTGTTCCCGAGCTAGGTTCACACTCCTATTCCTCAAACATTTGTACAGTGTTCTGTTGCTCTCGAGCTAGGTTCACGCTCCTGTAACTCTTGTACAGTGTTCCATTGCTCCCGAGCTAGGTTCACGCTCCTGTTCCTTGAACTCTTATACAGTGTTCCGTTGCTCCGGAGCTAGGTTCATGCTCCTGTTCTTTAACCTCTTGTAAACGGTGCTGTTGCTCGCGAGCTAGGTTCATGCTCCTGTTCCTAAAAATCTTGTAAAAGGCGCCGTTGGTCCCGAGCTAGGTTCACATTACTTTTCCTTTAACTCTTGTACAGTGCTCCATTGCTCCCAAGCTAGTTTCACGCTCCAGTTCCTTGATCTCTTTAACAGTGCTCCTTTGCCCCTTAGCTAGGTTCATGCTCCTGTTCCATGAACAGGAGCGTGAACAGTGCTCCATTGATCCTGAGCTAAGTTCACGCTCCCGTTCCTTGAACTCTTGTACAGTGTTCCGTTGCTCCGGAGCTAGGTTCACACTCCTGTTCCTTGAACTCTTATACAGTGCGTCGTTAGCCCCGAGCTAGGTTCATGCTCCTGTTCTTTAAACTCTTGTAAACGGTGCTGTTGGTCCCGAGCTAGGTTCATGCTACTTTTTCTTTATCTCTTGTACAGTGCTCCATTGCTCCCAAGCTAGGTTCATGCTCCAGTTCCTTGATATCTTTTACAGTGCTCCTTTGCCCCGGAGCTAGGTTCATGCTCCTGTTCCATGAACAGGAGCGTGAACATTGCTCCATTACTCCCGAGCTAGGTTCACGCTCCTGTTCCTTGAACTCTTGTACAGTGCTCCATTGCTTCCGAGCTAGGTTCACAGTCCTGTTCCTTGAGTCCTTTTACAGTGGTCCTTTGCCCCTGAGCTAGGTTCACGCTCCTGTTCCTTGAACTCCTGTACAGTGTCCATTGCTCCCGAGCTAGGTTCACAATCCTATTCCTTGAACTCTTGTACAGTGCTCCATTGCTCCAGAGCTAGGTTCACACTCCTGTTCCTTGAACTCTTGTACAGTATTTTGTTGCTCCCGAGCTAGGTTCATGCTGCTGTTCCTTGAACTCTTGTACAGTGCTCTGTTGCTCCCGAGTTTGGTTTACGCACCTATTCCTTGAACTCTTGTACAGTGCTCCATTGCTCCTGAGCTAGGTTCATACTCCTATTCCTTGAGGCCTTTTACAGTGCTCCATAACCTCAGAGCTAGGTTCACGCTCCTGTTCCTTGATCTCTTGTACAGTACTCCATTGCTCCCGAGCTAGGTTCACACTCCTTTTCCTTGAACTCTTGTACAGTGCTCCATTGCTCCCGAGCTAGTGTCACATTCCTATTCCTTGAAGTCTTGTACAGTGCTCCATGCTCCCGAGCAAGGTTCACTCTCCTATTCCTTGAACTCTTGTACAGTAGTCTGTTGCTCCCGAGCTAGGTTCATGCTCCTGTTCCTTGAACTCTTGTACAGTGCTCCGTTGCTCCCGAGTTAGGTTTACGCTCCTGTTCCTTGAACTCTTGTACAGTGCTCCATTGCTTGCGAGCTAGGGTCACACTCCTGTTCCTTGAACTCTTGTACAGTGTTCCGTTGCTTCCAAGCTAGGTCCACGCTCCTGTTCCTTGAACTATTGTACAGTGTTCCGTTGCTCCCGAGCTAGATTCACACTCCTATTCCATGAACTCTTGTACAGTGCTCCATTGCTCCCGAGCTAGGTTCAAACTCCTATTCCTTGATCTCTTGTACAGTGCTCCATTGCTCCCAAACTAGGTTCACACTCCTATTCCATGAACTCTTGTACAGTGCTCCATTGCTCCCGAGCTAGGTTCAAACTCATATTCCTTGAACTCTTGTACAGTGTTCCGTTGCTTCCAAGCTAGGTCCACGCTCCTGTTCCTTGAACTATTGTACAGTGTTCCGTTGCTCCCGAGCTAGGTTGATGCTCCTGTTTCTTAAACTCTTGTAAAGGGCACCGTTGCTCCTGATCTAGGTTCAGACTCCTATTCCTTGAACTCTTGTACAGTGCTCCATTGCTCCTGAGCTAGGGTCACACTCCTATTACTTGAACTCTTGTACAGTGCTCCATTGCTCCCAAGCTAGGTTCACACTCCTATTTCATGAACTCTTGTACAGTGCTCCATTGCTCCCAAGCTAGGTTCACACTCCTATTCCTCAAACTCTTGTACAGTGCTCCATTGCTCCCAAGCTAGGTTCACACTCCTATTCCTTGAACTCTTGTACAGTGCTCCATTGCTCCTGAGCTAGGTTCAAACTCCTATTCCTTGAACTCTTGTACAGTGTTCCGTTGCTCCCGAGCTAGGTTCACGCTCCTGTTCCTTGAACTCTTCTACATAGATCTCATGAGCTAGGTTCATGCTCCTGTTTCTTAAACACTTGTAAAGGGCACCGTTGCTCCGGCGCTAGGTTCATGCTCCTGTCCCTTAAACTCTTGTAAAAGGCGCTGTTGGTCTCAAACTAGGTTCACGCTCCTTTTCCTTGAACTCTTGTACAGTGCTCCATTGCTCCCGAGCTAGGTTCATGCCCCTGTTCCTTGATCTCTTGTACGGTGCTACTTTGCCCCTGAGCTAGGTTCACGCTCCTGTTCTATGAACAGGAGCGTGAACATTGCTCCATTGCTCTCGAGCTAGGTTCATGCTCTTGTTTCTTGAACTCTTGTACAGTGCTCCTTTGCTCCCAAGCTAGGTTCACGCTCCTGTCCCTTGATCTCTTTTATAGTGCTCCATTGCTTCCGAGTTAGGTTCATGCTCCTGTTCCTTGATCTCTTGTACAGTGTGCCATCGCTCCTATGCTGGGTTCACGCTCCTGTTCCTTGAGCCCTTTTACAGTGCTCTGTTACCCTATGAACAGGAGCGTGAACAGTGCTCCATGCTTCCAGAGGTAGGTTCACGCTTGTGCTCCTTGAACTCTTGTACAGTGTTCCGTTGCTCCGGAGCTAGGTTCATGCTCCTGTTCCTTGAACTCTTGTACAGTGTTCTGTTGCTTCGGAGCTAGTTTCACGCTCCTGTTCCTTGAACTCTTGTAGAGAGCACCGTTAGCCCCGAGCTAGGTTCATGCTCCTGTTCTTTAAACTCTTGTAAAGGGCGCTGTTGCTCCAAAACTAGGTTCATGCTCCTGTTCCTTAAAATATTGTAAAGGGCACCGTTGGTCCCGAGCTAGGTTCATGCTACTTTTTCTTTAACTCTTTTACAGTGCTCCATTGCTCCCAAGCTAGGTTCACGCTCCAGTTCCTTGATCTCTTTTACAGTGCTCCTTTGCCCCTGAGCTAGGTTCATGCTCCTGTTCCATGAACAGGAGCGTGAACAGTGCTCCATTGATCCTGAGCTAAGTTCACGCTCCTGTTCCTTGATCTCTTGTACAGTGCTCCATTGCTTCCGAGTTAGGTTCATGCTCCTGTTCCTTGATCTCTTGTACAGTGTGCCATCGCTCCTATGCTAGGTTCACGCTCCTGTTCCTTGACCCCTTTTACAGTGCTCTGTTACCCTATGAACAGGAGCGTGAACAGTGCTCCATGCTTCCAGAGCTAGGTTCACGCTTGTGCTCCTTAAACTCTTGTACAGTGTACCGTTGCTCCTGAGCTGGGTTCACGCTCCTGTTCCTTGAACTCTTGTACAGTGTTCTGTTGCTCCCGAGCTAGTTTCACGCTCCTGTTCCTTGAACTCTTGTAGAGTGCACCGTTAGCCCCGAGCTAGGTTCATGCTCCTGTTCTTTAAACTCTTGTAAAGGGCGCTGTTGCTCCAAAACTAGGTTCATGCTCCTGTTCCTTAAAATATTGTAAAGGGCACCGTTGCTCCCGAGCTAGGTTCATGCTACTTTTTCTTTAACTCTTGTACAGTGCTCCATTGCTCCGAAGTTAGGTTCACGCTCCAGTTCCTTGATCTCTTTTACAGTGCTCCTTTGCCCCTGAGCTAGGTTCCTGCTCCTGTTCCCTGAACAAGGAGCGTGAACAGTGCTCCATTGATCCTGAGCTAAGTTCACGCTCCTGTTCTTTGATCTCTTGTACAGTGCTCCATTGCTCCGATCCTAGATTCACACTCCTATTCCTTGAACACTTGCACAGTGCTCCATTGCTCCAGAGCTAGGTTCACACTCCTATTCCTTGAACTCTTGCACAGTGCTCCATTGCTCTCAAGCTATGTTCATACTCCTATCCCTTGAACTCTTGTACAATGTTCCGTTGCCCCCAAGCTAGGTTCACGCTCCTGTTTCTTGAATTCTTGTACAGTGCTCCATTGCTCCCGAGCTAAGTTCACACTCCTGTTCCTTGAGCCCTTGTACAGTGTTCAGTTGCTCCCGAGCTAGGTTCACGCTCCTGTTCCTTGAACTCTTGTACAATGTTCTGTTGCTCCCAAGCTAGGTTCACGCTCCTGTTCCCTGAGCCCTTTTACAGTGCTCTTTTGCCCCTGAGCTAGGTTCACTCTCCTGTTCCTTGAACTCTTGTACAGTGTCCCATTGCTCCTGAGCTAGGTTCATGCTCCTGTTCCTTGAACTCTTGTACAATGTTCTGTTGCTCCCGAGCTAGGTTCACGCTCCTTTTCTTTGAACTCTTGTAGTGTGCGCCGTTACCCCTGACCTAGGTTCATGCTCCTTCTAAAAGGTGCTGTTGGTCCAGAGCTAGGCTCACGCTCCTTTTCCTTGAACTTTTGTACAGTGCTCCATTGCTCCTGAGCTAAGTTCACGCTGCTGTTCCATGAACAGGAGCATAAACAGTGTTCCATTGCTCCAGAGCTAGGTTCACACTCCTGCTCCTTGAGCAGTTGTACAGTGTTCCTTTGCCTGAGCTAGGTTCACGCTCCAGTTCCTTGATCTCTTTTACAGTGCTCCATTGCTCCCGAGCTAGATTCACACTCCTATTCCTTGATCTCTTGTACAGTATTCTGTTGCTCCCAAGCTAGGTTCACGCTCCTGTTCCTTGAACTCTTGTACAGTGTTCTGTTGCTCCGGAGCTAGGTACACGCTCCTCTTCCTTGATCTCTTGTACAGTTCTCCATTGCTCCTGAGCTAGGTTCAGACTCCTATTCCTTGAACTCTTGAACAGTGCCCCATTGCTCCCGAGCTAGGGTCACACTCCTATTCCATGAACTCTTGTACAGTGCTCCATTGCTCCCAAGCTAGGTTCACACTCCTATTCCATGAACTCTTGTACAGTGCTCCATTGCTCCTGAGCTAGGTTCAAACTCCTATTCCTTGAACTCTTGTACAGTGTTCCGTTGCTCCTGAGCTAGGTTCACGCTCCTGTTCCTTGAACTCTTTGACAGTGTTCCGTTGCTCCTGAGCTAGGTTCATGCTCCTGTTTCTTAAACTCTTGTAAAGGGCACCGTTGCTCCGGAGCTAGGTTCATGCTCCTGTCCCTTAAACTCTTGTAAAAGGCGCCGTTGGTCTCAAACTAGGTTCACGCTCCTTTTCATTGAACTCTTGTACAGTGCTCCATTGCTCCCGAGCTAGGTTCATGCCCCTGTTCCTTGATCTCTTGTACGGTGCTCCTTAGCCCCTGAGCTAGGTTCACGCTCCTGTTCTAGGAACAGGAGAGTGAACATTGCTCCATTGCTCCATTGCTCTCGAGCTAGGTTCATGCTCTTGTTTCTTGAATTCTTGTACAGTGCTCCTTTGCTCCCAAGCTAGGTTCACGCTCCTGTTCCTTGATCTCTTTTATAGTGCTCCATTGCTTCCGAGTTAGGTTCATGCTCCTGTTCCTTGATCTCTTGTACAGTGTGCCATCGCTCCTATTCTAGGTTCACGCTCCTGTTCCTTGAGCCCTTTTACAGTGCTCTGTTACCCTATGAACAGGAGCGTGAACAGTGCTCCATGGCTCCAGAGCTAGGTTCACGCTTGTGCTCCTTGAACTCTTGGACAGTATTCCGTTGCTCCGAGCTAGGTTCACGCTCCTCTTCATTGAACTCTTGTACAGTGTTCTGTTGCTCCGGAGCTAGGTTCAGGCTCCTGTTCCTTGAACTCTTGTAGAGTGCACCGTTAGCCCCGAGCTAGGTTCATGCTCCTGTTCTTTAAACTCTTGTAAAGGGCGCTGTTGCTCCAGAACTAGGTTCATGCTCCTGTTCCTTAAAATATTGTAAAGGGCACCGTTGGTCCCGAGCTATGTTCATGCTACTTTTTCTTTATCTCTTGTACAGTGCTCCATTGCTCCCAAGCTAGGTTCACGCTCCAGTTCCTTGATCTCTTTTACAGTGCTCCTTTGCCCCTGAGCTAGGTTCATGCTCCTGTTATGTGAACAGGAGCGTGAACAGTGCTCCATTGATCCTGAGCTAAGTTCACGCTCCTGTTCCTTGATCACTTGTACAGTGCTCCATTACTCCCGAGCTAGGTTCACACTCCTATTCCTTGAACTCTTGTACAGTGCTCCATTGCTCCGGAGCTAGGTTCACACTCCTATTCCTTGAACTCTTGCACAGTTCTCCATTGCTCCAGAGCTAGGTTCACACTTCTATTCCTTGAACTCTTGCACAGTGCTCCATTGCTCTCGAGCTATGTTCATACTCCTATTCCTTGAACTCTTGTACAGTGTTCCGTTGCCCCCGAGCTAGGTTCACGCTCCTGTTTCTTGAATTCTTGTACAGTGCTCCATTGCTCCCGAGCTAAATTCACACTCCTGTTCCTTGAACCCTTGTACAGTGTTCTGTTGCTCCCGAGCTAGCTTCACATTCCTATACCTTGAACTCTTGTACAGTGCTCCATTGCTCCCGAGCTAGGGTCACACTCCTATTCCTTGAACTCTTGTACAGTGCTCCATTGCTCCCGAGCTAGGTTCACACTCCGATTCCTTGAACTCTTGTACAGTGCGCCATTACTCCCGAGCTAGGTTCACACTCATATTCCTTGAACTCTTGTACAGTGCAGTGTTCCATTGCTCCTGAGCTAGGTTCATGCTACTGTTCCTTGAACTCTTGTACAGTGTTCTGTTGCTCCAGAGCTAGTTTCACGCTCCTGTTCCTTGAACTCTTGTAGAGTGCACCGTTAGCCCCGAGCTAGGTTCATGCTCCTGTTCTTTAAACTCTTGTAAAGGGCGCTGTTGCTCCAAAACTAGGTTCATGCTCCTGTTCCTTAAAATATTGTAAAGGGCACCGTTGCTCCCGAGCTAGGTTCATGCTACTTTTTCTTTAACTCTTGTACAGTGCTCCATTGCTCCGAAGTTAGGTTCACGCTCCAGTTCCTTGATCTCTTTTACAGTGCTCCTTTGCCCCTGAGCTAGGTTCCTGCTCCTGTTCCCTGAACAAGGAGCGTGAACAGTGCTCCATTGATCCTGAGCTAAGTTCACGCTCCTGTTCTTTGATCTCTTGTACAGTGCTCCATTGCTCCGATCCTAGATTCACACTCCTATTCCTTGAACACTTGCACAGTGCTCCATTGCTCCAGAGCTAGGTTCACACTCCTATTCCTTGAACTCTTGCACAGTGCTCCATTGCTCTCAAGCTATGTTCATGCTCCTATTCCTTGAACTCTTGTACAATGTTCCGTTGCCCCCAAGCTAGGTTCACGCTCCTGTTTCTTGAATTCTTGTACAGTGCTCCATTGCTCCCGAGCTAAGTTCACACTCCTGTTCCTTGAGCCCTTGTACAGTGTTCAGTTGCTCCCGAGCTAGGTTCACGCTCCTGTTCCTTGAACTCTTGTACAATGTTCTGTTGCTCCCAAGCTAGGTTCACGCTCCTGTTCCCTGAGCCCTTTTACAGTGCTCTTTTGCCCCTGAGCTAGGTTCACTCTCCTGTTCCTTGAACTCTTGTACAGTGTCCCATTGCTCCTGAGCTAGGTTCATGCTCCTGTTCCTTGAACTCTTGTACAATGTTCTGTTGCTCCCGAGCTAGGTTCACGCTCCTTTTCTTTGAACTCTTGTAGTGTGCGCCGTTACCCCTGACCTAGGTTCATGCTCCTTCTAAAAGGTGCTGTTGGTCCAGAGCTAGGCTCACGCTCCTTTTCCTTGAACTTTTGTACAGTGCTCCATTGCTCCTGAGCTAAGTTCACGCTGCTGTTCCATGAACAGGAGCATAAACAGTGTTCCATTGCTCCAGAGCTAGGTTCACACTCCTGCTCCTTGAGCAGTTGTACAGTGTTCCTTTGCCCGAGCTAGGTTCACGCTCCAGTTCCTTGATCTCTTTTACAGTGCTCCATTGCTCCCGAGCTAGATTCACACTCCTATTCCTTGATCTCTTGTACAGTATTCTGTTGCTCCCAAGCTAGGTTCACGCTCCTGTTCCTTGAACTCTT
Organism: Ambystoma mexicanum; assembly: GCF_040938575.1. NCBI lineage: Eukaryota > Metazoa > Chordata > Amphibia > Caudata > Ambystomatidae > Ambystoma > Ambystoma mexicanum. Next base: position 96,526,056 of record NC_090931.1, read on the forward strand.
GTACAGTGTTCTGTTGCTCCGGAGCTAGGTACACGCTCCTCTTCCTTGATCTCTTGTACAGTTCTCCATTGCTCCTGAGCTAGGTTCAGACTCCTATTCCTTGAACTCTTGAACAGTGCCCCATTGCTCCCGAGCTAGGGTCACACTCCTATTCCATGAACTCTTATACAGTGCTCCATTGCTCCCAAGCTAGGTTCACACTCCTATTCCATGAACTCTTGTACAGTGCTCCATTGCTCCTGAGCTAGGTTCAAACTCCTATTCCTTGAACTCTTGTACAGTGTTCCGTTGCTCCTGAGCTAGGTTCACGCTCCTGTTCCTTGAACTCTTTGACAGTGTTCCGTTGCTCCTGAGCTAGGTTCATGCTCCTGTTTCTTAAACTCTTGTAAAGGGCACCGTTGCTCCGGAGCTAGGTTCATGCTCCTGTCCCTTAAACTCTTGTAAAAGGCGCCGTTGGTCTCAAACTAGGTTCACGCTCCTTTTCATTGAACTCTTGTACAGTGCTCCATTGCTCCCGAGCTAGGTTCATGCCCCTGTTCCTTGATCTCTTGTACGGTGCTCCTTAGCCCCTGAGCTAAGTTCACGCTCCTGTTCTAGGAACAGGAGAGTGAACATTGCTCCATTGCTCCATTGCTCTCGAGCTAGGTTCATGCTCTTGTTTCTTGAATTCTTGTACAGTGCTCCTTTGCTCCCAAGCTAGGTTCACGCTCCTGTTCCTTGATCTCTTTTATAGTGCTCCATTGCTTCCGAGTTAGGTTCATGCTCCTGTTCCTTGATCTCTTGTACAGTGTGCCATCGCTCCTATTCTAGGTTCACGCTCCTGTTCCTTGAGCCCTTTTACAGTGCTCTGTTACCCTATGAACAGGAGCGTGAACAGTGCTCCATGGCTCCAGAGCTAGGTTCACGCTTGTGCTCCTTGAACTCTTGGACAGTATTCCGTTGCTCCGAGCTAGGTTCACGCTCCTCTTCATTGAACTCTTGTACAGTGTTCTGTTGCTCCGGAGCTAGGTTCAGGCTCCTGTTCCTTGAACTCTTGTAGAGTGCACCGTTAGCCCCGAGCTAGGTTCATGCTCCTGTTCTTTAAACTCTTGTAAAGGGCGCTGTTGCTCCAGAACTAGGTTCATGCTCCTGTTCCTTAAAATATTGTAAAGGGCACCGTTGGTCCCGAGCTATGTTCATGCTACTTTTTCTTTATCTCTTGTACAGTGCTCCATTGCTCCCAAGCTAGGTTCACGCTCCAGTTCCTTGATCTCTTTTACAGTGCTCCTTTGCCCCTGAGCTAGGTTCATGCTCCTGTTATGTGAACAGGAGCGTGAACAGTGCTCCATTGATCCTGAGCTAAGTTCACGCTCCTGTTCCTTGATCACTTGTACAGTGCTCCATTACTCCCGAGCTAGGTTCACACTCCTATTCCTTGAACTCTTGTACAGTGCTCCATTGCTCCGGAGCTAGGTTCACACTCCTATTCCTTGAACTCTTGCACAGTTCTCCATTGCTCCAGAGCTAGGTTCACACTTCTATTCCTTGAACTCTTGCACAGTGCTCCATTGCTCTCGAGCTATGTTCATACTCCTATTCCTTGAACTCTTGTACAGTGTTCCGTTGCCCCCGAGCTAGGTTCACGCTCCTGTTCCTTGAATTCTTGTACAGTGCTCCATTGCTCCCGAGCTAAATTCACACTCCTGTTCCTTGAACCCTTGTACAGTGTTCTGTTGCTCCCGAGCTAGCTTCACATTCCTATACCTTGAACTCTTGTACAGTGCTCCATTACTCCCGAGCTAGGGTCACACTCCTATTCCTTGAACTCTTGTACAGTGCTCCATTGCTCCCGAGCTAGGTTCACACTCCGATTCCTTGAACTCTTGTACAGTGCGCCATTACTCCCGAGCTAGGTTCACACTCATATTCCTTGAACTCTTGTACAGTGCAGTGTTCCATTGCTCCTGAGCTAGGTTCATGCTCCTGTTCCTTGAACTCTTGCACAATGTTCTGTTGCTCCCGAGCTAGGTTCACGCTTCTTTTCTTTGAACTCTTGTAGAGTGTGCCATTACCCCCAACCTAGGTTCATGCTCCTGTTCCTTAAACTCTTGTAAAAGGCGCTGTTGGTCCTGAGCTAGGTTTACGCTCCTTTTCCTTGAACTCTTGTAAAGTGCTCCATTGCTGCTGAGCTAAGTTCCCGCTGCTGTTCCTTGATCTATTGTACAGTGCTCTCTTGCCCCTCAGCTAGGTTCACTCTCCTTTTCCATGAACATGATCATGAACAGTGCTCCATTGCTCCAGAGCTAGGTTCACACTCATGCTCCTTGAGCAGTTGTACAGTGTTCCTTTGCCCGAGCTAGGTTCACTCTCTGTTCCCGAGCTAGGTTCATGCTCCTGTTCTTTAAACTCTTTTAAAGGGCGCTGTTGCTCCAGAACTAGGTTAATGCTCCTGTTCCTTAAAATATTGTAAAGGGCACAGTTGGTCCCGAGCTAGGTTCATGCTACTTTTTCTTTAACTCTTGTACAGTGCTCCATTGCTCCCAAGCTAGGTTCACGCTCCAGTTCCTTGATCTCTTTTACAGTGCTCCTTTGCCCCTGAGCTAGGTTCATGCTCCTGTTCTATGAACAGGAGCGTGAACAGTGCTCCATTGATCCTGAGCTAAATTCACGCTCCTGTTCCTTGATCTCTTGTACAGTGCTCCATTACTCCTGAGCTAGGTTCAAACTCCTATTCCTTGAACTCTTGTACAGTGCTCCATTGCTCCGCAGCTAGGTTCACACTCCTATTCCTTGAACTCTTGCACAGTGCTCCATTGCTCCAGAGCTAGGTTTACACTCCTATTCCTTGAACTCTTGCACAGTGCTCCATTGCTCCAGAGCTAGGTTCACACTTCTATTCCTTGAACTCTTGCACAGTGCTCCATTGCTCTCGAGCTATGTTCATACTCCTATTCCTTGAACTCTTGTACAGTGTTCTGTTGCCCCTGAGCTAGGTTCACGCTCCTGTTCCTTGAATTCTTGTACAGTGCTCCATTGCTCCCAAGCTAAATTCACACTCCTGTTCCTTGAACCCTTGTACAGTGTTCCGTTGCTCCCAAGCTAGGTTCACTCTCCTGCTCCTTGAGCTCTTGTACAGTGCTCTTTTGCCCCTGAGCTAGGTTCACGCTCCAGTTCCTTGAACTCTTGTACAGTGCTCCATTGCTCCCGAGCTAGGTTCACACTCCTATTCCTTGAACTCTTGTACAGTGCTCCATTGCTCCCGAGCTAGGGTCACACTCCTATTCCTTGAACTCTTGTACAGTGCTCCATTGCTCCCGAGCTAGGTTCACACTCCGATTCCTTGAACTCTTGTACAGTGCGCCATTACTCCCAAGCTAGGTTCACACTCATATTCCTTGAACTCTTGTACAGTGTTCCATTGCTCCTGAGCTAGGTTCATGCTCCTGTTCCTTGAACTCTTGTACAATGTTCTGTTGCTCCCGAGCTAGGTTCACGCTTCTTTTCTTTGAACTCTTGTAGAGTGCGCCATTACCCCCGACCTAGGTTCATGCTCCTGTTCCTTAAACTCTTGTTACAGGCGCTGTTGGTCCCGAGCTAGGTTTACGCTCCTTTTCCTTGAACTCTTGTACAGTGCTCTCTTGCCCCTGAGCTAGGTTCACTCTCCTGTTCCATGAACATGATCATGAACAGTGCTCCATTGCTCCAGAGCTAGGTTCACACTCCTGCTCCTTGAGCAGTTGTACAGTGTTCCTTTGCCCGAGCTAGGTTCACGCTCCTGTTCCCGAGCTAGGTTCACACTCCTATTCCTCAAACTTTTGTACAGTGTTCTGTTGCTCTCGAGCTAGGTTCACGCTCCTGTAACTCTTGTACAGTGTTCCATTGCTCCCGAGCTAGGTTCACGCTTCTGCTCCTAGAACTCTTGCACAGTGTTCCGTTTCTCCCGAGATAGGATCACGCTCCTGTTCTTTTAACTCTTGTACAGTGTTCCGTTGCTCCGGATCTAGGTTCACACTCCAGTTCCTTGAACTCTTGCACAGTTCACCGTTAGCTGCGAGCTAGGTTCATGCTCCTGTTCTTTAAACTCTTGTAAACGGTGCTGTTGCTCCCGAGCTAGGTTCATGCTCCTGTTCCTAAAAATCTTGTAAAAGGCGCCGTTGGTCCCGAGCTAGGTTCATGTTACGTTTTCTTTAACTCTTGTACAGTGCTCCATTGCTCCCAAGCTAGTTTCACGCTCCAGTTCCTTGATCTCTTTAACAGTGCTCCTTTGCCCCTGAGCTAGGTTCATGCTCCTGTTCCATGAACAGGAGCGTGAACAGTGCTCCATTGATCCTGAGCTAAGATCACGCTCTTGTTCCTTGATCTCTTGTACAGTGCTCCATTACTCCCAAGCTAGGTTCACGCTCCTGTTCCTTGAACTCTTGTACAGTGCTCCATTACTCCCGAGCTAGGTTCACGCTCATATTCCTTGAACTCTTGTACAGTGTTCCATTGCTCCCGAGCTAGGTTCACGCTCCCGTTCCATGAACTCTTGTACAGTGTTCCGTTGCTCCGGAGCTAGGTTCACACTCCTGTTCCTTGAACTCTTATACAGTGCGCCGTTAGCCCCGAGCTAGGTTCATGCTCCTGTTCTTTAAACTCTTGTAAACGGTGCTGTTGGTCCCGAGCTAGGTTCATGCTACTTTTTCTTTAACTCTTGTACAGTGCTCCATTGCTCCCAAACTAGGTTCATGCTCCAGTTCCTTGATATCTTTTACAGTGCTCCTTTGCCCCGGAGCTAGGTTCATGCTCCTGGTCCATGAACAGGAGCGTGAACATTGCTCCATTACTCCTGAGCTAGGTTCACGCTCCTGTTCCTTGAACTCTTGTACAGTGCTCCATTGCTTCCGAGCTAGGTTCACACTCCTGTTCCTTGAGTCCTTTTACAGTGGTCCTTTGCCCCTGAGCTAGGTTCACGCTCCTGTTCCTTGAACTCCTGTACAGTGTCCATTGCTCCCGAGCTAGGTTCACACTCCTATTCCTTGAACTCTTGTACAGTGCTCCATTGCTCCAGAGCTAGGTTCACACTCCTATTCCTTGAACTCTTGTACAGTATTCTGTTGCTCTGAGCTAGGTTCATGCTCCTGTTCCTTGAACTCTTGTACAGTGCTCCGTTGCTCCCGAGTTAGGTTTACGCACCTATTCCTTGAACTATTGTACAGTGCTCCATTGCTCCTGAGCTAGGTTCATACTCCTATTCCTTGAGGCCTTTTACAGTGCTCCATAACCTCAGAGCTAGGTTCACGCTCCTGTTCCTTGATCTCTTGTACATTGCTCCATTGCTACCGAGCTAGGTTCACACTCCTATTCCTTGATCTCTTGTACAGTGCTCCATTGCTCCCGAGCTAGTGTCACACTCCTATTCCTTGAAGTCTTGTACAGTGCTCCATTGCTCCCGAGCAAGGTTCACTCTCCTATTCCTTGAACTCTTGTACAGTATTCTGTTGCTCCCTAGCTAGGTTCATGCTCCTGTTCCTTGAACTCTTGTACAGTGCACAGTGCTCCGTTGCTCCCGAGTTAGGTTTACGCTGCTGTTCCTTGAACTCTTGTACAGTGCTCCATTGCTCCCAAGCTAGATTCACACTCATATTCCATGAACCCTTGTACAGTGCTCCATTGCTCCCGAGCTAGGTTCAAACTCCTATTCCTTGAACTCTTGAACAGTGTTCCGTTGCTTCCAAGCTAGGTCCACGCTCCTGTTCCGTGAACTATTGTACAGTGTTCCGTTGCTCCTGAGCTAGGTTCATGCTCCAGTTTCTTAAACTCTTGTAAAGGGCACCGTTGCTCCGGAGCTAGGTTCATGATCCTGTTCCTTAAACTCTTGTAAAAGGTGCCGTTGGTCTCGAGCTAGGTTCACAAATCTTTTCTTTGAACTCTTGTACAGTGCTCCATTGCTCCAGAGCTAGGTTCATGCTCCTGTTCCTTGATCTCTTGTAAGGTGCTCCTTTGCCCCTGAGCTAGGTTCACGCTCCTGTTCCTTGAACTCCTGTACAGTGTCCATTGCTCCCGAGCTAGGTTCACACTCCTATTCCTTGAACTCTTGTACAGTGCTCCATTGCTCCAGAGCTAGGTTCACACTCCTATTCCTTGAACTCTTGTACAGTATTCTGTTGCTCTGAGCTAGGTTCATGCTCCTGTTCCTTGAACTCTTGTACAGTATTCTGTTGCTCTGAGCTAGGTTCATGCTCCTGTTCCTTGAACTCTTGTACAGTGCTCCGTTGCTCCCGAGTTAGGTTTACGCACCTATTCCTTGAACTATTGTACAGTGCTCCATTGCTCCTGAGCTAGGTTCATACTCCTATTCCTTGAGGCCTTTTACAGTGCTCCATAACCTCAGAGCTAGGTTCACGCTCCTGTTCCTTGATCTCTTGTACATTGCTCCATTGCTACCGAGCTAGGTTCACACTCCTATTCCTTGATCTCTTGTACAGTGCTCCATTGCCCCCGAGCTAGTGTCACACTCCTATTCCTTGAAGTCTTGTACAGTGCTCCATTGCTCCCGAGCAAGGTTCACTCTCCTATTCCTTGAACTCTTGTACAGTATTCTGTTGCTCCCTAGCTAGGTTCCTGCTCCTGTTCCTTGAACTCTTGTACAGTGCTCCGTTGCTCCCGAGTTAGGTTTACGCACCTATTCCTTGAACTCTTGTACAGTGCTCCATTGCTCCTGAGCTAGGTTCATACTCCTATTCCTTGAGGCCTTTTACAGTGCTCCATAACCTCAGAGCTAGGTTCACGCTCCTGTTCCTTGATCTCTTGTACATTGCTCCATTGCTACCGAGCTAGGTTCACACTCCTATTCCTTGATCTCTTGTACAGTGCTCCATTGCTCCCGAGCTAGTGTCACACTCCTATTCCTTGAAGTCTTGTACAGTGCTCCATTGCTCCCGAGCAAGGTTCACTCTCCTATTCCTTGAACTCTTGTACAGTATTCTGTTGCTCCCTAGCTAGGTTCATGCTCCTGTTCCTTGAACTCTTGTACAGTGCACAGTGCTCCGTTGCTCCCGAGTTAGGTTTACGCTGCTGTTCCTTGAACTCTTGTACAGTGCTCCATTGCTCCCAAGCTAGATTCACACTCATATTCCATGAACCCTTGTACAGTGCTCCATTGCTCCCGAGCTAGGTTCAAACTCCTATTCCTTGAACTCTTGAACAGTGTTCCGTTGCTTCCAAGCTAGGTCCACGCTCCTGTTCCTTGAACTATTGTACAGTGTTCCGTTGCTCCTGAGCTAGGTTCATGCTCCTGTTTCTTAAACTCTTGTAAAGGGCACCGTTGCTCCGGAGCTAGGTTCATGATCCTGTTCCTTAAACTCTTGTAAAAGGTGCCGTTGGTCTCGAGCTAGGTTCACAAATCTTTTCCTTGAACTCTTGTACAGTGCTCCATTGCTCCAGAGCTAGGTTCATGCTCCTGTTCCTTGATCTCTTGTAAGGTGCTCCTTTGCCCCTGAGCTAGGTTCACGCTCCTGTTCTATGAACAGGAGCCTGAACAGTGCTCCATTGCTCTCGAGCTAGGTTCATGCTCTTGTTTCTTGAACTCTTGTACAGTGCTCCTTTGCTCCCAAGGAGGTTCACGCTCCTGTTCCTTAATCTCTTTTATAGTGCTCCATTGCTTCCAAGTTAGGTTCATGCTCCTGTTCCTTGATCTCTTGTAAAGTGTGCCGTTGCTCCCGAGCTAGTGTCACACTCCTATTCCTTGAAGTCTTGTACAGTGCTCCATTGCTCCCGAGCAAGGTTCACTCTCCTATTCCTTGAACTCTTCTACAGTATTCTGTTGCTCCCGAGCTAGGTTCATGCTCCTGTTCCTTGAACTCTTGTACAGTGCTCCGTTGCTCCCGAGTTAGGTTTACGCACCTATTCCTTGAACTCTTGTACAGTGCTCCATTGCTCCTGAGCTAGGTTCATACTCCTATTCCTTGAGGCCTTTTACAGTGCTCCATAACCTCAGAGCTAGGTTCACGCTCCTGTTCCTTGATCTCTTGTACAGTGCTCCATTGCTCCCGAGCTAGGTTCACACTCCTATTTCTTGAACTCTTGTACAGTGCTCCATTGCTCCCGAGCTAGTGTCACACTCCTATTCCTTGAAGTCTTGTACAGTGCTCCATTGCTCCCGAGCAAGGTTCACTCTCCTATTCCTTGAACTCTTGTACAGTATTCTGTTGCTCCCGAGCTAGGTTTACACTCCTGTTCCTTGAACTCTTGTACAGTGCTCCATTGCTCCTGAGCTAAATTCACGCTGCTGTTCCTTGAAGTCATGTACAGTGCTCCATTGCTCCCGAGCAAGGTTCACTCTCCTATTCCCTGAACTCTTGTACAGTATTCTGTTGCTCCCGAGCTAGGTTTACGCTCCTTTTCCTTGAACTCTTGTACAGTGCTCCATTGCTCCTGAGCTAAATTCACGCTGCTGTTCCTTGATCTCTTGTACAGTGCTCTCTTGCCCCTGAGCTGGGTTCACTCTCCTGTTCCATGAACATGATCATGAACAGTGCTCCATTGCTCCAGAGCTAGGTTCACACTCATGCTCCTTGAGCAGTTGTACAGTGTTCCTTTGCCCGAGCTAGGTTCACGCTCCTGTTCCCGAGCTAGGTTCACACTCCTATTCCTCAAACTTTTGTACAGTGTTCTGTTGCTCTCGAGCTAGGTTCACGCTCCTAGAACTCTTGCACAATGTTCCATTGCTCCCGAGATAGGTTCACGATCCTGTTCCTTGAACTATTGTACAGTGTTCCGTTGCTCCCGAGCTAGGTTCATGCTCCTGTTTCTTAAACTCTTGTAAAGGGCACCGTTGCTCCGGAGCTAGGTTCACACTCCAGTTCCTTGAACTCTTGTACAGTGCACCGTTAGCCCTGAGCTAGGTTCATGCTCCTGTTCTTTAAACTCTTGTAAACGGTGCTGTTGCTCCCGAGCTAGTTTCATGCTCCAGTTCCTTGATCTCTTTAACAGTGCTCCTTTGCCCCTGAGCTAGGTTCATGCTCCTGTTCCATGAACAGGAGTGTGAACAGTGCTCCATTGATCCTGAGCTAAGTTCACGCTCCCGTTCCTTGAACTCTTGTACAGTGTTCCGTTGCTCCGGAGCTAGGTTCACACTCCTGTTCCTTGAAGTCTTATACAGTGCGTCGTTAGCCCCGAGCTAGGTTCATGCTCCTGTTCTTTAAACTCTTGTAAACGGTGCTGTTGGTCCCGAGCTAGGTTCATGCTACTTTTTCTTTAACTCTTGTACAGTGCTCCATTGCTCCCAAGCTAGGTTCATGCTCCAGTTCCTTGATATCTTTTACAGTGCTCCTTTGCCCCGGAGCTAGGTTCATGCTCCTGTTCCATGAACAGGAGCGTGAACATTGCTCCATTACTCCCGAGCTAGGTTCACGCTCCTGTTCCTTGAACTCTTGTACAGTTCTCCATTGCTTCCGAGCTAGGTTCACACTCCTGTTCCTTGAGTCCTTTTACAGTGGTCCTTTGCCCCTGAGCTAGGTTCACGCTCCTGTTACTTGAACTCCTGTACAGTGTCCATTGCTCCCGAGCTAGGTTCACACTCCTATTCCTTGAACTCTTGTACAGTGCTCCATTGCTCCAGAGCTAGGTTCACACTCCTATTCCTTGAACTCTTGTACAGTATTCTGTTGCTCCCGAGCTAGGTTCATGCTCCTGTTCCTTGAACTCTTGTACAGTGCTCCGTTGCTCCCGAGTTAGGTTTACGCACCTATTCCTTGAACTCTTGTACAGTGCTCCATTGCTCCTGAGCTAGGTTCATACTCCTATTCCTTGAGGCCTTTTACAGTGCTCCATAACCTCAGAGCTAGGTTCACGCTCCTGTTCCTTGATCTCTTGTACAGTGCTCCATTGCTCCCGAGCTAGGTTCACACTCCTATTCCTTGAACACTTGTACAGTGCTCCGTTGCTCCCGAGCTAGTGTCACACTCCTATTCCTTGAAGTCTTGTACAGTGCTCCATTGCTCCCGAGCAAGGTTCACTCTCCTATTCCTTGAACTCTTGTACAGTATTCTGTTGCTCCCCAGCTAGGTTCATGCTCCTGTTCCTTGAACTCTTGTACAGTGCTCCGTTGCTCCCGAGTTAGGTTTACGCCCCTGTTCCTTGAACTCTTGTACAGTGCTCCATTGCTCCCGAGCTAGGGTCACACTCCTGTTCCTTGAACTCTTGTACAGTGCTCCATTGCTCCCAAGCTAGATTCACACTCCTATTCCATGAACTCTTGTACAGTGCTCCATTGCTCCCAAGCTAGGTTCAAACTCCTATTCCTTGAACTCTTGTACAGTGCTCCATTGCTCCCAAGCTAGGTTCACACTCCTATTCCATGAACTCTTGTACAGTGCTCCATTTCTCCCGAGCTAGGTTCAAACTCCTATTCCTTGAACTCTTGTACAGTGTTCCATTGCTTCCAAGCTAGGTCCACGCTCCTGTTCCTTGCACTATTGTACAGTGTTCCGTTGCTCCCGAGCTAGGTTCATGCTCCTGTTTCTTAAACTCTTGTAAAGGGCACCGTTGCTCCGGAGCTAGGTTCATGATCCTGTTCCTTAAACTCTTGTAAAAGGTGCCGTTGGTCTCGAGCTAGGTTCACAAATCTTTTCCTTGAACTCTTGTACAGTGCTCCATTGCTCCAGAGCTAGGTTCATGCTCCTGTTCCTTGATCTCTTGTAAGGTGCTCCTTTGCCCCTGAGCTAGGTTCACGCTCCTGTTCTATGAACAGGAGCCTGAACAGTGCTCCATTGCTCTCGAGCTAGGTTCATGCTCTTGTTTCTTGAACTCTTGTACAGTGCTCCTTTGCTCCCAAGTTAGGTTCACGCTCCTGTTCCTTAATCTCTTTTATAGTGCTCCATTGCTTCCAAGTTAGGTTCATGCTCCTGTTCCTTGATCTCTTGTACAGTGCTCCATTGCTCCCGAGCTCTTCTCACACTCCTGTTCCTTGAACTCTTGTACAGTGTTCCGAGGCTCCCGAGCTAGATTCTTGTTCCTGTTTCTTAAACTCTTGTAAAGGGCACCGTTGTTCCCGAGCTAGGTTCATGCTCCTGTCCCTTAAACTCTTGTAAAAGGCACCGTTGGTCTTGAGCTAGGTTCACGCTCCTTTTCCTTGAACTCTTGTACAGTGCTCCATTGTTCCTGAGCTAGGTTCATGCCTCTGTTCCTTGATCTCTTGTACGGTGCTCCGTTCCCCCTGAGCTAGGTTCACACTCCTATTCTAGGAACAGGAGCATGAACATTGCTCCATTGCTCTCGAGCTAGGTTCATGCTCTTGTTTCTTGAACTCTTGTACAGTGCTCCTTTGCTCCCAAGCTAGGTTCACACTCCTGTTCCTTGATCTCTTTTATAGTGCTCCATTGCTTCCGAGTTAGGTTCATGCTCCTGTTCCTTGATCTCTTGTACAGTGTGCCGTTGCTCCTATGCTAGGTTCACGCTCCTGTTCCTTGAGCCCTTTTACAGTGCTCTGTTACCCTATGAACAGGAGCGTGAACAGTGCTCCATAGCTCCAGAGCTAGGTTCACGCTTCTGTTCCTTGAACTGTTGTACAGTGTTCCTTTGCCCGAACTAGGTTCACGCTCCTGTTCCTTGTACTCTTGTACAGTGCTCCATTGCTCCCGAGCTAGGCTCACACTCCTATTCCTTAAAATCTTGTACAGTATTCCGTTACTCTCGAGCTAGGGTTCACGCTCCTGTTCTTTGAAATCTTGTACAGTGTTCCGTTGCTCCAGAGCTAGGGTCATGCTCCTGTTTCTTAAACTTTTGTAAAGGGCACCTTTGCTCCGGAGCTAGGTTCATGCTCCTGTTCCTTAAACTCTTGTAAAAGGCGCCGTTGGTCTTGAGCTAGGTTCATGCTCCTTTTCCTTGAACTCTTGTACAGTGCTCCATTGCTCCAGAGCTAGGTTCACGCTTCTGTTCCTTGAACTGTTGTACAGTGTTCCTTTGCCTGAGCTAGGTTCACGCTCCTGTTCCTTGTACTCTTGTACAGTGCTCCATTGCTCCCGAGCTAGGCTCACACTCCTATTCCTTAAAATCTTGTACAGTATTCCGTTACTCTCGAGCTAGGTTTTACGCTCCTGGTTCTTGAACTCTTGTACAGTGTTCCGTTGCTCCTGAGCTAGGTTCACGCTCCTGTTCCTTTAACTTTTGTACAGTGCGCCGTTAGCCCCAAGATAGGTTCACGCTCCTCTTCCTTAAAACCTTGTAAAGGATGCTGTTGCTGCCGAGCTAGGTTCATGCTCCTGTTCCTTAAAATCTTGTAAAGAGCGCTGTTGGTCCCGAGCTAGGCTCACACTACTTTTCCTTTAACTCTTGTACAGTGCTCCATTGCTCCCGAGCTAGGTTCATGCTCCTGTTCCTTGATCTCTTGTACAGTGCTCCTTTGCCCCTGAGCTAGGTTCACACTCCTGTTCCAACAGAGTACATCTCCACAGAATTTAACCGATATGGAGTTTCAAATGAGAAACCAGAAGTCAAGTGAGTGAAAATTCAGAACTGTTTTATAGTGACCTTTATGTGTTGGTAATGCAGATCGATCACGCTGCTTACACGTGTTTGTGTATGTGTGTTTGTGCCCCTTCCTTGAAAAGATGAGAACGTCTTTGAGGCAAGAGGGTGATTTGAGGAGTGGAATCAAACCTTTGATTGTAATCTATGGACAAGTGAGTGAGGTCCGACTTGTGCAAGTCAGCATTGCTAGCGCGGGTATGTGTGCCTGATTCAATTACCTGTTCAATGTATGACTCAGAAAAAAACCACATGTGGAATTTTTGTGACGGGTCCTGCAGTGCCTGGCTTGGAGTGCTTCTATCAGCTGAAATGCTTGATAACACAGCGCTGAGTCATTAACAAAACCCATTTCATGTCTTCTCCCTTATCTGGCCACTTGCTGTTCCCATGAAGTAGAAACGGGGCTATCTGGTGTCACCCCAGAAACAGCGCCAGAACTACAAAATAATTGAGGCCAAAAACCTGCAAAGCATAAGAAAAGGTCTGGTAGCCTGTTTGCCGTTGTGGCTCTTTACACTCTTAAGCTCCTTTTACTGCCATGCATGTACTGGCTTCCAAATACCAGTCCCTTCTTTCAGCTCTGACAGATCAGACCCTTGTAGAGCTGTGTTGCACCTCGGCATGTGTATTGAAACACGCCTGGAGGTATGTAATTGAGACAACCCTTTTGTCCCTGTCTTCAGTGTTTATTCCCCAATCAAGTATTTGGCTCCCTCATCAGTGCCCTTCTAGGACTCCCGGTTTGTGCCCCATCACAGCTGATTGATCAACACACAACCCAAGAAACAGCACATCACTGCTCCCTTGCACTTTTCCAGCTTATTCCCACAAACTCGCCTCCCCTTCCTTTTTCTTTCAGAGCCGCTTGAGCTCCAGGTGACCATTCCGGTGGTGATAGTGCACGGTACAAATATCCTTTAACATTAACATGACACTGACAACACCCAGAACTGACCAGGGATACTCTTACTACAACTAGAGTGACAATGCTAAGTCAAATAGGACACAAGCGACACCCATGAGGACAGAAATTCAGTATCCCCATCCATCTCCAGCCAACAACCTCAGCCGTCCCATAATTACTACCAGGTATCATACTTGTACAGAGTTGTGTGAATGCTAACACTGGCCACAATGGAACTAAGTTGTGGACACTGGCTTGGGCATTGACCGTATGCAGTTGTGAATGTAGTCAGGTCCCGCCCCTGGATGTAATTGCAAGCGGTGACATGTGCCACATTTCTGTGAAAGGACGCACCTGCGCCTGCCTGCCCCGCCTGCAGACAGGTGTCACATAGGTGGCCGAGACCGAATGTGGATAAGGTTATGAATGCGAGAGGATGCCATGTGTGAAACGGACTGTGAGGATCGGACGGCCCCGATCATGACAGAGATGCAGAGAGGCTCCCACACCCCACCTGGAGAGAACACTGATTCAACACCTCACTCCCAGGCAGCAATGCAAATTAACCAATCCACTAACATTTTCAAACCTCTGCATACACCTCTCAAACTCTTAAAAAACACAACCACAAGCCTATAACACAACAATCCACACAAACTTCATTACACTACAACAACAAACAAACCACATAGACTCGCACAACAGCACACGACGACCACTGACCGTAAAACACCCCAAGCCCAACCAACGGACCCACCGGGTTGAGGCCGCCAACAGCACATCACTGCTCTCTTGCACTTTTCCATCTTATTCCCACTAACTCACCCCCCGCCCTTCCCTTTTCTTTCAGAGCCGCCAGAGCGCCAGGGGACCACTCCGGTGGTGATAGTGCGTGGTACAAATATCCTTTAACATTAACATTAACGTTACACCCAAACTAGGTTCACGCTCCTGTTCCTTAAATTCTTGTACAGTGTGCCATTGCTCCCGAGCTAGTTTCATGCTCCTGTTCCTTTAACTCTTGTACAGTGCTCCATTGCTCCCAAGCTAGGTTCACGCTCCTGTTCTTTGAACTCTTGTACAGTGCACCATTGCTCCCGACCTAGGTTCACGCTCCTGTTCCTTGAACTCTTGTACAGTTTGTCGTTGCTCCCGAGCTAAGTTCACGGTCCTGGTTCTTGAACCCTTTTACATTGCTCTGTTACCCCCGAGCTAGGTTCACGCTCCTGTTCCCTGAACTCTTGTACAGTGCTCCATTGCTCCTGAGCTAGGTTCACGCTCCTGTTCCTTGAACTCTTGTACAGTACGCTGTTGCTCCTGAGCTAGGTTCACGCTCATGTTCCTTGAACTCTTGTGCAGGGCACTGTTGCTCCTGAGCTAGGTTCACGCTCCTTTTCCTTAGACTCTTGTACGGTGCTCCATTGCTCCCGACCCAGGTTCACAATCCTGATCCTTGAACTCTTGTACAGTGCCCTGTTGCTCCTGAGCTAGGTTCACGCTCCTGTTCCTTGAACTCTTGTAGAGTACGCTGTTGCTCCTGAGCTAGGTACACGCTCCCGTTCCTTGAACTCTTGTGCAGTGCACTGTTGCTCCTGAGCTAGGTACACGCTCCTGTTCCTTGAACTCCTGCGCAGTGCACTGTTGCTCCTGAGCTAGGTTCATGCTCCTTTTCCTTGGACTCTTGTACAGTGCTCCATTGCTCCCGACCTAGGTTCACACTCCTGTTCCTTGAACTCTTGTACAGTGCACTTTTGCTCCTGAGCTAGGTTCACACTATGTAACACTCAAATGCAAATCCAATTACAAATGCAAAACCAATGTAGGCAGAAAGGCCCTAAAACTCCAAATAATTGAGCTCCTTCTTGTTGGCGGCTTTCTTCAATAGCTCTTAGGCTGTCTGGAAGGAAGTGTTTGTTATGCAAACATAGGCTCCATCGTCTGTGTGTCTTTTACGACTACTAAATATTGTTTAATTGCTGAACCATCAGTGGATTCCATAAATATGCAAATGCAAATAGGTCATTAAATAGGCCGTAAATATCTGATTTGTCTCTCGCCTAAAAACTTCCTTGATGTTTTTTCAGTTTTATTCCCAGCTGCAGCGCCGAGTTATGGTTCACAAATCGACACGCTGCGTCCTGATTGCTCTCTCATAAGTTTAGTGGCTTGAGTTGCTAATTTGCATTGTTGAGGGTTCTTTTTTTAATTATGCATAAAATGCTCAGGTTTTCAGAAAAAATGCAGAAGTCTGAATGTTATGAGTTTGACTGAAATGCAGAGATGTTGTGATCTGTAGAATAGGTTAAAGCTAAAAGATTGAGATGCTTTGAAAGGTCTGTTACCAATGCTTTCAGAGTTCATAGCTCAGTGTGACAAATCCAGGGTATTCTTCCCTTCTCCTCAGAGGGGAGCCAACCCCTTTGAGGTTAGGACGTTGAGATCTCTAATCAAGGCCCTCCGTAGGGGTCTGGGCAAGTGGTACATCACACAGGGTGACTCCCTTCTTGGGGACAAGGACTCCCATTCGTGTACGGAATTCCCTGTCCAGAGTACAGTGCCAGCCTATATGGGAACTGAAGAGACTGTTGTTACTCCTGTTTTGAATCCACCAAACAGTGGCGTTTTTCAATCTCTTTAGCTTCAGGTAATGCTGAATCTCGCCTGAAGACCACAGTCAAAGCGGGGAAGACACACCCCTTTTGTTACTGATAACATACATAAAACCACAAGAAACTTTGAATCAGAGAGAGAGAATCCTACACCGGGGGGAGGCTCTGACAGAAAGACATCCTGGAGAGGCAGGGCCAAGCTAGACTGTGGTGCATCCGTGGCATGGACAGAGAGTGAATTGCTAGCCGGACGCCAGAAGGCTGTTGTCCTAACCAACCAAGAAGCCAAGGTCAGGAGAGAGATGGAGACAGAAGCCAGTTTAACTAACGCAGAGACCAGACTTCAGTGGAGAATTCGGATCCCCAGTCTCCACACAGGAAGCGTGTTAGCTGCTAATTCAAGCAGCGGAAGGGAGGCAAACCCTCCCGAAGATGTAATGCCATTGAGAGGGGCAAACTCTGATCCCAGGGGCTGGAGAAGCCACAAGGCTTACGGGAGCCCAGAAAATTCAAATGGACAACCGTCCTACTGAGACCCTGATGAAACAAGCCTATCGGAGGGCCAGAGGATTTTGGACAGCCCTGAGAAACCGAAAGACATTAACATTCAAGGCCAGGGAAGCCACAAGGGTTACGGGAGCCAGAAAAATCCAAGCGGGCAGACGCCCTACCGAAGCAGAGCTAAAGCAAACGTATTGGAGGGGCAGAGGGCTTTGGGGAGACCTGAGAAACCGAAGGACATTAAAATTCAAGGCTGAGAAAGCCACAAGAGTTAAGAGAGCCAGATAAACCCGAGCAGGCAGACGCCTACCAAAGTAGAGTTAAAGCAAGCCTATCCAAGGGCCAGAGGGCTTTGGAGAGTCCTGAGAAACCAAGAGACATTAAAATACAAGGCTGGAGAAGTCACACGTATTACAGGAGCCCGACAAAAAAAAAACATGCAGACGCCCTACCGAGGCCATGGTAAAGCAAGCCTGACAGAGGGCCAGAAGACTTTAGAGAGTCCTGGAACTACAAAATCTAGTGAACAGAACTGAGAGGAGAATGAACATGGAGGGTTCCAGTGTTTATCAAGACAAGGACACTGTCAAGCACCAAGTAAGAAATGGTGGAATTGTGTTAAAGAATACTTGTTTTTCTGAGAAAAAGGGAACTATATGCAATCTTGTTGAATAACCTGGCATACAGAACCTGAAGAGGGACTGAGGACTGTACTGCAAGAAACTGTTGAACTTTGTGTAAAGCAATACAGAACTTGACAAACGTTTAAGCCTTCTTCCTGGAAAAAGGAACCATTTGTTAGGAGGCCAGGCGGAAGCCAATGACAGAGGCCATTGCTCTGGCCTACTTCTTTTTGTTAAGCTTTCCTGCGTGGTGGGGCCAGTTAGTTATTAGGCTTTGGACTAAGGACTATTTTCTCTTGGACTTGGACGAGCACCCTTACTTTTAGTTTGTAAGACAGGGAACCTCCCTCACAGCGATAGGGCTGGATAGCCATTTTATTTTTATTTTGAATAAACACCCTTGAACCATGGCACTACTTAGTCCGACTCCTTCTTCTGGTTGGTCACAGCAGCTGGGGGACCTGCTCCCACACTGCTTTTTGCTAGAGGGTCTCATTATAACTTGGCCAGTCTGGAACTAAAGTGCTGTTAATAATGTGCACTGGTACTTTTCCAGACCGTCCAACTACACATTTGCTGGTATGGTGGAGGATTTACCTCCAGCTCTGAGCTGGACTTATATCCGGCACCTTACTGGCAAACTGCCGGTAGTGCCGGCACAGTAATACCAGTGCTGGTAATACTGGCAAATCCTCCCATAGAGTCGTATGGGTCTCCATGGAATGGGGATTTACCAGCGTTCCCACCACTTGGAATCTGCCGGTAATTCCGGCAGACCAAGTGCCAGAAACAGTATTACAGTTTGCCGGTATCCCACTATTAGTACCGGCAGACATACCGGAAAACTTATAATGAGGGCCAGGGTGTCATACTTTAATGGGGCAGGGGGCAATGTTGATCCAACACACTGAGAAAGTCACCAAATGCCCCTTCTCTAAGGGTTTATCGCAAGGTAGGGGAAGTCCTTGAGGAAACACTGACCCATAGATTCCCCACAGGATTTACCGCACACTGTGGGAAAACCTCTAACTCCTCAACAGTTTCTTTTCTGAAGCCTGCAGGAGGCTGGACCCAAATGACTGTGCCAGAATTCTTATGACTGTTAAAAATCAGTGTGAGGAACCTGAGGGCGTCCTCACTTCTTATGCCCCTAGATCCTCTTCTCAGGTGGCCAGGAGAAGGACATTGCTTTTGGGTCCCGGACCTGGGGGTGGATATGGGAGGGTGGAGTGAACTTGGGGTTTGGGGAGAGAACGTCCTTAGGTGAGACATGGTATCCCCCATTCCCATTACAGAATGAACTTTCTATCCCCCAAGCATTTGCAGGCTACTGTCAGCCTTATATTGTTAATACAGACACATATCAGTCAAGTACAGAGATGAAGAAGAATCAACACAGAGTTATGCACACTTCTTTTATCCTCAAACAACATTCTGGTGCTGAGTTGAAGAAGAGGGCTATTGAACTTAATAATCCACACCTGTGGTTATTTTACAATTCCAATGAGTATAAAAAGACTTGCCGCACAGCAAGAAGGGGAACACAAAAGCAGACTGGAGCGAAGGTGGCTGGAGAAAGAGGAGCGGTAGACAAGGGATCCAAAAGCTTTGTCGAGCAGAAGAGAGGGATGCTGTGGCAGAGGCTGGCCATGAGAAGGTCTGGATGCCCTACAAGCCCTCTTTGCTGGATGCACGCAGCGGGAGCTGTGGTGCGCGGAAGCACTCCAGTTACCGCCAGAGCCAGGAGAGTGAACAGTGCTCACTATCACCTCCGCGAAAGGAGATCAGAGTAAGGGGAGCTGGAAATCAGTGTGAGGCGCAGAGGGAAGCTGAAGCGAGCTGCCTTATAGAGCCGGTGAGTGAGAACAAGGAAACAAATTAACTGAAAATGGTTAAAAGCACTTTTGAATGCCGAAACAAGTGCTTTAGGAAATCGAATGTACTGAAAGTTGTTATCAGCACTTTGAAGGCTTAAACAGATACCTTTGAATACTGAAAGAATTGAAAAACATTATAAGCACCTTTGAATGCCTCTCAGAACAAAGGCAAGGCATGAGTACTTGTGAACAAAATGAAACTAAGGTGGTGCAAGTAGCAGATACCACGGAATTAATGGTTTGCGACACAAGTGTTGACAAAGCCAAGAAAATACCACAAAGGGTATGAGAGAAGAAACCAAATATTGGGCAAAGTAAGAAGAGTTCAAGGAACTGCAGGTTAAGGGGAAACCTGTATTGGCAAGAGCCAGAAGAATGCAGAAGGTGTAGCAAAGTGCATAGTGGCCAAGCAAGCCACGGTAAAGTGTTGGCAGAGTGTGACAATGATGAAAGAGACAAGCGTCATTGACAAAGGAAAGCAGTGGACAATTGTTGATGAGAAGCAGAAGTGGTATCGATTGCGTGACCTGTAATGGGTGGACCGTGTGATCTGACAACTGAGCCTAGACCGAGTGCCCGCCTTTATGGAAAAAGCCCATGAAAGTATCAATAAAGAAGCTTGCATTTTGCTACCGCCACTTATGTGATTTTGAAGTCAAGAAACAGACTTATTGGTGTGAACCAGTGAAAAGTATTGATTACAAGAGAGCTGGGTAGTGTCCCAAGGAACTATGTTGTTTTGAAAAGCTGGAAGATTTGAACTTGTGTTGTTTTGAACAGCTGGAAGATTGTAACGCTTGGGGAAGGGAATCTTGATGCATTGTAAACTATTTTGAATTTGGGGAAGGGGGAGCTGATTACAAGCCAGGAGCTGGAAGAGCTCAGAACCTTGTTTTGAACACTAATATTTTGATGCTGACATCCCTACACATTGTATTCAGTTAGTTGTGAGGGCAAGTATAGGTTTTGGATACAGACAGACTTTTGAGTTGGACTTCCTGACACAGACTATCCTTAGTTTTCTTTAGGTAGGGAACCCCCACCTTAGCATAGGGAAAGTTAGGCCTTACTCCATCTTGACATTAGAGTTAATAAAGCTTTTCATATCTAATTTTGAATCTCTTGTCTTCTACTCCATGATGCCTCCACAGCAGGTGCAGTCTGTAGGAATCCAATTCAATGGCAACAAACATGCTCCTCATGGTGCTTCTGTAGAGGAGCAGAGGTGTACGTCAGCGATAGAACCCGCCCCTCACATCCGACATACTGGATGAAGAACAAGCAGACACTGTGCATGACACCAGGTTTCATTCCATTAATGCATCGGGTGTATGAGAGATGTTATGCACTCAGAAAACCGTACCAAATGTACCCTCGAACTGAAGTGGTAGCAGGAGATCTGCAAACACCACTCAATATCGAAGAGCTGTAAAGGAAATCTGACAGGTGAAAAGTGATGTCATAAATAGAAGACACAATGACGCACTAAAGCGATATAAAAATACTTGAAGAATGAAGCTGTAACTGAAAAAACAAGAGTAAGCTTACATACACAAGTGACAAGAAACCATATATACACAGAAGATAAGTAACCAGATGAGTAGTGAATGTATATACACAGAAACGCAAGGTATATGAGTCACATAGAAGTTTGCTACAGTAGGAAATATAAAATGGGTAAAGCGGTCATGTTGAAAAGATGGACGTCGGCTCTGAATAAAAGTAAGCAAGAAGCTTGAAGGGGAAAGACCAAGGCTGGAGAGCTGACAGATGCTGGCAGTGAATTTGCATGAACAAAGATTGCTGTTGGCCGAAGATCAAGGATGTGTAACGCTCACCTGGTATCCACGGGGATGTCACTCAGCCTGTTCTGACCTCTTACGACCTCGAACCCTTCCCTGGAGTCTACTCGACTGGAGACTGGGCCTGAAACACAGGATTGGTAGAGTTTAACTCCCTATTGTCTCTGTGTGCTTGAACCCCTTCTTCGCTGGGGTCAAACCCTTCCCTTTGATCCACAGCTCACCTTGTTTTCTTGGAAAGTGTGCTCTCCATCCTGCTTTCAGCGCAGGAGCGCGTTGATTGAAGCGGGCTTGTTGCTGCCTAGTTACTTCACTGGCAAGAGTCTGACAGGTAAGTATAATGAGTCTTTTGAACTGTTCTCTAACTTTGTTCCTTTTCTTCCTTAGATGATGGCCGGCGTCCAGAGATGGCGACGTGCTGCTGAGATGAGTAGCGCTGAAGGTGAGTGAGAGCACGATGCGCGATGCGACCCTTTCATATTTGTATTGAACTGAGTTCTTTTTCTGTGTCTTTTAGCTGCCGGGACGTTTTCAGCGTGGATGCTGATTATGAAGAAGAAATGCGGTGAGTAAGCGTGGTATGCGGCGCCTCTAGATATTTCCACGCTAACCTGGAGTGTCTTTTCCCTCTTGAGATGGGTGAGAAGTTCCGGAGACAGAGTTCCCCCAGAGCGGCTGGGATTCAGGTAAGCGTTTGAATCTCGTACAGTCTTTAAAAATAAGCAAAGATTTGCTGAATACTTACTAATGCCTTTTTTCTGTTCTTTTCCCTTTTCCTTAGGAAGCGGCGTGCCGGGATGGGAATGACACTGCCGAAGATGCCCGCAGAACAGAAGGAGCGATGAATGATGGGCAGAAGCGCTGCAAGGTAAGGCTGTTCCTAACGGTGTTCTTGTTCTTGCAGGAGCTGAGCGCAGAAGAAAGATGCAGGCCTACTGGAGACCGATCTGAACACGGTGAGTGTCACGCTGCAGGTGCAGAAAACACAAAGCATGTTTCTCAGCCTGGGCGTGGCTTAAATAGTCTGTGGGTATCCCAGGTGTCTCTGGGCTGAACCACACCCAAAAGACTAGACTGGACATGCAGTTCTGGGAACCAAAATATGCGGGGGCATCCATCTTGTGGGAGTGAGTGAGTCTGGTGCCACAAGCGCCAAGTCTGACTCCAAGTGGGTCTTTGGAGGGATGGAGAGGTCCTTGAGTGCCATGTAGGTGATTGTGGCCTGGCTCCAGCCTGACATCTTGTAGGGCTGGGGACATGAGGGGCAGGAATCATGACAGGATGCCACAGTGAGAAGCAATTGTAGAGTACAAAGGGAGTCAACGAGGCTAAGCATCTTATACAGGACATATTTCACTTAGATTAAGTAAATGAGTGGACATTTGTGAATGCCAAGTATTGAACAAATAAAGATACAGAAAGCATATATAAAACGGAGCAACAAAGTCTCCAGAGGCCAAAGAGAGTCATGACACCCAGAATAATTGAATCAAATAGCACTAAATAGAAAGGCGAGATGGACAAAATCATGGTCTTTACACGCGTGATGCAAGACCAGAAAACAAGGCCTATTCATAAGCTCCAGGCGAAGATAACGATGTACCTTAACTCCCTTTAAAGTTCCAGGGAAGAGAACATTCAGCAAGTGTCATGATCTCTGCTTCCAAAAGGTCAGGGTTTTCCCAACTCCCTTGGAAGCAGATCCATAACCCAGGTTCCGAGTGCCAACCAGTCCCAATTGGGACCTTTTGGACCCAGTCCTGGCGCCAGTGGCACCAGGCTCATAAATATACCCAGTCCCAGCGCTGGAAGCGCCGGGCTCATAATGCTTGGGTGGACTTACCTGCAGCAGACCATGCTGCTTACTTGCCTGCCAGTTGAGCCTCTGATCCTCTTCTGTTTGGAACTACTTTTCCTGTTGGGTGGGGCAGGAGCCACTCCCTAGGTTCAGAACACTGGAACTCTTCTGGAAAGCAGGAACTCTTTTCTTACCTAGGCGTGGCTGTGGAAGGAGACACCTAAGTACTACAGGAGGCTATTTAAACCACACCCGATGGATGAATCTTGCTTTGCGTTATTCTGCATCCTCTGCAGCAGAACGCTCATCGTGTCTTCTGCATCTGATCCTGGGCCTAAGGAAAAAGGCTTACCATCCTGAATCCAGTCTTCAGCAACACCTATAAAGACAAGAAAGAACAGGTTAGCATTACTGTCTTCAGTGACAGCGCTTCACTTACCTGGTCCATCGGCTGTCACCAACGCCTCGCGCTGCATTCCGGCATCTGAAAGACAAAGGCTTACCTACTCTTTGTGCGCTCCGGAGGTCTTCACACTGCATTCCGGCATCTGAAAGACAAAAGCTTACCAACTCTTCGCACGCTCCGGAGGCCTTCGGCGCTGCATCCCGCATCTGAAAGACAAAACAAGGTGCGCTTAAAGACATTGGGGAACTTTAATACTCACGTGCCATTACTCCTTTCCACATCTGACCCAGTGGGTATTCCGGCACCCTGCAGCCGCTCCAAACTTGTACCTGCAAAATAAAAAGACAGTTAGAGCGCATCGTGAAGCAGGCAACAAGCACTTACTTACATGCTTCCAGGCGCTTCTATTCATCACACGGGCTCCATCTTCAACTCACTTCAGCCCGTCATCCGCCATCGCCGGAACCCTGCAAAACAAGAGACATCATTACTAAAGACTTTTAAAGACATTAGAATTACTCGAAACTTACCGTTCGTGCAGTAAACGACGGACAGCAGTCCTCTGAAGTCAAGAGGCCTGCTCCCCTTATCCAGTGAAGAAACTGGTTACAGCACCCTGCCCCGAGGCAGATGGAGAGCACGGCGTTCACTTTCCTAAGGTGAGAGCGTTAACCTTTAGGGTTCTACAGGAGAAGAGAAAGGGAAGAAGAGAGAGACATTCAATAACCCAGTTCATTAATCCCATATTTTCTATCTGCAGACATCTTACCCTTCGAGTCAGACATACAGTGCACAGAGGTCCAGCCCAAAGAGCCAGCCGTGTGTTACACATCACCTTTGAAGATACGGTATATGCCCAGTCAAGACCGGCGCCTCTACGGGAATCAGGTGAGCGTTACAGCAAGGTCAAGTACAAATAAGAAGCCTTGGCTGAAGACTGGCTTATGAGGGATATTATATGATAAGTCATTTATAATGTGCATGTACACAAATGTTTCTAGATGTGACAAGACATGGGAGGGAAGACAGCAGGAGGACAAGACAAACAATCTTACTAGGACTTGTGTCATTCAGATTGTGCGAGAACGAGAAGTGCAACGGGAAGGGGAGTGGGGAAGTGCAAGGGAAAGGGAAGGGGAAAACAAGCAGTAATTCTCTGAGTAAGTGTAGCCAGGACAGCACGGCTCTGGGTAGTGCAAGGAGAACAAGGGACTGTAGCCTTACAGTTACAACCCCTAAGTGCTTCGTAGGCCCGGAGGCAGTGTAAGGGTGACTGATCCAGAAAGATCCTGGTACCCAGTGAGACTCTGAGGGTAGCCAAGTACAGCAGACATCTAAGTAAGGTAGGTCAGCTGGGGAGAGAGAGAGAAAGCAGAGGAGAAGAGGAACATTTTGCACTGGTTGCTGGAACTTCATGTTGTTAATCTCAAGTTTGAGAGGGTGGGGAGGCCATTACAGAGGGAGGCACCTGAATAGAAGAGAGATATACCTCCCACTCTCTGCATGGAGAAGGGTCTAACCCTTAGAGAGTTGGAGGTAGCTGAGCGAAGGGCTTGAGAAGGAATGTATTTTGGAAGAGAGCATTGAATGTAGTGCGGGCCACGCCCCAGAAAGCCTTGGGCACAATGCAAAGGGTCTTGAACTTGATCCTTGCAGACACAGAGAGCCAGTGGAGAGATTTCAGGGCTGGAGAGATATGGTCCCTTGGCTAGAGGACAGAGGATATGTCTTGCAGTCTTGTTCTGGATGAGTTGCAGAGGGCGGAGAGCAGAGGAAGGCAGATTGAGAAAGTGGTGTTGCAGTAGTCCAGCCTAGAGGGAACCAGAGCTCTGGAGACAGTGAGCTTCTGGGTCAAAAGTGACAATGGGAAGAGTCCCTTTGTGGAGGTGCAGCTAGTAGTGGGACATCTTGGTGACGTCCGAGATGTGAGGAGAGAAAGAGAGAGTGGAGTCGACGAAGACACCAAGGTTTTTTACCTTGTAGGAAGGTGAAGGAAGATGGCCCAAGGCGGGCAGCCAGAGTGAGCGAGGGCAAGCAGGGGCACCAATGAGAAGGATCTCTGTCTTACTGGCATTGAGGCAGAGATTGTTGGAGATGCACAAATCCTGAATTGTGGATAGACAGTCAGGAATGAGCAAGAGAGGAGAGAAGGCAGATGGGATCCTGAAGGAAAGCGGAGTGTCATCTGCATAACACTGAAAGTTAGAGGAGAAGGTAGAGATCAGGTCGGCCAAAGGGGCCAAGTAGAGGTTAAAAAACCAGGGTGAGAGGATAGATCCCTGGGGAACGCCACAGGTAGAGAGAGAGGTGGCAGAGAGAAAGGGACCAAGTTGGACCTGGAAAGGGTGGTCCAAGAGGAAGGGGGTCAGCCACTCGCGGGCCTGATACGTGATGCCCAGGTTCTCACAGAGTCGATTGATCAGGATGGCATGGTTGACTGTGTTGAAAACAGAGGAAATATCAAGGAGGATCAGGACAGAAGGAATACTGGAATCAAGGTTAGAGAGAAGATCTTCACGGGTGTTCAGGAGAGCAGTTTCAGTGCCTCTGGCAGCTCTGAAGCCAGACTGATGGTTATGGAGACAACCAAGAGATTCAGTGTGGAGAGTAAGCTGGGAGATGGCCAGCTTTTCCAGGAATTTGGCCAGGAAAGGGGTGATGGAGTTTTCCGGGCAGGTAGAATCGGCAGATGGCTTCTTGTGGAGGGGTGCACAAGGGAGTGCATCCCCTCCTCAAGGGTGTAGGCTAATTGGGCAAGTGGGCAGTAGTCTGACGTTGTTCTCTGCACTTGGGTTTCATTTTGCTTACGTGCTGCTAATGAACTGAAGGTCCAAGGTTGGGAGAGAATGCCAACCAATCGTGAGGGCCTATGCAATGGTGAGCATTCCGCTGTTGTTGGTATACTGCTATAATCTGCATTATATGTAGTTAGAGGGAAGTTCAAGGCATGCCTACCAGATGAGAGACAGCCAATGATGTTGCTAACACTTATAGAAAATATAAGTAGAGATGTTCCCCTAACCAATCCCTCCATGTGATAGGTTTTACTATTTATTATATGGCCTGGGTCCAAAATACCTTCAGCTATCCCTCCGCAAATACCTCCCCTCCCGCCTCCCCTCTCGAGCTCTTCGCTCCTCTACCTCTAACTCCCTCAGGGTCAGTCGTTTTTCAAAGAAACAAGCTGGGGGTAGATCTCTGTCTTCGGCTGGGGCCTCCCTCTGGAACAGCCTCCCTGCCACTCTAAAACTTGAGGAGAACCATCTCCAGTTCTGGAAGCACCTCAAAACCTTCCTCTTTTCTTCTGCCTTCGCTCCCCCTCTCTCCTGCTGATATGTTCTCTCTTGGCACCGTGCACCTGGCCACCCTCTGTCCTCCGAACCCAGGTACCTGCTCACCCTGCCACCATCGCAAACTGCCTCCGGGCCACCCCTTGCACTGGGGTCTGTATCTGTACCCATACAGCCCCCCCTTTTTCTTCCTGCACTTATCAGATCTACCCTATCTGCTGCCTTTAACCCAGCACTTGCAAATTGCTGGCTGCACTACCACTGTTTGTTGCCTTTATTATTTATGTATTTATTATTATTTATCTGTTTCTCCTTCCTCCGCTCTTTCCACATCTTCCCCCTTCCATGCATTTTTCCCCTCCCCCTCTCCCATGCACTTGCGCATTCTGAATGTCACTGGGCCTAGTATGATCGCTGTTTTGTTCTCCCCTGTTCCCCTCCCTTGCCTTGTCACACTCTAAAACACTTGTGTACGAGCGCGATAGAAATAAAATATCAATATCAATATCAATTTGCCACATAGGATGACGTCATAGCAGACACACATCCCGGCATAAAGCCTTTGTTTAACCGAAATGTGATCAAGAGTGTGTGGACTACAATTTGATATTCACTAGGTTTCCCTACTTTATTAAACTGATAATAAAGTAATATTAGGTCATATTCAGTGAGTCTGTCCGGTTATTTGGGCCTGAGATAATTCATTATGGTAATCCCACTCTGCGCATAAGAATGCTCAAAGGTGCTACTGAACATTTTGGTAGCAGAGGATGGTTCAGATTGAGACCCTCGGATGCTCTACGTCTTCCACCACAAGCCGCAAGACCACAGACTTTCCTGTGGAGAGCAATAGTACACGTGTGACCTGAGTCGGCTGGCATGTACCCCTTTGAAGAAATTCCTGTCTGGTCCCCACAGGCACCTCCTGGACTGAAGGCAAAGTGGTCGATACCGAAGGGATCATAATGAATAACGGATGTAAGTAGAAGCATTGAAAAGTGGCAAATAAAAGGGGAGGGGCCGTATTGCATATACATATATATGTATTTATATATATAAAGAGGCGGAACGTAACAGTATTTCTTACAGAAAAGATGAATACCTCAATAACTGTCCTCAATGAGGGATAAGCGACCATACCAAACTCTGGAACAGAGGATTATTTAAGGGATTCAAGTGGCTACAGCCAAAGAAGTGTGCGCGAAACACTCCAAAATGGGGTAAAATAGAGATGAGATATGTCTATCAGTAGAAAAGGACAGGGCGATCTTAGAAAAAGTGTGCACACATATTTGGGGGTTTGGAAAATATATCAGTGTAAAAAATATATATGACGTGTTTTGTATTAGTGGTGATAAATAAGGTTCAAAGCTTAAAAACTATAAGAACGATAGCAATACAATGTGACAAAGTTATTAGACCCTAGAAAAGCAAGCTATTGGTGCCAATCAAACCTAGGAGGGTAGTGTTTGAGGAAATATAGAATAAAACAAGCTTCTTAAATTATCAAAAATAATATCAGGATAGTATGAACTGATAAAAACTATAGATGAAGAGATAAAATGGATATTGCTGTATAGGCTTGGAAATTGGAGAAATAGTTTTTTGGAAATGGGCAGCGATTGGTGGTGCTGGCCTAAAGTGATTGTTGAAGTGTGATTGAATAAATAAATAAATGAAAACCTTGGTAAGTATTAACAGTTAAAAACGACTTGTCATTATGCTCCCCTTTTACATTTATGCAGGACATTACCAAGATCCGCACCTAAGATTAGAAAGTACCATGATAAGTGGGTAAGAGGCATGACTAACAAAACACTTATGCCTTGGCCTCAGGAAGGCTCATTATCAAAAACAGTAATGCGACACATGACAACATACTTGCATGCTACTTATACAGGGAAGACGCTAAGAAAAGATTAACTGTTTTAGAAATATGGAAGATGTATTAGAATGAGAGAGAAGACCCACCTGAAAAGGAGCGGATGCTCTATCAGCAGAAAGAGGAGGATGTAACTACCTGGGCTCATCTTTCTCCTACAAAAAATGACAGTATAATGGAAGATAAACAGAGAATCGATCCTATAAAGGAATTAAAAGCAGCAGCAGGGTATGTTAATCCAACATACGCACCTGCAGCTTATAATAGTGTATAATAGTGAAGACAGCATGGAAGAAAGTTAGAATAAAGAACGCAAATATATGTCCACACGTGACAAACATAAAGAGTGCAATGAGAGAAGAGACAGGCAGATAGAAATAGAAGAGGGAGTCTGGAGACAAAAAAGAGAGAAAGACAATGCAAGTGGAATGACAATAGTACAACAAGAGTGGATGGGAGGACAGTTACTACTTAAATTAGACGGAAAGGACATTGATGATTTTAAAGCGAGAGAAGAAAGAGAGGAAAGAGAAAAGAAGGAAAAGGAATGAGAAAAGGCATACAAGGAAGAGAACGAAAGAGATAGGAAATGAAAGGAAGAATGGAGAAGGTATGAACAAGAGAAAAAAGAGAAAGGGAGAATAGAGGAAAGGAAATGTGAAGAAATAGAAGCCCAACGATTGAAAGAATATAGGTTGCAAAGAAGGCGAGAGGAAGAAGAGAAAAGAGAGATGAGAAGAAGGGAAGAAGAAATGAGAAGGAGTAGGGGACAAAGAAATGATGAACTAGATCACATTGTTAATAGAAGGATGATACCCATTGAAGTACGAGAGAGATGGGGAGAAGAGAGAGTATCACAACAGCCTCACAGGGAGCTACAAGGGATACTGAGAATATAGATATGGGCCGATGAGCATGAGGCATAAGGCATAGGGAAAAGGATTGGGGATCTATATAGACAGATGAGAGAGAAGGGTGGTTACAAGGCTATGGGGAGCATTGCAGGATCTCCACCAAAGGGAACAGGAGATAGAGCAGATAACGTGTTGATGCCCGAGCATAGAACGCTGTCCTTAAGTAGACTAGATCTTCATGATGAGGAAAGGGATAATAGCCATAACAGTTGGGGTATAATGATGTCAGACAAAGAGAGGGAGGAGAATGAGAAGGCGCAAAGAGAAGGCACATGCAGTTTTTCAATAAATCCGAACATAGAGAGAGGGTTAAAGTGGTCAGATGTAGAAGACCCGAAAGAAAAAACACCAGAACCTATACCATATTCGAAACATCCACGAGCACTGTCGCGTAGCGCAGGGGATATGACCCCATGTTAAGTAAGCAGGTTAAGATCACTGCCAGGAAGGAGACGAACAGGTGAAACAAGCCCCACATGGAAGATGCGAAGTGTAGGGGGATATAATTTTGGACCAGGATTTATACAATTCCTGTTATTAGAGAAAGGGGGAGGACGACCACAATAGATTCTGTGGCCACAAAGGGACAAAGAAAATGTGAAATGTAAATTCCCTAGTTTGATTGCCGGTGCAGGAAAATTGATTTATGAGTTAGAAAGAATGACAGCGGAAATAACGCTAGCTGTGGGTGACGTAAAAGGCCTACTGGCAGCAATTCTTTGGGAGAGAGCTGACGACATTTGGAAATGAGCAGGATATGCAAGTGTAACAGCACAGAATACGACACATGATGGAGCACCATTTAATAATTGCAGGGGAGATATATGCAAGGCGCTTAGAGTACAGTATCCTGACACATCTGACATGGGGGCGATTATACCAAGGAGAATGGGAGAGGACAAAGATCCTCTTGCTTTTATTCAAGAGATTCAGGAAGGTTGGCGTCTCGAGATGAGAGAACCATGGGATAAAATAGTGACATTATTTGATCACATTTTATGTCAGGGACTGCCTGACCCAGTGCAAAGGCAGATGAAGAAACAGGTAGGCGAAGTCATGGCCAGAAATGCAGTTGACTATTGTACATCATTGTAGATTGTTGCAAGGGAAAAATAAGAAAAAAGCTGAAAATAGAAAGTAAGAGGAAGCAAAGTTAGTTCAGAAGAAATTGTCCAAGTTTGCTATAGAAGGAGCAGTATTGACGAGTGGTGAAGGTGTGGCCAAACAAGATGTACTGTCAGCACAGCAAAGCAATGTAATGCACCCTATGGATCAGAGTGGGAACAACCTTTGGCCATAAGGTAGAGGGAATGGACATAGAGGACGGGGTGGATTTCAAAACCCTCAAGGGGAGGAGGATTTAATGGGGGACAGCCACAACAATGCTGGAATTGTGGGAGAACAGGACATATAGCACAAAGGTGTAGAAGTAGAGGAAGAGGCATGCAACAAAACTGGCAAGCTCCAAGAGGAGGGATGGGCTATTCTGCGCAGTACAATACATAACCATAGGAATATTATGCCCAAGATCACACGCAGTATCAGACAGGTGTGCCACAAGCACAGCAAGCGCAGCAGATCCCACGGCAAACACAGTCCCCACAAGGGTAACCACAGCAAGCACCCATGCAGGCACAACAAGTACAGATACAACAATCACAGTACGCACAGGTGGATCAAGCAACAGTGACACAATGGAAGGCGAATACAGGAGCTCCACAAGTTTCCACACCCAGGATTGGGAGTGTGACAGTGGGAGGAAATCCTTTTACGGGTTCAGGGATATATGTATATCCACAATCGGAAAGCCCAAAGAGCGACTTGATGTGTTCAGTACCATCTATAACAACAGACCCACAAGAGGACCAATCGTCAGGTTAACGATATGAGGCAAGACTTTTTTCATCCATTGTGGATACAGGAGCAACTCATCCCTGTTTTTGAGAGGGAAAATACCCAATGTCTGGCATTGGCATGAATGTGCAGGGATTCCCTGGGGCCACAAGATAGATTCCTTTTACTGACAAATTGCCACTTTCTATAGGTGAACATCACATGTCAATGCTACTATTGTACTCTTGGCAGACATCGGTTAACATATTAAGACGTCACTTGATGACAAAATTAAACATGACAGTATCTTTTACTGACAAAGGGATAGTGTGTTCAACTCCAGGGATACATTATAAGATTATATGAGAGAGATTATACTTGTTTTTACAGGCTAAAAAGTATTACGAGGGGCCCCTTTAGATGCAGAAATATTTTTGTATGGAGTAAATATTTTGTTGACATGGCTTCCTGGACTGACAGGGAAAATATTGAGAATACCTGATTAATTTTTGTTTAGACCAGAAGCCCTTAAGGAAGGCTACAGACTGATGGATTTGATAGACAAAGACTTGTTCAGAGATGAATATTCAGACAATGGGCCTCATTACACAGTAGGCTGTAACCATGGCACTATTAGCGCCATGGTTGCCGCCGGTATTTTACCGTGTCCACCTTGGTGGATGGCTGAATTACCGCCCTACTCCAAGGTGATTGGGGGCGGTAATTCCCCATTCACCAAGGCACTTCCCCATTCCCATTTTTGCCCCCATAGGGCTCAATGGGAATGGGGAAGGTGGTAATTATGGTACCGCAAATTGCGGTACCGTAATTAGCATCGAGGTCCCTTTGTGGCACCCTACTAAAACCAGCCGTTAAGGTCGGGTCCTGCAAAGGGAACTCGTAGTAAGGCGGAAAGGGTTTACCGGTACCGGTGCCCTTACCGGTACCGGTAAACCCTTACCGCCTATCGTGTAATGAGGCCCAATGCATTTGTATTTTTCAAAAGTCTCAATTATTGGATGAAAATTGAGAACAGAGAAATACCACAGAGAATGGCATTGGTAAAAAAAGAAACCATCATTTTTCCAGGAAGATTTAGAAAAGGTGCCAAGCATCTTATGAACTAGTAGTCCATATGACGTGGGTCTATTGAGTGGAGCAGGAGCAGTTAAAATTAGGGTTAAACCAGGAGCCAGAGAAACAGATGAAGGCATATTTGATAACACTTCCGCTTTAATAAATGTGATAAACCTGAAGGTGTATCCCTAGCTAGTCTCTGGTGGTCTGCCATCCAGGTGGCCAGGACACGGCCATCGCTATTGGATCCAGTTCCTGGGGTTGAACCAGTGAGGGGGATCACCAGGATCGGGTTCCTTGGGGAGTGGGACACACGACGGGTGAGGCGGTATCCCCCTTCTTTCAACATATTTTCCCCATCCTACCACGCAGGACTTTCTAAACCACTCTCTCCCTCCCCTTTTCCGACAAAAACACTTTCACACGACACACCAGAGAATGGACTAACACCAGGGCCATTTACCTGACATGTCCCAATACAAGGTTTAGGCAAAGTCAGGCAATTGATCCGAATCACACGCACCTGATGACCCTTTCCCTCCCCAAAGGGATAAAAGATGGAACAAGATAGCACAGTACAAGCAAGGCAGAACGCACGATGAGACAGCTTTCCAGGTCTGGCAGTTCTTGAGGAGGAGAAAGGCGGCGAATGTCGTGAGGCTGACAAAGAGAGACATGACCTAGCCCTTTTCGACGCAGACCCACAAAACCTCTGCAGAGGGAATCGTAAGACTGAGGACAATAGCCCAAGTGTGCTGCACCAGATGTCAACGATGCATGGAGCATGTTGACGCTGATAAGCAGGCGCGAGGGAAACATTTGCTACTGTGGTACCAGCCTTGACTCCACTTACGAGGAACGCCAAGCGGTTCAACACAGCTGGTGAGTCGAGGGGAGAGCCGATAAGAGTCGGGCTGCAGTGAATGAAAGATGCAAAATGGCAAAATGAACTAAGTTCAAAGAACTGTAAAAGTGTTAAGGGGAGACCAGCTGCAGAGGGAACCGGCACCACATGGGTGCTAATTGGATAGACTCTAGTCATTCCCCAAAAGTGGTCATACAGGAGGTCAAGCAAAATCCCTGTACAGTTGAAAGCCTTTGACCTACGAACTGGGGCAAAGCAAGGGAAGTGAATCCCGCAAACATTTATGAATGTGAAGTTGGCAAGAGTGAACCCGACCGAGGGATGTTGATGAGAAGGGGGAAAGTCTAAAGTCCCAAGAAACAGTGTGTTGACAAACGTGAACCCGGTTGAGGGATGTCCACTATGAACTGTTTAAAAATACATTAACATTTAAGAAGGGTCTGAGTCCGAACGAAGGTGATCCAGGGGTGAAGCTATCACCCAAAGTGTATTGTAAAAAGACCAACAGTCAAGAGAGATCTGAGCCCGAATGAGTGAGATCCAGGGGTGAAAGCATCACCCGAGAAAAGAGCGAGTGAACCCGGTGGAGGGAGGCTGAAAGTAGAGAAGGGGTCTCTGCCCAGAAGAAGGGGACCCAAGAGTGAAGCCATCACTCGAGAAATTCAAAAAACAGAACTTTGTGTTTGTTAGTTAGTTTTTCTATGGTAAACCTATCAGGCCCTCGGGACCAGGAAGCCATCCACCGAAGGCCTTGATATTGAAAGGAACTGTTTTAGGATTCAAGCCCAGAAGAGGGAGATCCAAGGGGTGAAAAGCAATCACCCAACTCTACGAGGAACAGGGGTCAGCGCCCGGAAGAGCGGGAACCATGGGTGAAGTAAAACCAGGAAACAAACCTTCATTTGCTGTAGAAACCTTTGTTTTATTGTTTGAATACTTCAGGCCCTTGAAGGCAAGAGACTTTCAAGAGTAACAAGATTTCGCCATTGAGGCTCCTGACAAAGTGAAACAGAACTGTTGACTCGTGCTGGAGAAGCTCGAGTGTGTGCTCTGCTCCAAGATTCCACAAAACAAAGAGGTGGGTTTCCCCTACTTCGCTGGCAGAGGGGAAGCAGCTATCAATATAAATACAGGTCAAGCCAGCGGAACAAATTGAAGACACTCAAAAAGAAGGCTGTAAGGCCACCAAAATGGAAAAGGACCCCCAAGGAGAACACCACAGATCAATCCACTGAAAACGAAGTGATCATTAAAAATACTATATTTATTAGAATTTGTGCTTGGTTAAAATGAGTATTAAATCATCTGGAATTCTATACAAAAAATACGCAGGGTAACAACATTAATGTGTCAATCATAAAATGCATCAATAAAGTGACTAAGTGCTAGTTTCACTGTTGGCTGTAAAAAGGATTCAGAAAAAATGAATTACAGTAGACCTAGATGCTACTGAATTGATCCCAAAGAGAGTTTCCTGTGCGAGTGAAGAGCACTCGATGAGGGAAAACTCAATCGCCTATTCTAATCTACAGGCAAAAGGGCCAAAAGGCAGATCAGTAAAAAGCAATCTGGTCACTTAGTGAATCTAGTCATAAATAAATCATACAGCCAAACGCAGTAATTAGTTGCAATATTTCACCCTCCGCTGGGCTCCGATTCTTCTTTCACCATTAGCCTCCCTCAGTCAGCTTCAGACCAACTTCAATTTTTAAGCATCCCTCAGTCGGGTTCACATTTGCCACAACAATCCTCTCGAGTGTGTTACTGTTCCCCCCAATTCGCAGGCATCCCTCTCTTCCAGGCTCAGGCCGCTTTTCAACAATGAGTCAGACCAATTTCAGTTTACAGACAATCGAAGAGTTTTGAATGTGCACAGGATTCAACGTTACCTGCTGCAGGACCACTTTGATCTCCCCCCTCGGGGTGGGTGGGCACTACACAGAGACCTTTGAGTGAGCACCCAGGTGGTACCTAATTCTGTCTTACACAGTTCAATTGTATATAAGTTCTCTTTTCTTCTTACAATGTTGGCGCTTACAAATTTGAGCATAACACAGTCCAGTCTGCTATCAGTTTCTCCAACTCACCGGCTCTGCTGAACCCGTTGGCTTTGCTTTGCCGTCAAGGAAAGTACCACAGTGACAATCGCTTCTCCTCCCTGGGGTATCAATGCGGTAGGGCTCCATGTATCTCTGACAAACGGTACACCACTCGTCAGCTGCAATCTCTGGTCTTATGTTTAT
Source organism: Ambystoma mexicanum (assembly GCF_040938575.1). Lineage (NCBI taxonomy): Eukaryota > Metazoa > Chordata > Amphibia > Caudata > Ambystomatidae > Ambystoma > Ambystoma mexicanum. The sequence continues at coordinate 96,561,169 of NC_090931.1, forward strand.
TTTCCTTGAGGTTTCTTGAAAGTCGCGGTTATGTGCTGAAAAGGGCAAGGGTATTTCTCTCCTCGTTGTCCTCTAGGTGCTCGCTGCCTTTCTCCTCTGTTTAAACTGCCATTCCCAAATTGCTGCTTCCTCGTGCATTTTGCCTTACTCAGAGTGTGCTTTCATGCTCCACCTTTTATCCATGTGGGGAAGCAAGATGAAAGTCAGGTGTGTGTAATTATCAGTAATAGTCGGACTCTACCTGACCCTTGTGTTGGGACATGTCAGGTATTCAACTCTGGTGTTAGTCTGTTGTCGCTCAGGATTAATTGTCTGTGAGAAAGTGTTTGTGTCAGAAAAGGGGGGGGGGGATCTAGGTATCCTACCTGGTAGGATGTGGCAATGGTCTTATGAGGAAGAGAATACCACGTCTCACCCTTTGGTGTCCCACTACCCGAAGACGTCCCATCCAGGTCGTCCGCCCGTACTGGTCCAACCCCAACTGGATCCAATAGCGGTGGCTGTGTCCTGGCAACCTGGATGACAGATGCCCGGGGACTAGCGGGTGAAAAACTGTTAGGTTTTTCACAAGTGAGACAGAGGAAAGATGCAGAGAAGGCTCAGATCGATTAATGACAATACTAGCAAAAAAAGAGATATATGCAGTGGTCGAAGTGGGCGGGAGCTGTCGGGAGTGGTGCTCCTCTACTTATTTCAATTAAGATTTACCGTTCCTACACTTTTATTCTAAAAAGAAAGCGTTCCGGAATGGTTTTCTTTTAAAATAAAAGTGTAGGAAGAAGTTGAAACTTGCACTTTTAGTGCACTGCACTGAACGTTCCCTTGAACAGCAGGCGCATGTTTTTTGGGGTTTTTATTGTGCATGGGAGGGGGAGTGGCATGGGGTCTGTGGGGAGTGGTGCAGGCCAGTAGGGAACATAGTTCCACTACTTCTTTTCGTACACTTCGACCACAGGATATAAGGTAGAAAATGAAAAGTTAGAATATTTTCAGAACGAGCTCCTGTACATAAGACAGCTCATCTCTCAAGAGGGGAGAAAAGTAACACCTGAAAGAGCAGAAGCATTCATGAGAAAATGAAGTCACGCCCCTGTAGTCTCACGCCAGAAAAAATACAACCGTCTAGGGAAAAAATGCCAAAAGATTTCTAGCAAGGATAACAAGTTTTAATCGTACACAATTTAAGGGTACAAGCAAAGAACTCTGCTGCTCGAGAACGCTCTGCCTTCCAGTGATACAAACATAAGCTGTGTCATCGCTGTTTGGTAAAATAATGCGTGGCTGGTTGGTGAGACCCTACACATGGGCCTGCTCCATAGGGGATGTCACATCCGTCTGTCTTCTCTCCTGTGGCGTTAGCTGGGCTTATCTCTCTAGGGACTGAAGGTCAGGCGCTCCACATGTTGCTATTACAGAGTTACTATTGCGAGATAATAGTACTATTTCATTATGGCATGCACCTGGGAGGAACACATTCATGCTGACCCACACATTCTTTGCTCGGCTCATATCGCACTCTCCACACCCAAGGCTTCCTCCCTCGTTTTAAACTATAATTTATTCCTCCCTGTACCTCGTATTACAAAGGGTGTGTCTTAGGTCATCCACTAACGCGGAATGCAGGGATTCTTGGACTGGGTCAGTGGTGGGTGCCATTACTCCTGGTAGGCTGGGTGGGCATGGCAGGGTCGGTTGGCCCCTCAGCCTTTCGTCCCTGGGGTGTGGGGGCCGGTTTCTGGCCATGCCTGGGCAGGTTTGGAAACCTTCTTAGGTCGATAAATGAGTAACAACACAGGTTGGGTGATATTGCATGCATATTTGTTCTATAAAAAAAGATCTTAAGCGTAAGTGCTATAGAATAACATATTATCATTTGGCCTTGGACGTCTGCTTGGATTCACAGTAATTTAGTGTACTTAGGAACAATGCTATTTGATGCCACTTCCTGTTTTGTCAAGGGGTGAAAAGTCATGTTTCATCGCTTCCCAGGATGTCACTTTGGGGTGGGGGTCAAATGACATCACTTCAGGTGATGTCATCAGATGTCAAGGGTCGTGAGGCGAGGTGTGGGCCACTTTTCTTTTGATGACCGGGCCTATTTCTTGTTCCAGTCTGACCCAGGGCGTTGGAGGTCTGCTGCTGGCCTGGCTGTGATGAATGTGCACTGGAAGGAGCCTGGTGCTGTCTCATGACCTTGCAGAGTACATTCCTCTCTGGGATAATAGGTAATTGCAACAATTAAGGAACAAGGGGAAGTTTCTATGAGAATTAGCAGTGTGGGTTCATCTGCCCTCATCGTTTGGGCATGTTCAAGTTTCTCCACCGGGCCTACATTTACCACGCAGCCATGTAAGGCTGAATGTGTCTACCATAACTATAAAATGGCATCTTTTTATATGAGCGCTCTAAGTCTATGCATCTTCAATTCCTGCAAAATTGTGTTTCTGCCGGGTTTCTTGGCACAGCCCTCTCCCCCCTGGTACATCGCACGTCTCTCTATGAGACTCGCCTCACTCAGAAAAGAATGCAAGGTCAACTACAAAGGAGAAGCCTGGGCTTAGAGCCAGACCGATGAAAGATGATGGACTATTTGGGAAAGTGGGGAGTAGTCTGACGTTACTCTCGCCACCTGGGTTCCATTTTGCTTACATGCTGCTAACAAGTCGAAAGTCCAAGGTTGGAAAAGCATGACAACCAATCAGAGGGTCTATGTAGCAACACACTATACAATGTTGCCAAGACCAATCTGCCACCATTATTCTGCTACAAACAGTATTATACCTATTTAGATGTGTTTCAAGGCGTGCCTAACAGATAAGGGGCAGCCAATGATGTCAACACTAATACATAGTATAGGTTCATATGTTCCCCTAACCAATACCTCCCGTCAATAGGTTTCACAGTTTTGCCACATAGGATGATGTCATAGATGATGCATATTGAGGTATTAAACCTTTGTATAACCAAATATGGGTGTGAGTGTGTGGACTACAGTATATTGTTCGCCAGACTGCCCTACTTTATTCAGTGCTGATAATGAAGTAATACTTTGCCATATTGTAATTGTAATTGTATTTTACAATACTACAGATGTTTGGGTCCGGGATCATTATTGGTAATTCCATCTAGCACAAGAGACACTTCATGGCGCTAGAGCATATTTTGGTAGCAGAGGATGGTTCTGGTCTAATCGACCTAGGCCCAGATCTAGACTCTTGGACTCTTGATTGCTTTCAATGTTAAACAGAAGACCATAGAGCTTTCTGTGGAGATTGGCACGCAAAATACATGTGAGAAGATTCAGTGTGCAGGGGCCTCTTTGATGAAATTCATGTCCGGTCCCCGCAGGTGCCCCGCAGACTGAAGGCGAACTGGCCGACTGGGGAAGAGTCGATGCCGAGGGACTCGAGCTGAGCCACAGACGTTAGTAGAACATCGAAAGTGGCAAAAATAGGGGGAGGTGCTGTATTGTAAATATATGTATAGAAGTAACAGGATTTTATGGATTAGAAAGAAGAGAAATAGATACCTCGTGTTCCTGGTTCCAAGAGGGGCAGAAGGGTACTCACTAAATAAGACTCCAAGTAGGGTTGTTAAGGATTCCTGAGGCAAGGCCAAAAAGAAGTGTGCGTATCAAACTCCAAAATGGGGTAAAAAGAGGGATGAGATACATTTACTAAATATAGCAAAGGAAGGCGTACGCAGAAAATGTAAAAGTGCACATGTATATGGGGTTATAAATATGTCAGTATAAAACTTGTTACTGTGTGTATATTAGGAGATATAAAACTATAGTAAAAAATTAAGGTGATCATTTAGGTTTTAAATCAAGAAATTGACGTCAATTGAGAGGGTAAAAATCAAACAAAGATACATAAATAAAGAAAATATTATTAAAACACCAATAGTAAAACAAGAAGACATCAAAAATTGATAGAAAGTGTAAACAAAAGAACAAAAAGAACAGCAATATTTGCATAGATTTTTAAAGTGGTTTAAAAAATAGTTTTTTGGTAATAAGCGGCAATTGATGGTGCCTGCTCAAATTAATCAGTGTGGTAAACTTGATAAAATAAATAACAGAAGAAAAGATCTGATAAGTATTGGCTGTCCAGATCAACTTGTCATCATGCAGGACACACCTATCTCACACCTATGCAGGACACTGCCGAGATACACACCCAAGATAAGGCAGTACCACACGGAATGGGTCTGAGTTACGTCTAATAAAACACTCATGCCGTGGTTTCAAGTGGGTTTGTTGTCAAAAACAGTATTGCGACATATGACAACATATTTGCATGCTACATATAAGGGGAAGAAGATACAGAAAAGGTTGGCAGTTTTAGAGTTGTGGAAGATGTACCAGAGCAAGACAGAAGTTCTGCCTGAGACGGCATGGATGCTTAATCAGCATAAGGAGGAGGATGTAACACCTTCAGCTCCTCTTTCCACTTCTGAAAACAAGAGTGTACATACTGATAAGCAGTGATTTTATCCTTTAAAGCAATTGAAAGCAGCAGCGGGGTATGTTATTCCGACATACAAGCTCCCTGCTTATGACAGCAAGGACAACATGGAAGAGAGCGAAAGCAGAGAGCGCAAATATATGTCAACACACAATGAAAGTAAACGTGATGACAGAAAGGACAAACAGGAGAGAAAGGACATGCAGGATAGACAGAGGGAGATAGAGGAAGAAGCAAGGAGACAAAGGAAAGTGAAGGACAAGACTAAGGGAGTAATAATAGTAAAAATGAATGGATGGGAGTACAGATATTACTCAAGCTAGATGACCAGGGCATTGATGGGGTTCGAGAAAGAGAAGAAAGAAGATCAGAAAAAGAAATAATGAGAGCATACAACGAAGAGAAGTAAAAAGAGAGGAAGCAAAGGACGAACGAAGAAGGCACGAGGCAAAGAAAGAACAGACGAGATTAGAAGAGAAGAAACAAGAGGAGATAGAAATACAGAGATTGAAAGTACATCGTTTTCAAAGAAGGCAAGAGGAAGAAGAGATGAGAGAGATGAGAAGGGAAGAAGGGATGAACAGAAGTAGGGGACTAAAAGATGATGAGATTGATCATCTATTCAATAGACGTATAGTCCAGCTCGAGGCACGAGAATGATCTGAGGAAGAGGATGATCTGTCACAACAGTCCCGCAGGGAGCGGCAAGGGATACAGTGAATACAAACATGGGCTGACGAGCAGGAAGCAGAAAACATGGGGAAAAGGACTGGGGATTTATATAGGCGAATGGGGGATAAGGATGGGTGTAAGACCAAAGAGAATGTCGAAGGATATTTATCAAGGAAGACAGAGGGTATTTCAGATGACGCCATAATAGACAAGCACAAAATGCTGTCTTTAAGCATACTAGCTCTTGATGGTGTGGAAAGGGACAAAAGTCATACAAGCTGGGGCATAATGATGTCGGATGAAGAAAGAGAAGAAAATGAGAAAGCGTGAAGAGAGAGCGCAGACAGTTTTTCAAAAGATGTAAGTGTAGAAAAGGGGGTAAATGGTCAGACCTGGAGGACCCTAAAGAAAAACACCAGAATTGACACCATGCACTGAGCGACCACAAGCCGCACGGTCACACAGAGCAAGGGATGCATGCCAGCCTTATATAAGCAGGTGAAAGTCATTTCCAGGACGGAGACAAACGGGCAAGACGAGCGTCACCTGGAAAACAAGGAGTGTAGGTGTGTATGATTATGGATCAGGATTTTCATATTTCTCATCATTAGAGAAAGGAGGAGGGTGACCACAATATATACTGTGGCCTCAAATGGCTGCTCTAACGGACCGATCAACATTTATGATCGTCCACCTTGAGTATATTTATTACCACTATTACTCTTTATGCACATCACAAGCAACATAGATCCAGGCACCCTTTTAGCACCTAACAGCATCCGCGCTTACACTGTGTCACCGCGACACGCAAGACCAAGTCATACCATCCCTTACTCATTAAAGATTGGGCTCAAGGGCTCACAGATCTTTGTGGACTGCACAAATGCACCACCTTAAACTCGTGAGCAAGACCTTTTGATTGGGTCCTGACTCTCTTCTCCCCTTCTTTTGGTAGATCACCAAGTATATGGTGTTTTTTGAACATCAAAACCTGCCTCTCAAGGTCTCCTACAAACAAGCGGTAGCAGACTTTTCTACAACCGTGCCCAGTCACATGCGCACGGTAAGCCCTTACTGGGTTCTATTTAGAATTATCTAAAGCAGTAAAAGCTTCATACAAACCATGTTGTTTAATATACCCGAATACAGACTCTGCTTTGACACTCAGAGAACCACTTCTGATCATTTCACAGATACACACAGGAAATACCATTTATTGAGCATCTATCAATTTGTACACATCCAGATGAAGGCGGCCCTACTAACAGCATCTTCCAACTGCTACATGTGGCCAAAACACAACTGTATTGACTTCCTCACACAGTATTGAATGTTCATACTGTTCATTTAGCTGTTATGTTCAGCGAATAGAATGACGTGTGGATCCCAATAGATGAAAAAGACCCTTCTATATTTTGCAACAATTTATGTAAAAATTCTGTCTTTACGTGTTTATTTACAGTATGGTTACAATGTATTTTTGTATGTCTTTATTATTAATTTCCCCTGGCCTGTGACACATTAGGTCTATATCATTGTTCATTTATGTCTAACACTATGATGACATTTTGAAATGTGATGTCCATCTTTTTCAACTTATCTATTAGTAAAACATATTCAAATGTCTTCTTTTTTCTGGAGTCTTAATGTATTCGGGCACGCCCTGATCAATTTGTGTTTAGTATCTACCCTTCCACCTGGACAGATCAGGGAATTGCCAGGAGCCCTTTAGATTACACTATAGAGTACAGTCCGCGGCTGCAGGGCCTTCTCTTACACAGAGAAATCATTTAGCATTCTCTACATCAAAATGGAGAATGTAAATATTGTTTCCTATATGGAGGAACACTACCAGAGACTTTTGGGTGCACCAACTGTATTGAGCAAGAACTCTTAACCCAAGGGTTCTCTAGGGATGAACTTCAAACCATCAATCAAAAAATGAAGAAACCAGTTAGAACGGAGATGCACAGCAAATCTATGCTGGAATATCTAAAAATTGGGATTATTCCAGAAGGTTTGCAAGTCAGAAATATTCCACGAGTATTCATCGACAATCCCAAGTTTAAACTTAACTTCACTGGCGTTGCGAACAAGTGTAGCCGTGATTGGTTCATTTTAGTAATCGATAGAGCGGGAGAAGAATGTAAAAAACAAGGAGGAGAACTGGCCGAGATAGAAAAACGCTTTCTCAAAAAGCTTGACCATCCAAGACGCCAAAAAGAAACTAGAACAACTTTAAGAGGAAATCGTGAAATTCAAGCTCATTACGATAGACAAAGTACATAAATTACAGAGTCCTTAGTCTTTTTGTTGAGGTAGGGAAAGCGCTCTTACAAATAGGACCAGATAGGTTTTTCCTTTTCTTTATCTTTAATAGACGTATTTGCCAACAAATATGCCACCTCTGTGTCCGACTCGTACTTCTGCACCCCTACATTGCCCATTAAAAGAAACAGGTTTACTTCTTCCGATCAGACAGAACAAGAGTAGCTCTTCCTGTGGCGCTGCGTGCACTGCTAGTCCAAACATATCCATGGAGCTGTGTGGGTCAGAGCAGGGGCACACGGTTCTACGTGTCTGTTTCCTATTTTTGTTGGGAGTATTTTTACTCCCCATTTTTGTTTTTTGGGAGTCAAAGTGGCCGATGCACCCCTTACCTGTAGGGCTGCTTCTGAAAACCACGGACAAATAGTACATGGCTAATGTATTTGTACAAAACTCAAATCACCCGAATTTCTGGATGGTTCAAGTTTCACCAAACTTTTCAGTGATTAGGTTGAAAGTAGTCAACCTGGAGGGGATTTTGCTGGAGGACAGGCAAGTATACCCCGCAAAGCACCAAAACATGCCCCACGGCCCAAGAGGGACCCGGGCCAGTCACTACAGGAAAGCAGAGGTTTAAAGTATGATTAATGTAAGATCCTTTAAGAATCGGAAAAGATGCCAATAACAAAATCAATACGAAATTGATGGGAGAGCATGTTTATGATCCTATGTAGAGATGGGAAGAGTATTTTTTTTTTTTTTTTTTTTTTTATTTGTTTTGGCTTAAGCCTTTACAAAAAGAAAAACATTACAAAACAATTTGCATTAGGTATAAAAAAAGACCAAATTTGTGTTGAAATTTCTTATAGTCCACCAACCCTGCCAAATTTTCTAGTCCTATGAATACCATGTTTAGGTCCATTTATCCTTTTGGATCGTTGTGTTAGATTGTCACACCACTTTCTATTAGCACCTGGATTGCTGCAAACGTAAGTGCAGCATTCTTTCCTGAGATAATTCTGCCCCAGAGGAAGTCTGTTACTATATCTTCCTCCCTCCGTACCAGATCTCTAAAGAATCTTAATCGCTGTGGCCAGGTGCCTTCGCAATCCATTAGGATATGCTTTAACGTTTGTTTGGCAGGGTTTGAGCAGATTGAGCATAATTTTATTGCCATGTGACCTTGATTACGTTTTACCAGAACAGCCCCACAGTGGACGAGATTCAGTCTCATTCTGAGGAAGACTGAACGCAACTTTCTATTTGGAGATTTCAGTAGATAGCATGAGAGAGATCCTAGTTTCTTATCTACCCTCAAAAATGTGTTTTGATTTGGGTCCTCTCTTACTTTCTCCACTGTTTCAATCCAGTCCCATTCTTCTAGTCTGCGTTTTACTTTAAGTGGATTTAGAGCCAGAGTCTCTTCGTTTAAATCCAGTTTCTTTAGCATTTCCAACGTTTTCCTTTCCAGTGAAATGAGAATAGCAGATTTTTTCAATAATGCTTCGTGTTTAAGGTCTCCATACAACGTCGAGTCCTTGCTTAATGTTATTTCCCTGAACAGTGAAATGAGCTTCCAGTCGGCCATACAATTTAGAGATTTTAGGCCTAGTTCGAATCTTAGGCTTTTTAAGGTTGCACAATTTGGGAGGCCCAGAACTCTTTTCCAGAGGCGACCCTCATAGTTGTCCCAGTTTATGAACCAAAGATCCGGTTTTGCTTCAAGTCCGTATAGAACAACTGGAACCACTTTGGCGAGATAGAACTTTACCAAGGGCAAAATGGAGAACTTACAAAATTTATAATTTAACTTAATCATCTGTGATGTAAATTGTGTTATTTTAGCTGACACTTCATTTTCTACTTTGTATGTTGCTGGATGGGCATAGATGTTATATCCCAGATATTTTATGGTTTCTACTGTTTTAATCCGTTCTCCTCCCATATTCCAGTTTATATATTTTGCTTTTGACAATGGGTGTTTGAAAATCAAAATGTTCGATTTAGATGGATTAACTGTCAATTTATTTAATCCTACGTATTCATCCAGTTTGTCAAGTAGGTGTTGTAGCCCAATTGGTGTTCTGTCGAGGAGAACTATGTCATCTGCATACGCCAACCAGCAGATTTCCCTCCCATTTAGTATTGGGCTTATCAAAGCAGACGTTTCTAAAAAATGGCCCATATCCGCCAGGAACAAGTTGAAGAACAGAGGCGCCCCCAAACACCCTTGTCTTACACCTCTATTAACTTCAACTAGTCTGGACAGATGACCCATCGCGTCGAGCCGTATTCTTAGATTGGTGTTTTTATGAAGTTCCACTAAAATTGATAGAAGAGATTCTGGCATTCCCCAGTTCCGGAGTTTGTCCCACAGTAGGACTCGTTCAACCTGATCGAAAGCTTTAGATAGATCTATCCAGGCTCCGTACAGCATTTGTTTTTTCCCCCCTCTTTTTTGCTCATTCAAGATGTTTAAAATCAGGCCATTAATAGATGTTGAGTGGCCTTTGCGGAATCCTGTTTGAAAGCGTGATAGAATGTTACAGTCTTCGACCCATTTCGAGACATGAGTTAGTAATAGTCTCATGAAGACTTTGCTTTCAATGTCCAGCAATGCTATCGGTCTGTAGTTCATTGGGATACGGCGATCCCCAGATTTAAAGAAGGGTATTATAAGGGCCGTTTTCCAGGAGGCTGGAAAGGTTCGTTGCTTTAATATTTCTTTAAAGAGAGCGGATAGTAATTTTGACCACAGTGTTGGTTCACTTTTCAGTGCCTGATAGGTCAAGCCATTTAGACCCGAGGCTTTTGATGTTGAGGAGTTGGCTATAATTTCCCGTATGTCTTCTTCGCAGAAATTGAGTTGCCAATGGGTATCTGGTTTGGGTATAAATTCACGGGTCTCGTCGCTCTTAAATGTCTCTGTCAGGTAGCTCACCCAGTCATCTTCTGAAACTAAGTTACATAATGATTGTGCATGATCCCCTTCAAACTGGTTCATTACTTCCCAGAAGTTCTTGCTATTTTTTTCTCTGAGTGTTTTAAGTATGTGCTCGACATCTGTTTGCATCCGAAGAGCATTATGAGAGATCGACCATGATTTGTAGTTGGCTTTTTGGGTTCTTATTTCGGTTTTCATACCCTCCGCTGAAAGTCCTGCCTTTTTGATGACTCTTAACGTTTTCCTGTGCTCTCTTTTTCTTTTTTGTACGGATTCGTCAAAGGCATGCAGGTGTTTCTGTTTGGCTTCTCCCGCTAAATATTTGGGTGCTAAGGTTGCCCATAGGAAGTTGGTAAATCGGTGTGGATCACAATGTGATTTCCATATGTGATCAGGGATCGTTTTGAGTTTTCCATTTAGATTGGTTCCCCCATCTTTATATTTTACGACTCTCAGTTTTCCTTTCTTCCCCTCAAGCAACTGTAGTTCTCGTTCAGCTTCTGTCATTAAAATATTTTCGAGTGACAACTCCAATCTACTGTGGTCACTGCCAGGCTCCTGTTTTATTTTTAATGTGTATGGCAAGGCATGCAGAGTTTTTGAAACAAGGATATAGTCTAAAGCTGAAGATGAGTTCCCTCTTCTCCAGGTTATGTATGGTTCTTTTACACCCTCCTGTGAGCCCACTGCCATGTGGAGGTCCCATTGTTCCATAAAATCCTGCCATTGTTTTCCCAGAGTAGTTTTCCTATGGGTACCTCGATCTCGGTCTCCTTTTAGGGGATATAGGCAATTCGTATTGAAGTCTCCAGCTACCACGATCTTACTAGAAACTAGGGTTGTTTTTAATAGTTCGAATAGAGATGCTAAGTTCTCTAGAAAACAGTCTAGTTTCGATGTTGCAGGGTTCCAGTAAATGTTTACAAAGACCCAAGTTGTCGTAGTTTCTTGTATAGATACTTCGGCTCTGCATGCCTGAATGCCCTGTGGATTTTTCCATAATTCCTTTACATTTTTAAAGACTTGGTTTTTTAGTGCTATTAGTAAGCCTCCTGAGGGCCGGCCCAACGGTTTTTGTACGGCTGACAGACAGTGAACTATGTACCCTTCAATGTTTAGCGGATTGACTAACCAGGTTTCTTGTAAAAGAATCGCATCCCCCTGATTGAATAAATGTGACCTTGTTTCTTTATCTCTGATGACACTAGAGCCTCTTGTGTTCCAACTAAAGATGTTGATATGGTTCTTTCTAAAGTCTTTGTGTGCCCAGGCCCGACTTCTTCAGAACTTCTGAAAATATGTCTGATAGGAACATGAGGGTGTTTTCTTTTGTTTTAAGGTCTTTTTCTAAATTTCCTTGCTTTGTAAGGATTGCATCATTTTGATATGTTGTTTCTTTGTTTGGGCGTGGGAGAAAGCAGTGTTTGGCCATAGTGTTGTTTTTCTTATCATTGCATGAAACTTCCAGACCATAGGATTCCAACTCAATTGAGTTTCGCAAGACATCCTTTTTTGCGTTTGCTGAGGTCATAATGAGTTCAACCAAGAATGGATCACTTGATAGCGGGAATTTCACGCTTTCGATGTCATTGGATTTAAAAAAGCGGAGGTCTCCTATTTTTTGTATTATATTCAGAATCACTCCCCGATTTAAGGATTTATAGTGGCCGTGGTTTGAGCGCAGTCTCAACCAAATCCTTTCATTGGCATTGGCATTTCCCACTGATGTATTTTCTGTTGGTTTGTCGCATATTTTGGAGAGTAAATGGGTACCTGCAGCATTCTCCTCACAATGCATCTGGGTATCAAGTTTGACGAATTTCCCTTCTCCGTTTTTAGTTTGGTTGTCATTTATTTCAGGTGTGTTTTTCCCCAGCATGTTTGCTGGAACAGTTACACCTGGAAGGGTTGTGCTTGGGTCCTTGAAAGCCGACGGCTTCTTTGTTAGAAAAATGGGGGCAATTTTCCAATTTTCCTGTTGGTTTATGGCAGTTACATTCCCATAAGGTATTTTTGCTGCTGACTGTCTTCTTTTCTGTGTAAAAATTGGGGCCCATTTGACTACTTTGGCTATATTTTCTTTTTGAGGTTGAGCGACTGGTTTTTTTATTCTTGGTGTTTCCTCTAGATTTATCTGTTTTTTCAGATCCTTTCCGATCTCTATGCTTTTCTTTTTTAGATTGTTTTTTTGTCCTATCAACTCCTCTGTTTGTAAGCCAATGCTTGCTTTTGTTATTGGAACTATATCGTCCAATTGTTTGTCTTTAGTAAAATTGGCCTTTGTCGGGATGTCAATTTTGACCTTCTGGATTCCTTTTCCTATTTTGGATTTATTTTCTTTTATGCCAGTACGAGGGTTTTTAGAGTCGCCCACAATAGTGTCCTGCTCCTCACTAATCCCAACGGATTGTTTTTTTTCTTGGATCTTACCTTTTTCTTTTTCAATTTTGTTTTGCTTCAACCCTTTGTTATGTTTACTTTTGTTTTTAGACTGTAAAGATTTAGAACTCTTTCTCTTTGCCAAACGAATTCTCCTTTTTCTTCTGCCTCTTGATGTTTGTTCCCCTTGTTCTTGCCATTCCTGAGGTTTTTCCGCCTGACTGGCTTTTGGGTTATCAGATTTAGTATCTTTTATATTTTTTCCGGTATCTGCCTCTTCCTCTAGTACTGTCGCTAGTCTTAAAAATTCTTCCATTATTGAATCTGAAAGTGGGGTGTCCTCCAGTGAGTATTCCTGAATTTTTTCTGGGGTTTCTTCTGTTTGAGCTGGGGGCTGTTGTCCCTTTAAGGCTGAAAAAATCTCTTTCAGAAGTGTGTTGTTTTGGTTTTCAATTTGATTTTTTTTCTTTCAGTGATTGCTGAATCGAGGAGATGTCGAGTCCTTGTTTTACAATCTCAATATTCAGTGCCTGAATTGGGGTGCTCAGTTTTGTATTCATGGCATTTGCCAGGCCCACTAGAGTAGAGTCACAAAGAGAGATTTCTTTAGTCATTTCTAGCAATGTCCCATTTTGCGATTGGACCTCTCCTTTTAGCATCTCAAAAACTGAAACCAATGAGCTAAGAACAAAGTTCAGTGCTTTCAATGTGTCTGTATTTGGGTTCGTTGTTGTTTCTTCGTCCCTTTGATCCAGCATTAGCTGTGCAACAGTTGATGAGGATTGTAGATTTTGTGGGGTTGGGATGAATACATTATCTTCCTCAGGTGAGGTACATATTTCTTTTTCCAGATGTGCTGCAACAATATGTATTTCTGTACTAGAAGTCGGGGATTGGGAGTGTCTTGGGTCTTCCCAGAGAATAAAAGATTCGCCTTCGATGTCACTGTGGCTTTTATGTCGTTTGTTCCCGAAGTGGCTTTCTATTTTACTTTGTATCTTTCTTGTTGAAATAGTGTATTCCAACCCTTTTTTCCAGTTATTCATTATAGCGATATTTGGATTTTTCTTTGTCTGACTTTTTGTTGGAGTACTATGTTTTTCACCAGCATGTACCAGAGCTTGAGTTTTTTGTCCATTCATCAGATTAGCATTCTCCTGAGCGAGTTGAGCAGTTGGTATGATCATTTCACTGCTTTGATTTAAATACGATCCATTCCCTGCCCCTTCCATATCTTTAGTACTGCGAAGTTTCATCAAGTTTGGTTTAATCAACGATCTGTGATGTCTACACCGTTTGTTGGTAGAAAGTGATAAGCGATGTGTCTACAGCTTAAAATAAGTCTGGGGGTAGTTAGTCACTTTGCCTCAGGATTGCTTACTACCGAGGATGAAGATGTGGTGCTAGGTAGTCACTTTAGATATTTCAGGTCTGATGGAAAAAGGCTTTTATCAAGTCGTATTTAGGGAAAACAGCGTGATCAAAGGATATAATTTCCCGCAGTCTCACGTTGCATGAACAAGTATTGTAACGATGTAGACCTTACCTCAGGTTCACCTCGGCTATTAATGGCTGCTGTTGATTCTCATGTAGGTCACATGTAGTTTTTTGCGCCAACTGCGCCAAACAGCCGCACAACAGCCAGAGGGCTTGTCTCCTACGGGCTTAACGCCGCGAGGGTGGATGGCTCGGCGTTTTGTTGGTGACAAGGTCACGTGATATGTCACATGACTCGCAGAAGCCCGCCTCCTCCAGGAAGCACAGGCACCGGCAAGAGCCTCCTCACGGCTCGCAGTGCTGGGTTCTCAAATAGCAAATACGTTTGTCCGGCAAAGCACAACTGAGTTCACCAAGTGCTGCAGTATTCGCCCCTCGGGCGGATGGCTCGGCGTTTTGTTGGTGACAAGGTCACGTGATACGTCACGTGACTCGCAGAAGCCCGCCTCCTCCAGGAAGCACAGGCACGGGCAAGAGCCTCCTCACGGCTCGCAGTGCTGGGTTCTCAAATAGCAAATACGTTTGTCCTGCAAAGCACAACTGAGTTCACCAAGTGCTGCAGTATTCACCCCTCGGGCGGATGGCTCGGCGTTTTGTTGGTGACAAGGTCACGTGATACGTCACGTGACTCGCAGAAGCCCGCCTCCTCCAGGAAGCACAGGCACCGGCAAGAGCCTCCTCACGGCTCGCAGTGCTGGGTTCTCAAATAGCAAATACGTTTGTCCTGCAAAGCACAACTGAGTTCACCAAGTGCTGCAGTATTCGCCCCTCGGGCGGATGGCTCGGCGTTTTGTTGGTGACAAGGTCACGTGATACGTCACGTGACTCGCAGAAGCCCGCCTCCTCCAGGAAGCACAGGCACCGGCAAGAGCCTCCTCACGGCTCGCAGTGCTGGGTTCTCAAATAGCAAATACGTTTGTCCTGCAAAGCACAACTGAGTTCACCAAGTGCTGCAGTATTCGCCCCTCGGGCGGATGGCTCGGCGTTTTGTTGGTGACAAGGTCACGTGATACGTCACGTGACTCGCAGAAGCCCGCCTCCTCCAGGAAGCACAGGCACCGGCAAGAGCCTCCTCACGGCTCGCAGTGCTGGGTTCTCAAATAGCAAATACGTTTGTCCTGCAAAGCACAACTGAGTTCACCAAGTGCTGCAGTATTCGCCCCTCGGGCGGATGGCTCGGCGTTTTGTTGGTGACAAGGTCACGTGATACGTCACGTGACTCGCAGAAGCCCGCCTCCTCCAGGAAGCACAGGCACCGGCAAGAGCCTCCTCACGGCTCGCAGTGCTGGGTTCTCAAATAGCAAATACGTTTGTCCTGCAAAGCACAACTGAGTTCACCAAGTGCTGCAGTATTCGCCCCTCGGGCGGATGGCTCGGCGTTTTGTTGGTGACAAGGTCACGTGATACGTCACGTGACTCGCAGAAGCCCGCCTCCTCCAGGAAGCACAGGCACCGGCAAGAGCCTCCTCACGGCTCGCAGTGCTGGGTTCTCAAATAGCAAATACGTTTGTCCTGCAAAGCACAACTGAGTTCACCAAGTGCTGCAGTATTCGCCCCTCGGGCGGATGGCTCGGCGTTTTGTTGGTGACAAGGTCACGTGATACGTCACGTGACTCGCAGAAGCCCGCCTCCTCCAGGAAGCACAGGCACCGGCAAGAGCCTCCTCACGGCTCGCAGTGCTGGGTTCTCAAATAGCAAATACGTTTGTCCTGCAAAGCACAACTGAGTTCACCAAGTGCTGCAGTATTCGCCCCTCGGGCGGATGGCTCGGCGTTTTGTTGGTGACAAGGTCACGTGATACGTCACGTGACTCGCAGAAGCCCGCCTCCTCCAGGAAGCACAGGCACCGGCAAGAGCCTCCTCACGGCTCGCAGTGCTGGGTTCTCAAATAGCAAATACGTTTGTCCTGCAAAGCACAACTGAGTTCACCAAGTGCTGCAGTATTCGCCCCTCGGGCGGATGGCTCGGCGTTTTGTTGGTGACAAGGTCACGTGATACGTCACGTGACTCGCAGAAGCCCGCCTCCTCCAGGAAGCACAGGCACCGGCAAGAGCCTCCTCACGGCTCGCAGTGCTGGGTTCTCAAATAGCAAATACGTTTGTCCTGCAAAGCACAACTGAGTTCACCAAGTGCTGCAGTATTCGCCCCTCGGGCGGATGGCTCGGCGTTTTGTTGGTGACAAGGTCACGTGATACGTCACGTGACTCGCAGAAGCCCGCCTCCTCCAGGAAGCACAGGCACCGGCAAGAGCCTCCTCACGGCTCGCAGTGCTGGGTTCTCAAATAGCAAATACGTTTGTCCTGCAAAGCACAACTGAGTTCACCAAGTGCTGCAGTATTCGCCCCTCGGGCGGATGGCTCGGCGTTTTGTTGGTGACAAGGTCACGTGATACGTCACGTGACTCGCAGAAGCCCGCCTCCTCCAGGAAGCACAGGCACCGGCAAGAGCCTCCTCACGGCTCGCAGTGCTGGGTTCTCAAATAGCAAATACGTTTGTCCTGCAAAGCACAACTGAGTTCACCAAGTGCTGCAGTATTCGCCCCTCGGGCGGATGGCTCGGCGTTTTGTTGGTGACAAGGTCACGTGATACGTCACGTGACTCGCAGAAGCCCGCCTCCTCCAGGAAGCACAGGCACCGGCAAGAGCCTCCTCACGGCTCGCAGTGCTAGGTTCTCAAATAGCAAATACGTTTGTCCTGCAAAGCACAACTGAGTTCACCAAGTGCTGCAGTATTTGTTCAATGTCTAGCCCTGGCAAGGAAACATTCCAAGATTTGTGTTAGAAAGAGATAATTAATACCTCTAGCACAGAGCCGGCCATACCAGAAATAGAAACAATACCTTTTCTAGTCACCCAAAGCTAACAGTATAGCACTGTCTATGTTTATCATTGGTGGGCCAGTGTTAAAAATAATATTTATTTAATTTCTAGCACCAGCGCGGCCCACATGAAAGCACAGAACGTATAGTACTTACAACCTCATAGTGGATACTTGAGCCCACCTATCAAAATGTTTACTGTGTGGTTTCCTGCGTTAGAAATATTAGTTTGGATATTTTTAACTCTCACAAATAAAAGAAATACTAAGAGAATAAGAAGTTACTATGAGAACTCTGGATTACTTCTAACTTTCATCTATTAAGTCCGGAGTGAGTCAGAGTTTACTCCTAGTAACTTCTTTGTGAATCAAAGCCTTACTGGAGTAATTCAGAGTTTACTCCTAGCAACGTCTTGTGAATCAGCCCCTTACTGGAGTAAGGCCCCTTACAGGATTTACTCATAGTAATTTATTTGTGAATCAGGCCCTTACCCTTACAGGATTAAGTCAGAGTTTACTCCTAGCAACGTCTTGTGAATCAGCCCCTTACTGGAGTAAGGCCCCTTACAGGATTTACTCATAGTAATTTATTTGTGAATCAGGCCCTTACCCTTACAGGATTAAGTCAGAGTTTACTCCTTGTAACTTCTTTTGTGAATCAGCCCCTAACTGGAGGGACTCAAGTAGCACTGCACCGAGGAGGCCAACTGAGGCCACCCCATGTCTCTGGTGGTTTGGGCTTATGCTCTTCAGGGGCATAGTCTACTAATGTGTGCTAGATGTCTTCCTTTGGAGGTGGCGCATAGACCGGTGGATTCAGAATGGTATCATTGCATGTCATAGTTGAATTTTTTTTTTCTATAGTCAAGTCCATTATTGATACATTAAAACAGCATCCATTGCCTCTCATTGTTGTAGAAAGTGCCACGCAGTGCACAGGCAAGTCTATCACTGATACATTGTAATAGCAGCCATTGCCTCTCATTGTTGTAGAAAGTGCCACGCAGTGCACAGGCAAGTCTATCACTGATACACTGTAACAGCATCTATTGCCTCTCGTTGTAGAAAGTGCCACGCGGTGCACAGGCAAGTCTATCAATGATACACTGTAACAGCATCTATTGCCTCTCGTTGTTGTAGAAAGTGCCACGCAGTGCACAGGCAAGTCTATCACTGATACATTGTAATAGCAGCCATTGCCTCTCATTGTTGTAGAAAGTGCCACGCAGTGCACAGGCAAGTCTATCACTGATACACTGTAACAGCATCTATTGCCTCTCGTTGTAGAAAGTGCCACGCAGTGCACAGGCAAGTCTATCACTGATACATTGTAATAGCAGCCATTGCCTCTCATTGTTGTAGAAAGTGCCACGCAGTGCACAGGCAAGTCTATCACTGATACATTGTAATAGCAGCCATTGCCTCTCATTGTTGTAGAAAGTGCCACGCAGTGCACAGGCAAGTCTATCACTGATACACTGTAACAGCATCTATTGCCTCTCGTTGTAGAAAGTGCCACGCGGTGCACAGGCAAGTCTATCAATGATACACTGTAACAGCATCTATTGCCTCTCGTTGTTGTAGAAAGTGCCACGCAGTGCACAGGCAAGTCTATCACTGATACATTGTAATAGCAGCCATTGCCTCTCATTGTTGTAGAAAGTGCCACGCAGTGCACAGGCAAGTCTATCACTGATACACTGTAATAGCATCTATTGCCTCTCGTTGTAGAAAGTGCCACGCAGTGCACAGGCAAGTCTATCACTGATACATTGTAACAGCAGCCATTGCCTCTCATTGTGTAGAAAGTGCCACGCAGTGCACAGGCAAGTCTATCACTGATACATTGTAATAGCAGCCATTGCCTCTCATTGTTGTAGAAAGTGCCACGCAGTGCACAGGCAAGTCTATCACTGATACATTGTAACAGCAGCCATTGCCTCTTGTTCTAGAAAGTGCCACGCAGTGCACAGGCAAGTCTATCACTGATACATTGTAACAGCAGCCATTGCCTCTCATTGTTGTAGAAAGTGCCACACAGTGCACAGGCAAGTCTATCACTGATACATTGTAACAGCAGCCATTGCCTCTTGTTCTAGAAAGTGCCACGCAGTGCACAGGCAAGTCTATCACTGATACATTGTAACAGCAGCCATTGCCTCTCATTGTTGTAGAAAGTGCCACGCAGTGCACAGGCAAGTCTATCACTGATACATTGTAACAGGAGCCATGGCCTTATCCAAGGTAGGGGGGAAAGATGGTCCCCCACAGGCAGCCAATTGAAAGGCTCATTTTTGGGGGTATTTCACATTTTCACATGTCTCTGTGTTCTGCAACATGCCACATGTGATGACTTCATGTGAACTAATAATTCATGACAGGGCCCCTTTAACTCCACGAGCACTTCTGATGACTGACTTAGCGGCTCAGAAGAGGAAAACGTGATCTCATTCCTAGAGCAAATGACCACGGCGACTGAATCTCAGCGATGGGCCCACAAAGGAGACAGTGGTCAGCGAAATCAATCTTAATCGCCTCTAGTGGAAACCTTAAATAGGCCTGCTTTATAATGCCTCGCTATCCCCACGCTAATGAAATTACACAAATCGTCGGCCAGCGCATTTTAGAGCTCCCTTTGATGTGAGGGAATTAAAAGTGAAAATCATGCCAATTATTGGCTGGCTGCCTAGTGACATCACCTGCGCCACGGGAACACAACGGAAGCCAAAGTTGTATTCACAGTGGGGTTTTATAATGGCAAAAACCCATTGGGAAACGTTCTGTGAATTAGGCCCTTAATATCAATCCATTGAAAGAGCTTTGCAGGCAACCACCATGAAACACAAAACCAGGAACTGTGCTCTGTCATCTGCGTTAACACACTGTACTTTGATTGCTATCAAATATCCATTTATGCCACTAAAATACTCCCTCTGCATTTTAGATTCTTGAATTGTAATACGGAGCATCTATTTACACACTGGTATCAAAGAGAAGGAGTCGGGTCCCTTAATTATCCCCATCTGCAAAAGGAATTTGGAATTCGGACAATATTTCTCCTTGGGTACAGTGTGCATCTTTTCAAGCATGGAGGCACTTGCTCTGTTGCTATGGCAAAGCATCGCATTGACCAGCCATTGAGGCCAACCGTCATAAAACACACTTAGGGCCCAATTCACAAAGATTTGCCATATAGCAAATCAGACGAGCTGTCAGGCTTTTTAATGTAGCATTAAAAGGTATTAATTCTATGGCAAGCACGGAGGCTCACATTATGCTTCTCTTTCTTTAATGTCAGAGAACAGCGTCCTTGAAAAAACCAGTGAAAACGTTTAAACTCGACTACATTTCCCATGAACCCACAGAAATTAGTAGTCAACAGGAAAAAAACACGTGATCAGTTCCGCCAATCACAGTCCACTCGAGCATATAACGTCCCTTCAAACAGAAACCATTTCCACTTTCTTTGATGATAGATACTTTATTTATTTTATACTAGCAGCTGTACCCGTGCTATGCACAGTAATTCCGACTTCAGCCCTAGTTTGAAGTTTATTTAATGAACTAAACCAAGGCATCTTTATAGAGAATATTGCTGGCCTCTCCTGTAGGATCTAGTGTGAACAAATTGTATTTGTTTTCAACTATGGAGCAACATGAGAAATGTGCCCCGGTGTGACAGACAACGTCATTGCGCACACTATAGAAGAGACAAGCACTGTTACCTGTCACCCCCATTACTACAAAAGCACTGTATTGGGTCACCCGTATAACTTCAACGGTGAGTGCCGCTAATGTCAGCTAGAATGCTGATAGTGTGGAAAGTTTAGGAACAATGCACTGCTGAAGTTTTCATGAACTGCTGAACTTTAGAAACAATGAAAGTAAAACCACAACATAACTATGGCGCGAAGAGCCATATAGCAGGGGTAAGCATTGCAAACTGCTTTAAAAAAAATTGAAAAATGTATATTTATACTTTTTACATTGTCTACAACATGGAACCTAACCACATACCAAATTACAGATTTTTAGTAGGTTGGGAAGTATGCTGAACATTTCGAACACACACATATCCAAGCATTGTAAATTGCAAAAATTAGAAACATTTATTTTTTATACTTCTTTCATTGTCTACACCATGGGACCTACCCACATGCCCAATTTAAGGTGCGTATCATGATGGGAAGTATGCTGAACACTTCACCCAGACACACACACATATCCACACATTTCCATTTTATATTTATATAGAAAGATAGATTTGTCTTTAAT
Organism: Ambystoma mexicanum; assembly: GCF_040938575.1. Taxonomy (NCBI): domain Eukaryota; kingdom Metazoa; phylum Chordata; class Amphibia; order Caudata; family Ambystomatidae; genus Ambystoma; species Ambystoma mexicanum. Next base: position 96,582,490 of record NC_090931.1, read on the forward strand.
GATGGAAATATGGAGATTTTGTGAATAGAGGTGCGCACATCCGCTTGCAGACGCAAGAAACCTCCTTGTGAGGAAGAAACCTTAATGAACAAGAAGCCGACGCACAGACTCTCACAGTTTTCTCAGAAACTGTTGAGAGTTGCGTGGGGCAGCCAGAGCTGAAATAGCACTACCCGGCTCTAAGAGCAGAATGAGAGGCAAACTCAACAGGTCAAAGGTCCGCCTCCCATTTTATAAGCCTGCCCTATCCAGCACGCAAGGATGTGCACTGCCAAACTAAGCCACTAGAGGGCTCAAACATATCCAAAGATTTCCCTTTTATACATATACTAGCAGGTGTACCCATGCTTCGCACTGTAATTCCTACTTCAGTCCTAGTTTGAGGTTTATTTAATGAACTGAACCAAGGCTTCTTTGTAGATAATTTTGCTAGTCGTTCCTGTAGGAGTTTGTGTGAACAAACTGTCTTTGCTTCCAACTGTGGAGCAAGCCACGTACAACTGACCATGAGAAAAGTATGAATTCTGTAAATTGGTTCCAGCTACTTTGAGCTGGAGCGTTGAGATTGCACAGCAACATTATTGGTATCCCGATCTACAGCTGAGACAGCAGTGACCTCAACATAAGGTCTGTATGTTTATGGCCGAAGCGTGTAAGCTTGAATTGCTTTACCAATACATGTACGGCTGAAGCATGTAAGCTCCGTACTGTTGAGATAGCATACATTCATTGTCTTCCGTGGGAAATTAAGTTTCTGTAATTATTGTTAGAGATTTTCTACGGTATGACAGACAACGTCATTGCGGACACTATGGAAGACACATGCACCGTTTCCTCTCACCCCCATTACTACATAAGTACCATATTATGTCACCCATATGACTTCAAAAGTGAGTGCTGTTAATGTCCGCTAGAATGATGATAGTGTTGAAAGTTTAGGAACAATGAACTGCTGACGTTTTCATGAACGGCTTGATCTTTAGGAACAATGAATGTAGACCTACAACAGAACTATGGCGCAACGTGCCATATACCAGAATTAAGCATTGAGAGTGCTTAAAAAAAATAGAAACATTTATATTTTATACTTTTTACATTGTCTACACCATGGAACCTACCCACATGCCGAATTTCAGGTTTGTAGTTTTTTGGGAATTATGCTGAACATTTCTAACAGACACACGGACATATCCATGCTTTGCAAACCACTTAAAAAAACCAATTAAATTAGAAACATTTAGATTTTATACTTTTGACATTGTCTACAACATGGAACGTACCCACAATCCGAATTCCCGGTTTGTAGCATGTTGGGAAGTATGCTGAACATTTCAAACAGACACACACACACATATCCAAGCATTGCAGAGTGCAAAAATTTAAAAAATGTATATTTTATAGTTTTTACATTGTCTACCCTATGGAACCTACCCACATGCCAAATTTAAGCTGCGTATCATGTTGGGAAGTATGCTGAACATTTCAAACCGACACAAACACATATCCACAAAATTCCCTTTTATGTATATACTAGCTTGGGTACCCGTGCTTTGCACAGTAATTCGTACTTCAGTACTAGTTTGAAGTTTATTAATTCTACGAAACCAAGGGATCTTTGTTAACAATATTGCTATACTTTCCTGTAGGAGCTAGTGTGAACAAATTGTCTTTGTTTCCAACTGTGGAGCAAGCCACATAAAGCTGACCATGAGAAAAGCATGAATCCCGTAAATCAGTTCTAGCTTCTTTGAGTTGGAGCGTTGAGATTGCACAGCAACATTATTGGTGTCCCGATCTACAGGCGAGGCAGCAGCGATCACAACATAAGTGCTGTATGTCTAGGGCTGAAGCCTGAAAGCTTGAAGCACTCTACCAGTACGTGTAAGCTCTGTACTGTTGAGATAGCATACATTCATCAACTTTCGTGAGTAATGAAGTTTCTGTAATTACCATGAGAGATTTGCCACGGTGTTACAGAAAACGTCATTGCGGACACTAATGAAGAGACATGCACCATTTCATGTCACCTACATTACTACAAAAGCGCCGTATTGTGTCACCCACATGACTTCAAAAGTGGGTGCTGCTAATGTCAGCTAGAATGCTGATAGTGTGGAAAGTTTAGGAACAATGGACTGCTGAAGTTTTCATGAGTTGCTGAACCTTGGGAACAATGAACGTAGAACTATGGCAGAACTATAGCGCGAAGAGCCATATGGCAGGGGTAAGCATTGCAGACCTATTAAAAATAACATTTGAAAATGTATATTTTATACTTTTTTATTGTCTACACAATGGAACCTACCCACATGCCACATTTCAGGTTTGCAGCATGTTGGGAGGTAAACTGAACATTTCGCCCAGACACACACACACATATCCACAAATGTCCATGTTATATTTATATAGAAAGATAGATTTGTCTGTAATGATGGTAATATGGAGATTCTGTGAATAGAGGTGCGCACATCCGCTAGTAAAAAGTGTTGTGCAGCGATGCTTGCCGACGCGAGAAACCTCCTTGTGAGGAAGCAACCTTAGTGAACAAGAAGCCGACGCACAGACTCTCACAGTTTTCTCAGAAACCGTTGAGAGTTGCGCGGGGCAGCCAGAGCTGAAATAGCACTACCCGGCCCTAAGAGCAGAATGAGAGGCAAACTCAACAGGTCAAAGGTCCCCCTCCCATTTTATAAGCCTCCCCTATCCAGCACGCCAATGACGTGCACTGCCAAACTGAGCCAATAGAGGGCTCTCGGACATGATATCAGCGCAGGCAAAGCTCCCTCTCTGTAAGAGCTTATTATCCACTTATATTTAGACTAAACAAAACCAAAAAGATTATTGTGCAGATAAAGGACAAAGGTCCTATTAAAGACAGGCTGCAGATACATCAGGTTTTCCTGTATAAGATGGGTCAGTAGGGACCCTAGACAAAGCCCTACAGCTACCTACAGTATTACTGTGACAAGACAGGTGATCAGAAGTCTAAGCTCAAGTCCTGTGGCTGCACGCTGCGCTTGTTATAAGCCATGTCTCAATCTGAGGCAGCAAGCAAAGAGATGGACCCCAAAGACTCGCAAATGTCCATGAGTTTCAAAAGAGTGTTAGGGAACACTATGGATAAATCTGTGCGCAGAGTGGTCAATGCAGGGCTGAAACCCATGAAAGAGAAGCTAGCGCAGGTGGAGGTGTGGCTGTCCACTCCAGCAGAAGGCAGCAGAAAAAAGAGGCACAAAGGAGCATGCAGAGAGAAAAATGTTGACAAAGCCTCAAGAAGCGCAGCCAAAAGATGTCAAGCCGAACGAGACAGAGCAAGAAGTGCTCAAGAAGCTACCAGAGGTGTTTCTCTGTGAGGAGCATGACTATTCCAAGAAAGGAAAGGTAGTGAAAGTAGCATCCTCATCCTTGTCAGAGAGAAACGAAGCAGTGAGGTCCACTGCTAAGCACAGCGATACCTCATCGCCAGAAGAGAGCAACAATGGTGTCAAGATCACAGACGACCCAGAAGCACTGATAAACCCCAGATCGTCTGATTGGAAGCCATCAGCAAATGTGGCAACGTTCTTGGGCAAGTGCTTGAGGACACCTCAAGGAAAGGAATCTCGGAAAAAACAAAGCAGAAAGTCTGAGACAGCATCTGGATAAACAGATTTCCACAATGGCAATATTAGGCCCCATGATGGTAACATTATTTACCAAGTATGAAAGAGATCCTAAGCAAGGTCTAGATAGATCCTGGCAAGGGTGCCAAGATAAGTTGTTAGACCTGGTGGGTCCTCTAGCAAAAATAAGGGAAATGGCACAGAAACCTAAAGAGCAGGACATCCCCAGGACATCCCTATAGACCCAAACATAGACCCAAACATCCTCATGGGTTGGACTCAGAGAGCCATATGAATGCTAGGAAACACGAACTGCGCTTTATCGGTTGAGAGGCGCAGGAGCGGTACCAGTCAAGATGGATTCAAAGTTAGCTGACCTAGCCACGTCAGAACCAGGCATAAAAGCAGCAGGGGATACCTTCCTCAAGGAAATGAACAGATTCGTAAATACATATACAGTGGTAGATAAAGCACAACTGTCAATGAAGAGAGTGTTCAACACGAAGATTTTTGACACACTGGTCGAGGTTGGGCCGCATTGAAGGTTCCACGGATGGCATGGAGAAAACAACAGAAGTTCAGATTGGAACACACCAAGGAAGGGGCAGAGTTGAAGAGATCAGAAGCAACTGCCAGCTCCTAGCTAACAATGTAGACTTACTAGCCTTATCTGAAACCTGGCTACATGAAGCAGCTGGCCCCCTCGTCTCTCTCGCCATTCCCACTGGATATTCCATCCTTCGAGTGGACCATCAAGATGGCCTAGGAGGTGGAGTTTCCTTCATCCACAAATCCACCCTCGCCATCAGAGCCTCCCCTTTGCAGCGCCAACCCTCTCACACTGGCAACCAGACACTGACATCCCCCCTCCTCATCTCTCCACTCCTCAAGCCCATTACCAAATTCATCCTTCTAGGAGACTTCAATCTAGGCTACAATGACCTCTCTGACCACAAGGCCTCCACCCTCGCTGCCACCCTGTATGAAATGAATTTCACTCAACTGGTCCTCTCATCTACCCATGAAAAAGGTAGAACACTTGACTGGATTCTCCCTTGCAACATTCCCCTTCAGATATCTTCCATTCTCCCTCTTCCTTGGTCAGATCACTCCTGATCTTATTCTCCTTCACCACTACCACCAAAAACACACCTACTACCAGCGAACCCCTTCCCATCACTGCTAGACACACCCGCAAGCTCACTGCCGAGCTTCTGACTCCCACCATCCTAGCCACACTCAAATCAGCCCAGGTCAACTCCGCCCCCAAAGCCCTACTAGCATCCTACAATCATGCTCTGCTCACTGCACTTGATGAACATGCCCCCAACAAAACCACCTACAGGAAAAAATGGAACCCCCAAAACTGGTTTAATGACGAACTAGCCCCCCTCCGGAAAAATAAACGCGCACTCGAACATTTCTGGAGGAAGAATCGTGCCCCTACCAACAAAACAGCCTTTCAGTGCTCAGCTGACACTTATACAACAGCTATTATTGCTACCAAAGACAATATCCTCAACTCTAGAATCTCGGACACAAGCTCAAATACCAAAGAGCTCTTCAAAATTCTGAGCGACCTCAAAAGCCCCAAGCCCACATCCGAGATAAAGCCTTGCTAAAAAAAAATCCCTACTCCCACCCTTGCCACCTACCCCCTAGGCCCTCACCCCCACGACCACCACCCATCCACCTCAGTTCCAATTCTCAGCTGTCTCCCCCCTTGAAGTCCTCACAATCATCCAGCACCTAAAAGCATCCAACTGTGTTGGCGACACTTGTCCAGCTCATATTGTCAAAATGTGTGCTGAACCCTTGGCTCCTACTATAGCCAACTTCATTAATGCCTCATTTAAATCCAACTCAATTCCTGTGGCCATCAAAGAAGCATGGGTCATGCCCCTCCTGAAGAAGCCCATGTTAGATCCCACCATCCCCACAAACTACCACCCTATCACCACAGTTCCCTATGTCCTTAAAATCCTAGACCGCACAGCCACCAGTCTGGGTTCAGACCTAAACACAGCACAGAATCCGACCTCCTTGACCTTAAGATCCAGCTTGATCACATCAGAGACAATGGCGAGCTCGCAATCCTCCTCTTACTTGACCTCTCTGCAGCCTTCGACCAGGTCGATCACAAAATCCTCTGGAAACACCTAATCACAACTTTCCACCTCGCCCCAGAAGCCACCGCTTGGATCCAATCCTTCCTATCTGGCTGTTCCACTAGGGTCTTCACAGGGCCTAAATCCACTGACCCCATATCTGTCTCCTACAGTGTCCCACAAAGTTCCTGCCTCTACCCTGCCCTCTACAACATGTACACCAAACCCTTCTTTGACCACCATGACAGCCTTAACATACCCTACACCAATTTCACAGATGATACACAAATCCTACTCAAAATCACCAGGAACCATGATTTGGTTCCATGTGTTAAAATCCCCGCAAAAATATCACCATTTTGCAGCAATATTAAGGAATGGCACCTGCGGGGGACACCCCTGCAACCCCTGTATTATTTTAAAAGGAGCGGGGGACAATGCAGAAACCCCCGCTCCTAATATTATCCCCACCAAAAATATCACCTATGGCCGTTCCCGACGAACATATATACAGTGATATTTTTGGTGGGGATAATATTACCTGACACCCATGATTTAGACTCTGCTAACATCAACCGAGTACTCAGCATCATGCAGACCTGGATGGCCACTCATCATCTTTGCCTAAATGATGGCAAAACTGAACTCCTTATCGTGGGTTCCCCACACCGCCTCAAATACCTCAGCCCAGCCTTCTCTTCTTTCCTCATCGACGGCAACACCATCCCGGTCTCTGCCCACGTCAAAACGCTAGGAATTAATCTGGATGCTGAACTCAACATGCCAAAACATGTCAAAGCAACCGCCTCCTCAGCAGCCTATTCCCCCAAACGAATAAACCTTTCAAGACAATTCCTTACCTCTGACAACTGCCGCACCCTAGCTCGAGCCATCATAGGCAGCAAACTGGACTATTGCAATGCCATATTATCAGGGACCCCTACCAAAAACCTTAAGAAACTCCAACTGATTCAAAACAAGGCTATCAGAGCTGTTTGGGGCTTGAAACGATCCAATCACATCTCTCAAATTAGACGAGAAGCTCATTGGCTCCCCATCAAAGCTTGTATCGACTTCAAATTCATCACTATCACATACCTCTGCTTATACAACAGTGCTCCCCCATCCCATGAACCGTATCACCAAGAAACATAACATTCATAATCTCTGTTCCTCCACTTTCCAGAAAGAGAGCTGGAGGGTCCTGCTTCACCACCATTGCCCGACACTCTGGAATACCCTCCCTCAGCATGTCCAAAACAAACCATCTGACTCACTCTTTCATAAGCTAGTAAAACCATACTCTTTAACAAATATGTGTAATTCCTCAGTCTATCACCGATTTATGAATACAATTGTCATTGCGGAAATGTAACGCCGCTGTTTCTCACCTCCTGTAATACTTTATGTACTGCTTTTAGCGCTGTGATACCTCTAGGTGTGGGCGCTACCAACAAATACAATAAATAAATAAATAAATACAGGTGAGCAAGAGTTTGGTTCAGGGACCAATTGGGGGTAGGATAGCTGTGTGTGTAGAGAAGTGGCGCAAACTCACAACAGATCTGTCGGTTTTGCAGACAATGCAAGGTTTTTAGCTAGAATTTCTGATGGAGCCTGATCAAGAGCCTCCTCCACTTCCGATCAGAGTTGCAGTGCAAGAAATGCAGCTAATGGATGCAGAAGTGAGAGAACAGGTCACAAAGAATGCCGTTACGGCAGTAGCTCATCTGGAAGAAGGCTTTATCAGCAAAATCTTTTTAGTTCAGAGGAAGGAAAAGATCAGGCCAGTAATACATTTGAAAGAACTCAATGTACATCTGGTCTACATGTACTTCAAGATGGAGGGCATTCACCTCCTCAGAGACGTGTTGCAGACAGGAGACTGTCTAGCTCGGCTAGACCTTAAGGACGCATATTTAGCGGTTCCAATCTTTTCCCCGCAGAGGCGGTTGCTGGGTTTATCTGGGCAAAATAGGCCTGGGAGTTTTCCAGTATGCCCTTCGGTCTGTCCTTGGCCCCTGGTGCTTCAAGAAGCTTCTGAAGCCAGTAGCGGCCAAACTTCACGAGCAAGGCACAAGAATGAACATTTATCTAGACGATATCAGTGACGTCGATTCACCAAAATTCCAGGCGTAGCGGAAGTGACAACACAGACCTGAGGACATCACAGGGAGTGATGTCACTTGACCTTTGACTTGGATGGGATCAGTTCCTCTTTAACCCTGGTGACATTACCGAAAGTGGCTTGCAGGAGTAAAAAAAAGTACATAAACGTAAACATTTTAAAATAACAAATGCGTACGAAGCAGACAAGAATACCAACCAAATTTTAACAAGGGTCCTGCCTTCATATGCCCTGGATGGGGTCATGATAAAATAGGGTTAAACCCAACAGTACAACATAGGCGAGGCAATATTGGTTCCATCATCGGGTTCGCTATTTGAAGATTTGAATATATCTTTAAGCAATAATTATGACAAAGCATTGAGCAGTTTTAGGGGAGTGCTCTGCCACGATTCTTGCTGAAATTGCTCAGACATGCTTACATTGATGAAAAGCCCAGTAAAGATGTACAACAAAATGAAAATAAAAAAATGGGACAAGCTATATAGAGAAAGTCATTTTTTAAACTACATTAGGAGCTAACTACACACCCGAGGACACATAAGGAGATGCAGTTCTCCGTGATGAGATTCCCAGGCTCGAAATATCTTTACTTATATATGTGCTTACATCTTAACTTACTAGCCTCCCTACAAAGGTGGGGTCTGATAAGAGGGAACCCTTGGCAAGCAGGTAATTGTCAGCTCTGTAAAAAGTTGGGGGAAGCATAAATGTTAAATCATTGGCTGATTGGCTGTAGCACAACACTAGGGGCAAGGAAAATGTGGTTGGGAAAGTTCATAAGGAGAGTGTGGAGAGAAGTGTGCAGTCTGGCAGTCGTGGTGCGCAGTCTGTCGCCTGTTTCAACTGTTTCAACTTCCAGAGGTGGAGCTTCTACATAAACACTGCCGCCTCGCGGAACGAGTCACGGAGAGTGTTTCGAGGAGTGTGCAGTCTGGCAGTCGTGGTGCATAGTCTGTCTCCTGTTTCAACTGTTTCAACTTCCAGAGGTGGACCTTCTACAAATACACTGGCACCTCGAGGAGAGAGTCGCAGAGAGTGGGGCAAGGAGTGTGCAGTGTGCAGTCTGGCAGTCCGGCGGGTTGGGCCAATGAGGGACAAACACAAACAAAGAAGTCGCACAGCCGAACTCGCCAGTGAAAAGATATACAGCATTAATGGAAAAATCAAGCCACTCACAAACCTTTCCAACGGTCGACCAAAACACCTTACAACCGACAGGAACACCGCGGTCCGCACTAGCTGTGAGGCTGGCCCAGGACATGGCTGAAATTAAGGAACGCATTGCTTCCAATGCCAGGGCATCTGATACTGCCAGGAAGGCAAATCACTGTTCCCTAGTGACACCTCTGGATCCATAATGGGAAAAGAAGGGCATCATTCACCCAATGATGAGGCAGTGATTGGAAATCCTCAAAACAGGGAGGCTAATGAGCAGTTAAATGGCTCTCTAATGAATAATGAAAGTCCCGAATCTCATAACAACAATGATTCTAGATATAACGATGGAGTCTGTCGTCCAGAACTAACACCGTACCATCGTTGACACTTGTCAAAAACAACTTGGACATGCCACAGGATGGCCCACGTGTGACCATCAATTCTGAGATTATAACCCAATTACAAAACAGCACATTGCCCATTTTATGCAATTCCATAACCCCTTTCATAAAGCTCTATGAGGCACTTAATAACACATTAAAAGATCAGGCAACAGTGCTAGTTATTTCGCATACCAAATAATATACCTAGAAGGCATAGTGAACAAAGTGGAGGAGAGGCTGAATCAAGAAACTGAAAAGTCATTAATGTGGCAAAATAGGCTTTGCGACCTTGCAAGACGAGAGGAAGCGGATAAAGGGGTTCTAATGACTGCATTACTTGAAAACTGTAAATGGATGCATCAAATGACTAAGTCTTATACCAAATTAAGCTCACAGTCGGGTGCATCGACTGAAACTTCTCTGAATAACTTGAATCAAGAGTCAAATAATGCTGATGTGCTAATTGTAACAACTGAGTCTTATGTTCAGCATAGGCACACATCTGGTAGAACTAATGTTCAAAGGAAATCAATGGGAAATCAAACTATTGAGATTGAACGAGGTCAACCTACAGGCGTAATACTATCGAATCAACCTCATAGAGATGACAAGGACAGTCAATACAATATGGATGGCAAGGAATGTGAGGAAATCGTGGAAATTATGAAAACAACCGCAAGTGAAAAAAATACAAGAGCTAGAAGACTCTTGAAGGGCCATCAAATCGACCTGACAAAACAAGTGAATTTGAACATCACTCAAAGAATTCCCTTACCCTACGACATATTTCAAAACAAATCAACCATAAGAGAACCATTGACTACCTCAACTACACAGGCTCTGTCCTCTCAGAGGACATTCTTGAGTGGGGTACAGCAAAAGAAATCAAAGAATGTACGTACTGTGCAAGAGCCCCGGACAAATGGCTGTAAGGCATTCCTACGGAATATAAGGCTCCAATGCCTGAACCAAAAAATCATGCTAAATCCACTCAAATGGCCTCACAACAGTCCCCAAATTGGAACTAAAGCACTAGTTACTTGGGATGAGGCACGAATTGAAGGGACTGAATGGACAAATAGGCCATCAAGATTTGACTGCACACAAGACCAGGTACTTGTAAATGAAAGAATGATCTTGGAAAGTGATATTAGCGAAACATATGAAGGCATATCTGACCTTTTGGACGAAATTCCGACCCAAGAAGGAAAAACATCACCAAAATCGTTGGCTCAGTTTCCCTAGGTTGCATACTTATGCAGGAGATAAAACTTTTAAAATTGAGATTATGCTCCCAAAGCAGAGCTCTGTTATTCAGAGCAATGTAGTAGGAACAACCAAACGTCAGTTCTTAACTTTAGAACAGAAGCGGATAAGATCTCAGACAAATAGCAGTGATCCCTTAACGCTCGTCAACAATAAAAATCAACGATCTATGGCTGAGGACATCAGTGTAAATAACAATAAAGATAGCACTAACGACATGGTGAATATGGTATCAATTGAAAGATTACTCCCTGAACGTGATGGTTTGATACTGAACTAGAAAAATGTGGTAAAACTCCTGCGTCATAGCCCTAGGTTGAGATATATTTCCTCCGAAGACATCAAGATCGTTCAATTTATGAACGAAAAGCGAACGGACTGGGTGATACTACATCTGAGATCCCCTTTAATCACACAGAGTATACTTGAATCAAATGATTTTCTACCGCTAGGCTTTGAACGATGAATACTTGAAAAACCTCATGAGGAAAAATACAATCCAAGGAGCTTCAATGAGACATCAACATCAAAGCCATAAAAGCGGACTACAAATGATACGGAACCATCCATGATGTCCCCAGGAATCAATTGGAAACGAGAAATGAGCGAACGGTCTCCCATGAGAATACAAGTGAACTTTGGGACAAAAACAACAACACAAGTCTCAAACATTGATGATGGTACCCCCAGGAGCTTGAAGAGGAAAGCAAATGGGGCTGGGTGGCTGTGGCTCTAGCAAAACAAATGGATGACTAGAGCCAGAACTCAAACAGGAGCTCAGGGTTGAACATTGGATCTTGGAATTCCCACGGGTTTCACCATCTCTTCAACAGCGACAAGTTAGGTCTAGAGAATTACGATATCATTTGCATCCAGGAAGCCTGGCTGAGGAAAACTCCCATATGTGATGGCTACTGCTGCTACCTAAATCCTGCTCAAAATGGATCAACAGGTAGACCTTTTTCTGGTCTTCTTTCACTTGATAAAATGGGAGCGAGTCTTGTTGTAGAGGAAGCCAGAAATCCGGACTTGACCTGCCAAATCCTCACAATCACCAATTCAATTGAGGGCTTGCAGGAATGGCCAATATAGATGATTTGTTATTTCTATCGAAGTTCTGGTACGAGTGACTTCAAAACCTTCACATTCATGATTATAGAGCAGCTTGATGAAATAGCCAATCAGCACATGAAATGTGCAATAATTGTACGCAGAGATGAAGTTGCTTGGATCTGAAGGAGGAGTCCTGGACAAACGATTTCTGGATAAAAATGCACATGAATGGGTCCAAAATCTTGCAGATAGAAATGAGCGCCTAATTAATGGTAAGATGAAAGGTGACATACCTGGCCAATTCACATGGTAAAATTTCCCTATCAGAAGGTGTAACGCTCACCTTGTATCCAAAGGGACGCTTCTGGACTGGTGTGGGACACCTCTGGCCTCTCTGCACCTTCCCTGGACTTCGTTCTGCCAGGAATCAGTTCTAGAAGATAGGAGGGGGGGGGTTTAGCGACTTCTCCTTCTCTCCCCTGGCCCACCTGCCAGTTTTCCCTTGCGGTTTCCCCTTGGGGCTTTGCTCACCTTGATTTTTGTAATGCCGCACTCACTGTCCTGCCGTACTAGGCAGGGGCGCGTCGATGTTGGCTTGATCCGCCGAGTTACATCACTGGTGTTTGCCTGGAGTCCAGACCGGCTGCGACTCCACCTTTCAGGTAAGTCTTTTTTAGTGTTTTTTGAATAAAGTCTATATTGATGAATGTCCAAGTAACCTTCTTCTCTTGTCTTGCAGAGGCTGATGGAGATTGCAGAGGCCGACAACTGAGTTAGAGAAGGTAAGGATGCGCTAGATGCGGCGCTGAAAGCATCCTTGCAAGTTGACTGACCTGTGCTTTGTTTCTCTGCAGGTCGCGGAGAATTCCTGGAAGCGACGATGTATTGGGGCAGAACGCCAAAGGTGATGTTCGGAATGGCGGAGGCCTTCCAGGTGAGATGGTAAGTAGCTTCTAATTCTTGCCTCTTTCGTCCTGAAGATATAGCTGGGGACCGATGGAAGAGTCCTCAAAGGCTCCAACTGATGGAAGAGCTGGAGCTGAGTAGGTAAGGATAGCGATGTTCTTCCGAGTTGTTCGCACGAGCAGGCCAGGATACAGAGCAGGACCAGGTGAACGTCACGCTGCTAAAGCAGAATAACGCGAAGCACGTGCCTCAGGTCGAGCGTGGTTTAAATATCCGGCAGGTATCCCAGGTGCCTTTGGGGCAGACCCCGCCCTGAAGCTAGCCTGCTTGTTGCAGTTCCCCGATAATCCTTGTGGGGGCAGCCATGTTCACCCATTGTCCATTGGAAACCATACTTGCCAAGTGAACCTGGTGCCAACGGCGCCAGGATTGTGTGCAAGGCACCCGCAACGTGCTAGTGTCGGTCTTTCTGGCCTTGGGACAGTACTGAGGCGGGGGCCATGGTGCCCAAGACACAGTCTGGGTTCGAGGTTGTGACAGAAGGCATCTAGATTACATGCTCGTTTCCAGAAAGTTCCTGGAGTTTATCATGGAATTTCTGATAAAGAAGATAACCAGTGACCATGATCAGCTGGAACTGGTGTGTATATGCCCAAACCGGAAAAAAACAATACATGAAAAACACCATTGAAGTGACGCAAGGGCGAGATAAGATCAGAATCAAAGCTGGGGACATAAAAACATCACAAATCTCTTGGGCAATACCGAAGGTTTGGTGGCAAATAGTGTGGAGTATACCAGCTTATTACTAAGCTTTAAGGAAACAACCAAAAGATGCGAAAAACCATCATTCGAACCCATCCATTTGTATAACAAACTAGCCATGGAAGCCAAAAGAAAATTAAGCTCAGATATAATAAATATCAGGAAAATACTTGACCCTGGCATGTTGGAGGCTTTATGGAAAAGAAGACAACAATATAAAAATTGGCTAAAGGCGACAACATCAATGAGAGCTCAACAGGATGCTGAGACCATAATGAGAATAATCACGAGACAAAACACTAGGAACTTAAGGGAACTGTTAAACAACAATGGTAGATTTCAGGAGAGTCTTCTTACTTTGAATGTGACAGAAGATTCCATTATACAGCGCTATATGCCGCCCTAGCGCATAAAGAAGATCTTCAAGTCAAACATCTAACTAACCATTGGAACTTCAATTGGAACACTGAGGATATCCTGAGAATGATTGTCAAACTGAATACATCAAATGCAGGAGGCCCGGATGGCTTAACCAACAGTATGTTGAAAGAAAATCCAAACCTCTGGGGCCACTTCATAACAATTTTATTCCAAAGAATTGTACAACTGAGACAAATCCCATCTTCATGGACCAATGCAATAATAGTACCCATATTTAAGAAAGGGGAACAAGAAAATCCTAAAAATGACCGATATCATTGTCTTATGTGCTGAGCAAACTGTTTTGCTCAATTCTTTTGCAGGAACTGACCATTTGGGCAAAGAATAGTAATCAGCTGCATCCTCGACAAACACGATTCATTAAAGGTATTGGCACAGCCCTCAATGTATTCATACTAAACATCCTCAAACTTAATGCCTTGAAAAAAATAACAAAATGTGTCCTCGCCTTCATTGATTTTGAACAGGCATTCGATAGTGCGGACAGAGATAGACTATGGCACAAATTAAAAACATGGGACTGCCCAACTGACCTATTGGAGGCCATCATAGTGCTATATTATGACACTACAATTCAAGTCAGATTGAATAACCAAGGCAATATGACTGTGAAAATGTCAACAGATAGAGGATTAAAACAAGGATGTCCTCTTGTTTCTATTTTATTTAACCTCTACCTATTATACTTTCCTGAATCACAGAGCTTGGTGTCTGGCTCCCCCCCCCCTCGAAAATAGGTAATCGTCATGTATCGTGGATTCTTTATGCAGATGATATGGTCATCCTAGCCCAGACCCGGATTGGGCTGCAGCAGAAGTTGAATGCTTTGTTAGATTACACTACGACCAACAATCTGAGGATAAATATTTTAAAAACCTGGATCCTTCAAATGGATAATTGGAAAACATCAGCTAACCCAACTGAACTCCATTGTATACCTGGGCGTATTATTCCATTGTAGCATAAATGAGAAACAATGGACGGACATGCTATGTCAGAAAGTCAAAAGGCTATCCACACAAGACAAAATGATTGTCAACAAATATGGTAAATACACACTAATCCCAGCAATTGCCTTCTACAAACAGAAGGTAGTGTGACTTGAACGGTACCCTTGGCTGAGTTCCCCCTATACACACGCTCTCCTCACCTGAGCTTTCCGAGTCGATGGTATCTTGCAGGCCTCGACGTGCCAGGTAGTCTCTCTCCTTCTTCTGGTGCGTGGGCTTGTCACGGAGAGAAGCCACTGTGGCCGCTGGGTGAGAACAGCGGCTCAGTGACCTCCTTTCCGGAACCAAGCCAGAAAATACAGGGAAAAACCTGCAAGGGGAAAATAAACCCTGATAAGAGGTGTCAAGTCTTGTCTCAGAAGGCCAGTTGTTAACAGATGAAAGAAGGAAGCAAAGGATCTCCAACAATGAGGGTGTGGCCACAAAACGTCCAAGTCCAACGGCAGCAGTAGGCCAGAAGAGCAGGCGGAGAAGGCAGTAGCTGAAATGGCTGAGGTGGAGGTAGAAATCTTCCAAGAAAGCACTGCGGAGGAGCCCGGGAGAAAACCCCACGCTGACTGGATTCAAAGAGTAAGGGAAGAAAAACGGGTGAGAGAAAGAGAGAGAGAGAGAGAGAGAGACCGCCGGAGAAAAAGGCACAGGTAGCGCCGCCCAGGGAAGGCGGTGGAGAAGAGTAACCACGGGGAAAAAAAAAACCCTGAGTAGTTCCAAAGCGAAGTGCAGAGGAAGAGCGAAGGACCCAGAGTCGAAAGGTAAACAACAGAGGGGGTTGCAACGCAACGACCTGCCGGGAGGCGGGGATTTAAATACTCCCGGCAGCGTTGCGTCCCGCGTTTGGAGCTGCGGATGCGAACACAGAAAAAGGACTAAAGTAACCTTCCTCTGCGTCCTCTCAAACTCCAACGCGGAAGACATCGCCAGTCACGGCGACGGCCGCGACTGCGAGCGACAGTATGCCCCCCCCTAGAGTGCAACCACCCAGGCTTACCCGGGTGCAAGCGATGAAACCTGGCCAACAGCTGAGGGGCATGTATTTGGGAAGCTGGCTCCCAGGAATCCTCCGATACCGGGTAGCCCTTCCAGGACAGGAGGTATTCCAACCGACCACGAAGGAATCTAGAATCACGAATGGCAGAAACTTCGTATTCATCCTGATCGGCAGCAGTGACAGGAAGATTCCGGTTGAGAGGCCGGCGATGTGGATCTGAATAGTAGGGTTTAAGAAGAGAGGTGTGAAAGACAGGGTGTATGCGTTTGAGAGATGGAGAGAGTTGTAGACGATAGGCAACAGGATTGACCTTGGAGAGAATGGGGAAAGGTCCCAAGAAACGTGGAGACAGTTTAGAAGGTTTTGTCCATCTGGGAAGGAATCTGGTGGACAACCACACCTTGTCCCCAGGTTTCCATGAAGGTGCTTCCCTGCGATGTTTGTCGGCTTCAACCTTATTCCGCTGTCTACAATCCACCAAACTTAGCAATGCACTGTCCCTGGCCTCCTTGATATTTCTTAGCACCTCTTCCGCAGTTGGAGAGTTGGAGAAACTGGGCACCTCGGGCATTAAATAACGCGGGTGAACCCCGTAGGTGCAAAAAAAAGGGGATACGTCTGTGGCAGTGTGCCTGGAGTTGTTGTAAGCAAATTCCGCAGTAGGGAGTAGAGAAACCCAATTATCTTGATGCTGGGAAATAAAGCATCGCAAGTACTGCTCCAAGGTTGCGTTGAGTCGCTCCGTTTGGCCGTTCGTCTGTGGGTGAAACCCAGAGGAAAGGGCCCTTTCCACTCCCAATCGAGTACATAAAGCCGTCCAGAATTCGGAAATGTACTGGCTTCCTCGATCGGATATTATCTTGTCGGGGAGGCCATGAAGCTTGAAGATATCTCGGGCAAATGTTTCTGCCATCTTGGTGGCAGAAGGGAGTCCTGGAAGAGGAGAGAAATGTGCTAGCTTGCTTAGAGAGTCCACCGTAACCATGATACATGTGCATGACTCAGAATCGGGAAGTTCCACTATGAAGTCCGTGGAGATAAGTCCCCACGGGCGAGTCGGCATCTCCACTTGGGTGAGAAGTCCTAGGGGCTTCCCCGAGGCATATTTGACTCTGGCACAAGTTGGGCAGGTCTTTACGTAGTTGAACACGTCTCTCCTGATGTTGGGCCAAAGAAACGACCTCGAGATAAGTTCCAATGTACCATTTCCACTTCTGTGTCCGCCTAGACGTGAGTCGTGACACCATTTAAGAACTTTCCGGCGCAGCGACCCTTCAGGGATATACCACCTCTTCCTGTAGAAGACCCAACCGTCCTTGATTTGGAAAGGGGAATCAGCGGAAAAAGAGATATGAGGAGCCTCTTGTGCAACCGCAGCCTTGACCTCCTGAAGGAAAGAACTCACCGTGGCTAGGATCCGATTTCTGTGGAACAATGGCTCAGACCTGACAGCTACCGTTTCCAAGTGGGAATCCTTGCGAGACAAAGCGTCAGCCAGACGATTGAGAGACCCAGGGATGTACGTGATCTGGAAGTCGTACTGCGAAAACAGGTAGGCCCATCTAGCCTGCCTGGAGTTCGAACATTCCATGTCCTGTAAAGCCTTTAGGTTCTTATGGTCGGTGCGAATGAGGAACCGATGACGGGCACCCATCAGAAGGTGCCTCCCTTCTTCACAAGCCAATTTCATCGCCAACAATTCCTTCTCCAGAACTGAGTAGTTGAGTTGGCTGGGAGAAAGAGTCTTAGAGAGATAGACGACAGGATGCTCCACCATGTTGAAGGACTGAATCAACACCGCCCCGACAGCTATAGCGGAGGCGTCCGTCTCCAGAATAAATGGAAGAGTTTGGTTGGGATGCTGCAGAATCGGGGCAGAGCAGAAGAGGGTTTTCAGATGACAGAAACTTCTTTCTGCCTCAGTAGACCAGGAAAAAGGATAGGCTGTCTTCTTGAGTAGGCGGGTGATGGGAAACACCACCTCCGAAAAGTTTGGAATAAATCTCCTGTAGTAATTCAAAAGACCCAAGAACCTCTGGACCTCTCGGACGGAGGTCGGGGCCGGCCAGTCAAGAATAACGTGCACCTTGTCAGGATCCATGGCGATCCCTCCTTCTGATAGAACATATCCCAGATAATGTACCGAAGGTACAGCGAATCTGCACTTCTCCTCCTTGACCAGTAGATTGTTCTCCTTAAGACGCTCCAAAACTCGTCGTACTTGTGCTATGTGATCTCTCATGTTAGGGGAAAAAACCAAGATATCATCTAAATAGATGATGACCGAGATGGAAAGCATGTCAGAGAACATTCGGTCCATGAACCTCTGGAATACCGCTGGGGCGTTCACCAAACCGAATGGCATAACCTTATACTCAAATAAGCCCAGAGGAGTACGAAACACGGTTTTCCATTCGTCACCCTTGGCAATCCGCAACAGATGGTATGCGTTGCGAAGATCCACTTTGGTAAAGACTCGAGCACTTTGCACCGCCTCAATAATGTCCGTGATTAGGGGCATAGGATACCGGTCACGGACTGTCACTGTATTTAGGCCCCTGTAGTCGATGCAGGGTCTAAGGTCGGCAGAATCTCTTTTCTTAATGAAAAGCAAAGGAGCTCCTGCTGGAGACTTTGAAGGTTGGATGAGACCATTTTCCATGTTGGTATCCAAGTATCTCCGAAGAACTTGTCTCTCGGTTTGGGTGAGAGCAAACATCCGTCCGAATGGAACCAAGGCATTGGGCTCCAGATCGATAGTGCAGTCTTCTGGCCGATGGGGTGGAAGTCTGGCATGGAGGCACTCCTGAAAAACCACTGAAAACCCAGAGCAGAAATTGGGTAAAGCATGGATACCCACATGGTTGTTGGGAAACACCTTGACTGGCTGAAGATCAGCTCGACCTTCCAGTGAAAAACAGTTGGTTGCGCAATACGGGGAACTGAAACTTATCTGATTCTCGGTCCAGTTAATCAGAGGATTATGTCGATGGAGCCAGGTAATGCCCAAGATGATGGGGAAATGGGCAGCCCTGATAATATCAAAGCTCAAAACTTCCTTATGTTGGTTGATCGTCAAGGAGAGATCTTCAGTGCTATGGGTGATGGGACCTGAGGACAAAGGCGAACCGTCCACACCTTCCACCTTCTGACCTTCTGCCCGGGGGATCCGACGGAGACCCACCTTGTCTGCCCACAGGGTGTCGACGAAGTTCCCTGCCGCGCCACAGTCCAATAGAGCCAGTGTTTCCACCTGATGGTGTCCGAGGTTGAGTTGTACTGGAATGACCATCAGCCTGGAGTCCTCCTTAGATTCGGAGGAGGTCACTGACAGAGAGACATAGGGCCGATGAAGATTGCTCGAAGACCCTCGGTCGCTTGTCCCTACTGACGCCGAGGGTAGTCGTTTCCCGACCTCTTGCTTGACAGTTCTGTACAGTCACTGAGAAGATGTTGCTCTGATCCGCAGTAGGCACACAGTCCTTTCTCTCTTCTGCAACGTCTTTCAGCTGCGGACAAGGGCGCCCTGGTGGCACCGATCTGCATGGGTTCTTCGGTAACAATGTTAGTAGAGCGACCAGGGAGAAAGGTTACAGAGGTATGGCCAGGAGTTCTTTGCTTACGACGTTCAACTCGTCTCTCTTGAAGGCGATACTCTATATGAAGGGCAGCAGAAAGCAGATCTGAAAAAGTAGGAGAACGAGGAGATCTGGCTAGCTCGTCTTTAATTTCCTCCTTCAGTCCTCTTCTGAAAATGGCATACTGTGCTGTCTCGGGCCATCCTGCTCCGGCTGCTAATGTTTTGAAAGAGGAGATGTATGACAAAACGTCTAGCGAGCCTTGCCTGACATCCAACAGGTCTTCGCAGGTTGTAAAGGAGAGCTCGGGTCGTTCGAAGGTCTGCTTGAGAAGATTCTGAAACCCCGAATAGTCCTGCAGAATGGCGTTTCCACTAGTCACCAATGGGGTGGCCCAGGACAGAGCGTTTCCAGTCATGTTGGATATTAGGAAACCCACCCGGGCCTGATCTGTAGCAAAGGTACGGGGTCTGAATGTAAAATGAACCAGGCATGCTTCAAGAAACTCCTTCACCTTCTTGGGGGAGCCATCAAATTTCCCAGAGGACAGCGCCATGGGTGGCAATTCCGAGGGAGTCGGTTCCCTAGCCGCAACCATTTGTTTAAGCAAAGCGTTCTCAGTCTTGACCCCTTGTAGCTCCTGGGACATGGCCTGGAAAGCCTTCCACAGCTCTTGGACCTGTTCCTCAGCTGACATCGTGATACTCTTTGGCGTTGCAATCTGTGACTTGAACGGTACCCTTGGCTGAGTTCCCCCTATACACACGCTCTCCTCACCTGAGCTTTCCGAGTCGATGGTATCTTGCAGGCCTCGACGTGCCAGGTAGTCTCTCTCCTTCTTCTGGTGCGTGGGCTTGTCACGGAGAGAAGCCACTGTGGCCGCTGGGTGAGAACAGTGGCTCAGTGACCTCCTTTCCGGAACCAAGCCAGAAAATACAGGGAAAAACCCGCAAGGGGAAAAAAAACCCTGATAATAGGTGTCAAGTCTTGTCTCAGAAGGCCAGTTGTTAACAGATGGAAGAAGGAAGCGAAGGATCTCCAACAATGAGGGTGTGGCCACAAAACGTCCAAGTCCAATGGCAGCAGTAGGCCAGAAGAGCAGGCGGAGAAGGCAGCAGCTGAAATGGCTGAGGTGGAGGTAGAAATCTTCCAAGAAAGCACTGCGGAGGAGCCCGGGAAAAAACCCCACGCTGACTGGATTCAAAGAGTAAGGGAAGAAAAACGGGTGAGAGAAAGAGAGACAGAGAGAGAGAGAGAGATAGAGAGAGAGAGAGAGAGAGAGAGAGAGAGAGAGAGAGAGAGACCGCCGGAGAAAAAGGCACAGGTAGCGCCGCCCAGGGAAGGCAGTGGAGAAGAGTAACCACTGGGAAAAAAAAAACCCTGAGTAGTTCCAAAGCGAAGTGCAGAGGAAGAGCGAAGGACCCAGAGTCGAAAGGTAAACAACAGAGGGGGTTGCAATGCAACGACCTGCCGGGAGGCGGGGATTTAAATACTCCCGGCAGCGTTGCGTCCCGCGTTTGGAGCTGCGGACGCGAACACAGAAAAAGGACTAAAGTAACCTTCCTCTGCGTCCTCTCAAACTCCAACGCGGAAGACATCGCCAGTCACGGCGACGGCCGCGACTGCGAGCGACAGGTAGTCCCGGTTTTAACCTATGGGGCGGAAACCTTGCTCAACCTACACTGGTAGTCTTGGCCATTGCTTGAAAGTCTCTTTTGGAAGAAAATTATATCTCTACCTAGGAGAATTCCAATGAGCTCAATCAGGCATGAGGTAGGCCTTCAATCACTAGAATCTCTAGTCTTATGGAAATCTCTTTCACTCCTCAGAAAATGCATAATGGAAGATCATTCCCTACCTTTTGAAATCCTCAGGACAGAAACTAATGGGAGGAAAGAATGATTCCTTGACCAATGGAAGACTATGTGCCATATCCGCCTAATTGAGATTGGGGGCACAAAGGGTACATTAATAAACAATTCCGAAATAATTACAAAAAACGAAAGAATGAAGATTGGATCCTGACGCAATCCATGAAGTCTAGCAACAGAATGCGTATTGAGAGCATATTTGATGGACGATCCCTAAATGATGTGCCAAACTATTTTAAACAGTTTCCTTCAAGACACATTAGAGAGTTATTTATGAGATTTCATCTTTACGCGCTACCAACGGGAAAAATTCTATTCCTTTGGAAACAACACCCACATAACAGCTCGGGGTGCAGATTCTGTAAGAGATCAGAAGTCTGCGAAACGTCAAAGCACCTGCTGGTCAGTTGTCCAGCGTTGAGAACTTTGAGAACACTCTATTTTGGAAAATGTGTCGATAAAATGTCTTCATTAACAGTGGATGGCTGGTAGAACAGGATTCTAGCTGGTCTGGATGTGAGTTTAGTATTGGCAGCAATGAGATTCCTGGAACAAATCTTGGGAAATGCACCACTGGAATAGTGCAACCTATGATAAACAAACCAAGGAAAGCTGGACTTGAAGATACTTGTTTGTTTGTTGAATTGATTATTTGAATGATGTTTGAAGTTGATGAAAAGACGGTATGTAACATTCATTTAAAAGGTTTGTATAAACCAAATTAAATTAATTAAAACATAAATAAGGAGATTAGAGGATTTAAACAGTGAAATCAAGTGGGCTCTGCTCTTGTATGGATACTCACTCTCAGTGAACATATCTTTAGTGAATATTTTAATATTGATACACAAAATGTTGGGGGGAAATATTTTTCTTGATTACTCCACCATAATGAAGTAGGGAAGGGAGTAATTTGTCTGATAGGTGGAAAATGTAATCCTGGGGATTAGAAAGGCAGGTCCTGATAGGTATATAGAATATGATGTTATATTGTATTGTGTTGAATTAATTAATGTTGATAATGTTTGTTTAAAAATGTTGTGCCTGAAGTAATATATTGCCATTTGTAATAAACTAAGAGTTGTGAAGTGATAAAAAATGTGTTTAATTTTTTAATAAACTATAAACACACGCACACAAATTGGCTGAGGCACTGCCATAGATATGCCACATCAGCATTGTATGCCCAGTTACTTCTATATTATGCCAACTATAGCTGCATGTCTGGTATTGCCATCATATGAAAAGCAGATCCCCTACATTGCCCGTTGCTGCGATAATACAGTATCCAAAAATCCAATAGATACAAGTCACATTCAGTGCACAGGAGCATTAATGCTTTAATGATAATGATTTGTTATTTATACAGCGCTTTCACCAAAGCACAGTACATAGCTCATCTTTACATGCAATTATCCCCCAAAAAGTTGGTACTCATTTATCAAGAGCAGAAGAATGAAAGGCTGAGTTGGCCTTGTCAGGATTTGAACCTGCAACCTGCAGATCACACACAGAGCACTGAAGCGAGCACTCAACCCACTGAGCTATCTTACCACTTTGCTATTAAAAATACAATGCCACCATAAGAAAGCATGTCAAAACTGTCTGCACAATGTAAGCCAGATACGTAATAACACGTATCATGTTTGCTGTTGCCTTCATGATGCACAGTAAAATATGCCATGCCACAATAAGACATAGGGCCTCATTACACGGTAGGTGGAGAACCATGGCGCTATTAGCGCCATGGTTCATGCTGGTAAAATACCGGCACCGCCTTGGTGGAAAGGGGAATTACCGCCCCATTCCAAGGTTGGTGGGGCGGTAATTCCCCCTTCCACCGTTGCCCTTCCCCATTCCCATTTTTGCCCCATAGGGCATAATGGGAATGGGGAAGGCGCTAATTACGGCACCGCAAATTGCGGTACCGTAATTAGCTCCCTGGGTCCCTTTGCGGGTTGGTTTTTAACGCCTGCAAAAAGCAGGCGTTAAATTCCCCAACCCGCAAAGGGACCTCGTAGTAAGGCGGTAAGGATTTACCAGTACCGGTAAAATACCGGTACCGGTAAACCCTTACCACCTACCGTGTAATGAGGCCCATAGTTAGACTGACAGCACCAAAATGCCAATCTAGCTACATAATAACACTTATCATGTTTACTTTATCATAGCTGCCGAGAAAAATATACAGTGCCACAGTAGGGACTGGCTGCACCCAAATGCCAGTCTAGTCAGGTAATTATGCTTATCATGAATTCTGTGAGACAGGTATGGTATCAAGAGAGACACAGACTCAAAAGTAACTGTTTGAAAACCTTTATATGATAAAGTTCCGGAGTTGGTGTAATACCTAACTGGCCCTAACTCTAAAGGGATTGTTCCCTCAACTGATGTTTCTAAGGTCTTTCGATGTCTGTAAGTCCAAAGCAAAATCCGTCTGTCTAAACCTGTGCTTGCCGTCACTCGTTGACAAAATGTGATAGGAAGTCTTCTTAAGAGAAAATAGTGGTTCCAGAAAGAAATATAAACCAAGGCAGGTTTTAGGTGGTTTTCCCCCCAGGCGTAGTTCTGCCAATGTGATAAAAATTAGCGCAATCAAAAAGGATTGTTCATGAAACCTTCTCCACAGGATTCTTTCAATATTTTCAAACAACTTTCAAGGTCTCTGGTCCCTTGGGATTTCCTTCCCTAAGCTTCAATTCTTTCAAGTTTCAAACAGAATACAACACAGTTCCTCATAGGCCTCTCAGGGTTCCCTTCCCCAAGCTTATGCCTCTTTGTTTCCAAAATAAGTATTCAGCCTTAGTCCGCCTCTCAGGGTTCCCTTCCCCAAGCTTAGGCCCCTTTGATGCAACACACAAAAGTTCAGCTTCCAATAGCTCTGTTGATGAGGAAGGATATCTCATGGGAAAAAGTTCCGCTTGTCAGGATGCGCCCTTCGTTAACCACAATTCTTTCAGGGGCAGTATCAGAGACTTTCGAGAATGGCGGTCTCTTTGCTCCTCCTTAGCGCGACCACTCTGATAAATAACCCCTCTCCTTTTCATCTACTTTCATAGGTCTCTTAATTTTCCTATGTTGCTGTTTCCAGCATCCCTTTTCACACGTTCCATGCCTTTTATACTTTCTTCCTGCTTTACTGGACAACTGTGCACCCTTGCACCTGTTTCTTGCTCCTTTTTACTGTGCCTTTTGCCCACTCTTTCCTTTTTATCGTGCTCACTCACAACCTTTTCTTGCTTTTGGGTCGCTCGCACCAACTTTGCGTTTCTTTCGCTTTTCTTTTCGCTGCGCCTCTAACGCCTTTCACTTTTAAATGTTATTTCTCCTTTTAACTCTGTGCGTCAAGCACATTAAACCTTGCTTCCTTTCTTTCTTCTTTCCTTTCGCAACACTTGCAATACACTTTCTTCTAAACTTTCTTTACTTTCATGCCGCTTGCAATAATGTTTCAATTCCGCCCCAGCCACATGCACGCTACCGAGTTTCTCTCTTTGTTTCTTGTGAAACTCACTGGTAAGCGCGGCGCTGACAAGCGGTCTTCCTCCTGTTGCTTGGGTCGAGGTCAAGGTCTCAACACCTGCCTCTCTGACACCCGTGGGACCAGCACACGAACAAAGGGAACAAGCAGTTATTTTAAAACATGGCCATCAGCTTGCAGTTGAGTACCTCGCTCTGGCTCACGGCTCTCTAGCCACGTTGCACCCCCTCTGGCACACCGGGTCAGTGTCTCGGCACTCCGTTGCTTTCCAGGTTATCCCGGTCTTCCTCACTGCTTCCTACTGCTGCTTGGCTCCAGTGCACCACACTGCATATCCAGCTCATTCTTTCACCTGTGCAGAACCACACCTTTTATAGTCCTCAGTGGAGTCAAGTGGAGTCAGGTGTGCACAATTGGTGATAGTGCCTGACCTTGCCTGATTCTATTAGTGGGACAATTCAAAGGTGTTAGATGGCAGGCCTCACTTTGTATCCCTATGTTGTTTCTATGGGTAATTCTCATTGCTCATGATCGCTTCTTCTTCATCCCAGTACTTATTGGAAACGGGGTCAGGGGATGGGCTCTATTGGAACTATCCCATTAAGACTGAGGGAGAGTATGTTGGTGTATAATTGGGAAAGGGGCGTACCATGTCTCACCCTTGGGTATTCTCCTCTCAATACCCAGTGACCCTCCACTCAGGTGATCCTTCCTCACTTGTCCAACCCCAGGGTCAGGATCCAAAAGCGATGACTCTTCCATGGCCACCTGAATGGAAGATCCTGGAGGAGTAGGTGGGAGTATACCATCAGGTTTCGCACAATGCCCAGTACAAAATATCAAGCCACAGTAAGAAATGGCTAATCTAGCTGCAGCAAAATGCTAGTCTAGACACGTAATAACACTTATAATGCTTACTTCATTATAGATGCTCAGATAATTATGCCATGATGCAATAAGAAATTACTAGCCTGGCTGCACTCAAATGTCAGTCTAGAGAGGTAATAACACTTATGATATGATATGATATGATATGATATGATATGATATGGCATTTGTAACGCGCCTATACACAGGTGTTTCAAGGCGCGACGAGGCAGGGAGGGGAGGAAACAAGGGGAGACAGACAACGATCCTACTAGGCCAGGTGTCATTCAGATCGCGCAAGTGCAGGTGTGGGGGAGGGGGAAAAGTGCAAGGGGAAGGGGAGGGGGGGAAGTGCAGTACAAGGTAAGTGGCGTAAAGTAAAAAAATAAATAGGGCCAGCTGGTGGCAAGTGCAAGGTAAGTGCAGAACAAGTGCTGGAAAGGGGGGGGGGCTGTAGGGATACAGAGACAGTCCCGCAGTGCAGAGGGGATTCCAGGGCATCAGTGCAAGTGGAGAGTGGCTGGGCCCAGGACCGAGGCCGTTAAGAGTGGTCCAGTTGCATAATCAGTGCAGTTTCAGTGAAGAATATTAGCTGTTCAGCAGGGGAGAGGGAGAGAGAAAGCAGAAGCAAAGAGGAAGGTTTTGAGGTGCTTCCGGAACCGGAGATGGTTCTCCTCAAGTTTCAGGGAGGCAGGAAGGCTGTTCCAGAGGGAGGCCCCTGCCGTGGAGAGAGATCTACCCCCAGCTCGTTGCTTCGAGAAGCGGCTGACCCTGAGGGAGTTGGAGGCGGATGAGTGAAGGGCTCGGGAAGGAAGATATTTGGGAAGAGAGAGTTGAAGGTATTTAGGACCAAGGCCCCAGAAGGCCTTGTGGACAATGCAGAGGGTTTTGAACTTTATCCTCGCAGCCACTGGGAGCCAGTGTAGAGATTTCAGTCCTGGAGAGATACGGTCCCTGGGCTTGAGGCCAAGGACAAGTCTCGCAGTTCTGTTCTGGAAGAGTTGCAGAGGGCGGAGAGTGGAGGCAGGCAGATTAAGATAGAGGCTGTTACAGTAATCCAGCTTCGAGAGAACCAGGGCTCGGGAGACAGTGAGCTTCTGGGGGAAGGAGAGGAAGGGAAGAATACCTCTGAGGAGGTGCAGCTGGTAGTGTGACTTCTTAGCGACGTCAGAAATATGAGGAGAGAAGGAGAGTGTGGAGTCGAAGATGACCCCAAGGTTTTTTGCATTGCAGGTAGGAGCAGGGAGGGGTCCAAGGGAGGCAGGCCAGCGAGCTGCAGGGAAGGAGGGAGTGCTTACTTTATTAGAGATGCCCTGTAAAAATGCAATGCCACAGTAAAGAATGACTAGACTGGCTGCACCCAAATTCCAGTCTAGACAGGTAATAAACACTTATCATAGATGCCCTGTAAAAATGTAATTCCACATTATGAAAGGACTAGACTTGCTGTACCAAAATGCAAGTCTAGACACTAATAACAGATATCATGCCTGCTTTATCATGGATGCCCGTTCCGTGATAGCGTGCACCCACCTGCCCCATCCTCCTGACACATCCCCTATCCTCCAACCTTCCCCCTCCAACCCCTAACTCAGCCCATTGGTTGAGCATTACCTTCACGTCTCTCTTCCTCATCCCAGTACTTATTATGAGGCAAGGTGCTTCATGGGCAAGTACTGCGACGAGGAAGAGAATGACTAGGAGTAATGAAGACTACAGGTAAGTAATCTAGGTATTGAACACATACACACCATTATATGCTCGTTTATACTGCACCCATCCACCATTCACTCACACTCCCAGCCACTCTCACACATTACATGGTATACTTTTTTGTATTTTTTGTATTGTGTTCTTTTGATTAAATATAACCTTTAACACATTTATACAAAATTAGAAGTGAATTTACAACAAATATTTCCATAATACATAATACATTCAAATTTCAACTCCACAATAAGAATAGTTACATACATAAGATTTCAACTAATTAGCAATATAAAAAATATAAAACAGTTTTTCAATTTCCCTAAAATTCCTACAGCGTATTCAAAATGAGACTGAGTTCAAGAGTCAGATTAAAATCATTTAGCACCTTCATGATTTCCTGCCACGTATAAAAAAGAGTAAAATTCATCACCAAATTACCACCTGCATATATCGACGCCCAGAATTGATCAGTATTAATAAAATTCATATCCTGCACCCGACTCAACAAACCCTTTTCATAGACCATAACCAGTCCATTACAGTCTGTCATTAAATGGCGAGCGGTTTCCGGCTCCAAAGCGCACAGTCTGCATAAGCGGTCTTTAAAAGGAATCTTGAGCTAAGCGGGTCAAGTCTCGGGTGGAGGATACATCTTCTTACTTTACGATTCTGTATAATTCTCATGTAAGGACAGATGGAATTAATCAGAAAAGCTTGTCTGGAGTATACATCATAATGGGACTTCCGTGCTGGATCCATAATGCGCTTATTACGATCCCAAATACCTACTTTTTTATTTCTGGCAATTTGGAGGATAAATTCTCCTCCCGATGGCAGGTACAGCCAATCACTTCCAAGAAAGGCACAATTTCTTCATGCCAGTGTAATAACACCGTGAGCCAGGCCAGGTTTCCATTCCTATCCAAAAAGGGAGCATAAGGTGACTTTGAGTTACCTCTACTCATCAACAATTTGACATAGAAAGAGCACGCTGCCACCCTTCTGCTGACAAATAGAAATATAAGCCCTAATTCTAAACTCAGTGCTTCCATCAGGACCGCTAATGGCAAGCCTAATGCATTTATCCAGTCTCCCACCAAGGATATCTAAACAAGCAGTCTCCTAAATAATAAAGACCTCTAGGCCACACAGTCTGCTAGGGACTACACAAGCATTGTACCATTTTACCAAACCTTCCATAGAATGACCACCCAAACTTGAGGTAAAGGTTCTAATGGCCTTATATTTGGCCATAGCTTTTAACATAACAAATTAAGTTTATTGGTTATTAATGCACCTAGATATAGAGAGCGGGATACTTCCTCTAGCCGCTCATTATGAATGGACCGGTTATATTTTTTATATTCTTACAGTTTGCTTTAAATGTCATAGTTTTAGTTTTAGTGAGATTTATTTGTAGGTTATGGGCTAAAGAATAATTTTCTAGAGCAGTGAGGCTATGTTGTAATCCTACAGCAGTTTTTTTTCCAGAAGGATAATGTCATCCGCGTATGACAACCAAGTAATAGGGCAAGATTGCACACGCAGAGGATGATTGCTACAAATCCTGAAGGTCATTTCCAGCCCAGCAATGTAGATGCTAAAATAGGTCGGTGCCAGGGTACAACCTTGCTTTAGGCCAAAATTTACTGCAATCTTCTCACTAAGTGTACCCTCCAGATTAATTCTAATTTGTGTGGGGGTACTACAATAGAGTGATTTAGAGAAACGAAGAATTTGAAGATACATGTCAGCCTTTTCCATTTTTCTGAGAGTATCTGTCTATCAACTGTGTCAAATGCTTTAGTGAAAATAATAAAATATATATATATATATATATATAAAACCTTATCTTTTGATAAAAGGGTGCTAATAATGAAGTGCATAAGGGTCCAAACATTTGAAAAAGTGCCTAAACCTTTACGAAAGCCTGTAATCTGATTACTAAAGATGTTCTACTCAATAGTCCAGGCATTAATATAGCTAAGGAGGAGGATGCAAAGAATGTTTCCACTTGTATCTATCATAGCAAGGATTCTGTAATTCGCCGGGGAGTCCCAGGAAACTTTTTTTTATATTGGGATGAGCAGCGAATTCTTCCAGGATTTAGGGATAAAACCAGCCTTTAAAATCTCACAGAAGACAACATATAATATTTTTGGCCAGATTTTGTGGTCTGCCTTATTAAATATTCAGCGGACCATCTGGGCCTGGAGCTTTAGATGCTTTTAGCTCAATAATAATGTTATCAATTTCCTCTTCTGTGAAAAGAAAACATTTCTTATCACATAAAACTTGGTATCCGATTTTATCTTCAACAATCTCCTATCTGTAATATAATGACAGGATGTAATCCTTCCAGACTGTATTTGATATTGGATTAATTTCTCTTATGTTAAGAGTTCCAGTGATAGATTTATTAAAATAATGCCAAAATTGTTGCATATTTTTGTTAATTAAAATTAAATACATATTCTTTCGTTGGGCTGAGGCAAACATGCCTTTATGCATTCTATGCCAGTTCTTAAAACACATTTTTAATTTGCTTAACTCCTAATATTTTCAGAGAACTCCTTTTTCCTCAATGCAACCACTTGATCATAGATGCTTCTATGCGAGAACTGGTTAAAAGTGATTCTTTTCGGACTATTCAGAAACATCTGAAGGGAATTATGAACAATACAATAAAACATTTCTAAGTCATTTAAAACAGGAGCAGAATTCACACACAGTGCATTAAGCAGCATTTGATTAACTTTTTGTATATTGAGTTGAGACCAGCTAATTTGGTTTCCTTGAGCATTTACCATTACATTTCGATTCATTAAGTCACATTTAAATTTTGCTTTTACCTCTATGAGAAATGGAACTACCACATGGTCACTCAGGATACTGGGAATAAGCTTAAAACCTTTTACTCTTTCGAAACCCTTATAATCAGTCAAAATAAGGTCAATCCAAAAAAAAAAGGACCGACCATTTGACAAAGTATAAAATACTTTGCAGCGGACAGTACTAATTACTTGTAGCAGCTGATGAGTTTTTATAAAAGACAACCAAGGATTCAATTCAAGTGCTAATTCCTCTTCCCCTGGTCCAATTGCCCAAATGCTGAAGTCATTGGTAACATAGGAGTACTCTTGTAAGAAGCTGACTTTTTTTATCTGGGAAACAAGGGCACAGAACATTTTAATCTCATACAACATAGCAATTTCCAGTCGGGAAAATAGCCCTCCAGTTATCTATCATCCCAGCAATAAAATTGACAATATTTTCAATAGTGTCACATCCAGGAGGACAATGTACATTAATCAACATAAAACGGCAATTTGCCTTTTCTCCCTTCACCTCCAGTTCAATGGCCAATACAGAATCAGGGTGCTGATCGGAGAGAAGTTCTTAAGAATTTAAGTGGGATTTGACAGCAGTAATTAAACTCCCAAATGGTCTGCCCTGCCTGTTTTTCCAGGTGGGCTTCTGGTATGATACATATCCATCAATTTGTAAAGTTTCTCTAAATCAGGTTTCTTGTAACAGCACAATGTCAGCTGCCAACAAAGTCTCTGTACTTGCTGGATTTGTCCTAAATGAATGAAAACCCGTAGTGTTCCAGGATCTGATCACTAAGTGTGTAGTGCAAGCCTCGGAGGGTGAATCAGAGTCTTCTATATATTCAGATTCCCCCCTGACTTGACACTCATTGGCTATTTCTCTAGCTTGCAGTGCCAATATCACTCGTGTGACTACGTCACTTAAGTTCTCCCCTGATAGTGTTTTATTATCCACTGCAATCGTATTTACTATAATTTTCTCCATAAGAGGGGGTTTAACAATGTTAGTAAATTCATATCATATCGCAAGGAATGTCAGGGCCTGTGACATCACCAATTCTGTTATAATTGGAGAGACAAAATTGCGCAGTTAGGATCCCAGATTAAATGTGGGATTTCAACCTATCTTAAATCCATGGAGGAGATCTTGCTCAGAGTGGGTAAATGGTGGATAAGTTCAAGAACGTGAGGCCTATTCAAACAGGGGGTTTCATATGTAGCAAACAAATTGATTATCTTCATCAGATTAAATGAGGGATCTGTAAAGATGGACAATAGGTCCATGCTGGAATCAAAAGGAAGATTTCCCTCCCTAGAGTTGGACGAAGATGTAGGAGTCTTGTCAGAACATTTCCCAGATTTACCCGCTACATGGTATACATACACATACACACACACCCTTTTATGCATGCATGCAATGAAGTGTTGTGTACTTCTCCGAATTGACAATATCTTGGTGGTGAAATATCTAAATCACCTAGGAGGCATGAGGTAAATAATCCTAGTTGAACTAGCCAAGGAATGTTGGCATTTCTGTCTGGAGAGGAACATTTCAGTGATGATGGAGTATCTGTCCGGACTAGTAGACACGAAGCGGACTGGAACTCAAGGTTCCTGAGAGATGCCGTTATTGGAAGTTGCACAGGGAGGTCTATCTCAGGTTGGTGAAGACGGGGGGATTGTGCAGCACAAATCTATTTGCTTCATGGACCAACTGTCAGTTGGAGAGTTGTTCAGCTGGAGGCCAGACAACAGGAAGCAGCAACGGATGCCTCCATACAACATTGGAGTCCAAGAAAGGAGTATGCCTTCCCTCCTTTCACCATGATCACTCGAACACTAGTCTTTGTGCGCAGACACAAAGTCAGAGTGGTCCTGATTACTCAGTTTTTGTCAACACAACCATGGTTCTCAGATCTCCTGGAGCTCTCAAAGGAGATGCTGATGTGGCTGCCACAGATGCAGCCAATCTTACAGCATGGATTGGTAGTGGACAGGGCACTGACTCTGTTAGCTTGGATGATTTCTGGGAGGAGGCTAAACAATTTATTTGGAGATCCTTGGCCCTGGGAACTGCAAGATCATACAAAGCCCTTTGAGATAGTTGGAAAAGCTGGTGTGTTGCAAGGGGTACGAATCCTGTTACAGAAGATGTGGTTGCACTGGGACGTTAATAAAGTGTTAAAACTATTTCTATCTTGGCCAGATAACGAGGAATTGTCCAGGAAAGCACTGGCGTTGAAGGGGTACTATGCTTCTATGCCTGCAGTGATGGATAAAAAACGCTGAGGATGTCCCTAGGCAGTCGATGCCCTAGGTGGGTCCGCGAGCAGCTGACCATCTGATGGGAGAATCCACAGGAAATCTGAGGAAAGTTCCATCAGAGCTCGAAACCAGACTTGGGACTTCCAAACAGGTGCTACGATCACTACCATTGCTTTCTCTCTGCGCACCTTCGCTAGCACTCTGCTGAACATCATGAATGGAGGAAATGCAAAATGCACGCCCTCACTCCAGTCTTGCATCTGTCCCGCTCGTGCTGGGATCCAACTTCAGCTGAAGAACTTGGGCGTCTGAGCCTTGAGCCTTGATGCGAATAAGTCTGTATGGATCGGTCCCTACAACAGATCCAGTTTCCGGAAAACGTTCTCGTCGAACTTCCAGTCGCTGGAATCCATCAGGTAATGGGAGTTCCAATCTGCTACCACGTTGTGAGAACCCGGGAGATACTCGGCCGTGACTGAGATCCCAGTCTGGAGGCAGTAATGTCAGTTATCTTTTGCTAGCTCTGCCAAGAGTCTAGACCTTATCCCACCTAGATGGTTTATATATCTGACTGCTGAGATGTTGTTCATCCTCAAGCGGATGCAGCAGTTTGCCCTGTCCTTCGTAGCCCCCTTGATCGTGAAAGATCCAGCTAATAGTTCTAGACCGTTTATATGTAGCTATAGCTCTCATGGAGCCCCGTTCCCTCTGGTCTCTAAGTCACTGCAACAAGCTCCCCAGCCCACTCTGCTGGCGTCTTATTCTATGACCAAATCCGGACTGTCTCCGAAGATGGCCCGCCCATTCCACGCTTCCATGTTCTGCAACCACCAACGCAGTTCCGTGCGCGACTCCTGATTGAGCGGCACCAACTGATGGTATCTCAGGCCTTGATGCTTGATCTTCAAACTTTGCAGGGCCCTGGGAATATCGCTTGAATGGAGGAAGCTAATAGGCCCACTATTTAGGACCTCTTTGTCAAGGCATGCTCAGAGCTCCTCCTTGATATCTCGAGTCTTCCTCACTGGAAGTTCCAGCATCACCTTCACATGTCTACTACGAAGCCTAGGCAGTCTATCCACTTGGAGGGGGGGAAGTCTGACTTCTCTTTGTTCATTAGGAAGTCTAGAGACACTATGAGATCTTTTACCCATTCTACCTGATATTGCAAAGTTGCTTTGGCGTCTGCCATGAAGAGGATGTTGTCTAGGTAAATCGTTATGTGGATGTCTTTGTCCCTGATTGCCCCCGGTACTGGCCTCATGGGTTTGGTAAACCCCCATGGGGATGACGCTAGACCAAAAGGCAAAGTTTTGAATTGTTGGAATCGCCCTCCCATCGGAATGCTAGGAACGGGCGATCTGCTGGCGCCACTGGGGCTGACAGAAATGCATCCTTCAAGTCTATTCTGGCCAGCAGTCTTATTTCCTGAAAATGGCCAGCTGATGGATACCTTCCATCTTGAAGTATCTGTACACTACCCAGCCATTGAGCTCCTCCAGGTTTATCACTGGGTACACTTTCTCATTCCTGTGCAGCAGGAACATATTGCTAACAAATTGGGGTCCTGGTGCGTCGCAGCACTCTATTGCTCCTTTCAATCTGAACTGCATACGCTGGCTGTGAAGGAGGGCCTCCTCCGCTTGAGGCCTGACCATAAGGTTTGGCCTCGAGATTTGGATTGGGACCTGCACAAACCCAATCCTGAAGCCCTGAAAAGATTGCAAGACCCAAGCATTGCTGGACAGAACATGCCAGTTTCGCCAACATTGTAATGTCCTCCCTCTTACAGGGCTTATGCGGTGCACATCACTTAAGAAAATACATATAATATTGGTAAAATCGCACATATGATTTGTTATAAAAGAAATAATTTACTTATCTGGCTGAAGAGTAGATAACGAAGAGGTGGAGTCTTAGACAGGATGTAGTTAAGAGGCTACAGACAGAAAGTGATATGGACTTCAAAAATGGACTAGGATAAAGAGACATGTCGTTTTCAAAAGAAAAAAAGAAAACATTGAAAGTTGTTTGTTTCTCTTTTTGAAGTGTTGAAACTGCTGAAGAGTAGATTAAAGAAGTTGAAGCATAATGCTCACCTCCTGTCTTGATGTAGAATCCTATAATTGTCTATTTCATCAAACTTGCTCTGTTTGGGCTTGTTGGTTCCCCTGCTATAGTTATCTCCCCATTTGTGTTATCATCCATACTTCACATTATGTCACTGTTGCCCTATGGCTTAGCACCTTTACCAAGCAGTGCATGGGTACTCAGGCCACTGCAAATGAACTGCCACTCACATAGGACAGGTGTGCAGGTTCTCCTTTGTGGATTTGTCATATTACATAAACATTACCAGATACTAAAAACATTTCGTGCACCACTGATTTTCTTTTACCAAAGCTGGTTGGCTTGTCCCCAATGTACACATTCTATGCTGCTTAGCTGAACTCTGTACATTTCTGAGATGGTTTTAAAGAGAGAAGCCCAAGATTGGCAAATACCCTAAATCCTGGGTGGGGGAGTCACATGTTCGGAGATGTTCTGACTCATGTTTTCTCATGTCATTTCACATTAATGTCACATCGCTTTGTAGAACGCCAACAAGCTCTTTGAAGCACCCTTAAGGTGACATGTTGCACTCCACAAAAACCTAAATAAGTAAATAATAGACATATGCAGCACTCAATTCATGAAAAGGACTGTAATGCCAAAAGTAGATCTGCAAATGTGAGCTGGTATGCATAATCTGCACCCCTGCTCAACCCACGATTCATTTGCTGCCCTCTTTTAACAGGACAAAGCAATTAACACCCACATTGAGAAGAAGCCTAGTCAAGGCTGGATTATGCAGACTAACCCCAGACAAGCCCACCCTCATCCCCTGAGGAATCCAGCTTCCAAAACATGTAGATGGAGATTGTGCAAGGTTATAACGAATGGTGGAGAAATGGAGCATGTTGGGAGAAAGTATACGCGAGAGGAGAGACAGAGGGCTGGATCATAGACTGGAGAGGAGTTGCGAGAGCAGAGAACCAAGGGAGCAGGAGGATGGAGAGATGATGGCAAGTGAAGGAGGTTGGGAGAAGTAAGGAAGAGTTGGTGAGAACAACACAGGAGGACGGTGTGAGAAGTAAGGAGAAGGTGGTGGCAACAACCGTGGAGGAAAGTGGGAGACGTAAGGAAGAGGTGGTGACATCAGTGGAGAAAGGCAGGTGAAGTAAGGAACACTTGTGTATAGGCGCGTTATAAATGCCATATCATATCATCATATCAAGGAGGTGGTGATTATAATGACAGCAGAGAAAGGTGGGAGAAATAAGGAGCTTGTCTTAACAACAACAGTGGGGAAATGCAGTACATGTAAGGAGGAGGTGGTTACAACTACAGTGGAGGAAGGTGGGAATAATAAGGAGGTGGCAGTTACAACAACAGTGGAGGAAGGTGGGAGAAATAATGAGTAGGTGGTAAAACAAACAGTGGAGGAAGGCGAGGGGGAGGTGGTATAATAACAACAGTGGAAGAAGCCGCGAGAATTCAGGAGGAGGTGGTGACAACAACAATGGAGGAAGGTGGGAGAATTAATGAGGAAGTGTAAGTGTGAACAGTGAAAAAAGAAGAAAGCGAATGAGCAAAGGGCAGGTTGTCATAACATCAGAGGAGGAAAGTAGTAAAGTTAAACAAAAGAAAAACAGTTACAAATTGGTGAGCGTAGACGGAAGACACAGGAGAGAACACAGGTGGAGGAAGTGAAAAGGAAGAGGTGATGAGGACTTTGGATGGTGCATGGTGCCAACTGGGTATACAGAATGATTAGGAGGCAAGGCAAATAACCTGCTGAGTAGATAGTCGAGGAAAGAATGGGAAGGCTTTTGGCCAGAGGTCGTACTCAAAGGCGGGAAGAAGAATGAGCTTATTGAGGTTCAGAGAGGGCATCAAACGCTCAGCGAAGACTTAGGACCTGAGAAACAATCAGGTCAGCCTTAGAAGAGCCAGGGAAGAGCCTCCTGGGTCCCCCTATGGGACCTCCTAGAAATGGATTTGGAAATCCACAGAAAGCCCTTAATTAACTGTTTGTTCATGGGGGATAGGAAACCCTTGCGCAGATAGGCCTCTGGTCACCTTAACCCAAAGCAGTCCCACCACTTAAGAAGCAACTTCTGTATTCAGGTTGTGCTTTGTTAAGACATGAGAGAGAACAGGGATGAGAGATGCCCAAGAATTCTTGCATATTCCACTGATTCATGGTGACCGTTTCATTGGTCACATTCATTTATCTACCATCACCAGCTCATATTTGAAGCACACCCCTTTCATGGAGTAGTCCGTGGAAGGTCGTGACATCATCACATAGTTACACATTCAAACATAAACATAATTCACTACAAGTTCCAGCTGGCCTGGTACCTTCTAACACCAGACGTGATTGCACATGGTTTGCAAGGATACTTCAAACAATATGGGGAGGGGGAGAACAAATACATTGGGCCTCATTCCGAATTTGGAGGTAACCATGCCGCTATTTGCGGCATGGCTGCCTCCAAAATTGTTCCAACTCCGCCCTGGTGAATGGAGTAATTACCGGTCCATTCCAAGGTTGGAGGGACCGGTAATTCCCCATTCACCAGGGCCTTTCCCCATTCCCATTTGAGCCCCCATAGGGCTCAATGGGAATGGGGAAGGTGCTAATAACGGTACCGTAAATTACGGTACCGTTATTAGCACTAAAGTCCCTTTGCGGGTCCCGTTTTTAACGCCTGCTAAAAGCAGGCATTAAGGGAGGACCCGCAAAGGGAACTCGTAGTAGGGCGGTAAGGGTTTAACGGCACCAGTCTCGTTACCGGTGACCAATAAATCTTACCGCCCTACTCGGAATGAGGCCCATTTTCTTTGAACTGGTGATAACTATCTCAACCGTTCAAACTTGCTGGCGTCCTTGTTTCACTATGATCTAAACGACTACCAATACAACAAGCATGACCTCCGGACACAAACTGAGAAAATAATCAAAAACCCATAAAGTATTGGTCAACTTTGCCCTTAGGTGACTCTTCACCCCAGGTTTATTACTCAGCCCTGAACAGATGGCCGGCTTCCCTTGGACAATAAATAACAAGCTCCCATGCACTTATAAAGATTGCATCTCCTTTAAGCAATGCTGCCAAGTTGTAAAAAACCAGCCTGGCTGTAACTGACCATCTGATAATGTTGCAGCTGTTGCAGCTACACATTCCCTTCTCTCGTCCTCCAACCTTGAAAACTGTTTTCCCAGTCACTCAGAGTTCACCTCTCAAAATCCTGACTGTAGGGCTTGACCAAACTATGACAAAGCACACAGCATACAGATTTGTACATTCCCCATGCACCCCAAACTGTCCTCAACATATATCCCTTGAGACCCCATGTATGTATGTTGGTGAATGCATGTTTGAAAACTACAGCGTCCTCTTCACAGTGGTTTCTTCATGACAAATCTCCTTCCTCGCATGCGCATTATGAAGCTCTTCGTTGTCTAGTTTCTAGTCACTTCGTGACACACCATACCCATATTGTATTTATATTTCATCTGCGATTTTGACATTTATCTTTCTGACCGTGTACAAATCTAAATGTATCAACTTAAACACAAAGTAGCAGTAAAGTAACACATATCCGATTCTCATTATCTAGGATAGATACATAAAAAATTGCAACATTGCAGCAACTTTGCCACCCACCAGTCACCAATGTAGCGCACGCAATGTGAATCCCTCTTTCTCATTGGGACCTTTTCTGACCACCTCAACATTCCCCCCTTTAGCTAATACTTTAACTAATGAACCAGTTTTTGTTCTTTAAAGCCATCTTACCGGGGGAAACCCCAACAATCATCTCTCAGATTGGTCCAAATATGGCATACTTCTCCACTAAACAAACCCAACTCATCCCTCCACCATTTCCACAATCTACCCGCTGCTCCAGACAATCAAGCAAACTTGGTGAAAGACACACGACAGCTTCAGTCTGAGTACCCATGTGATATGAAATACTAGTGGTTCTAGTTTTGGACATTGTCACAGTCATCATGGCAGCTGATTTTGGTACATGGGCAGAACAGCATTGCAAGAGCATTTGGCAAGAGCAAAAGTTATCAAGAAAGTAGTCAAAAATTGGCATTAAAATCTTGGCAACTAGACTCATCAAAGAAGGCACCGAAGAAAAACTAGAGTCCAACCAAAGGTCATTTGGGATTCCTGCCTCGTTCTCCATGACTACCCTACGCTTGTGTGAGGCAGTGATTGTTTGTGTCAGGGTCCTATTCTCTGAATCATTAGGAGGCACACATGTACAACAGGTACTCCCTATCTTCTGACAGATCCCTCCCTCCATAGCTGTTGGGAGGTCCAGGATATACCTATTTTGCAAGGCAATAAGCTTAAGGATCCGTTGTTCTTCTTTGATGCTACTGAAAGCTGATTCATCAGAATTCATAAATAACAAGAGTTTGTATCAGGTCACCTGGAGCCACTTTTCGTTCACTGAAGCTTGGATGCCAGGTGCCCAAAGGGAGTATAAAAATGTCTCTTTTTGACTGAATAAATGATATTGCTCCGGAATGT
Source organism: Ambystoma mexicanum (assembly GCF_040938575.1). Taxonomy (NCBI): domain Eukaryota; kingdom Metazoa; phylum Chordata; class Amphibia; order Caudata; family Ambystomatidae; genus Ambystoma; species Ambystoma mexicanum. The sequence continues at coordinate 96,621,503 of NC_090931.1, forward strand.
CCATCAAAGCTTTTAGAGACGCCCCCCGAAAGGTAGTTCGACCGCATGGTCAATCACGATAGTCCATCCTTAACAAGATCCGTCAATGTCATTGAGGTGTCCAAGTGTGATAATACAGGGGACGCAAGAGGAACAAGGGATACAGGGGGCACAGATGTGGCTTTAAACATCAGACAAGCAAGTATCAAGTGGTCCTCAGGAATAACAAGGACAGGCACATGTAACATGGTGAAACTGCACACCTCGCCAGGCTGGAGGCAATTATCTAGTGTGAGTAAATCATGGTGGCAACAAGTAAGACAGACACAAGTGATCACAATCCAAGGGTGTTTATTAAACTGTATGCAGGTTTGAAAAGAGCAGAATCTACCTAAATCTAAGATGGGAGCAAGCGTCAACCATCAAATGAAAAATAAGGCAGTCATAGTGGCGCTGTGTCAAATAAAAAATGCCTATACTAAGAAACCTATTGCCAAACCTTACAACTAATACAAAAAAGGGTGTGGGATGGTTTTCAAGGAAAGAAAGAAGTGTTATTAAATAATATGTCAGGAAGCAGTAGCTTAGATCTCCCTTCCCCATGTTTTGTGCACAGGTAAAGATGGGATCTTGGAGCACAGTACACACTCAAGCCTCTCCCACCATGAGTTGACAGTTACATTCCAGCTTATCAGGAGCATCGTTGGCCAAGTCTTGTTTCTCTTGAAAGTCTCTTGCTATCGAGGGCCTGATGTAAATAACAAATAAAAGTTCCTTCAACAAAAATGAATGTTTGCTTCTTGGTTTCACTTTGGGTGATGACTTCTTACCCCCTAGATCCCCCTCTTCTGGGTGCTGACACTTCTTTACTTTCAGCATCCCTTCTCTGGGTTCACTATGGCTTTTCCTTCACTCACAAAACTTAAAGTCTTTTTAAATATTTCCGGCGGACATGCCTTGGCCGGGTTCACTCTTGTCAAAACACTGTTTCCTGGAACTTTAGACTTGCCCCTCTCGTCAGCATCCCTTGGTCGGGCTCACTCTTGCCAACTTCATGTTCACTTACGTTTGCGGGATTCACTTCCCTTGCTTTCTCATATGGCGGGATTCACTTCCGTTGCTTTCATACAATTTGTAGATCAAAGTCTTTCGATTGTACAGGAATTTTGCTAGACCTCCTGTATGACCTCTTTGACCACTTTTGGTGGCTTTCCTATGCCTTCTCTTACCTGTAGTTTCTCACAAATAGGGATCGACCAGAGTCTCTTCAGTTAGCACCCACGTAGTGCTGTGTTCTCTCAGCAGCTGGTCTCCCCATTACACTTTTTACAGTTCATTTATAGTTCATTGAAATTTGGTTCAAACTTGCCACATTGTGATTCTCACTGAACACAGCTGAGTTCTTATCGGATCTCCCCTCAACTCACCGGCTGTAATGAACTGCTTGGCTTTCGGCTTCACTGGAGTCAAAGCCGGTACCACGGTCACAGGAGCTTCCCTCACTCCTGCTTATCGGCATAGGCTCGCCCTGTATAACGTTGTCATCTACTGCAAGATACTTGTGCTATTGTTCTCAGTTTTATGTCCTCTTCCACAAAGGTTCTGTGGGCCGAGGACAAAAAGGGCAAGGTCGCTTCTCTCCTCGCCACCCTCTCGATTCCTGGCATCTTTATTCTTTTCTTGAACTGCTGTGCCTGGTTATTTGTGCAATTGTGCTGTCTGTCGTACTCGCCTTGCTCATACCGTGCTCTCTTGCTCCACCTATTATCCCTGTGGGGAAGGGAAAGGGCCGTCAGGTGTGTCTGATTCTGATCAATTCCCTGACTTTGCCTAACCCTTGTATTGGGACATGCCAGGTAAACGGTTTGGTGTTAGTGCATTCTCTGGTGTGTCGTGTGAAAGTGTCCGTGTCGGAAAGGGGAGGGGCAGTGGTTTTGAATATCCTACATTGTAGGATGGAGAAAAGGTGTTGAAAGAAGGGGATACCGCATCTCACCCATCGGTGTCCCACTCCCACTCCCTGAGGACCCCAGGTGATCCTCCCTGGTCCACCCCCAGTTAACTGGATCCAACATGATGGCCGTGTCCTAGCCACCTTGATGACAGATCCATGGGGTCTAGCTAGGGAGACACCTTAAGGTTTCTCACAATAGGCATATTGTTCATATGACCAAGATATATCGAGAAGGACATCTGTACTCCCAGCCAGTTCAGTGATGTGAAGCGTGCAGCTACAGTTCCCATGTGTGCCAACGGCACTGTGCCATTGTACTTAAAACACAGAGAAAATGGGTAAGTGTCTGGATCTTAACAGGTTTTTCTATGTCTTTGAGCCATGTCAGATACTTTAAATATGTCTGCCACACATTTCCACATTCCTGGTTTACATGAGCCACCACTTTTTCTGAGAATCCCCTCATCCCTCCAACTCTTCGCCCCTTGCTCCCATTGGTTGTTGATTATAATGGCCCCTTTGAAACACAACTGGACATTTTGCAAATACTGAACATTCTTCTACTCTTTACGATCTGTAACTGAACAACTGAACATTTTTCGTCAACAGGTAAAATAGATGCTGTGACTGATTGCCTTTGAAACTTAACTTAGACCCTGCACAAAGCTAGGTGTACTAGACACAGTACCTGTGCTAACTTTATTTCATCCGAGATAAACACCCTAGGGACAGAGAAGCATGGGGAATGAGAGAGCAGATGTAGCAAATCCTCCACATCTCTCTTTCCTCATTCTCCTTATATGGCTATACCATACTTTATCTGCTGTAAAACCAAGTACACCTACTATAAGGTCTAAATTTACATTGTCCTCAGTGCCCAAGAAATCAGCGTCACCATTCCTTTGTGACCTCAATAGTATGTCATCATGATGATAAGAGAAATGAGAAAGACATATAAACAATCATTCTAATACACATTGTAAATCCAAAGTTTCTTCTTATTCCTGAAAAATAACAATTACTGGTTTTCGTTCTTCCCCCCTTTCCTACTGTAATAAATTGAAAATCCTTAGAGGATAGTTAGCTTTCAGCCTGCTCCTGTGCTGCTGATGGGGTGGCGGTATCCCTTCATACATCACTGAAGTGGACCAAGCTCTTGCTGCCCTCTACCTTCAAAGCAGTTGAAGTTGGAAAATTCATGAGGTGGGGCCCATGCAAACGCCATTCATTCCAGTGTTGCACAAAGGAGCGGATAAAGACCTGGTCCTCGGGGAATAGTTGTTGCTGGTGCAGATTGTCAGATTGTTTTCTGCTTTCTCCTGTAGACTGTTGATGAGAAGACACAGCCTGTGAAGATATAATTCTGGCACTTTTGGTTGAGGCCCTAAGGTACTCCCTAAAGTCCTCACCCAACACCTTTGCTGATTTATGTGCATCTTATGCTGTGCATGCAGGTGACAGTGGTGTGTGTAACCTACGCCTCATCAAAATCTCATGAGGTCTAAGGTGGTGATCTTTCCCTGGCTCAGTCTTTAAATAAAACAGAACAATTGGGAGGCAATAGTGGCAATTTGTATGTAATACACTAGATGTTTTCGATAATCTAGATTTAAGAACACCATTTTGCCTTTTTACTGTTCCGGTGGCCTGAGGGTAGTACACTGAACACAGCTTGTGCTTAATCCCCAAGAGTGAAGTAATCTCTGTGAATAGGGCATTAAAGAAATGGGTCCCATTGTCAGACTTCAGGACCTTACAAATTCCCCACTGTGGAAATAACTCCCTCACCAAAATCTTTGCTGCAGAGTTAGCATCAGGGTGTACACCGCACCAGCCTTGAGCCAATGGGAAAATGGGCAGACCAAAACAATTAGGTACCGAAAATGATTACACTTCTTGAGCATGTCCACAAAATCTATGTGAAGCTCTTGGAATAGTCCAGGGGGTCTAGGCAAAACTCCTCTTATCGTCCTCATGGTATTACCAGGATTAAATTCTCTGCAAATTACAATTCCCTACAAATCTATTTACCTGTTGTTGAAGGTTTGGCACGAACCACTCTTTCTGGAGCCCTAACACGTTTTGCCACCAAGAAATATTTGACGGGTGATGTAGTTGCTCCAGAGCCCCAAGAAGCCGTTCTACAGGCATTACTACCTTTCCTGTTATCTCCTATCTCCAGAGCAAATCCATGGGTGAGAGGGCACATCCTCTCTTTGCCCAAAGCTCATGTTCCTCCTTTGGTGTTTTTCCCTGCATTTCTATAATGTAAAACAAAAGGACTGCAAAGTATGTAGCTGGGAACTGTACTTGCTGAGACACAGCTTCCATTTTCTGGGGATCTGGGAATGGCAAATATGCAGCTTCTTTTGCTGAGCTGTCTGCAGCATCATTTCCAGGTGCTATTGAGTTAGTACAATTATTATGCGCAGCACACTTAGCAATTCCTACCTCTGTGGATAGTGTTAGCACTTCTATTAATCTTGACAGCAGTGCAGCATGTTGGACAGGGTACCTGTCAGATCTCCTAAACCTACTTCTCTGCCACCTTGACAAGCCTAAATGCACAGTGATGGTTGCATACAGAGAGTCAGAATAAATAGTGTCTGCCTTTCCCTTACTCATTTCTGGCACCTCTATAAGTGCCACTAGTTCCACTGCTTACATGGAGTAAAGTGAAAGCAACCATTTCTTCAGTCTGATCTGGTGTTCCCCATCCCCAAAGCCAACAACAGTTGCACCCATATACCTCTCACCAATGTCCTGATTGATTTTCGAGGAACCATCAATAAAAAAGTACCTCACCTCCCTCCAAGGTATCCTCCTTAACACGTGTCCTCTCTTCCTCTTCTCCCTCATATGTTGCACAATCATGGAGAATATCATCAGGTCTCACTGGCTGGGCTACAAATGTTGCAGGATTGACTAGGTAACAATGTATGAATGTATGGATGCGTTTGATAGAATGACCTCATACCCTGAGACTCTTTGGGTCATCAAAGTCTGTTAGAGAGAATTCTCATGAATGTGCTAATTTCCTCTACCTTAGAGTCCTCCAGCTCTTTTGCTAAACTTTGGGGCTTTGAACTTTTTAATTCTGTTTGTTTTCTTTGTTTATTTCTTTTGGTTATGGAGTTTAAGATAACTCCATATGCATCTTGTTGTGTGTGTTACACAGCACCCTCAGTGCAGTGACACAGGGATGTCTTTTTAGAGTTCCCTAAGGTTTAAATACCTTCTCTGGGGTAAACTACAGTTTCCCAGAGAATGTAAGGTTAAATTGATTTTACTAGTCTCTTTAAATTCCTAGACCCAGCACACACTATCTTCTTATAGAGTGCTGGAGGGGCTACCTAGTATCCCCTATATCTAGAAACTCATGTAACAGTCAAATGCTACCCTTTCTATCAAAATGGATGGTGGCAGTGGTTTTAGAACAAACTACCATGATTTTTCCCGAACACAGGTAGCTAAAAATCACGGGAGCCATGTTTTTCAAGATGGTGCCTTAAGCCCCTTTGTTTAAACGGGTCCTGGACTTCATTTTTCGCCATTTCATTTTGGAAAAGTCCTTCTCGTGTTTGTCTATGCGTGCCAAATCAGGGTTGGTCCCTTTGTTTCCATGCCTTTTGCGGGCTACAGGACATAAGACCGCCTCTGGCGTCTGAGTGTCTGGGGTGGGCAGTAAGTGAGGGAGGTGCCCGAAACTCCCTGTGCTTAGTCTCCTAGGAGACCTAAATGCACTATGGCGTGATTGGCTGGTTGACTGTCTGGCAAGGACAGCCACCCTGCTGGGTGAGTGGCAGCTAGGCTGGAATGAATGGGAGAAAACTGTTTAGAAGGTGAGTCTCCTGGACTGGAAGGCAGAGTCGACCACTTGAACGAAAGAACCGAAGACGAGCTGGAAGAAGACGGCTGCTGCAACTCCTAGACCGTTGGTTTGCCCGGTGAAGCCCAGCTGCAGGTCCAAATTGCCAAGTTCATCTCGACAGAGAAGCCCCTTCAAGAACAACTTCTTCCTTTGAGTTGGTGGGACCAATCAACTCATAAGCCAGCTGGATACCATTCTCGAAGCTGGTTAGGATTAACCAGGGGGAAGGACACCAGCTTGTGTGCTTGAAGAACAGCTACTCGCACTGAAGTGACTCCATTTTGTTTGCGTTTTCTGACAATCCCGTGCAGTGCAGGAGTCCCCCAATGTCCTCCCTCTTGTCCCCACGAATGAGGCTCAGGAACATTGAGAACTGCAGGAACTCCCAGGAACCAACGACTTCAGCTGCATTTGTTTCTTCATACTAAGGTACTGTGCCAACCCGATTGAGAGAACGCCACTCTCGCAGTGAAAGTTTGTGAAACTTTCCCAACTTGTAGGCCAAATCAGCTTGTGAACCAACAGATGATTCTTTTTTGCCTAAACTACTTCTGAGAACTTTTGCAAAGACTTTACTGTTTGATACCAGAACTGCTCTTTCCTATCCAGAACACCAGCCCATTGAATTTGGACTAGGCCTATTGACTTGAATTGAACTCTTTTGGTGAACGGAAACTATTTGCACTGTTTAACAAGTATATGCGACCTATTCTACCTGCTTGTGCCTTTTTGCTCACTTCTATGTAACTGAACTGCCATTTGGCTCCTATTTCAGGGGAGCTCAAACTGTCTCAAAATCTTAGAGTTTTGTATTGAAGTGTATTGGTATATGATATTAAGTTGTCTTCTTCTAGTGAATGTGTTCTAAATGATTGTGTAATAAATGTATAAGTGTTTTACCAAGAAACCTTGAGAGTAAGGCCCTCATTCCAACCCAGGCGTTAAGGGTTTAACGGCGCCGTCGGCGCCGTTAACCCTTAACGCCTGATTTCCACCTTAACGCCTACTTTTAGCAGGCGTTAAGTACCAAGGCGCTAAGCGTCCTTGGCGCTAATTACGGCACCGTAATTTCCGGTGCCGTAATTAGCGCCTTCCCCACTCCCATTATGCCCTATGGGGCAAAAATGGGAATGGGGAAGGGTAAATGGGGATTGGGGATTTACCGACCCACTCACCTTGGAATGGGGCGGCAAATCCGCCATCCACCATGGTGTAAACAGAGTTTACACCATGGTGGTAAAGTAGGGAACTTACCACCTGGGTTGGAATGAGGGCCAAAGTGTCTATTTGAACCACTGTGCTTGTAAAACCTCTGTGTAACTTCTTGTACTGCTCACATTCCCTCTCGAGATAAGCCTGGCTGCTCAGCTCGCTACCACAAAACTGTATATTACAGACTTATACCAAAGGTTGGTTTTCTTACACCTGCAGTCCTAATTATATGTGGTGGTCCCAGAGGGTACTGCAAGCAATTCTGCTTAACAAAGTTGACTTGGATTTTTCCTAGATCGCAAACATTGCATGCTCCACGTACACTTTCACTGGGCAACCCATAGTAAGGGTTAGAGACTTTGAATTGCAAAACCTCTGCTGCCAAAGCTTGCTCACAAGGGATGTCCCTGCATCACTGGGTCTAAGAGTACAGTATAGTATACTAAAGGTTTATGGCCTTGCAATGTTTGTGGGTGAGGACCGCTGTCATTACCTGCCCTTTTGAGTGAAAAAACGGATAAAGCAGTGTCTTGTAAATCGGGGACGCAAAGACCGGAGGATTGCTGATTGAAACCAAGTCACCATCTCCTCAGACCATTCTATGAGACCCTTCTGCCTTTTGTGCTCCCTTGAACCCCTGTATTAAGTGCCTCTTGTAACAAGAGTAGTCAAAAACCCATGATCTACAACAGTTACAGAATCCCAATAACTGCTGCATTTGTTTCACTGTCACTGGCTGGGGCATATTTTGAAGTGCGGTGGCTCTCTAAGGCATTACCTTCCTTCCTGAGGGCAATATTACTTGCCCCAAATATACTACCTCTGTCTGGTAGTATTGCAAATTTCTATGTCCCACTTTGAACCCCTTCTCTGCAAGCAGGGTGAGTAGTGTTATCTCGACACTGCTCTTCTGAAGTTCTACAAACTAGTAAGTCATCCACATACTAACTTACTATACTTGGCACATGTAAAGTCCCCAAATCCATTTGAACCACCCTGTTGAAAACACTCGGAGATTCACAGTACCCCTGGGGCAACCTTGTGTGTTCGAATCTCTGACCATGTTACATAAACAACCTGAGGTACTGAGAATCAGGATTTAAGGGGACCAAGACAAATACAGTCTTCAAATCAATCACTGTGAATTGGGTCAACCCAGAAGGGATATTACACAGACTGGTAGCAGGATTCGGTACCACCAGGAACTTTTCCTCACCAATATTATTGAGAGGGCACAATCCTGGACCATCCCCCAACTGGACCCCTGCGCTTTCTTCAAAGGATAGATGGCTGCATTACATGGGGACACAGCAGGTTGTATTATGCATTGCTTCTACGACACCATAATGGTCTCATGAATCCCTTTGTCTGTTTCTCTAGACATGGGGTACTGCTTAACTTATGGTAATATCGCATTAGCTTTCAATTTTATTTGTACCTCTCCAACACTTTTTAACAGCCCCACATCATGAGGATTGCTGGTCCATAAATAGTACAGCACATTCTCCAAATCATCCTTCCAATATTGTGATGTATTTCTCAAGATGAGTATGGTCTGCGGTACTTCCCTTTGCTCTATCGCTATCTGGCAGGGAAGCCCAATCTCAAAAACCATTGTGTCTTCAGTGTCTTTGAACAATTGCTTGTTGTACACGTCCCTTAGCGATAAGGTCAGATGAATGCAAAAAACGGTGCCAACTCACTTTAAGAGACCAGAGGTAATGTTTTCAACGACCTCTTATGAACAGCCTTCTACAAAAACACTTGTTTAACAATATAATGTGTTCACAGGGTCACTTGCTTCCCCTAGTCCATTCAGGGTTTTTCCTTGTGTATATGATTAATACTCATTAAATTCTCATATACTACTCAAATTTATATCAAAAATAATTATTTATTATTCATAACATATCCTTAAAAAACTTTTTTTCACATCTACAATAGTAAAGAGTTTTTAAACAGTTTATAAAAAACATTTTATAAAAAAACAGACTTTTCACAATAATATTCAATTTAGCTGTGCACATTCAAAATCCTGTAGTACTCCATCAATTGATAATTTATAAGAATAATATCTCAATAAGGACCTGGTGTTTGCTCTCCTCTCTCCTCTCTCATAGAGAAATACATCCCAGTCCATACAACATTTAGCTCTGCAAAAAACTGTGCGCCACTCTCCACCTTCTTCGCCGGTGCCTGAGAGAACCACTATGTTCTTTTTTATAAATACTGCTTCTAGGAGAATCGTAACAATGGTGCCTGTTGCTACCTCCTGTAGCACAGCAGGCTGAAGCAAAGATCATGTCTGATCTCTGATTCCCGGGACCCTACTCAACAAAACCATTACTCCACAAGTAAACAAAGTTGAATGTACGGGTACCCCCCTTATCATGCTGTCACTACAGTATGCATACAAATGCGCTGCTTCTCTTACTGGATACAAACCTGGAGTTGAGCATACTATATCTTCCTACGTGAAAGCAATCAACATGTGGATTCGACTGAAGAGATCTCTGCCCAAGAAATTTGCCTGGGTATCTGTGCAATGCAACAAAGGATCAGATACATTTTGTGTACCTACCGTAATACTTATATCTTCAGAGTAAGGAACTGACTGGACAGCCCCAGAGAGTCCCTGTGTGTCCATTGTTTTTCCTGACAAGGGCAACTCACCTTCCTTGATGCAAGATTATTTACCCCCTTTATCGACCATGAGTGAAAACATGTGTTCACCTACTTGCACACCTACCCGGAGTTCCTCTTCTGGATCAGCAGTAACAGGCAAGACTGGACACATCAGAGATCCCTGTGGGCTGTCCTAATCCTGGTACATATTAGCACCGCGGAGGGGGAACGGATTCCCTCCAAACACATTTGCTCCAGTTTAGTGAGTGAACGTTCCTTGGGGTAAAGGATTATTCTCTCATGTCTGTATCATTGCCTGTGCTGGCATGGTCAGTTAAATCACATAGGCCTGTGCAGCTCCAGTAGCTGGGTTCTGTTCAACCTGTGTCTGCTGCGATTTCACAGAACCTGGAGCAGATGCCAGACTTTATCACTCAAGTGGGTAATGTGTTGTCACCACTGTTAAAACCAACAACCAAGCTTATGATCATGTGGGACTTCAATGTTTGGCTTGGTAAAGATACTGACCAGATAGCCAAAGGACTTGAGGACTCTCTTATGGGCTTGGGCTTTACCCAACTAATTAATAAGTCTACGCAGATAAAGGGTAACACTTTGGATTGGGTGGCCTCGTATAAAGCCCAATATCTCTGCGTGTCCCTGGTTGGATCACTTCTTTATCCACTTCAAGATGTTATTTTCATAGAAGAAAAAGAATACTGTAGTGAAAAAAATCTGGATTACAACAAGGAATGTGCATAAACGTATGCCCCAGGCCATGGAAGCATGAATTGCCCCTTTAACTAATGACGTCAATCTTGAAACATTAGATGAGATGGGAAAAGCATTTCATGAGACAGTTATTAAAGCAACCAATACTATGGCCCCACTAAAAACAAGATTGTTACCCTGCAAAAAAAAACAAATATCTGGTTTCCTCCCAAGGTACAAAGGCTCAAAGTAGTAAAAAACAAGTATTTTATTCCTGAAATATACAGGGACAAATAAAGACAAGGAAGCAGCATTGCAGCAAAAGGGTATAAATTAGCTATCATAAATGCACAAAAAAGATGTATGAAACAAGGCTAGCCGATGCAGAACACGACTCTCAAGAACTCTTTAAGATTCTTAAGGAGTTGGAGAATCCCTGCTCTAATAAACAGGAATATGGTCAAAAAGATAATGCGTAGTGGACATCTATTCAAAAGGCAATGCTAGGTAAGTTAGATAAGATCAAACAAAATCGGGTTGTCTCCGGAGAAGAGCAAGGAAATAGCGTGCACCTGCTAAGCGACATCAAGCAGGCAGATCCAGGGAAACAATTCAGTTTTAGACCTATCACAGAAGATGAACTGACTACCATCATTACTAACCTTAAACCCACAAATAGCAAGGGAGATATTTGCTCTGCAATTACTGTAAAAGCTTGCGTACCTTCTTTGATTGGCATCCTTACCAAGTTTGTGAATGCATCCTTTACAGAAAATCATGTGCCAGATGAATTGAAAGGTGCATGGATCTCACTGCTTCTAAAAAAAAACCTTAGCTCAATCCACTTATACCAACCAACTACAGACCGGTTACTAAGACCCCATTTCTGCTTATAATTCTTCATAGGCTGGCATGCAATAGATTCTTGAACATTTGACGAACTACAACATTCTCAATAAAAAGCAATCTGGTTTTAGATCAGGATATGGTAGGGAAGCCGCTTCATTTGATCCCAAATCATGTATGCTGCAAACTATTGATCAAGGACAAATAGCACTCCTCATGCTGCTAGATCTGTCTGCTGCTTTTGATTTGGTCGACCTCTCACTACTGATCGCGAGACTTAAGGAAGTGGCAGACTTTACTGATAGTTTGTCAGAATGGGTGAAATCTTTCTTGGAAAATAGATTAATCAGGGTATGTAATAACATGGCAGAAGCCAGCCCAGTCTACCTTGAGTACGGAGGACTTCAGGGGGCGTGCCTCTCAACATCGTTATATAATATCTTCACGGTCCAGCTGTTCCAGTTGCTTGAGCATAGGGGAGCATGCTTTGTCAATGATGCTGAGGATATGCAGTGCATCATTCCCCTTTCAGGAATACACAAAGAGGATATAGGTACGATCAACAAAGTATATGGGCTGATCCAAGAATGGATGCTAAAAAGTGGATTAGCCTTAAACAAAGAAAACACAGAATTGATGGTGGTGGGTACAGGAATCAGAGTACAAAAGGTGGCTCCAGAATATTCACACTTTCCGGTGGCAGGTTGTGAAAAAGCCACCAAACAGATCGTTTTTTTTCCCTGGGGGTCTACTTGGACCAAATCCTGATTATGCAGGCCCAAGTCAACAGCCTGGTGTCGAAATCAGCATACTATGGGCCTCATTACGACCCAGGCGGCAAGGGGTTAACAGCGCCGTAAAAGGTGTCGGCGCCGTTAAACGCTTACCGCCTAAATACGAGGTCCCTTCGCGAGTCCCGACCTTAACGGCTGGTTTTACCAGCCGTTAAGGAAGGAACCCGGAAAGGGACTTTCGAGGTAATTACGGTACCGCAATTTGCGGTACCGTAATTACCCCCTTCCCCATTCCCATTGAGCCCTATCGGGGCAAAATGGGAATGGGGAAGGGCCAATGGTGAATGGGGATTTACCGCCCCGCCAACCTTGGAATGGGGCGGTAATTCCCAAAGCATGGAACACAATTCTTCTTGACCTGATAGAAACAAAATCACTAGACATATTTAAATAGAAACGTAAAACATTTTTGTGTATATAACTATACGTGTTCTGAAACGGGCTGCTCCTAGTGGCCGTGGTGTCTGTCTAATTGTTGTGGCCTTCTTAGACCATCTGGCCTCAGTTAGCACTTTTATGCCTGCGGGCCTTTTTGGTGAGCAGTACAAATACATCAATGTAATATCTAAATGGTTGGGGGTTGCATTTGCTGATCTCCCTATCATTATTAAAATCATTATTTTCCATTTCACTCTTTATGCCTGTTTAGATTGCACATCATCCTTGTTTTCCTCTTATATCTTTTCTCTCTATATTTACATAATCCCTTTCTTCCCCGCATTGAGTGCAAGAGTTAGACGGACCAGGCCACTTCTGGCACGTATCAAATATCTTTTTTAATACTCACGTACAATTTAACACCGCTCCACATTAATATTTGCTCTTCTAGTGATGAGTCACAATGGGGTCACTAAACAAATGACAGGATGTTTTGTTACAAAAAAGATACTAATTCTTTAAAAATACCAATCGTGATTTTTTGAATTGATGTTATGTTCGATTAACACAAATTGTACTAAACAAATACTAATATATTGTTGTATACAATCTTTCTTTTTGTAGACTTTAATTGTTGAATATGCTGCCCCTGATGAAGAGTGTACACAACTCGAAATGCGTTGGGCATATCAAGATGCAAATAAAAAGCAAAAATTGTTTTTTTATAAACACAAACTCTCTATTGAACTCTTTATTGAAATTGTACTCATATGTAATTCCAAGTGATTGTAATTGCTTAAAACTCGATACTTAGGGGGCGTGGCTTGGAGCGCTATCGATGTGGTCGCTCCTCTGAAGCCGCCCGTGGGATGCCCGCCACCTCCGTCAAATTCTGGCGGTTCCGCTGAGGCTACCGGGTCGCCGACACCATCTAAGGCGACCGGAACCTACACAGCACAACCTGGCCCAACATGATCTTTTGAATGCAGGACCGTTCTACCCAAATCCAGCCGCCGAACCCTGCCCCCGTCACCAGCCGAAGGAAACAAGATGGCAGCCACACCGGAGCCTAGCAGCATACTACGTGCCTCGCGGTGACGAAGCTGTGGAGTGCCAAGGAGGAAGAGCGGACGAACGCCTGACTTTCCTCAGGGGCCCGCAAACCAGCCAACACAGAACCGCCCGGATCGTGCCAATGGCGACTGGTGTCCACGGCAGGGGCTTCTTTCGGCGGCTCGTATGCGGGGTGCTGGAACCCTCTCCCCCCCTTTTTCCTGAGTGGACTCCGGGCCCTGACGCACACATCGGGGCGTCCTGAACCGGACCTAGCCTGCTGAAGAGGCAGAGGCCCCCAGCAATCACCCATGGTCCCCCCCGGCCCATCACTTCCTGGGGCGCCCTGGCCCATCCACCCACCGAGTGACCTGGAACACTGCGGGGCAACGGCTGCTCCCCGCCAGCTTCTCTGCTACGTTCGGATACTCCTTGACAGCTAGCGGCAGAAGCACACGACCAACAACTCTCTGGACTCTTCGGGACCAGATCAAGCAGGGAGCTTGGAGCGATATTCACCCCTGGGGTCGTCGCCTACAATTCTAGTCCCCCCCACGACTCTTTCGGCCGAGACCGCCCCGCAACAACCAGCATGTCCGGGCAATCAAAAGTTAGCAAAGGCACGAATATATCCACCATGTTCGCTGCACCGGATAAAAATAAGAAGCAAGATCCTCCTAAACTGAGCCCACAGAAACCACAAGAGGACAGGGGAGCCCTCGCTACTAAAGGGGACCTAATAGACTTCATGGCGGACATTAAGTCAGAGTTCCGCTCGTGCCTTTCAGAACTTACCACCAAAGTGGAGCAGACAGACCAGAGGGTTACGGAGGTCGAACAGAGACTCGGAGAAGTCGAAGACCAGACTCGGGATCACACCACCACTCTAGGGGAAATGCAGAAATCCATTAATACCCTGCAACACAAATGCGAGATCCTGGAGTGTAAACACGAGGACCTTGAAAACAGGGCACGCCGCAACAACCTTCACATTCGGGGGGTCCCAACCTCCGTCCCCGACAACAAGCTGACGGACTACGTGGGGAGCTTCTTCGAGGCCTTACTCCCGGACCTGGATAAATCTCAGCTCTTGCTAAACCAGACCCACAGGCTACGCCCGCGCCGGCGGATGGACTCAGATCCCCCCCAGATGTTATTACCAGGGTCCACTTCTTCACGACCAAAGAGGCAATTTCGGCGATCAGCCGCCAAGGGGAGGATATCACCTTCCAGGGCACTCCACTTCAGATTTACCAGGACCTCTCACTACTCACCCTACAGAAAAGGAGAGCACTCCGACCCCTGGCACTTTTCCTTAAGGACCAGCAGGTCCGCTACAGATGGTTGTTCCCCACGGCTCTGCAGTTCACATACAAAGACACCCTATGCCGGATTAGCCACCTGGAGGACGCGGAGAAAATCATGCACCCGACCTCGCCCTGAGAGCCCTCCACACCGAACCCGGAGGGGCCTGGGGGCCCTGAACCACTCCCCTCCCCCAAAGCCTAGACGATTGTCATGGTCGACAACACAGCGGAACAATAGAAGGAGGTGATCAGAGGCGCTCCTGCGTCCCCAAATACTAACATCATCCTAGCCCAAACTCACTTGGCCACACCTAAATTTGGAACCACCACCTCACTCCTAAACTGATAAGCCTCAAAGACGGAGGCGGCGGGCCATACCCATGGCTCATACCCATTCCAAGGATACTTTCCACCTTTGGTTCCTTGGAAACCCACAGTACACAATACTCGATGGGACAGTTGGCCCTGTTGGCCAAGGGTGCGTCCGTACTCACAATGTCGGCCCACCCGTCAGTTAAAGTTGAGGCCCTCTGTTGGGGTCCTGCGTTAAAACCTCAAGCGCAGGATGATACTCTAAAGACTCACAGTGGAAATGGCAGTTGAATCACCAGCTCCCGGCTCCCCCCCAACCCAAGTAATAGAGAAAGAAAGGACATCAGACCACCAAATCCTGAGGCTTCTCTCCCTAAATGTTAATGGACTGAACTCTCCTAACAAGCGAAAAGCAATTCTACTAAAACTCCAGGAGGAAGATGCTGCGGTAGCCATGCTCCAAGAAACTCATCTGCTGCTGGCGGATGTTACTCGGCTTCGTTCTTGGCTATTTCCGCTTCAATTTTTCGCCTCTGGAGCAAGCAAAAAGGGAGGCACTGCGATCCTTTTTAGAAAAGACTTGAACCCGCAAGTTCTGGAAACGAAAACATGCCCGGAAGGCCGATATATAGCTGTCAAATGCCTCCTACTGGGAAACCTATATACCTTTATCTCGGTGTACGCCCCTAACTCTGGTCAATCGCACTTTTATGACACCCTGGGCTCGTCTCTCGCCCGTTTCAAGGAGGGCCAAACGATAATCGGAGGGGATTTCAACGGGGTTCCTGACCCCACCAAGGACAGATCGCACCCCCCGACTCCAAGCGATTTTGCCCAAGCACTAAGCCTCCTCCAGCTGTTCAGGTCCTTAGAGATAGTAGACACATGGCAGGTGCTTCACCCCACCGAAATAGACTACTCCTTTTACTCATTCGTTCACCGAACCTTTTCGAGGATCGACCTTTTCTTGACCTCCCCGCAAAACTTGGCCTTCATCAAGGAGGTATCCATTGGCACAAGAGTCATATCTGATCACGCCCCAGTGATCCTGGAACTCCGGGCCCAGAACCCCAAACTCAATAATCTACGTAAATGGTCCTTATACGACCCGATCCTGAATGATATGGCTACAAGAGACAAGCTCGCACAGGGGATAAGAAATTTCTTTGACGAGAATCCAGCCTCAGACACCTCGCTGGCGAATAACTGGGACGCCATGAAGGCAGTGATTAGAGGCACCCTGATCGCCCAGGGAGCGGCCTATCACCGGGATAGGCGACAGACTCGGATAGCTCTGGAAGATGAGCTGAAGGAAGCCGAGGCAGTCCTCAGCTCAGCGAAAAGGGGTGGTCCCCTAAGACGCAGCGAATCATACGCATGGCGAGGAAAAAACTAGAAGCCCACTATGCGGAACAAACCGCACTGCTGATGGTGAAAGCCAAACAGTCGTACTACGCAAAGAACAACAAGGCGAACAGATTCCTGGTGGCCAAATTGGCCAAGCAGAGACGCATTAATATGATCGCCGGCCTGCGAGATACCAATGGGGTCATACTATATTCAGAACCCAAAAAGCAACGATTGGCAACAGACCATCTGACCCAAATCATGACGGCAACCCCCCGGAACATACCGCAACAGATGGAATAACTGCAGAAGGCAGCATTGCCCCGTCTCCCTGACACGATGAAGGGCGAATTGGAGAAGCCCATTACAGAGGAAGAGGTTGAGGAGGCCATTAAATCACTTGAAACACGGGCCCCAGGCCCGGACGGCTTTTCAACCAGATTCTATAAACTATTCAGATCCCAGCTGATTCCCCCCCTAGTAACTTTGTTCAACTCCTTCAGGGAAACGGGATCAGTAACCCCATCGATGCAGGAATCAACCACCATCCTCTTGCCCAAACCAGGAAAAAGATCCGAGAAACCTGACCTCCTATAGGCCGATTGCACTTTTGAACATTGACGCAAACATATACTCCAAAATTTTGGCGAATCGCCTGAGTCGCGTCCTACCGGAGATTATCCACCCCGATCAGGCCGGCTTCATCTTACACCGCACGACAGGAGACAACATTCGGAGAACCTTGAACCTGGCAGACCTTGCCTCCCGGAACTCCCAGAAACTAGTCTTAATGGCACTGGACGCGGCCAAGGCATTTGATAGGGTGGATTGGGCGTTCATGAAACACACACTGGGGGCCTTCGGCTTCGGGATAGCATTCCAAACGATGATTCTAGCTAATTATAGCAGACCAAGAACCTTCCTGAGAATCAACGGGCACAGCTCGGCTCCGATCCCCCTGTCCTGCGGAACCAGACAGGGCTGCCCACTATCACCTCTGCTCTTTGCACTCACCATAGAGCCCTTTGCTCAGAGAATCAGGCAATACAACCAGATCAAAGGCCCACAGAGTGGCCCCACGCAACACAAAATCGCCCTATATGCGGGCGACGTACTGCTCACGATCTCGGAGGCCCAGTCATCCCTGAAACATGCGCTACAAGAAATAGCCAGCTATGGTGAGGTCTCAGGCTTTACAGTAAACTTCGACAAATCATCGGCCCTAAGCATCGGCCTCACCCCGGCAGAGCGTGAACCACTGGCCAAGATGTGCCCGATAACATGGGAAAAAAGAGCCATCCCCTACTTAGGGGTCTACATCCCAGCTGACCCAAAAGACACATATAAAGCTAACTTCCCCCGGTTGTTCAAACAACTGGAAGGAGACCTGAAACGTTGGGCGACCCAGGAGATTTCACTGCTGGGGCGCATTACCTCTTTCCAAGGTTCCTGTATGCCTGTGCCTCTCTCCCAGTAGCGATTCCCGCACCAACTCTTCGCGATATCCAGAGAAAGATGTTGAAATTTATCTGGAAAGGTAAGAGAGCGAGAATCCCCATCAGAACCCTACTAGGGGGCTCCAGACTGGGAGGGTTGGGGGTCCCAGATTTACGGGCATACAGAGAGGCGGCTCAACTAGCACAGGTCCAGGCGTGGCAAACTACTACAAATCGCCCTAGATGGGTAGAACTGGAACAATCGCAAGTGCCCCTACCCCTGTGATTTTTGCAACACATCCCACCCCACCTCAGAGCGCACTGGGGAGACCTCCTCCTATCAACCAAACATACCATAAGCTCCTAGGACTGGGCGCTGAAGAGTAAGGGAGTGCCAAGAGGCCTGAGCCCACAATCCCCGGTCTTCCATAATCCGGCATTCTCACCTGGAGCACACCCCCGCAACTTTCAGAACTGGATAAATGCCGGGTTAGAGACTATAGGCCAACTATATACCGGAGAGAGGCCCCTCACATTTGAGCAATGTAAGGAAAGGTTCCAACTCCAGGAAAGGGACAGATTCACCTATATCCAACTGCGCCACTGGTGCTCGCACCCTCAAACTCTGCAAGCAGCGACACGCCTTCCTACCGCCCTGGAACTCACACTTGGAGATCTTCCAGCTCGTGGGAAAGTATCCACTCTGTATAGGCGCTTCTTAGGTGACTTCCTGATCGCAAGAACTCGCTGCATGGCCCAGTGGGAGGCAGATCTGGGTCACCCAATAGACGACCAAACCTGGGTAGACATTTGGACCAGAACTCCCGCCTCATCCACCTGCATCACCGATAGGGAATGCGCATATAAGATCATGTTACGGTGGTATTACCCGCCCCTTAGACTCCACCTCATAAATCCACAATTAGACCATTCCTGCTGGAGAGGATGTGGCTGTCCAGGCTCCTTCTTTCATATGTGGTGGGCTTGCCCAAAGATTCAGCAATTTTGGAAGACGTGTTTGGGAACCATCGCGCAAATCACCGGAACGGCGATCCCGCTGGAACCAGAGCCAGTCTTGATGGGAGCCCCGATTCCCGCGATCTACCCACGCTCCAGGACCAGATCGAAACTACTCACACACTGTCTGCTAGCAGGGAAAACGGTGCTGGCCCGCTCCTGGAAGTCCCCGGAAGGCCCTCACATGCCCCAATGGTGGACTAAGCTTTGGGATATTCTGATTGCGGAGAAGGTGACGGCAGCGCAGGCGGGAACTCTCGACCGATTCCAGAATATTTGGGCCCCAGTACTTGAATACGACCAGCGCTTCCCCGCTCTGACCTACAAACCCACCAGGGCTCAATGGATCCTGAAAGACCAAGTGATCCCTGAGGGAGACACATAGACTTTGAGGCGCAAAATAGGCGATCTAGGAGGGATGAATCCACCTCCGAGGACCGAGGGGAAGGTGGGACGGGGGGAGGGGGGAAGGAGATCGGGTGGAAAAAAGGACTGGGGATCAACATGCCTGAATGATTGTTGCTGACAATGTTTTGTAATTATCAACCTGCCTTGATTTAAAATAAACAAGTAAAAAAAAAAAAAACTCGATACTTAATCTCCATTAGGCCATCTCTGGCCTTTCAGAAAGTGTGCAGGGGACGTAGCTATCCTCACTGGATTCCTCTCTTGTTCTCTGTATATATCCAGCCTAGATACCAAGGCTGTGTTTTTCTCCCCCGCACCTTGAACAATTTACCATAATGTTTATTTCTCTGATTACCTTTCATTGAATTACACTTATTTTGGTGTGCAAGTGTGTTTTCCTGTGTTGGTTAAAATACTGTGGCCTGCCCGGCAATCTCGTGCCACGTATCCCATCCTTCCGCATGACCAACACTGAACCCTATACAACCCTCCATAGTTATTTCCCATTGGCCTGTTAAACCAGGAACCCATTCCTCTGAACCCGCCAAATGACCATTTCCTCATGAAAATCCTCCACTACCCCTTGGAAACCCGCTAATTTGCCTTGGACGGGGAGCATACCCGTCCATCCAACCTTGTATTATACCCGAATCACTATATTCCAGTTGTCCCAATAGTCCCTGCTGTCCTTCCAGTGGAGCTGGTAATCACTGTTCCTTTCTAACAGATTTTCCCTAGGTTCTTCCCGAACAAGCTTGGCCTCTGCGTTTTGGGCCTGCACTGTACTCTCCTTTTCCTTTTCTTGCCTCCTTTTGCAAAAATGTACAATGTGTGCTTGACTTTGTGACCAGCTCTTGGCTTCCTTCTCTACTACTTTGTCTAGATCATGCTGGACTCCCCTAGGAAGTCCCTTTTTTAGCATGTGGTAAAGAATTGCCACATTCGTATCCCACACTTTTCCCGTCTCTGCCCTTCACATCTCCTCAATGAACTGGATATATGTGGCAGGATCATCATCGGATCTTCATTGTTTTGGCCAAAATAGAATTTATTTCAGGTGTATCGGGATACAGAATCTGCAGGGCCCCCCATACATGTACTGTGTAATTATTGAACGCTGCTCCATCGTGGGTATTTGTATCCAACGAACCTCCTGTATACCCTGCTTGCCTCCAAAGCTTGTGTGACTGTTCTCCCATTAGAGCGGTGAATATGCTTTTTGCATCACCTATGGCCAACATGACACCAGCAGTATGTTTCTCTAATGCATAAATCCACTTCCATACCCCTGCACTGAGTGAAGGGAGTGTCTTCATCAAATTATTCCGGTGCATGTGTTACCACGGCACATAATACGCCTTTACTTGACCCTTCTGGAGCAAAGGAAATTGAGTTACACCTACTTTAACTGGGGCTTCCCCCAATTCTCAGACTACTTACTACGGTCATGCGAGTACCACAGCGTGTCCTAAGACCCCATGGTGTGCTCGCTGTCGCTGCTACTGGAGTGGGAGGTGGAGCTTCTACACCCTGCTCAACATCTGATTCCCAATCACCTTTGTCTCCTACTACTGTTATCGCCTCCCCTGATACTTCTACAGGCACAGAAGCATGCTCAGCACTAACGTAGTGTGCGGGTTCAAGTTCTCCCAGCTTGAATCCTGTACCGTATCAATACTTCTGTCCTCCAGGTCCACATTGACCTCTTTGATAACTGATTTACCCAACCTAACAAGAACTTGTCCATGCCTCCGCCTTCCTTCCTCTATGTCCGTTGCCTGTCTATTCACTTCTTCCCGCTCTTCACTTCTCTGTTGTCATAGCAGCACTACCTCTTCTTCCGATAGCCTCAGCGCTTCTTCCAATTTTTTCTGGTCCTGTGTCTCTACTGCCATTCACAGCCTATCCACTAAACTAGCAGTAAAAGGCACAGTCTCCCCTTTTTCCCTCATTCTCAACCCTTCATTTACACTTCTGGCTGTCGGCTTCACTCTCTCTAATCCCTCCACATTTTATCTCTCTTCTAACCTAGCAGTCAGTGGAGTTATTCCCTCTCCTCTCTCCGTTTTCAACCTTTCTACAGCTCTAACCATTGAAGGAGTTAGCCTTCCCCTTTCCTCAATATCCCATCTGTTAGAAATCGTAGCTGATGGAGGCAATTCCTGTGTCCATCTCGTAACCACATGAGTGGCTGCTGGAGAAAACGGAGGTTCGCACTCAGGGTCTGTATACCCCTCTTTGGGCAATAAAGGATAGCACCCATATTCCCATTCAGCCCTGTGGGGGCTGAATGGGAATGGGGAAGGATCGGGTCCGGGTCCTTGGAGGGAGGAATTACCAGGCCTTCCGAACTCGGATTGGCCCGGTAATTCCTCATTCCGTGGACCCGGACGCGATTTCAGCGGCAGCCATGCCACCAATAGCGGCATGGCTACCGCCAGGGTCGTAATGAAGGCCCATATGTGTTTAAATTCAAATTTATTTAAATAGAACACTTGTGAGTTCAAAACGATTCCAAGAACAAAGAACAGAAAAAACGATTGTTAAAGCAACATATATAGAAAATGAATGTTGAGAAAGAGGCACATGTTGAGTCAAAATTGAACAAAAAAGCAAAATGCAATTGTTGCAAATGAACAAACACTAAGATTGATAGAATTTAGAATGCACAACAAGAAAATAGGAAGAAGCACATTACTATGATACTTCCTAAGATGCCAATTTTTCTAATTTATAAATTGGCTTATTAATTAAATGTATGTCTGCCGGTAATGTCAAAGAAGCCTTCCTCAGGGTAGATAACAACTGAACCCCGTGTTTTGATGGCCGGTGAATTTTAGGACAAGCTGAAGGAAACCTCGTAGGTGCAGCGCGTAAGTGGAAGGATGAGTCTGGGGGACAACTCATCCGGCCTTAGCAAATCTTTGAACGTGGAGCAGTGTGTGCGTCCAGAGGTTTTTGTTGCACTATTTCAAGGTTGGACTAGAGGGTGCTTGTAGACACCTACCGGGACATGAGTTGAGATTTGGTCATTTCCTTGGATGTCTGGTCCCTGAAACTGGGTAGGAACAATGGTGTCTAGGGAAATGGCCGTCGATGAGTCGATCTGTACATTTGGTTGTTTCAAACATGCGCAGCTTCGTGCGGTCCAAGTCTGAATTGATTCTGCATTCCCTGAAAATGACACTGCAGGCATTCTATTATCTACAGTCTACAGTTTCACAGTTCAAACGGGCCTGCAGGTGGTCCAGCGTCTTCAGGAAATTAATAGTGTTTTAATGGCTCTCCAGAAATGTCCAAAAGGAGTGTGCAGCACATAGAGTAGGCGGGAGGAGGTTCCAATGTTTGGCCACAATGGTTGGGAAGTTATCTTTCACCAATTTCACAAAGTACAGTTCCTTAACTTAAGTTCACCAAATTCCCTTTACATTCAAATACAAGCGCCTTGGTGGGTGGGTATTTTAAGTGGTTTTCGCATATGTAGGTGTCCTCAGTCTAGGTGCAGTCACACAAACAAAGACACCAGCCTTGCCTCTTCTTCCTTGTATACACGTTGCCACTGTTTCAGCTCTACAGTGGTACTTGGGTTCTTCCCATTTCACATCTTCATGGTGCTTTACCATTTGATTGTTTTGCCACTATTCACTTGTTGCACTTTCATATCTTTCTATGGCTCTTGCCAATGCTTGTTCTCTCAATTCACACAGCTCCTTTATGACGTGGGAATTTGCTAAATTACTTTAATTCAGATCAGTTTTCAACAGTACTGGTTTTCACTCAAATCGGTATTTAAAAAATGCTCATTTTCTTGCTTTCATTCTCTTACATTTTGGCAAGTGTGAGGCTAGAAATGCATTATGGGGGGACAGAGCCTCCGAGTCCTTGTCCTACCACATCTCTGTATGTGTTTACTCTATGTTTTCTGTCACTGAGGTCCAGCCTGGACCTCGGGCAGTGCAGCTCTTCATGTTTTCCTTTTGGTGAACAGCACCCATGGGATACCATTATGCCACCCATGGAATGGGGTACACCATTGTACCTCTCATGTACCACAACGAGGTGCCTGGGGGCAGTGAGATGGCCACCGCCGTGTTCGGCATATTTGATTGCAAGCAAAAGGCTCTGTTGAGCCTGGCTCCTGATAAGGCTACAACCTGCAACAAAGAAAGGATGGCCCCCAGGCGGGATGCGCAGTCGGCCTCTATCGAAGGCCAGGATAAAAGGCCTTATCGCCACTATTTGACCTGTGGAGCAAAAGCATATCACAGCCTACCACAATCATGGGGAGGAGTATGTACTTTGGTACGCGTCAATGTACCCTCCCTAGTAGTGCCACAGAAACACATTAAAATGGAAGACTTCCCCAAAATGGATGAATGAAACCGGAGAAGGAGAAGGTCCCTGGGACAACTTGGCCGCACATCCCAGGGTGTCACCCCCACAGGCAAGACACTGACAAGAATAAAAAGACAAGGAGAACCTCTCACCGGAAATTACCTCTGGGGCAAATCAGAAACAGCACTCAGCGACATACCAGCACCTCACAGACTGTTCAGTAGAGCGGCCATGTTCTTCTCGTCGATAATACATCCGGGGGTAGAAGTATATGCAAATGCAAAATGGCTGCAGATAACCAGGTGGGAGCTGATGCTGACAATAAACTCCACGGTGCGCAGATTCAACGCCATAAAAGAGGAACTGAGAGCTATACGGATGGTGACCTTACAGAACAATACGTGTTGGATATCCTCACTGCAATGGAAGGAGGAATTTGCGCAAATATTGGGAGTTCCTGCTGCACATTGATTCCCGCGAATGACGAAGATAATGGCACACTATCAGAAGTGGTATCACAATTGGCAAAGATGCACGCGAAGATGGAAGAAGAAGCTAAGGGAACAAAAAAGGATAGAAGCAGGTTCTCGTACCTCTGGTCATGGATGCCATCATGGCTAGCAGATGGTCTGAAGGTGTTAGCAGGATATATAATACTGGGTCTGGCATCGTTGCTGGGAATAAAACTGTGGGTGGCGAGATCAAAACGGACGGCAGAAGAGATGATCGCAATGCATGTCCTTATGCCTGCAGACGACGAATTACACACGGACGTGATCATCAGGGAACGTGAAAGACTACACCAGCAGATAGTGGAAGCAGACTTGTACCCACCATCAATAAAGGTTGAAAATCTGCGAAAATAGTGGTTTATTGTAAACCCAGTGGTGGATGTGTATACATGTATTGGTCTTTCGAAGATCATGTTATCCGATACGGACATCTGGCAGGAATAACAAAGGTGTGGCACCTATGAGACGATAAAAGAATGGACAACCTTGTCATTGACAAGTCGACCAGAGAGGGGACTGAAGAGGAGAAATGGGAGGGTCCCTTCCCTCAAGCCACGCCCAAATTGTGGAAGATGACATCACGGCCTAAGAACCTCCAGCCACAAGTTCACACCTCTGCCCACTGCCCCGGATGCCAACGCACAACATGACCATGCTCCACCTGCGAAACTAGGCCTCATCCCGACCAAGACCCCGGGTGGGAACTAAGACGGAGCTGGGACAGATCGCATGGACCAGCTCGACTAAACGCTTTCCAACCTAAGCGTCCATCGTTAGAGATGACATGATGACCTAGCCGCAATAGACAGAAACACATGTGCTGCCACACACCCGGATCCTTCACACGGCAATCCACATGAAGAACACGCTCAGTGCTATGACTTAGGGGACCGCGCACACTCACAGACGTGCATCGTTATTATTTTCTACATAGGGCAGCAACCACATCGCAGAAACGCAAGACGCCGGAAGAGTTCCTGTATATGCTTGCGGAGGCTTCATGCTACTAACCCTGGAGATAAGACCTTACAGATGGACCAATGTATGAGGAACCACACTGCACCCCACACCCCCTTGCCCTATGGACCTTATGCCACAACATACAACCATGCTGAAGTAGGCCTCAGACCAGAGCTGACAGACCAGAAGCAGCTCATATATCGCTACATGGTGCTGAGCACGCAGAACAGCCGCTGGCTGGAGCCACCGCCGCCAAGGTCGCGATGTTGCAATCCACAGTCCGCGCTCTCCATGCCAAGGTGACACCTGCCACTGCTGCGACTACCCGAAGCAAAATACAAATCAAATCCCCGTAATTCTGCCTCAGCCACGGTTTCTCAACACGCGAATAGGCCGAACTAATACCATGCCAATTCCCGAAGACTGAAGAAGCACTGGTGTCCCACGTCTGCTCTAATGGCAGTAGCAGAACCTGTCCTTTGTCTTTCACTGACACATAGTCATACATTATTGCCAGCACCAGGTACATCGCGGGCTGGGAACGACGATGGTCCCAGGCTTGGGGACTCGCTGATGGACCAATCAGGACACAGGGTGCTAACCACTGACGACACTACCACATAACCAATCACTAACTCTCTCCATGTATCATTTTCGAAGTAACAATTTCTAGGGAAGAACCAAGCGTACCAGCTGACCTCTAATCCACCAATAACCCTTTTCACTATATGGTCTTATACTAAACCTACCACTCGGGGAACCAACCCGGAGTGATAGGTTCGGGGATAAGCTTTTGCAGGTGACGCAAACTGTTACGTCACTCAGGTACAAAACAGGCCTGCGAGCCCGATTATGATGAGAAGTCGCCTGGAATCTGCGCTCCATGTACTTGTCCCTACTTGTTTCTTCTAATAAACAGCAGCAACTAATTGCTCTTATATGGCCCCTCTACTTCTTTGGGACGCAGAAGGAGTTAGGGCCTTCCGAGAGCTAGAGGTCCGTGGAACCCGGGTACAGCTCTGCCGACCACCAGAAAATACCCTAACAGGATCTCCAGGGACTAGGTTGTGGAACACCTTCTGGTTTTTCATATACCCTTCCCCTATGTGATGTAGACAAATCTGTTTCACAGGGGAACCGTGAAAGGAAATCTACGTTGCTCTGATCCTTACTTTTCCGATGTTCTACTGTGAAACAGTATGGTTGTAAGTCCAGGAACCATCGCATAGCACGTGGGTTGGATTCCTTTCGCTGACTTATCCAGACAAGGGGAGAATAGTCAGTAACTAGGATGAATTTTCTTACCAAAAAGTAATATTTGAGATAAAGGATTGCCCATTTGAAGGCTAATGCTTCTAATTCTAACACTGAATAGTTCTTCTTTCTATGATATAATTTGTGACTGGCAAATAATATAGGATGTTCTAAGCCATTGTTTATTTGGGACAATACAGGCCCCAGTCCAGTCAGAGAGGAGTCAGTCTGAAGTATAAACTCTTTTGAGAGGTTTGCCACTTTCAACATGGAATTTTGACACAAATATTTTTTTCAACCGTTATAACAGACTTCATCCTCATCAGTCCAACACATCTTTTGAGGTAAATCAGGATGTTTTTCCTGAGAAATTAGGGACAAACCTCCGGTAGTATCCAATCAGACCCCAAAATGCTCTAAGGTCTTGTTTGAGCTAGCTTAAATGTTCTAGAGATGGTGTAGAGATGATAAAGATGGTCTTCCCATGTTTGGCTATAAATAATAATATTATCAATATACGCCACGCAGAAATCAGAATAGGGCTGTAAAATCCCATCCATTAGTCTTTGGAAAGTTGCTGGTGCACCGTATAAACCAAAGGGTAGGATCATAAATAGGAAAAGTCCTATTGATGTTGAAAAGGCTGTTTTTCCTTTGTCTGGGTCATGTAAGGGAACCTGCCAGTATTCCTTAGTTAAATCCAATGTTGCCAAGAAAAATGCATTCCCCAACTTGTCTATCATGTCATCTATACAAGGCATGGGATATGCATCAAAGGCTGAGAATGCGTTAACTTGCCTAAAATCTATGCAAAATCTCCACATTTGGTCTGGTTTGGTGACCAACATAATGGGAGATGACCAAGGACTTGAAGAAGGCTTGATAACGTTAGCCCTGAGAATACTTTGCACTTCATCAATAATTATCTTTTTCATTGCCTCTGGGAGTCTATAGGGTTTTAAGTGAACTACATTCCCCGGTGATGTTCGTATATAGTGGTAAGTTCCGTGCACCCTCTTATCATTGGGATGTTCTTGGGGTATACGTTCCACGTTATCAATTTCTTGGGGTGCCAAACAAGAGAATATAGGAGTGTGTGAGGACGCTGGATTTTCCTTCCAATGCTTTAGAAGGTTGACATGGTAGATATGAGTCTTTTGGTGTCTGTCTGGTTGGGCTACTTTATAGTTTCATGTTCTCTGCTCCAATACCTCATAAGGCCCATGCCACTTCGAGATTAATTTATTCCCCGAAGTTGGCAAGAAAAAAAGAACTTTTGAAACCACTGAAAACATTTTAAAATGTACTTTTTTATCATATGAAAGCTTCTGTTGTTATTGAGCTTTCTCCATGTGGGTATGGACTAAAGATCTAACTAGGTTAATGTGTTCACGTGACCGATTTGTGGTTTGAGACAGTGGTATTAGGGCCTACTCCCTCTCTTCCCAGGTTTCCATGAGCATGTCCAAGACATCCCTTGCCACTCTGCCATTGAATAGCTCAAAGGGTGAACATTTGGTCGATGCTTGAGGAGTTTTTCTCACAGCAAATAAGGCCCATGGAGTCATGCGATCCCAATCTTTCCCGCCTTCATCAACTAGTTTTCTTAGAATGGTTTGCAGGGTCTTATTAAATCATTCTACCAATTCATCTGTTTGAGGATGATAAACGGAGGTTCTTAACCTAGTGATATGAAGTAATTCTTTAATTTCTCCCATGAGTTTACTTATAAAATGTGTTCCTTGATCTGATAGAATCACTTTTGGGAACCTGACCCGGGAAAGAAATGGTAGCAGGAATAGGGGATAGATGGGTTGTGGAAAAAGGGCAATACCATGTCTCACCATCAGGTACTTCTCCCCCACTCCCCAAAGACCCCCGACCCAAGTGATCCTCCCTAGCTTGTCCACCCCCAGGATTGGGATCCAAAAGCGATGGCCTTTCCCTGGCTACCTGAGTATGGTATCCCCGGGACTAGGTTGTGAAACACGCTCTGGTTTTTCACAGAGCCAATCCCTGCTACCTCTTCAGATAACACTGCCTGCCCACTCAAGCCATCTCCCCCAACTCCTCCAGCATCCACCAGCAGGGAGAGTGGCCCCCGGCATCCAGCCACCAGATCTGAAAGGCTGGGCTCCAGAGCATCCAGGGTACCCCTGCTATCCCCCCATATTAGCATCAGACTGAGGAATCATTAACTAGGAGAGCGCACTGATGCCACTGGTGCTGAGAACTGCATAAGGCACACCCTTGCAGTGGCCTACGGTACAACCAGAGGACATATGAGCCCCAACCACCCCAGTTCCACCTCTGCCCAGGCTCTAACCCCTAACTCTACCATCATGTACAATGTTCCTTAGAGTCAGGCCCCCATGGTCACTAAGTCACTAATCCACAGCGCACCGAGCTCGCTCCACCTACCTTTACACTCTCTAATACTGTCACGAGACCTAGCCTGACCACAGACCAAGCTCACCTAAAAGGTGCCCTCATAATGCAAGGTCTATCCCAGCACATGTGCTGGATATAAATGACCTCATTTTAACACATTGTCTTGATCTGCTAGCCATTTCGGAAATGTGGCTACACGCAGCTTCAGGCCCACAATTGTCTCTTGCCATGCCAGATGGCTACTCCATCCTGAGGACTGACAGACTAGACACCATAGGAGGAGGCGTCACCCTCATCTTTAAAGACCCCCTCCAAAGCAGACAAATTAATACATCAACAGAGGGCAACTGTGATGTGCTCTCTGTCAAACTATCCACATGCCTTAACAACACCCTCAACATCCACATAATTTATCTCCCCCAAGGCCCACTGGCCTCTTTCAAGGAGGAGCTTTTTGTACACCACAGGGGATAACATCAACACTTCCACTAGAACCATCATGCTTGGCGATTTAATCCTAGGACTGAACGACCCTGCCGATCTGAACGCCACCTCCTTGGCTAATGCCCTCGGCTTCCAACACCCTGTTACAACCCCTACCCACATCAAAGGCTGTTCCCTGGATTAGATTGCGGACCTTAATAGCCAGGTCACCATCTATGCCAACTCACCTTGTCCCTAGTCAGACCACTACATTGTAACATTCGCCTTCCAGCCGACCAAGCAGTCCTCCCCCTCCCCCTGCCCCTCTCCCACTTACTTGCTCTCGGAACTCATGTAAGATGACTAAAAATAATATTATGAAACTCCTCGCATCACTCCAACCTGAACTCCCCCACTCCGATGACCCTAGTGCAGTAGAGGAACTGTACCTGAAAACCTTGACTGCAGCCATCAACAAGGTGCCCCGCCCCCATAGCCACCTGCAAAGCTAAAGTAGGCAGACACGCTAACTCCTGGTTTACACCTAACCTCCTAGAGCTACTTACCAAGAAATGACTAGCAGAAAGTACCTGTAGAAAATCACCTTCCGATGCACTCAAAACACAATTCAATATTGTTGCCAGATAACATAAACAGGACATCCTAGCAGTAAAATCGGCATCCTATAATACTAGGATCACCAACACCAATTCTGATACCCAAGAAACTTTCAAAATTCACAGGGAATTGGAAACACTGGCCGCCCCACCCATCCTCATCATCAAAGATGATTCATGGTGTGCCAACATACAAAACGCCATGCTAGGGAAATCAAACTCCCTGCAACTCAAAATTGCCCATAAACAAGCGTTGATTCTTTCGACCCACAGTCACCCCCCACCTCTCACCTCCGCCAGCCTTTACAGCCCGAAATTCCACTTCAGAAAAGTTACTGAACTAGAAACAACCAATGTCATCAAATGCCTTAAACTGACCAGATGCAAAGGGGACATATGCCTAGCCACCACCATCATAGACTGCGCAGAGGCCTTAGGGCCTTTCATCACAAGGTTCATAAACGCCTCCTTTGACTCTTTCCTTGTCCCATCTAGCTTAAAAGAAGCATGGGTTCTCCCCTTACAAAAGGAATCTACCCTAGATCCCAATGATCCTACCAATTACCGCCCTATAACGACAGTCCCCTTCCTTCTAAACATTCTAGACAGGGTTGCATTCAACCAAATACAGCACTTCCTTGAATCTAATCACATCCTAAGAAGGCACCAATCGGGCTTCCGGCCAGGTCACAGGACGGAGTCAGCCCTGCTTGACTTAAAAAAACAGCTTGAGGTCCTCAGATACCAGGGAAAGACAGCCCTGCTCCTCCTGCTAGACCTCTTAGCGGCCTTTGACCTGGTCAACCACAAAAACACTTTGTCAGCACACCTCTCCCGAAGCCACTGCTTGGGTCCCATCCTTCCTCAAAGGAAGAACCATGAGAGTGTTAGCAAAAAGGGCTAGTGCTCCACCAACCACTATAAACTGTGGTGTCCCACAAGGATCCTGTGTCTCCCCTATCCTATACAATGTCTTCACCAAGCCCCTCTTTGACCTCCTCAACTCTATTGGCATATCCTACACGAATTAGGCTGGTGAAATGCAGATTCTCCTCCCACTATCAGTCATCTACTAGGAGGACGCCAGCTCCCTTAACAAATCCTACCTGAGAATCCAGGAATGGATGGCCACCAATCATCTCTGCCTAAATGACAACAAAATGGAGCTCATGCTCGTAGGCTCCCCAACCATATTTAAAAAGCTTAATGTGTAATACACTTTCTTCAGCATAGATGGCCTACTCATTCCAGTCTCCTCTAAAGTGAAAGGATCCAGGCTCGACTATTGCAATGCCCTTTATGCTGGTACATCCAAAAAGAACATCAGCAAGATGCAGCTGATCCAAAACAATGCCCTCTGTGCCACCCTTAACATTGCTAATAGAGAACCTATTTCCTGGCAAGAAGAGAGGCCCAGGGGCTACCCATCCGGGAAAGGATCATCTTCAAAACCCTCGCCATCACACACAAGTGCTTGTCTCACTCAGCCGCCATCTACCTATCACAAAGAATAGCCAGAGCAAAATCATCCAGACCGGTGAGAGCCAAACCAAAATACAATTTAATCAGAGAATACTCAGGTTTCCCCACGTTAACTGCAAATCATTGGAACTCTCTGCTCCCTGCCTTAAGAGCAGAGAACTCTTACTGGGCATTCTGCAAAGCTATGAAAACCTGGCTGTTTGTCTAACAACACTGAACACTTGTTTGCCTTTTACTCAAACAGGACTCTGATCCTTTGAGTCCCCTGTAGGTATATATGAAACTGTTTGTTGAGTTACCCTGTATGTATATATGATACTGTGAGTTTCTAGTATTTACATATCATTGCATGCTTAATGATCTGTTTGTAAGCATATTCTTCTTAGATTCCCTCACTATACGTGTAACTGATTGCAACAGTGCCTTGATGCCTACGGGCTTGGACGCTTTACAATTGAAAAAATAAATTAAATAAATAAATACATGCATGTTTTTAAACTCTGCGCATCCTCTTCACAGTGGTTCCTTCATGACAAATCTCCTTTCCTGCATGCACATTATGAAGCTCCTCGTCTGGTTTCTAGGTGCTTCGTGGCACACCATACCCATATTGTATTTATATCTCATCTGCAGTTTTGACATTTATCTCGCTGCGCGCATGCAAATCTAAATGTATCAACTTAAACTCAAAGTAACACTAAAGTAAGACATCCAATTCTCATTTTCTATGCTAAATACATATAAAATTGCAACTTTGCGCCAACTTCACCGCTCCCGCAGTGACCAATATGGCATGCACAATGTGAACTCCTCTTTCTCAGTGGGACCTTTATTGACCACCCCAACACCCTCATAAACTGAGAGCTAAAAGCTTCCCCTCTGTGGGGAAAATACTTTGGGCACACTTTGGAAGACATAGAGCAAGAGAGAAGAGACTGGTCATAAAGCCTAAACCTGCGAAGGGAAAACCCTGGACTTGGGTGAGCTGGGGTTTCTTTGAGCTGTATGCTCCCTTCGTGTTTGCTACTTTGTCTCACCTTGTGTATGTTTCCCAAATACATTGCAGAATCCTTAACTTAGCGATCTTGACTTACTTCGTACTGTGTTATCACGTGACTCCTTATCAATCCATTTTGTTTCTGGCATTATAATGTGTGTGTCTGCATGCTTAAGTCTTCAATGTACAGTTGTGAAAAGCAGAGGGCATTTTTAGGTGAACATCACTTTAAAGTGTGGCACGTGTAATGTTCCTCTTCGAAAGGGTGTCAGCCACAGGCCTCACCTTGGCAGGGCGATGTCAACTGGAGAGTGCAAGGCAAGGCCTGTGCCTCCCAGAAGACACTTTGACTGAAGTGGAGGAACGCACCTAAGTAGAGTGACCTCCAGGAAAAAAGGCGTCTGGAGGAGAAAGCAGATTCTGTTGAAAACACATCCAGTAGGAGAACTTCTTGTATCAGGAGAAAGGTAGAGGACGAGTGGAGTCCCGATTACGAGGGACGCAAGAGAGCACATCCGCCATCTTGGAAGTGGATGCCGATGCAGGGCACGGTCTGCCAACTTGGTGCAGGGCACAATCCTCCAACGTGAATAAAGCCTCAAGGGGCGCGATGCCCTGTTCCTAACAATTATGTATTTAAATGTACAAATATGCTCTTTTTGCTTAATTTAAAGTTTTATAAATGAGTTAGGTTGGTTTATTATTTGATTTGTGTACTTTGAAGTCATCTCTCTATAAACCAGATCTAAAGTGCAGATCAGGCTCAAATTCTCCTCCCCCCCACCACACACACACACACACAGTAGCTCATCACCCTAAAAGAACAGACAAGGCTAATGAGTATTTAAAAGAAATAAGAAATCTATGGGTTGTAGAAGGAGCCGTGTCAGGAGACATGATGAGGGGGAGGGAGGTGTTACGCGGCAGACAGGTAATTGTCCAGTTATAATGTTGGCTGTGCCATAGGTGAGGAACATGCTCCGTTATTGGCCAGACTCATAGACGCAATACAGCTACCATCGTCCATCATTGTAGTGAAATGCGCAGCCCATAATAGAGGAGGAGACATCATTTCCTGTGGCAACAAAGCCGTGGACACAGAGACTAAAAAAGCAGCATATCTCCACGAAATCTCAGAATTTAACACACCACCTTACAAGTACACAAGAATACATAGCATGTCAAAAATGTAAGGCTTTAATTCACTCCCCATAGCACAGATCGCAGAACTACAGGGTCGCGGACCACAAGAGGAGCAAAAATTATGGAAACAAAGGGGTGCTCAGTATCCCCCACCAATGCGCTGTGGCGGCCACACAGCACCTGCAAATCAGTGATGCTCCTCACATTACTTAAGGTAGCATTAGTAAAGCCCCACTACCCTACACCCACAACATGAGAGGGTCTAGCAGTGCTGATTTCAGAAGACTGGTTTACACCCATTTGACCAAGTATGTTTCTGTGTTTATTATAAATTGCATGATACAGCAACAGTTTACAGCGGGACACACTCTGTGAGTAGTGAGAGGAGCAATACCCCATCTTTCTTGACCCTTCCAACACCTACATATCGACTATTTTGATATAATCCAGACCTGTAACGGCTATAGGTACCTACTGGTAATTGTATGTCTGTTTTACAGGTGAATCGAGGCCAGTCCATGTATGCACCCTAATGCCACGTGTGCTGCTGAAAATCTTGTATGTGAGGTTTTCCCTAGACAGGGGAGGGTGTGCAAGATTCTCCGGTCTGACAACAGACCGCATTTCGTAAATGAACTCTTCAAACACACTACAGGTGTACTGGGTATTAAGCACACTTTTTCATCTGCTTATCACCCACAGATGAATGGAATTTGCTAGAGGCTCCACAGGCTTCTCAAAGAAAGAATAGGCAAGATAAAAATGACTCCATTGCCTACCCATGGCTCTATTGCATTAGGCAATGAGCCCGGCTATGACCATCACCTAACTCCTGATGAGCTGGTGACGGGACGCCTCATGCACACACCCCTTGCTCCTCCCACTAGGTTGCAAACTGATCCCCAAAGTACATCTACTGTTCTTGGATTAGAACTACATGAGTATTTGGCTGGTCTGATGGCAAGTGTATTGTTTATGTCTCATCAGATGCTAGCCCGGCAGGAGGGGTCAAAGAAGAACAAAGAAGATGACCAACAGCATGACTTACAACTATTCCCAAGCCCCCCGCGTTATACCCGGGTGATCTAATTATTGTGAAAGGTTTTCAAGGACATGCCACAAACCTTGGTTTTGACGGCCCATTTCTAGTGGAAAATACCACCCCTACAGCCATCAAGGTTCAAGGCAGACGAGGTTGACTTCACCTTAATGACATTAAACCCTACAAAGGCTAGAGCGCCCTGTCGGCAACCCGTGAAGCGTAAGAAAAGGTGGAAGTAACGAGGGTGATGATGAGGCAGGCTACAATTAACAAATTGCAGCTCACAGGTGAGCAAACATAAAACACTGCCCTTTTCTTACCAGAGGAGCTATATCTGCACATGTCACTGAGTGAACACCCAATGCCACCCCTGCCAGGATTATTCCAGGCAACCTTTTCCTATATAGTAAATTCTTACCCGTGTAGAGGAGCAGATAGACACACCTCCATCATATTGGAACAGCAGAAGAAGAGCCCTATGTGGGACACCAGGTATAGTCCCAAAACCACATCGAGTGAATGAGAGACGACATGCACTCAGACAACCATATTGAATGTGACCTCGCTTTGAGAGGGTGGAAGGATATCTGCACACACCATTGGACATTGAAGAGCTATAAGTGAAATCGGACAAGGGCCGAGTGACGTCATAAAGGAATGATATGAAGACGCACAGACACGATATACAAATACCTAAAGAATTAAGATATAACTGAAGATAAACCTGTAATTGAATATGAAGAAATCATGTGCACCAAAGTAATTAGTGAGTATAGATTAAGTGAATGTACTTACACAGAAATGAAAGGCAGACAAGAAATATAGAGGCTTGCTGCAGAAAGGCAGCCATGATAAAAAGATGGACGTCAGACTCGTGTTAAAACCAATCAAGCTACCTCAGAGGCAGACCAGGACTGCAGAGTTAGAAGATGCTGGAAAATAGCTTTATGTAGGAATGAAGAGGAGTCTATTGGCTTGGGATCAAGGATGCTACATTAAGGAATTATTGCAAGGCACAAAGGGAGTCAAGAGGATGAGCCATGTATGTTAGACATATTTCTCCTAGATTAAGCAAAGAAGAAAACATCTGCAAGTGGCAAGTATTGTGCAATCAAGGATGTGAAAAGCATATGCACGGTGGAGTGTGGAGTGATCAAGTCTCCAGAGGCCAAGAGGAGTAATAACACCCAGCACAATTAAATCAAATAGCAGTAAATAAAAGGTTGAAATGGACAAAATTGTGGTCTCCTCGCACGTGATTCAGAAGTCAAAAACAAGGGCTATTCATTAAGCTCTAGTTGAAGATAATGGTGCACCTACATGCCCTTGAAAGTCCCAGAACACAGAACAGGCTGTAAGGTCAACTACAAAGAAGAAGCCTTGGCTTAGGGCCTGATTGATGAGAGATGATGGACTAATTTGACAAGTGTAGTAGTCTGAGATTGCTCTCTGCACCTGAGTTTCGTTTTGCTTAAGTAATGCTAACCAGCTGAAAGTCCATGGTTGGGAGAGAATGCCAACCAATCAGAGGGTCCATTTAGCTACATGCTATACAATGTTGCACAGGCCAAACCGCTGCTGTTATTCTGCTATAATCTGTATTACAGGTATTTAGAGGTGGTTCAAGGTGCGCCTACCAGATAAGCGGCATCCAGTCATATTACTAATACTTATATGATATATATTATGTTCCCTTATCCAATCCCTCCATTCAATAGGTTTTACATTTTTCCACATAGGATGATATCATAGCTGATGTACATTAAGGTATAAATCCTTCATATAATCGAAATATAAGGCTGAGTGTGTGGACTACAGTGTGTTGTTCGCCATGTTGACCTACTTTATTTTAAGCTGATATTAAAGTTGGACTTTGCCATATTCTTTGAGTCTGTCTGGTTATTTGGGTCTGAGATAATTATTGGTAATTCTATCGAGCACACAAGCCGCTTTAAGGTGCTAGAGCACAACCAGTTCTCCGATCCCAAAACATCATGCTGCTGACACTCTGTGAAGATCCCAAAACCTATCCTATTGTCCAGAGAATACTTATAGCAATTATTATACAATTCCTTTTGCACTAAGATTGTCCCGTACCATAAGTGTGCCAATTTTTGTTGCAGTTACACTAACAGCTGTAGTATAAAGAAGAGCTAAAATAATGAACAGTAATATCATTGAAAAAAAAGAAGGGAATATTTACCTTTGTGGGATATATGCTCTTTGCACGCAGACAGCCAAACATGCATGCACCTTTCCAGAATGTGGACACAGTTGCAACTATGCTTATAGACACATTTTTTACATTCTGTTTCTTTTATTTCTTTGTCCTTTTTGTCTTACAATAATTGGTTTCTTATCGAGCATCCCAACCAGAGCATAGTAATAGGACCCCTGTTCCCATGGTGGATGAAGTACATTTCCAACCTGTCTCTCTTATCACTAGCCAGAGGGAAACCCTAAAAAGAAGTGCAATTGAAGATTCATCATGTAGGTGGCTATATGACCGGCATGTGGTATCAACACATGTCTCGAGTGGGGAGGGAGTCGTCTGATGAGAGCTGTTATGTGTGTTCTCTCATTCCCTATTCCATGAGTGCTTCCAGGGCATTTGCGGTGACAGACGAGCCTACATATGATGCCCACTGTTTAACCCATCTAGCACTATGCACATCCCGAGGACAGTTCAATGCAAGGTGGGCCACCCTACGATGGATGTCAAAGAGCTTGTTTCCCGATGAAGATAGTTACATAGAAACAAAGACAATGATGAATGACCTAAACATGAAGAATAAAATGATACAATACATATTGAAAGGCCCAAACAAAGGAGACTCCACAATAGTAGATAAAAGGTTGTTGCAGTGCCCAAATATAATAGGAAAGCCAACACTGGGGGTGCATGGGTGCTGGTAGAGACCACAACTACTAATACATGGGCAGTTATACACCACAGCGGGGTGGGTTGAGGGGATGATGGGCTGTAAAGCACAGGCATTCCTGACAGTACCGGTGGCAGTAGTATAGAACGCAAACAATGAATGTCTCAATCAATGGACCAAATACTGCAAATATTCACATGAATAGAAGATGAGGCAGGGCCTGTATACATATTACCTGTGAAGAACGCTGGGATATCGACCCTGTGAAAGAAGGGGAAAACAAATGGTGTAAATGCATTTTTTATGTACTCGGCATGAAGATATGCACCACAGTATTAGTGGATGATTGTTGGGCCTGTTGGTCCAGAGCATACATGAAACTTCACACAAATTGGGGAGGATTGTCTTTCATGGTACTAATAAGCATGCCCACATTGGTGGTGCCCCAGAGATACTTACACATTGCAGACTTCCCAAAAATACCTATTTGTGAAGGAGAAGATCCCCAGAGCTTAAACAAACTAAGCAAGGGAGCAATTATAGCTCCAAAAAGATGGAAAATGTGCTTCAGAAAATTGAATGGGAACACAGGCTGTTTAGCAGGGTGAAGTTGTTCTTTGCCCCCTTGATCCCAGGGGTGCAGACACATGCCAATGCTAAATGGTTACAGATCATCAGATGGGATCTGCTACAAACAATGAATTTGACAGTGAAGGGCTTCAACACAATAAAGGAAGAGCTAAGGGCCATAAGACTGATGGTCCTCCAAAATAGGTATGTCCTGGACCTAATAACAGTAATGGAAGGTGGGGTTTGCACAACAATTGGAAAATATTTCTGTACCTATATACCTACTAACAACGAAGAAAATTGAACCCTCACAGAAGCCATAACACTACTGATCAACCTACAAACAAAAATGATCAAGGAGGTAGAAGAAATAGGGAATGATGATTGGTTCATATATTGTTTCTCCTAGACCCCCTTCTGATTGGCTAATGCATACAAGGTACTAATAGCTGCACTAGTTCTGATACAATTAGGATTCTGCATACTGAGAATTATTATGAAGCAAAGTCCTACTGTCCCTACAGGGTCTAAATTCTATTATCCCTCAGACCCCCCATAATTACGTGGGGTGTTGGGTATTCTGCAAACCAAATGGAGAATGCTGCTATATGACCCGGAGTATGGACATAAACAATTTTGGTGACCTGAGGATAGTGACAAAGATATGGACTACAAGGGATCTCACTTGGGAGAGGGCCCTCTGAGAAATATGGTCGAGATCTCGCCCAGAAGCTGGAATGTCTAGAGACAGATAGATGCATCATCTGTAGCATCAGCCCCTCCCCCACCTCGATATCGAAGGAACGATGAGAGAGCGCCATTCATGGAATCTTTACTGACCTAATGATGAGGTAATCGTAGAAGAGATTGACATGCAGAACCAAGAAGAACTGAACTTGCTGTGACCAGGGTGTTGAAGCAAGTGATGTCTTCAGTGAAGCTGACACACATAGATGCATTAGACATGAAACAGACATACATCCACCATGAATTTGCACGAACAATAGGTCAAACTTCACTTAGACACGAAGAAAATGCTTGTACTCAATAGGTTAGAAAGCATATACACTCTATACGCTGAAAAGAAGCCAGCTGCTCAGCCCCTGTCAGGGTTACAGTGGAAAGGGGGGTTTTGTTGGCACAAAGGAAACGGAAGATAATGCCATGGGAAAAGACATTTCTCTTAGATTAAGTCCAGGAAATAACAACTTGTCGAAAGGTCAGATGCTCATTAATTAGGAGATAATATTGAAGGAAAGTAGCTTGACCAAGTCTCTAGAGGACAGGAAGGGTAAAAACACCCATAACCAAATGGACGAAAATCCCAGTAAAAGGTGAGCAGAATGATTCAAAATGTGCTCTCGCCGCACGTGACCTGTAGTGTCTGTTCATTAAGGCAAGATACAGGAATGCACCTGTCAGCAACTCCTTAAAGTTTCTCGCAACTACAATAACGAGACATGGTTAAGTTCATAGCTGGAATCCCTGGATCAGGCCTAGAGAATTTGAGATGGTAAGCTTTAATTGGGAAAATGGCCACTCAATGTCTCTCCCCCTTCCTGTACAGTTACTCATGTGTTGATGACCCTCCAACTAATCAAGGTTGAGAAGGTCCACGCCAACCAATCCTTAGCCTCAACTCACAATATCTCATAAGTAAATGCACTGGCCAATCCAGAGGTAAATAAATGACATGCATTCCCTATTAGCAATTTAGAGGTGGTCCCAGGTGGAGCCATTAGCCAATGAAAAGACTAACCCCTATAGCTTCCATATGTATACAATTCACTTAACCAATCCCCGTACCTCATAGTTTTTTTTGGAACCAAGATTGTGACATGACATCAGTGATGACGAATTTCTGTTTTTAAACCATTGTCATGCTCGACAACGCTGGGAGCTCAGAGGATTGTTACTTATGGCTGCCCCTGTTTTACATAACTGATGAATAAAACAGACCTTTGTCATGTACTTTGACTCTTCCGTTTATTGGGTCCAGGATTTCCCAGCCTATCTGCTCTGCTTAAGGGCTTGGATTTCCCGCTCTTCCATTACAACACCATATGCCGTTTACAGCATTAACAATACCAATGGCAGTTATGAAAGCACTAACATGTTAAAGGATTTTAGAGTATTAAACAAGACACGCAGACTAGAAAACACTTTTAGTGTGCAGAATTGACATTTGAAATTAAATATAATGTATGCCATGTCCTCGCTTACAGTTCTTAGCAGCTCAGAGCATGGATGTAATTTAACCAAAATGCCAGAGTTAGCGGAAGTGACATCACACAACCCTTGACCTCTGATGACATCACAGGAAGTGATGTCATTTGACCCCCCCCACCCCACCCCGAAGTGACATCACGAGAAGTGATGGAATACAACATTTCACCCCTTGACAAAAGTGGCATCACATAGCATTGTTTCTAAGTACAATATGAAAAATATGGTTACAATATCACTGTAAAGTTATATATATTTCATACAAGAATGGATTACCATATGTATCATTAATATCAGTGCGTATAGGCTCATATTACCAAATGACTGTGAATATAAGCAGACCGCGAAGGCCAAGCGATAATGATGTGGTATTATATAGCACTTGCGCTTAAAGAGTTCATATATAACAAATATACATACAATATTACCCAACCTGTGTTGGTACTCATTTATCAACCTCGGCAGGATGAAAAGCTGAGTTGACCCTACCGGGAGTCGAACCTGCAGATCGCACACACAGTGCAGCAGCGAGCGCTCAACCCAGTGAGCTATCTTACCCACTATAGCTATCAGAAAACCAGCCAAAGCAGAAACAAAGGGCTGCATGCTGCTGGCCACAGCCCAGGTGCCTCAATTAAAAAAAAAGTTGTATTTTTATTTTTATTTTTTAGGGGTAGCAAGGGAGACCACTGGGGTAGCAAGGGAGACCTCACGGGTCACAGGTGCGACCTCTGGCGGCCCCTAAAGGACGTCCCAGGCTCAGAGGAGGACCATGTTTGACTGCAACCTCTGCCATTTGCATAGAAAGTGAGGGATTCCATGGCCGTTTTATCTACCAGCGTGGCGTCCAGGGCTGGCACAGTGTGGACTAGAACTCTGGCACTCTAGTTGCGCTAGTTCTTTATTAGAACCTTGTGGATGTGGGGCACTGTCAGCAGTAAGGGCAAATTATTCAGTTCATCAGGAATTTGTTTTGATCAGACTGTCAATGAAGGGGGAGGAAACCCACCATGGAACACTGGAGGTGGGATAGCCAATGGGGAACTGATTTGGATGTTACAAAGTGTAAGAATTTGCATCAACCAATTAGGAATGAGAATCTGGATAACCCGATTATTAGGTAATTGTCAATAGGGGGTCATTAGAGTGGTCAAGAGGATGTGGATAGGCTAAGAAGGCTAAATATTGTATATATTTCTATATGGGACAGCAGCCACTGTCCAATCAGTGAATGTGAATGTATATGTATCTTGAAACATAGTCACAGAAATTATGTCAATCATTCCTATAAAAGCTGCCATTTAATGATGAAATGGTGTATGATTTTGAATTGTTCCCGGCCGAGGCTGCATGTAATAAACTTTTTTTTTACTTGCTACTTGTGCACTTTCTATTGGCTCATTGGATTGATTTTTTTATTAAACAGGTTTTTAGGCCTACTTTACATTTGGTGACCCCAACATGAATCCAGGCCCATTCAAGGGGCGACGAGCTCCTCCACTGCACTTTCCTGTGTAAGTGGCATCTGCCTGCAGGGAGCAGAAATGTGCGCACACCAAGAGAAGGCCTGCAAGCGCCAGGGTTAGCTGAAGGCTTGCCTGATCGTTGGATGTCCAGTGCTGCTCCTAGGTGCACAAGCTCTTTTGAGCCTGACAGATGGCATTGGTGGTACTCAGGAGAACATGCAGAATGAGAGTGCACCTGATGCAAGAACAACAAATGGGAGAGTGAGTATTGGAATGAGTGATGTAAGGAGTCAGAAATGCGAGACAGACACAAAGGTAACATTTTCTCACAAGATGCCATTTTATTAAATAACAAGGGGTAAGACAAATGCCTCTCTTTCCCTAGCCTGACAAACTAAGACTAAAGTAAAATGACCTAGTATCCAAAAGGTATCTGACCCTCACACTAATTTACATAACAAAATTATACAAGGTTTGGCTGTCTTAAATTCCAAAAAATAACATATCAATTCAAACTCAAAATCTTTATTAATTACTCCTTGTGACCAGGGTTGGACTCCCTTCCCCTGGATCAATGCAGGAATACCTTGAGCAAAGTTCAGATTTAAGAAAAATGCAATAGTTCATCAAGGTGAGGTGATGGAGTCAACACTTATTTTCCAACACATATGTTTGCCACAGCCACAGTACATCTTCTCCTTTCCAGGCACACTCATCTGCCAGGACTAACTACTATTGGTCCCTTTCCTGGTTCACTCGCCTGCCAGGATAAAACTCCTACTACTACCATGGTAGTCTGTGGTAATGCTTGTTTCAAAACTCTCCACACCCGGATTCTGAGCAAGGAGTTTTATACTTTTGCAACCTCTTGGCTGCTGGCAATGTAGGTTACAATGGTCTCACAACTGGTATCCCTTGTTAGGAGGGTTGCACCCAGTTTGCCTTGGTATCACTCTTCTGCAGCTTTGGAAATGTGGGTTACAACGTCCCCAAATTGGTATCCCTTGTTAGGAAAGGTGCACCAAGTCTGCCTTGTTATTTTTCTTCTGCGCTTTGGCAATGCGGGTTACAATTGTCCCCTAATTGGTATCCCTGGTTAGGAGAGTTGCGCCCAGCCTGCCTTATTTCATGTATTTGATATTCATAATCATTAAATTCACCTAACAGTCTCTTTCGGAGCTCCCCAGGTCACCTGCTTCAGGCCAACTCCCCGGTATGCCTTTGTGCCTTCTTCTAACTCATGGGTGCTGTTGCAGAGCTATTCTGTTCCTTCTAATTTCCTGCCCACTCCGGTCTGACTGCCACGGTATGTACCAAAGAACTTCACGGGGTGTCGGGGAGCTCATCTCCCACACAGCGTTGCTTTCTTCAGAGTTGCTTCCCGCTGTACATTCTCTGCCCGGCTAAGCTTCCTCGGCTTCCACATCTCCCACACATTGTTCTGCTGCCACCACTACTGCACAATCAGCCTCTCCTTCCTTTACCTGCACCTGACACTCATTTACATATTTAAAGTTCCCTCTCAGGTGATTTCTGAGACAGCAACTAGACCTCTCATTATGCTTCATCGCCTCCGAAGCCCTCTTCTTCATCCCAGTACCAGAAGCATTATGGAACTTGAAGTCCATAATGTTTTTGTTCTTTTTATGATTAGTTAACTGAAAGTTGTCAAGTTTAGTGGAGTTCATTAAAAGAGTTAGTGTTTTACCCTTGTGGTTTGGACCTCTATATAAGGCAAAGTCATAACAGGTAGAGGGATATTAACTTCTTCAACCCACAATGAACCACTTTTATTTCTGGTTAATAGAGTTTTCATATTTTGTGCTTTTGGTAGTTCTAAACGAGGGAGACTTACATTGACAGAATGCCATTAGATGTTTAGGCATTAGGGGAAGAGGATGAATACTGTGCCTCTCCTAGCAGAGTTAATGCTTCCCTCAGGGTTAGGATCAGGTAGCGGCTGCCTTCCCCAGGCCGCATGGGAGGAGACTTTAGGCTGGGGTTTAGTGATGTCTCTGCATGATTCATCACAGTGCGCAGTGTGAGTGGGAGTGAACCACGTGGTGTATATTCTTTACATATTGAGTAGAAACAGAGAAGACAGCACCCGCAGAGAGGGGCAGTGACATCACAGTAGTAATAGTAGTAATAATGAAGAGATATATCTGGGAATGTTGGCCAAACTGTTCCTGGTGAGCCAATTACCCCGCAGGAGAAGGTGAATCTTTCTCTGCGGCCTAGTTTTCTAACTACTGTAAAAGATTGCTTTTCAAAATGCATTCTATTTTAAAATGGCTCAAACTCCAGCTGCTTCATGCTGGCTTGCCAATGTGTATTTCTATATGTTGCCTACTATTTTCTATGACTATTGTCTATTATACTTCGATGAACAAAGTTTCAACTATAAGAAGGGCAATGTGTCTCCTCCCTTTACTTATAAGTCTATCTATTTCTACTGCACTGCTGTGCACTAGTCACCTCTTGCAGTACTCTACACATGTTGCACTCTCAATATGTTAAATGCTTCAGGTTTCTAAGCTGTATTTCTTCATTAACTGCTCTCAGAAATGCATCTACCCCTTTATCAGCTTCGCCTAAGGCCTATGCGTTGTGTATACCAGCAAGGTGGCTGACCTTCTATGTAGGTCATGTGTCATACTAGCGAGATTTCCTTAACTTGTACTTTCTCTCATGTTTGGGGCATTGGATTTGAACCTTAACAAGGCCTTCCAGACAGAGTCAGTTCAGTGATGAAGCACAATTTGTTTTCCACTGCTCCTCAATCTTTCCAATTGGGTTTCAATGCTGCTTGTGAATACTGATCTTATGGTCCCAAATGTTTCATCTTTTGAAATGATACTCACTGCTCCTTTCATCATTTCCACTCAACGAAACAAAGTCAATCAATAGGTTAAAAATGTATTCAATTTGCTCGGACCTATAACTTTGCACAGGCCATT
This sequence comes from Ambystoma mexicanum, assembly GCF_040938575.1. NCBI lineage: Eukaryota > Metazoa > Chordata > Amphibia > Caudata > Ambystomatidae > Ambystoma > Ambystoma mexicanum. The sequence goes on from NC_090931.1 coordinate 96,666,013, forward strand.
ACTGCTTTATTCAACGTACTGGCTCGAGTATGATTGCTATTAACACCCTGGGGTTTTAATCCAGGGTGCTGATTGCATTCTGTTCGAATGAACGGCATGCCTCCTACCTGCATCTCATTCATTGAACAAATACTCACCTTAAAAGCTCGCCATTTGAAATGGAGGTGGGGCACCATGCAGACCCCCTCTTCCATTTCTATGGCTGCCCAGGATGTGGGAGCAGTGGCGATGATGATTCAGTCGCCAGAGGAATCAAGTAAGTGGCGTGCGGTGGGAATGGGGAGAAGGAGCGGAGACATTACATGTCTCTTTCAATCATTAAATTAACTTATTTGCATTCTCATATTTGATATTAAAATACAAGTCCATTTTTTCCACATTGGTTAAATCCATCTCTGCTCTAATGACACGTCCAGTTTGGAGTACCAAGCGAAAATTAGTGAACTATCAACCCCACTCAATATAGTTTACATAACTTAATAAAAGGTTCCCTAGAATATACCTGATAAGAGGAATAAAGCGTGTTCAGCCTACCTACTAAAGGAAGCCTTTTGTTTAGGATTTTCTGATTAGCACAAAACTCTGAATTAGAGGTTGCGGTGTGTAAAGACTGGAGGGGGGTATTTGTACTTCTGCCCTGTATATGGTAGGGTAAAGGCACAATAAACCCCATCCAGGGCTCTCAATTTAGTAGCAATGGACAAGCAGCCAGGCGTATGGATTCAGGAGGTGATACGGGCAGGTACCTAAGTACAGTGAGTCCCCAAGCCCCCACAAAGGAATGTCCACACACTATGTGATAACACAGCTTCTTTAAATAAAATAGGATTCCCAAATGTATATACATTTATATAATATCACTTTGTACTTGGAAATAGTTATTCAAAGAATGGCAAATATATACACTCTGTGGTATCACACAATACTTAAATTCAGTAATAGGTGCACTAAATGCATGTGAATTCTTAAGTGAGGTGTATTGGCATAGAATAGGGAAGAGGGGTAGTTTAGTTGTGAACAGTGGAAGAATGCTTTCTTTAGATTAGATATACAATTTTGTGTGAAGATCCCCCCACCTGGGAAACCTGTAATGGAAAAGTTAGGGAGTAACTTATCTTGTCTTTTACAGCCCAGTCCAATAATGTTCAATAACCTTCTTCTTTCTTTAAAAGATTCTATCATGCCAAAGTACCTGAGAGGCCACATGAGAACAGGATCCAAGACGAATCCTGACGCTAAAAGATGCTCTTCCTCATCACAGTACCTTTGGTGCCTTGGCAGCTGAAGTGCCAGAGTTTCTCGGCTTCAATTGACGATTTCCTCCATGGAGGGACCCCTCCTTCGAAGAAGGATCCACTGGGATGCTGAGTCCACAAGAAAAAATGTAACCAAAGTCTTTCTGAAGTGCAGCAGTTTCACTCTTCTCAGTGCTCTCCTTTGGTCTAAGATTTCTCAGACTGTAGACGTCCTGTGAAGATGAAACTTGCTATGGGCTCCTTAAAGGCTTAGTAGATGAGAGTAAGACCCCTGGGGCCCTTCGATGACTTCTGGCAGCGAAGGGGCATAGGTCCCTTTTGGTGGCGGGTTTCGGAATATCCCGGTTTTCCTCCTTTCGATTCTTCAGAGCTGCCGCGGCAGCACGGACCTCTGGATGGCTGCTGGTGACTTGGACCCAACCATTGGAGTGGACCATGGACATTGACCAAGTGTGGACCCTCGGGACACCTTTGTTAGCTTCTGGTGGTGGGAAGCCCAGCGGCGGACCTTCCTCTGCACTCGGCGACTCTCTACTCTCTCTGGCGGGAAAAAGGGGTCAGTGAGGATGGCAAGGATGTCCTTTGAAATGTCCTTAGACAGTTTGGAACTATTGCAGCTCTGGGTGTCCAGCAGCACTATGCCTGGGTACCCCCTCTTCTGGGTGGTAGACACCAATGGACTTCTTTGACATTAAATGTCTGGGCATTCTTCTTAAGGACTCATGAAGACCCCTTCTCTGGACAGCCGGCACGCAGGATTGGCTTCCAGGGCACTTTGGTTGAAGTATAGTAGGTTGCATGTTGGTTCCTCCTAGATCGAGAAGAGGTCTCCTTTGCAGGTCATGTATGAATAAGTCCTTGGAAGAACACGGCAGCTTTTGGATACACGAAGAAAATGCAGCAGCAGACTTCTCCTCCAGCTGGGATTCAAGGAAAAGCTTCTTCTTGCTTCAGCTTCGACTTCAGCTTCTGAACAAATTGGTAAGTGAGAGGTCCCCAGATATACACATCTGTTCTCCATTCACTCTGGCTGAGCCAGGCTCAGTCAGCCAATCACACAGAAGGGAATTCATGCAGGCAGGCAGCCAATCAGGCTCACAGTCATTCAGGCCATTCACTCCACCCATACACCCATAACAAAGAATGTGGATTGGGGTAAGTACCCAGCCTTTAAGCACACTACACTTCATTCATGTCAGTTTCAGTCGGGGCTGTCTCATACATTGTGTCACACACACAGAAACCAGACAGCCACAACACAGAATGTGAGTTCACGTCAGACTCCATTCATACGGGTCCCACCTCTAAGGAAAGGCTCCAGTCAGTCTGACAGGAGGCAGCCCTAGAGCCATATATGGTATGTCCACCCAACAGCCGGTCAGGAGGAAGGGACAGAGTCAAGGCTTCCCAGGACTTTGGGAAACAAGGTAAATGGCAATAGACCCCAGGATGTCACAGGGGTTATCTTGCCTTCCTGCAGGAATCCATTGATTCTCATGGCAGGGCCTGGGCGTCCCAAAATGTAGGACATTCAGAGCCCCTGCCAAGTCAGCATGCAGCTACCACCAGACCACATCTTGCTCCGTAGGCAACACACAGATGCCCAGATATGCATATAAGGGGTACAAGGGTGTACCCCCACCCATGGGTGCCATAAGTGTATCCCATGGGTGTTGTTCACCAAAAGGAAAACATGAAGAGCTGCACTGCCAGAGGTCCAGCTGGACCTCAGTGGCAGAAAATATAGAGAAAACACACACAGAGAAGTTGTAGGACAAGGACTAGGAGGTCCTGTCCCTCCATAAGGAAGAATCATGTTTAAATCTCTTACTATGGTTCACCGCTGCTTATACGGCAATGCACCAGCTTACCTCAAAAAACATTTCAATTGGTATACCCCTACTAGGCGACTCAGATCCTCTAATACAGGACAACTACAAACCTCCACAACTAAAAAACAGCACGGACTTGGAAAAGCCTTTCCGACTCTAAGTATAAAAAATGGAACGAACTACCCATCACACTGAAGCTCGAGTCCAACTACATTTCCTTCAGAAAAAAATTTAAAACATTTCTTTTCAACTAAATTCGCGAAACAGGTTAGTCTCTCCTGAGGAAATCGGTCAATTCACTTGTGTCCTGTTCTCACTACTTGTTGTCCTGTCTCTTTATTAGCGCTCTGATGCCCGCGGGCTTTCAGTGCTTTATAAACAAATAAATAAATAAATAAATAAGGCATTTCGACCATCACACGGTGTTAAATATGAAAGCTGAAACCTTGGTTATTACACCCACAGGTATGCATAAAACCTAAATGCAATTACAACTGTTTTGTTTCTTCAAATTACATGATTTTCGTTTTATTGATAATAATTTCTATATTCTTTTGCTGAGTGTATAGATGAATTTTATTTACACTACGCTGTAGACGAATCAGCGATCGAGCAAATGAAATGAAAACAACAGCATCCACCAACCAAGTACTCTTATGGCTTCATATCTTAGGTGGAAAGTTAGCAGTCACCCCCAAAGTACCATTCATGTCAGCCATAAAAAGATTCAACAAACTCAGGGTAGACGCACCCCTGCTTGAGTACTCTATACATGGATATGTTATTTGCAAACAGTTGAACAACACTCAATCTGAGAGCAACAACCATGTAGGTATATGACAACATTCATCATTTCAGTAAACCTTCACCAAACCGACAATATTTAAAAGTAATCCATAAATTGGTCGTGTTTAACCTATCAAAGGCTACAGAGAAGTCTGGAAAAGCAAAATAGACAGGCATGTTGCTTCATAATGTTAATTGTGAAGCTACTTTCCAAACAGCGCCCGCACCTTTATGGAACCCAGTTTACAACAGCCATAATATCTTAGTGTTAATATCCCCTTTCATCAAATGCTGCATGAACATACCTGACAAATTAAATCTTAATAGTAACATCAATCAGACCTTTGGGCCTATAGTAGTTCAGTTCTCCACCACTTACTTAATTAAAAACTGGAATAATATGTGACTTTATCCAGAAGGATGGAAAAACTGATTCGTATATGCTGTAACCATATAGAACAAGTAATATTTCAGACCATTGATAGGCATGTGCTTTAACAACTATATTGGCCAGACCATCTTGGCCTGGTGCACTTGAATCACTAACTCTTAGGATATCATTTTTAGAAAAAAACACCAATACAATTAGACAGTGGTTTATAGAAAGAAAGCGGTCTGCTCCTTGTCAATATGGGCATAGGTTTTGGAAAAGGTATGTTTAGAAAGAGGATTAAATTGATGAAAATATTAAACAGTCCCAGAAACCACAGTCCAAAATGTTCATGAATCATTTGGACTGTAGGTGGCCAGCATTTCTTGCCATTTCCTTATAAGAAATATTTGCTTGTTGGAAATTAGCCAATTTTATAAAATTGTTTAATACAGGCTCATTCTCTAGTAAACTGAGTCCCTGTTAACTGAGAGTCCCTTTTCGCAGGAATACTTTCCTTTCTTTAATGTTTGCATCAGAGCATTTACTGACTGATTTGTAATCACAGGGTCCAGGGGTGGACTGGGAACCAAAAGAGGCCCTGGAAATAATTGTTAAAGTGGCCTCATATTACACATTTTCAGCAAGCCCAACCCTTTTCCTATGAGAACCTTTGGAAATACCACACGAAAGAGGCCCAGGTTGCAGAGGCCTAGCGGGAAATCTCCAGAGTTTCCTATAGGCCAGTCCAGCCCTGACAGGTTCAAGCTGAGAGCCAAGCATCTCAAACCTACAAGCTCATTCCTGAATGAATTAAAATAAATGTTGCCGTAAGGATTAAACTTATAAATTGGGTGCTGGATGAAGATCAATTAAAATTATGTATAATTATTTATATTATTTACCCATTTAAAGGTGTATACATTTAGAGCTTGGTTTTTATGACAGCTCAGCATATTCAAACTATTTAAACTAGAAGTTATGCGAGAAGTAGAAAGGTATTTATGGGTAAGGGTGCTAGCAATGGGCACGTAATTACTAAACCTCTCCAGAAGAGCTATCAAACTATGAGCCATCTTTTCCATACTAAAAGTCATTTTTTTCTTGGTAAATGCAAGGTCAGTAAGAGAACATATTGATGAAGTTAGAATTTTAATTTGGGAGGATAATCTTGAACTCCCTTATTTATCTCTGAGATCCGAAGCACAGGCAGCCATTTAACCGTGCAGCACTTTGGCTAAACGGGCTGCCTATTGGGTGTTTTGCTCTTTACTTAGAATCAAAAGGAGAGGTTGGGTAACCCAGTCCTTCTTCTGTTTCTGAGTATAGAGCATACACCCAGCAAACAACCCTTTCACTGAAGGAGCTTCATGGTTAAAGGGTTGCCTGCGGGAAGCGGGGTTAACTGGCCCCCGCATGCAGTGTTTTAACCATGCAGCTCCTTGAAGGAAAGGGCTGCCTGCTAGGTGCTGGCCCCACATTAAGACACAAAAGAAAAGCTGGGGCACAATGGTGTCATACTTTTGGTGCTCACAGCCTCTCCTTTTGGTTCTTAATCAGAGGTACTACCACCCAAACGGGCTCAGAGCCTGTGATTTGGAAAAAAAGGAGAGCTGAGGGTACCAAAGGTAATAATGCCACTGTGCCCCAGCACTCCTGCTCTTACCAGACCCCCAATCCACCCCCAATAGGTGAGGGGTGTGGGTGGGTTTAGTTAGGGTGCGTGGCCTAAGTACACCCACCGATACTTAGGCCACACACCCTAACTAGGACCCCCCACCCACCTCGCTTTGGCCTCCCACTAAAAGCACTGGTAAGCAGTGGGCTTTGTTGTGGGGGCCAGCTATTGGCATTGAGCTGACCCCATTGGTGCTATGGATATCTGCACCATTGTTGGAGCCCCAGTGCCTCAGGGGGTTGCCGGGGAGCACCCTGTCTTAGGTGGGGGAAGGGCAGGCCATGCCCAGCACGTACGGACCCTGGCCACCGTACTGGCAAGATGGCACCATGGCCTCTAGGCCCGTGCTCACAGGGTGTGGGCCTGCAAGCTTAAAGGAGACACAGAGTCAGTCATTCCATTCTTCGAGTCTGCGGCCGTTCTGCCCCAAATGACTGCAGTTGCTCCTTTTATTAGCTCAGGCCATGACACAGTCATGGCCCATCTTAAAAGGGCAATACACTTGGGAGGGCCACACATAACATTGCCCGTCTTAAAAGGGCAATACCATAGCTCTCAACTCACCCGCTTTTGGCGGGTGTCACCCACCTTGCAAGCAGCGGAATCACCTGCCAAGTCCCTTATACGCACATTCACTTCTATGGGCTCTGACCTGCCAAAAAGAAAATCGGGGGTTTTCACCCACCTTGGTACCACAAAAGGTTGGGAACCATACCTCTCAACTCACACGCTTTTGGTGGGTGTCACCCGCCTCGTAAAGGGCTGACTCACCCGCCAAGCCACCTGCACGCCCATTCATTCCAATGGGCATCTCACCCGCCAAAAACAAAATCGGGTGATTTCACCCGCCCTTGCAACACAAATGGCTGAGAGCTATGTTGGGAACTATGGCAATACACTTGGGAGGGTCACACACCACAGGCTTGTGTGGCATATTCTCATACATGCCAACCCTACCGACTTAGGCGGGAGACTCCCAATTTTCCTGTAAAAAAAGTTATTTTTTTACTGTCTCCCACCTAAAATATCCCTAACTCCAATGCAATTGAATGGGGAAATGTCATGCTCCCGATTTTCGTGAACAAATCTCCCTCTCAAGGGATCTAAAAGGTTGGAATGTATGTATTCTTATATTTTTAAACTCAACAAACAAGTGATCGTTGCTTGCAAGCATAAGCAATTCTAAAATACCCCTCAACTAACCTGCATTTGATACTACCTATAATGCGGAACACTTGCCTTAATAATGTTTATATACATGTGTTTACTTTTGGTTTGTCACTGAGCTATCACATATTGGTAGGACCAATTGTTGGCCATGTTTACTTATTTTTTTTTAAACGGAGATGCATCTATTTGAAGAAAGTAAGAAGAAGATACATCAATGATCCGGTGAGTCCGTCTTTGGTGTCGGCGCCCTGGCGGTTTTAGTCTCTCTTTCATGTCCATGGCCTGGAGTCCCTTGTCCGCCCTCTGTGTCTATGCCACCTGACAGCAGCCGCTACTGCTGATCTCTGGCCACTGTGTTGGGGTCCGGTCTCCGGGCGGTGTCACTGCAGCCACGGGGGGCGGAGGGCGCCTACGGGAGCAAGGCGGGCACAGTGCCCCGGCCATGACGGCGGAGCTGCAGGCCGAGGAGAGCGCGGTGGAGTCCGGCGCTGCGGTGAGTGCGCTCTGGGAGATGGGGGAAGAAGTGACAGTTACTCGGGGGGAACACGCAGCCCACTACCCCCTGTGCCCAAGGATTCTTCCTTCTGCCCCAGACACCACCACCCACCTAATGTGTCACCCCGTCACCTGCCAGGGGCAGCCCTGGCTATCCCATGTACCCTCCCACCTTAGATGACCCCCCAGTCCTCTATCACCCGCAGTAAATGCCCTCTTCACTTTATTTTATTTTTACATATCACCTGCTACCCTCTCATAAGACGAGCACTCCTAAATACCTGGCAGCTAATCCCCAGAATCCACCAATCGGTGCCATACCCCATCAACGTGCCCCCCACTCCCCAATTAATAACTGCCCTTTATTCGGTGTCTTTGTATCTCTCCCTGCTACCCCCATACATGTGCACCCATGGCTCTTATCCCGAGTAAGTTTTGTGCCCATAATACCTGCATGACGAATGTCCCTGGCTCTTACCCATACATGCCCACAGCTGTCTACTCCCTCGCCGCAGTGAGTGGCACCCAACCCTATTTACTGCCCTGGTTTGGTTGGTATCCGCTCAACAGGCACTCCCTACCACCTGCCCTATTGTAACTTCAAACGGGGAGTTGGCATCCCTGCCTCGTGGCAATAGCCCCTGGCGTTTCTTGTGACGCCTGACAGGAGTAATTATAATCTGTCACCCTGCTCTCAATCATTGACCCCCGAACCTGACCATATTTCATGCATGACAACACTATCTATTAGGGAGAGCCTAATGCAGGCTTGGTTCCGACTTTGCATTCTGGGACTTGCAGACCTGTAGTGCCCCCACCCCATTATAAATCCATGACTACAAGTGCCTTTAGCAAAGTTAAAGCAAGCACCTGACTACCGTCTCCCCAATGTATAACCTGCTGATAAGTGTTGCAGTATCCTGCTTGGCCCTGTGGGTTTACAGGAATGTGTTTTGCTGCTAAACGTTTTGCTTTAGTAAGAAGCCACTATAGACCCCACTGGGGCACGCATAGTTCTTTCAGCTCTTGGCGGCTAGTCTAAATCCTGGCAGTTCTGCTTATGATGGTGGAGCGGATTTAAAAGTTGCACGCTACTGGCCAATCATTGAAGTTGCTTTCACTCTGACATGAATGACAGGTTCACAGACTACACCGTTTCTTCCCGTCTTGTAAGCACTACCTTCTGGGAAGATATTTGCTTTCTTTGGAGCCAAACATATTAGCTTGCAGCCACTTCGAGGTGATATGTAGGCGGTACTGCCTGTGTACGCATTTGAAGTCAGTTCCATCTTGTTTACTTGAATGTAATAACCACTTTTTCTTCGTTTTTTTTTGTTTTATCCAACCATTCCTTGGCTCTGTCTCTTTCGACAGGTGGTTTGCTACTCCCAGATTATATCCCTGGGCTTTGCAGGGGCCACCTAAAAATGCCCCCTGATATAGTGGGCCCACTTTTCGTGGCTTCTCAGGGCGTATCTCATAGACATCGCACTATCAATCTTCCACTAATCCTAGTTTAGTTTCTTCCAAGGTACTAGAAACTAGGATAACTGGAAAATGCTTGTTAACCGAAGTTTTCAGGTTCCCTCTTTTTATGTTCGCATTGCATTTGAATGTCTGCCTACCACATTTTGCACCCCTAATTATTCAATCACATTCCCTTTACCTGACCACTTTTCTCTTTCACTAGCTTTTAGTTCTATGCGCCATTTAACTGTTTCTCCCACACCATCACTGTCCCTACTCCACTGACTGTGGTCTGGTATAGCCCATATAGATAACAAACCGCCAATGTTTTACAGTGGTGATAGGTGCCAGGAAAAAAAAAAGATTTTCATTATAACATAACTAAACATACCATACCAAGGATTTGACACATTGTGGAGAGACAGTGCATGAAAAATACTATATTTTCTAGCACCCGTGCTTATCCAAAAACCACGTTTACATCTGTAAAAATTTAAGCAATTGACTACCCCTAGCTTTATTTTGTAGTGTCCTTTTTAATGTGCTACATAAGACCAATTTAACTTGGTAGAAAGGCATATTAACGGAAGAGCTGTGCAATACAAAATCTAACAAGTATCAATATCATTATAGGGCCTGGTGGAATATCCGTGGTGCAATACACATATTCGACTGATGCACGTTCTCAAATGTAGGACTTTTGACTATACTGTTTCATGGGGTGAAAGCTAGGGAACATAATTTGCTTTGAGTTCAAAAATTGAGGACTTGGAGTGCCTGTTACAGACAGCATTTTAAGCAAGCAGATTGGATGTACCTTGGTACTCTTTTTGTTTTTACATGTATAGCATTACAAGTCAGGAATCCACACGTTGGACAGCAGCCTATTTCACTAGGTCTAATTTTGATCATTCTTAGCAGAGCATATTATTAGATATATTTGAAAGATTGCTAATTCATATTTTAATGTCTTCTCACAAAGATGCTGTTATGACATTTTGGGGATGCTTCAAGATATTCAGAATGGCACAGGTTATGAAAAATGTAGGAGCACTTTCAAATGCAGTGAAATAGGGGTGACTGGTGGGAGGAGAGCGCATTTTCTTCCTAGAGGCCAACACTTTCCTCTAATAAATGGGCTGGAGAAGCCTGGATAGACTTTCATATAATCATTGTGTTGCATGTAGTGCCATTACTTTGGTCCCTTTGTGGTTTGCTTGGATTTGGTGGTTATCTATACCCGAAATGGTGCTGAAATGCTCTGACTTTGAGTGGAGGACTATTAAGACCGAAAGAGTTTCCTGTATGCACTGTAGTCTTTCGGAGGGGGTGTGGAGGGGAGAGGGGAGCGTTGGGGGGTCTCTTCCTAGATGCCCAACAGCTGCTTCTGCAGTCGCCAGAGCCGTATTGACTCACACTGTAGACGTTAAAGACCATGATCCGAGTACAGTGGCATTTGTTTGAGTTGTTGATGAGCTGCACAGCACTTTGGTTTCAATAGCGCTGCATCATGGTCTCAGTTTAGAAAGGTTATTTCGGTTCGTCTTCTGCTGAAAGCTGATCTCTTCTGTCTGGATCCGTGCATCGTTTGCCATCCACTGTCGTATATGACGTAGTTATCTTGCCAGTCTTCAGTTAAGGGCCGCTAACTGAAGGTGGCAAAGTATGTACATTTCAACTGTCTTATCGACCACAGTTTTATATTTTGGCTGTACCACAAAGATATATAACATTTCCACCTTTACAAAGTCTGTCGCTTTTAATTTAACTTTAAGCATGCAAGAATGGCTGATGGCTCCACTTAACCCCCACCCCCCCCGTATCCCTTTATGTACAGCGATTCCCTCCTAGCTACATAAGCAATTTTATATATATTACACGGCCCGCGGTATTACACGGCCCGCGGTAGCGGACCTGTAGTTATGGTTAAGTTGCTAAACTCATAGGAGGAGCACTTTTTCGGCGGCTTATAACTTCGCTCCCCCTAGAGGAATCCTCACCAAACTTTGCAAAAAATATATATGGCCGGGTCTGAATTGTTTCGCCAAGTTGGGGCAGGTTTCGTACGGGGCAGAGGGGGGCAAAGTTATAGAGGGAGTCCCAATTTTTTTTTCCCCATAGACTGAATGGGGAAAAACTTTGCGCACAGCTATGGGCCGGACGACTGGACGGATTGTCACCAAATTTGTGGCAGGAGCGGGGGCTTGGGTCTTGTGTGTTTGGTGGCAATCCGACCAGTAGTTTTGTTGCAAATAACTGAAATGTACGTCCCAAAAAATTGTGATATCTGGGTCCGCTCTGCGGACAGAAGTGTCATATGCTCGTGGTACAGCGTGCTGTCGGAGAAGTTTGGACACGGTCAGTGGTTGACTGGAGGGAAGCGTGGTGTACGTCAACATTTTTGGGGAAAGCAGCCATGGTGTATCGTAGGACAGTGTGGCAGTGGAAGGGTCTGGAAAATGTAGCGTATGGAATTCGTTGGCGGCAATAAGGGAGGGAACGGGTGGGGGGAGTGAGAAGTGCTTAATGTGACATATGTAGGCGAGTACTGTGTGTGGTGATTGGAGGCAGCTGTCGTAAGGCCCCATAGCTTCTGCCACAACCTGTTTGCGACAATCTCTTTTCGTGGTGAGTGGTGGCAGGTGATTTGCAGAAGGGGGAGTGATTTGCACATGGCATAGGGTGGGTGGGAGCGCGGGTGCCTGTGCGGTGCAGATGGAATGTGGTAGTTGGCAACTTGGTTGCATGCATGAGTGAATGAAGGTGCGGTGGGTCCGTGGAAGGATTGGACTAATGGGTGCTTGGGCGAAGGCCGTAGGGTGTAAGGCATGCACTCGAGTGTAGGGCTGCAACACACCCACCGCAGGAATTCATGTTTGACTCTGCATTTGGTACAGGGGTGTGCTTGTATAGTATGGTATGTGCAGATTGGTTGCAGTAGGGCTAGTGTTGCGACCAGAGTGTGGGTAGGTTAGCAGTGACACAGTACTTTGTGAATGGAAGTGGGGACACCCATAGTAAGTGAATAAAAGTGCACAGGGGTGCAGGAGAGAGTGTTTTCTTTGCACATTATGTTCACTGTTGCAATTTGTTGCTGCGTGGCGGTGCGCAGATTGGGTAGGAGTGCTGGTGGCAGTGGTGTGGATGGTGGTAGTGGGTGCCATGGTGACATGCATGGTGGCATTAAGTTACAGTGGGTGTGTTCACGGTGTGTGTTTCCGTAGGAGCATCTAAACAAAACAAAAAAAAGGCTCTTTGAAGAGGCTCCCCTTACCACAAACCACCCCTACCCTGGTTGCAAGTTTTCCCTCATGGCCCGCACGAAAGCTACATCCGGGGACGGCCACGGAAATGGAACTCCTAGGGATTGTCCAATCACATGATTAGGGTGTGCGCCAATAGCAAGATGGACCCCTGCTTAACTTGTGCTGGCCCTCGATGTACTTGGGGACCTGCAGTGCCACGTTCGGTGCTTCTTGCCATGCTGGCCTATGGAAAAGGGACTGCACCGATTGTCCTATCAGGTGGTGCTCAGGGTGTGCGTCACAGGAAAGGGAAAAATATGAAAAGGACTCCTCCTGCTGTACTGGGGTGAGGCCCGCATTTCTTGGGAAACGGCAAGTGCCACATTCTGCGCTTCTTAGCAGGCTGGCCAATGGAAATGGGACTATGGCCTTTGGCCAATGAGGTGCTCAGGGTGTACGGGCAGGAAAGAGCTCCAATAGGGAGAAGGAATCCTACTACCTCACTGGGGTGCGGCCCTTGGGCTCATTGGAGAAAGGCACATGGCACACTAGCGCTTTTCACCATGGTGGCCAATGGAAAGGAGACTATGGCCAATCGGGTGCTCTGGGTGTGCGTCACAGGAAAGGGCAGCATTCAGTTTCCCCATTACTTTGTGTATTGCGGCTGGCAAACATGGCAAGACGTACAGTTTGCGTCGTGTGTGATGGCTTTGTGGAAGATCTGTGCGTGTATGCCCTCCAAGAAGACTTGTCTGGCAATTCGGTTTGGAGGGAGTGGACGCTTTGTGGTGTAGTGTCGAATCCTGCTGTTTCGGCAGAGTGCTTCTAGAATGTTGACGTGTGGTCTCTTCGGCAACTGTACATTTTGTGATCGTGTACTTTGGAGCCTTCTTTTTGGGGTACATGCCTTGTTCCCGTGTGTTTAGTCAACTGAAGATTACGATGAAAGCAGTGCAGCACATTTTTCCTACTGCCAAGGTGCTTTTCTCATGTATACCCCCCGAGAATAGTGTGGAAGTATTCCAAGGATTCCTGTCGCCAGCCAGAGGTCGGAAGGGGTCTCATCAACAGAAGCATGTGTGACTTTGTGAGTGCCGCTGGGATGTTCTCTTGTCAGAATGAGAACATTGGTTCGCAATACATAGGCAAGGCAAATGGCATGCCTTTGTCGCACAGTGGCAATGAAATGTTTCACAATCTACACACTGCAGTGAAGACCCTATTATAATAATGTCAGCTGACGTTCAAAACACACACTTATGTATGAAGACCGCAAAAAGTGTTTCCACAGAAGCACCTTTACAAAATAAAAGCCACCACACCTAATGACGTCTGCTCCCCTGGCTGAAAGTTATTCCCCCCCAATACCGCGCTCGCCCAGCAGAAAAAGTCTGCAAATATTGCAATAGTTGCAGGGTGGCACATGTTACATACACCCCTTTTGCAGATGACGGCCATAGAAATGGGCCTGCGGAGGCTATGGGATTGGGCAATAAAGTCTGTGGGTGTGGTGTGTACGGGCAGACTATGGTACACAGTGTATTTGTTGACAGAAACGCAGAGGGTGCGGTTATGGCTTTGTTTTATAAGGCACAGCATGCAGGTTTTAGGGGATTCCGACATACATTGAGTGAAAGTGAATGTAAAACACTGTGCAGTGGCTACTCATTTTGGACGTGAACCGTTTGCAGAAAGCATAATATTGTAATGGCGTCTATAGGTTTTCTCCCATTTGGATGGTACACTGACAAAAGTGGGTGTAGGCAACAGTCTTCTGCTGACCGCTGGAGTTTGTTTTGTTCTGAGTTATCTGCCCAGGATGTTAGAGGCTTGTTTTGGTTTCCTCTTAGGTGGGCTCTGAACATGCTTTTGCAGAGGAAAACCCATATTTGAAAGGCAAACGCATCACCTTTAACAATTCTGAGGTTAATAGGCCAGGACTTTGTTACTGAAGGCAGATCACTGCTAACTGTCCAAAATTATGAAGCGATGCATCTTCTAGTAGATGTGTATGGGCTGCGCAGCCTCTTATTGTCACTCTGAGTCACATTTTGTGCATGTTGTAATGTGCATACCAGAAAAACCCTGCCCTCAATAGGTGTAGTCTTTCTGGCATAATCGTAAAATAGTTAATAGTTAAGACCAGCCTGTTTTTGTTTGGAGGTTAGCTTAAAGTTCTGGCACTATGTTGCTGTGACATGAGCTTCCGTAATAATGGTGCACAGTGAACTTTTAGCATTGAAAGTGATGTGTTGGCAGTGTTTGATAGCCTCAGGCAAGCTTTTGAGTGCCATTTGTTTGACACCTACTTACACAGAATTCTTTTTTGCTTAATTAAAATTCGTTACATGAAGGGCGTTGCTTCAGAAAACCGCCAAAACGTTCATGGCAAATATTTGAATGAATGACATTAATTTGTTGGTCTAGTGAGCGCATAGACAGTGGGATTGTGATTGCTTGAGGCTTGCGATTGGGCTCATTAAGATGCTAAATTTCGCAACATAATCTAAGAGTGGTAAGGAACATACTGTCAAAGTTCTAAGCAATATTACCTTCATACAAGCATGACCTTAATTAAGAAAGCAGTTCTTGCCCAGAATTAGATTTCCTCTTGCTAAGAAGTTTGCTGTTTTTCCCCAGAGAACACGGCCATGCCTTCGGTGTTATCAGTGAAGTGAATTGAAAATGCCTTTTACCAGAATCCTTAGGGGAGCTGGCCAGTGTTCCTAGGATATTAATGTTGCCAGGTTTATTTGTGGCGCAGAGCCATCTTAAGCTCTTTTGGGGCCCTGGGCACGGACATCTTTGGGGTCCTCTTCCACCAAACCAAAGGAATTAAGGGATCAAGAATACTGGTCGTGCCTCCCGCCCCTCCACCGCCACCCATCACAACCTATAGGTTGATATGCTGTCTCGCAGCATAATAACCATGTTTACTCCTTTGAAGTCCCCTTACCCTCTTTATTCTTGCTCTAATCAGAATGATAAACAAATAGCATTTGAAGACCAACATTAACGGTCTACGAAGAGATTACTGTTCTAGCACATACAGGATAATTTTTATCAATAGCATCCAGGAAGGGATGCAGCCTGTAGTATTAATGCAGGACCGTATGTGAAAGGTACATGTAACCCATAATAAACAGAAAATTCACATAAGCTGCCTCACAGAATGCAAAAGTGCTCATGCATGGATAGAGGAGACCAATTGGAAGGAAAAGAAAGCTACACATACCATAACAGGGATAGTGGATGCAGATTAGAAGCCACCAGGAAGGTGCCTTTATCCAGACAGACAGATTAGAAGTAGGATATGGTTTTCAAATGGTGTTGCCATTAGATATGAAAGGAACAAATGCCTGTGGTGTGCGATATAAATATGCTCACTATTAAAGCGGAAGCAACCCTATAGCCAGTGAAACCATGCATAGGTATTTTATGAAGATCATACCATGAGAAGGAAATCGCTCTGAAGGGCTGACAATTTTGAAAGGTTTAGGGAGTGGCAATATTGAGAGGTTAG
Organism: Ambystoma mexicanum; assembly: GCF_040938575.1. NCBI lineage: Eukaryota > Metazoa > Chordata > Amphibia > Caudata > Ambystomatidae > Ambystoma > Ambystoma mexicanum. Next base: position 96,681,835 of record NC_090931.1, read on the forward strand.
GCAATACAAGATTACATGGGATGGCCAGTATCACACATTGGTTAAGGGGTGAAGGGGTGATGCTGGGATGTGTGCCAACTCTGCAATTTCTGCATTTGAACACTGTCTTAGTTCATTGGAAGAACTGGAAAAGAATCTCGTTTCATAAAAGCGGACTTGGAAAGTACACAAATCACATTACCAAACAGGACCATTTTTAAACAAAATATTATAGAAGGCTGTTATGCAAAATGGGAATGGTTATAGCTTCATTCTCTCCATCATCAAGGGACATATATACGTACCAGCATACCAATCAATGTGATTTAAAAAATGTAATCTGGGTTTCTTTTGTATTTTAAAGCTATGAAAATATTTTTGCAAAACAATGGCTTGTGACATTTTCATTTATAAACTTGCATAAAACCTTCGACTTTTACCAAAAAGCAAACCGTTTTTTGTGTCAAACAAGCAGACTTTAAAATATGCTTGCCTGAGGCCTGCAACATCTGTTCCGCTCTCTTCTGTCTACGAACCCTTCCACCCAAATGGCCTACACAAGAAGAAAGATCAAGTAATGGGCTAAACGATACCAGCAGAATGCAATAGGGCAAACCTCACAGAAGACGGCACAGTGATGTAAGATATATTAGATGATTTGACCAGGATCACTGTATCAACTGCTGGCAAATCCAGGATACAAGCAGGAACGCTTTCGTTCCATAGTCTTGAATTTGATACTTAGTCCAAGGGGTGAATAACAGTTTATGCCATAGCTGGAGGCGATTGCCTAGGTTTTACAACACCTCATCTGAACAAACCAATTCTAGACCTTCACCATATGGATGATATGTAAGGTTTTATAGAAGCCCCTATCTAGTGCAGGCACATTGCTGATAATAGCAGATGCTGTTCTGCAAAACCTAGTACATATGCAGGCAGGTTTATAAACTTCAGACACAGGAAAGGCTAAGCCAGCCTTGCTGGAATATGATATCCTAATTTTGCATATGAACAAATATCTCTGCAATGGGTGCTTCACACAATGAGCTAACTTCTGAACCATTGTGGCACTCAATTTATCAATATGCATTTCACTGTTGCCTATTGCACGTGATCAACATCATTCCCACAGGAAGGAAAGAATGCTACAGAGTTGTGCCTTAAGGAACACACAAACTATGTATTCCACAGTGAACACAGAAAGCAATACATGATGAATTGATCAAGGCAGAATGTACTTGGCAGAATGTACTTGTCAAAACAGAAAGGCAATGAGTTTAGACCCTCAGCAGCACCCCAAAAATATCCTGACGCGTGCTATTTAGGACTGGTGAACAATGGAATCTTACTTCAGATCGAGCAGCTTTGTGGGTCCACCCTTCAAGGTAGGGGCCCTAGGCAAGTGCCCCTTTTGCCCTCCCATAAAAACATCTCTGTTGAGGAGGGGTAGTGTGATTGATGCTCTTCAAATGGGTAACCTTGTGGGCGTGGCATGCATCGATTTCTTATGAGTCAGGACGGGAATATACGCTCTGCATAGTTCAAATGTCAATGGAGACTCCAAAACTCAAACCGAATTCTCCGTGATGATGCCTTGAATGGTCCTGGACTGAAATTGCTTTCTCGGTACCCTTTGCCGATTATGTACAAGGAGTATGGCAATAATATCCCCCCCCCCCCGTCCCACCAGCCCCTTCATGCTTTGCGACTGTGATCAGTCAGTTCTGGTCTTACTGTTGGTTTTCCATATGGTGTTCACCCCCTTCTCTCATTCTGTCTCCTATTAATGTGATCCCTGTTTATTGGGGGAAATCGTGCTAAAATCTACAATAAAGAAGTGGACCAATACCGGCCACAGTTCTGGGAGTCTGATTGTATTTTTGTGCACATCGTACTGCCTTTATTTCCATGGTTATGCGCAATTGCAGTTGTTCGCTGCTGGGGGGGAAAAGCAACTTGACTAACAGACACATATTTCCTGTTCAGGCTTTGCTGGTGGTAGAGCTTTCCAGTCCTAATGATGGGGATTTGATGGCAGTTATTGTGAGAGAATATCATTTTGATGGGCAACGCGTGTGGTCTAGGAGATGAGCAATCTGATGAAACCTGTTTTGAGGAATGTGTGTTTTAGCCACTTTGGGAGAATTCCAGCATTCAGGAGCCAGAAGGGCAAGTAAATGGAGAGAGCCCTCATGAGGTTGGTGGGATTTGACTAAGAATAGATTGGCTGGAATGTAAACCAGACGGACACTTTAGCCTCGCGGTTACATAGGCGGGCCAGGCCAGGCCATAAATAGATTTGAAAAACAAGACAGATGTCAGATTAAACAGGAGGAAACCTTCCACGGGACGATGTGAAAAAGCGTCAGAGGACGTTTTTATTCTCCAGCAGGTGAACAGTGTAGTCTTACGACTTGACTCGTACAGAACGAATGGGGCAGCAGTGCTAACGCATCCACCATGAACGTTTCTCACATGGATGTGAGTGAGACAGTTTATACAGCGCACGCGGTGAACTCCCTCGTCTCTTGGCGCTGTTACTCGCAGCAGAGAATATGTTGACACAGGATTTTTGAGACATGCTGTAAATTGTTTGACTTTAAGCATGAGATATGCGGGTGTCCCAATGATATGCGCCCCAGATGGCACAGCAACAGATGGAGCAGTTCACCATACCTTGAGAACAAGCAATAGGCAAGAACTAGAGGATCAAAGGAGAAGGTGTACCAATGATATGCGCCCCAGATGGCACAGCGAGCAGTGCACCATACCTTGAGAACAAGCAATAGGCAAGAACTAGAGGATCAAAGGAGGGGGTATGAGGGTGTGCCAATTATATGGGCCCCAGATGGCACAGTGACAGACAGAGCTAGCAGTGCACTGTACCTTGGGAGCAACCAATAGGCAAGAACTAGAGGCTCAAGGGAGGAGGGGTATGAGGGTGTGCCAATGATATGGGCCCCAGATGGCACAGCGACGGATGGAGCAGTGCACCATACCTTGAGAACAAGCAATAGGCAAGAACTAGAGGATCAAAGGAGGGGGTATGAGGGTGTGCCAATTATATGGGCCCCAGATGGCACAGTGACAGACAGAGCTAGCAGTGCACTGTACCTTGGGAGCAACCAATAGGCAAGAACTAGAGGATCAAAGGAGGGGGTATGAGGGTGTGCCAATGATATGGGCCCCAGATGGCAGAGCGAGCAGTGCACCATACCTTGGGAACAACCAATAGGCAATAACTAGAGGATCAAGGGGTGTATGAGGGTGTGCCAATGATATGGGCCCCAGATGGCACGGTGACAGACTCAGGGAGCAGAGCACCATACCTTGAGAACAACCAACAGGCAAGAACTAGAGGATCAAGGGAGTTGGTATGATAGTGGAAAATATTTCACGTTGCAAGCTACTAGCCAGTGAAGCAACTAACTCGCACCCTGGAATTAATGCCATCAGTCTTCCCATATCCAGCTACCCCTATTACAACCTTTGGCAACCACGGGAGATTATCCAAAGGGATTTAATTAGTTATGGATTCTGATGGGACCCGTTTGCTTTCAGACCTCTCTAGTGACCAACCATTGATGGAATAACGGTTGCAGCTGCAAGATACTTTTCTAATCTGTTCACGTTCAGGCCACTCCCTTTGACAGCTTGTTCACAAACTCTCCTAGGGTTAAGTGGCATCTTGTTGACCCAAAATGTGTAGATTTACCACTGTCAGCCATTCGAGACCTCCCTGGGAATTACTTGTGATGGGGCCCTAAAGAAATACGACAACCCAAGAAGTAAATTCATTTGAATTGAGGTGATAGGCCCGCACCAAGACAACACCAGATGCCCGAATCCTACACACACCCGGGCCTCAAAATGAGCACTCGTCATTGGCGAGTGAACACAGACTATTGGCTAGTAAAAAAATGGTTTGATGTGCGCATGTGGCGAACTGGGGTTGGGGTGAGTGACATTATATGCCCTCTAGTAGCCTGCAACTTGAAACTTGTATTCATTACATGAATTACATGAATCCTATGTATAAAGTGCTAAGGCCCATGAGAGTCCTAGCACTGGAATCATCCAACCTTTATCCAGCTCCAGTTGAATACTTAGGACCTGATTTACAAAAATGTTTTCATTGGGACTTTACCAAGTTAAAACATTTTTGTGAATCCGGCCCTAAGGGTAACAAATATGGAACAGATACGTTTGATGGTGTTTTTAAAGAGTGGCAGAACAGGCGCACATCTAAGATATATATTGAACAGCATAGGAATGGCCTCCCACTGATTTGATTTCACATTAAACCCTATTAATGACCTCTGAAATGCCCACTCAAACAGCAATGAAGGGTTGGGACAACAAGGAGAAAAGAAAAGGCTCTGAAGTAGTTTGGAGCTGTGCAAGCACCCCAACTTTACAGTGAATCCTTGTCTGCACAGGGAACCAATGTAGCCTTTGAAGTAAGAGTCGCAGGAGAAAAAGACGGAACCATAAGAACAACACAAGCAGTTTGGTTTTGTATAGAGTGAAGTCGAAGCACCAGTGTTTTTGGAATTCCGACTGAAAGCAGTCTCCTGATCAAGGTGTGCCCCTCTCTTTAGCTCGAGCAATATGGCCCAAAAGGATACTACAAAAGGAAAGGTTCAATTAGGAATAACTGATTTCGTAATTAACATGAGCTGATGTATCTAGACAAGGTGCAGAAGTGCAGCATTATGTATAGTGAATTGCGGTTGATAGTCTCCAAGCTGCCTTATGTTGTGTTCCATGCCTACAATATTAATGAACTCCATTTTATTAGTGTTGAGGCTAAGCCGGTTGGAGTCCATCCACTGATTAATGAAGAAAATAAAGTCAGTAAGAAATGTGTTATACAAGTGTTGATGGTGTGTGTGAGGAATTCGACCATCCGCACAGTGGGTGTGCATGCTCGCTCGCCTAGGCTTCTGTGAAATTTTTAAATGAAATTGAATGATTGTAGATCCACCTCCGGAAAATGTTTGGGGTTAATCCGCACACATTTTCCTATTCTCACCGCACGATATATGCATAGCCCCATGTAATCTGGGTGGATATAGCCTAAAGGCGCAGTCCGCTATGTCATATTTTGTTGGGATCTGACAGGTGGAATATACAATGCATCACCAGAAGGGGGAGGGCCAAACCTCAGCCCACCCCACCCCTGCCTTAGCCAGCCTAATTAACAAAGCCTCCATGGATCCACCCATTGAGCCCTGCAGCTTGTGGCAGCATTCACATGCTAATCAGAGTTTAATTCTCGCCTTTCTTGTCTTGTCTGCTTGCAATCTGCCCTGTGTCCTTCCCTAGTGTTCTCCCCTTCCCTCTCCCTTGCTCTTCTCTCCTCTCCCTACCTACTCTATGATGCTCTCTGTCTCTCCTATTTTCTCTAACTGCTTCTCTATGGACTATTCTGCATCTCCTCACTAATTCTGGTAGGAAGAAGTTTTAAAAAGGACATCCTGGTCTCTGACCCAGTCCTCCCTATTGCTAACACCTATACCAATGCCTCCTCCAGGCACACTTTCACCGACATCCTCTTTATCGTTCCCTCACCAGACCTATGGACCCTACATATGGTCTCTGTGCTCTCTCCTTTCTCTTCTCTTCTTCTCCCATTAATGGTGGCACCCGTTGGGAGGCCCTCCTTTCACTCGTCTAAGGTCCTTTATGTGAATGGTACCGTCTTGGTTCAAGGCCCTCAGGCCAACTTTCTCCTCTTCGATAGATGCTTCCTACGCCTCATCAATTTCCTTTATTCTCCTGCTGTCCCCCCACCCCCCTCCACGACTTCCTCGCCACCCCCTGCTGCCTCCTCCTTGGCTACATTGCCCTCTGCTCCTTCCCTTTCTACCCCCCTTCAGGCTTCTTGTACATCTCCGCAGGGCATACCTCCAATTTGTACCCCTACCCGGAAGTCTTTCAAGGATGGCAACCTTCTCCATTTTGCCACTCTTAGCTCTCGCTCAGCTGTCGAACACTACTCCGACATTTGCAGCCTTCTGGAGGAACTTGACCTCAATGTCCTCGGTCTCACCGAGACATGATTCATGGTCGGCTCTGTCACAAGCTTTGACACTCTCCTCCCTGACGGCTACAAGATCCTCTCCACGCCCAGGTCCAACTGATCCGGAGGGGGTGGATCCCTGCCTCTGTTATTCCTACAGAGGCCTACTCCTCTCTTTCTCTTTCTCTTTCTCTCTCTTCCCCTCCCCCAACCTGGTCAGATCTCCTCCTTCTTGGAGACCTCAACATCCACCTGGATGCTTCCTGTCCTTCCTATGGACTCTTTTGCGACCTTTTTGACTCTTTCATACTCTATTCTCCCCTATGGACCGACTCACTCTACAGGGCACACTCTGGATGTTCTGATCTCCTCTGACCTTCCCCTTTCTATCCCTCTCACCACTCCTCTCTCCTGGAGTGATCACTTTCTCCTTTCCTCCCAGCTCACCCTCTCTACCCCTCAGGCCAAGCCAACTCCATCACTCCCACCCACCTTCTCGGTCATCTGACTCATGAAGCGCTTGTTAGTTGAGGCTTTTGCCGCCACTTTCTCCCACTCCTCCCCCTTTGGCTGACTCACACCCTGACACAGCCCTTTCAATGCTCCTCTCTGCTATATCTGATACACTCTATGTTTTTGCCCCTGTCATGACGATCCGCCTGAAGCCCAAAGCCAAGTGCAACTCCTAGTACGACTCAGACCTCATCACCCTTAAATGCAAATGCAGGGTGGCTGAGAGGAATTGGCGTGCTTCATGACATCCTCTGACGAACTGGCCTGCTGCCTGCTCCAAAGGCAATAGCAGATCTCTGTCCGCACCAAGAAGAGAGCTCACATCCAAGCCCACTTCTCTGCGGTGACTAACAACTCGACTGAACTCTTTAAAATCTGCAAGGAACTCGCCAATCCTGCCGCAGTCTCTGCCTCTCTTGTCCCTTCTGAGGCCCTCTGCACTGCACTGTCTTCTCATTTTATCTCTAAAACTCAGGACATCCTGTCCTCTCTCTCCTCCTATCCCCTTCCTCCCTCTACTCCCTGCTCTTCCTCTGGCCTTTCTTCGGCCACCTCTCAACCCTCCTTCTCTGCCTTTCCACTGTTCTCCCCAGACGAGGTTTCAAGACCAGTCCGATCTATGAAGTCTCATCAAAACGGGTTCATCCCTGTTCCTCCAAAACCATCAAGGACCACATTGACTCCCTGGCTCCTGCCCTGGCCGACTTCTGCAAACACGCCTTCACCACTGGAGTCTTCCCTTCCTCCCTGAAGCACTCCCTTGTGCACCCTCTTCTTAAGAAACCCTCTGCCGACCCGTCCTGCCCGGCTAACTATCACCCAATCCCCATCATTCCTTTCCTAGGCAAACTCTTGGAAAAACTGGCCATCTCCCAGCTCAATCTTCACACTGAATCCGTTGGTTGTCTCCACGATCATCAATCTGGCTTCAGAGCTGCCAGAAGTACAGAAACTGCTCTCCTGAACATCCGTGAAGACCTGCTCTCCAACCTTGATTCCAACACCCCGTGTGTCCTCTTATTTGATCTCTCCTCTGCCTTTGACACGGCCAACCATGCCATCCTGCTCAACAGTCTCTGTGACAACCTGGAGACCACTGGTCAGGCCCTGGTGTGGCCTACTTCTTTCCTCTCTGATCGACCCTCCCAGGTTCAACTTGGGTCCTTCCTCTCCTCTCCTCTTCTCTATCTCTACCTGTGGTGTTCCCCAGGGGTCTTCCTGGCTGTTCAACCAATACCTGGCACTTCTTGCCCACTGCATTGCTGCGCTCTGCCCCAACTTCCAGTGCTATGCGGATGACACTCGGCTCATTTTCAGGCTACCCCCAGCCACCTCTTCTCCCTCTCCCTCTCTCATCTCGGACTGTCTGTCCGCCATCCAGGAGTGGTGTGCTGCCAGTGATCTCTGCCTTAATGCCAGTAAGACCGAGAGTCTCCTCATCGGCACACCTGCTCCCTCCTTTCCTGTCACTCTCGGGCTGGCCTCTCTTGGCCCTCTTCCTGCTCCCACCTGTGAGGCTAAAAACCTCGGTCATCTTCGACTCCACACTCCCCTTCTCTCCTCACATCTCTGACGTCTCTAAGAAGTCACACTACCAGCTGCACCTCCTCAGAGGTATTCTTTACTTTCCTGTCCTTCCCCCAGAAGCTCACTGTCTCCAGAGCTCTGGTTCTCCCTAGGCTGGACTATTGCAACAGCCTCTTTCTAAATCTGCCTGCTTCTATTCTCTGCCCTCTGCAACTCATCCAGAACAGGACTACGAGACTTGTCCTTGGCCTCCAGCCCAGGGATCTTATCTCTCCAGGACTTAAATCTCTGCACTGGCTCCCAGTGGCTGCGAGGATTAAGTTCAAAACCCTCTGCATTGTCCATAAGGTCTTTTGGCGCCTGGGTCCTCAATACCTGCAACTCGCTCTTCCTGAATATCTTCCTTCTCGAGCTCTTCGCTCATCCGCCTCCAACTTCCTCAGGGTCAGTCGCTTCTCTGAGCAACGAGTTGGTGGTAGATCTTTCTTCAGCTGCGGCCTCCCTCTGGAACAGCCTCCTTGCCTCCCTGAAACATGAGGAGAATCATCTCCGGTTCCAGAAGCACCTCAAAACCTTTCTCTTTGCTTCTGCTTTTTCTCCTCCTCTCCCCTGCTGACTTCCTGGCTGATACTGAAACTGCACTGGTTACCTGGTGTAACGCTCACCTGGTATCCACGGGGACATCACTCTGCCTGTTCTGACCTCTCACGACCTCAAACCTTTCCCTGGAGGCTATTCGACTGGAGACTGGGCCTGAAACACAAGATTGGTAGAGTTTAACTCCCTGTTGTCTCTGTGTGCTTGAACCCCTTCTTCCCCGGGGTTCAACCCTTCCCTTTGATCCACAGCTCACCTTGTTTTCTTGGATAGTGTGCTCTCTGTCCTGCTTTCAGTGCAGGGGCGCGTTGATTGATGCAGGCTCGTTGCTGCCTAGTTACTTCACTGGCAAGAGTCCGACAGGTAAGTATAATCAGTCTTTTGAACAGTTCTCTAACTTCGTTCCTTTTCTTCCTTCGATGATGGCTGGCGTCCGGGGATGGCGGCGTGCTGCTGAGATGAGTAGCGCTGAAGGTGAGTGAGAGCGCGATGCGCAATGCACCCCTTTCGTATTTGCATTGAACTGAGTTATTTTTCTGTCTTTTAGGTGCCGCGACGTTTTCCGCATGGATGCTGGTTATGAAGAACAAATGCGGTGGGTAAGCGCGGTATGCAGCGCCTCTAGATGTTTCCACGCTAACCTGGAGTGTCTTTTCCCTCTTGCAGATGGAGGAGAAGTTCCGGAGACAGAGTTCCCCCAGAGTGGCGGGGATTCAGGTAAGCGTTTGAAGCTCGTACAGTATTTAAAAATAAGCGACGATTTGCAGAATGCTTACTAATGCCTTTTTTCTGTTCTTTTCCCTTTTCCTTAGGAAGCGGCGTGCCGGGATGGGAATGACACCGCCGAAGATGCCCGCAGAACAGAAGGAGCGATGAATGATGGGCAGAAGCGCCGCATGGTAAGGCTGTTCCTAACGGTGTTCTTGTTCTTGCAGGAGCTGAGCGCAGAAGAAAGATGCAGGCCTACTGGAGACCAATCCGAACGCCGTGAGTGTCACGCTGCAGGTGTAGAAAACGCAAAGCATGTTTCTCAGCCTGTGTGTGGCTTAAATAGTCTCTGGGTATCCCAGGTGTCTCTGGGCTGAACCACACCCAAAAGACTAGACCGCACAATCAGTTCTGGGAACTGACATATGGGGGGGCATCCATCTTGTCCCCATCCATGCACTACAAGTCCATTCTCCAATGTTATCCTATGGGAGTGAGTGAGTCTGGTGCCACAAGCGCCAAGTCTGACTCCAAGTGGGTCTTTGGAGGGATGGAGAGGCCCTTGAGGGCCATGTAGGTGATCGTGGCCTGGCTCCAGCCTGACATCTTGGAGGGCTGGGGACATGAGGGGCAGGGATCATGACACCTGGCCACCCTCTGATCTCGGGCTCATGTCCCCTCCGCAGCCAGTCCTGCACTGCCTTCATGGCAACCCCCGCACTTGGGGACTATGTTCTGTATCCCTGCAGTCCCACCACTAGCACTTGACACCTGATGTCTGCACTTACCCTTGCACTTGCCACCAGCTAGCCTTACTATTACTTTTTCTTATCCCATGCACTGCACTGTCCCCCCCGCCCCCGCACTTCCCTCCTTCCCCTTCCCATGCACTTGCGCAATTTGACTAACACCTGGCCTAGTAGGATCGTTGTCTGTCTTCCCAATGTCCCCCCCTTTGCCTCGTTGCGCCTTGAAACACTTGTGTATAGGCGCGTTATAAATGCCATGCCATATATCGATTCAAACAGGCCCACATGGAAACCCTAACACCCTTTCATATGCACTGTCAACCTGAAGCCAGCTCCCACCCTCAATATCGATTCAGAGTGAAATGTCATGCCTGGGACTCCATCTTTACAGTAGTCATCCCTGCAAGGGGACCCCATTCAGAAGGTATGAGAATGTGGTTTGGCAGAGCCAAAGAGTCTAATCTTGCCGCAGCATCAAGGGAGACCTGCTGCTTTAATCGGGAACCACAGAGAGCTCCATTAACCAGAGGGAGACGCCTTGATCCACAACAGGCAGGAAGATGGATGGGACTTAGTATTGCATGTATTCACCCCTTTACCTTTTCTGTTGGAAAACGCTCTGGTTATGGCCTCACACATACAGGAGATTGCTGGTAGGGACACAGCAGGATTGGTTCATTATAGCCTATGACAATCCCTGTGGTCCATTTGGCTATGAAAGAGGGCCGAGCCCCTGTTTTGGTAGATCTTAAGGCTTCACCAGAAGCAGAAAGAAGAACTCAACATTGGACCCTGGCTGAAGGTACAGTCTGCCTTAAATCTTCCACAAGTAATAGAAGGCCAGGACCTCCAAGAGGGAAGCAAGATCCCTCCCCTAAACATCTCAGAGGGAGATAGTGAATCCAGAGGACCCTTCAGCATCTCCAGAACCAATACCCAGCCAGCACACTGCGTGCCCTGCTAGGCTCTGCAACAAGCTTCCGAGGTGGGAAGTGGCAGAGAGTCTCTGAACCCCAAACCAAGGACAAGGCAGTTGCCTGCCACACACTCCTCAGCGTTGGTCTGTCTGCTTTAAAGGATGACGCAAGCCCAGTGAAGAAGCTAGGGGAAGTGTATTGACTAGCATTTACTGACGTCCGCCTTAAAGGACAATTTTGAGCCAATTGAGTCCCTCGAGCTGCAACCAACTGCAATGCTGCAGTCGCTAAAAGTCTTCTGAGACGCCCTGCCCAGTGCTTCAGAACCACCAACCAGCACTGAGACAGCGATTCCTGACCCCGAGCTGCAGTGTAGGTCAGCCTGCAGCCGTCTGTCCAGCCTCGCTTGCCGCCTAATACCTGCAGCTGTATTGCGTCTTGATCTCTGTCCCAGAAGCTGCAAAGCACCCTGAAACTGATTCAATCCTGTCGAGCACCAAAAACACACAAAAGCACAAGGTACATTGTGGTTCTGGCCCCCTGGTCCAGAAGATACCTTTCAGAGATAAGCCTGACGTTCCCGTCCATGTTACCAAATTTGAACAAGGAGGTTTATAATTTGCTTGTATTGCCAATCTGTTTGGATCCTTTCTGGTGTACTAGAGGTGTGGGGCTGATTGATGGTTTAGAACCCGGTATTGATCCCTGGACCACTGGTACCCCGGAAGATGATTTTTCACAGTGTGCCAATTTTAAAGTAGAACTGCCTGTCTGCATAACAGTGGAAGCCCACCGCTGTTGGATACAAAGACCATGCAATTGTTTGACTGTCTCTTTTGTTGTCCTAGTCTTTAACTTCTACCAATACCGCTGCCCTTTTTACAATTTCAAAAGAACCCCTGGAGTTTTTGAGTATACAGAGGTGGTTTTGGAACAATCTCATATTTATTGGAGCTTAAGTGTTGGTAATGTTAGTTAACACATTGTTATCAACCAGACAAGACAGTTAGATGAGATGTCAGTTTTAAATTAATCTTGAATTAAGGGTTTTCAGTATCAACATCAGCCCTTCTCGCTAACGGGAGAAAGATGACATTTTACAAACTACTGGGATGTGCAATGCAAAAGTCACGAGTGGGCAGTCCAATTTTAAAATGGTAACAATTGGCCAGGAGAGAAGTTTTTTTTAAAAATAATCCTCTGAGGTATGTCCCTGTGTGTGAGTATTATCATTAGGGTGATAATCATAGCCTCAATGATTAGGCATTGTATGCATATCCATAGCAATTGAATGTAAAAGTTGATCAGCCCATAGATTAAAGTCTCCCAATGTGAAAGTGTACTGATTCAGGACAGCATATTCCAAAACAAAGGTCGTGTGAACGAATGAAAGATGGTAATCGAAGGAGAAATTGAATGTTTTGCTTATATAAATTCACATTAAGTTGGTCCTGTTATTTGTATCTCGTTTACGGACATCTGCCTCTTAGAAACAATAGCTCCTCCTCTGACCAGATGTATCCCTTCTGTCTTAGTGAATCTGTAAATATCCAGAACGAGTTAAGCACACAGTTTCTTGGACCTGAGATATCATCAAACCGGTAATAAGGAAAATAATCTAAATCCATTTCAGAGATTAGTAATGCTGATTGGGTGGCATGTACCATTGCAGAGCATGCATTAAACTTGGCTAACTTCCGGGGCATGGAGGTGCAATTCTTTCACAATCTCAGAAAGCCTTGCTTTAGAAGCTGTGCGATTGCATCCTTATATCGACCATTGATGTTCGCTCTGATCTGGCATGAAGCTTGAGAATTTAGTGATACAAACGATACCTTAAATTTGATCCGTTCGGTTGAGGTGTAAATTCTCTCATTGGGCAAAACCACGTGAATCGCTCGGATCAGTAATGAGTTGCCTTACTGCTTCTCAGATTTAAAGGTTCAATTGATTTTCAAGCATCAGTACCACATAAACCTGCTGTCATGTTAGACCAAACCTGAACAAACAGGCTTTGCATCAGTAGTTCGCACTGACCTAGCCAGTTTATGCCCCCACAAAGCTGCCTGTAACCAGCTGACCCACGAGAATCACTCGTAAATGTAGTTTCAGGAATAAAGTTTTACGATTTAGTAGAAAAGCAGTGTGTTCGTTGTAATGTACACATAACCAGCAACGCCTTCGATGTGCAATGTTATATTACAACATCATATATCCTATCGGGTAAAACATTTGCTTGCAGAATAAATGCAGCAATGACACTGGTACAATGCTAAAGTGGCCAAGCGGCAAAGCACAACGTGGCTCCAGGTGCAATGGGGATGCAAGCCGTTTATGCCGGACATGATGTGGTACCCTTGACCCTCCCCCTCTCTTCTGATGAAGTCGGGGAGTAGTAGTAAAGTGTGTTCAGCGTTAGCCATTAATGGAAGTATGCATTATAATTTCATCCTCTGGGGCAGTGATGTTAAGGGCCATATATGTTTATTATTTATCCTAACACCAGAGTCTTTGGAAAACACTGTAAACCATCAAGTTTTCTCAGGAAATGTAGATGCTGGAGTATTGCATCAGAAACATAAGATTGCAAACCGTGCTAGTATATGGGGGTCTTCTATCAACTGAGCTATATTTGCTGTCTACTCAATGCCTTTCACAGAGGTCTACGCAAAAATCGGATGCAAGAAGGGACAACTCTGCTGGTGTCCTTTTTTAATTGCCTCTTTCAAGCAACCAAAAACTTTTATTTTCAGAGCGGGATTGGGGGGGTTTTGAAAAGGTAAATGTGACCGTCCTACCACTATAGCTATATCTCTGTAGGACTTCTGTATAATTCCAGTCAATATGATCCAACACTTCTCAAGTGAGAGCTTTTGGGACTGGGACTCTGTTCGATTGTTAGTATCACCCTCCTCTTATTGAAGGTTTGTTAGTTTCCAATTGAATTTTGTCTGGTCAGGATCATTTAATCTAGACAGGAATTGTTATTCCCTGTGTGAAATTATATTGGGCCATACAGTTCAAGGGGTGCCTTTTAATGATATCAAGGAAATTGACTTGCTCTTAGAGAATGCAAATCTGCCCTTGGGTCCGGATGATCTGTAATTTTACACAGTGCTCATTTAACTTAGTTTCAAATGAAACATTTAAAAAATACTGAACCTGGTCCTGGGGCTTGCTTTTGCAGCGAAGACTGGCATATCCCGGATGACCCCTTCAGTGTCGCTTTTAAGATGCAATTTGTTTGCTATCTTTTACAGGGTTGGTATCGGAGACCACTGAATTGGGGGGGGTGGGGCTAAGGGGAGGGACTGACACCTAGGGCCTGATTTAAACAATGTCTTTCAATGAGACTTAAAACATTTTTGTAAATCGGGCCCCTATGGGTCAAATATTCTCCAGCAAAAAGTAGTGATCTTCAAAAATATTCAGCCTAGTTTGTATGTAAAGTTTCAGCAGAAAAGACTAAACTCAAAGCTCATGGCTATCATTTCAGTTATCAACTTTTCTCAGTATGACAAACTGGTTGACCCTCTACCTCTTTATATTGATATTGCTTAACTGAAAAGGGCCCCGTTCTTTGTGCTCGCCCAAGAAAGTGGCAACTTTTCTTCCAGCTTTCTGTAATTGCCTCATTGCTCAAATGTTTAGCACAATTAAAGGATGAGGGTTGAAAGTTTCTCAATCATAACCTCTGACTGCGCCAGACAGCATTTATCAGGCTGCCATAACATTACAAAAGGGTAAAGACCATATGGAAGTTAAACCTGGCTCCACCCATAGAATGGACAGGGCAGCCCGAAGTGCTAGGTCACATCCCTCCTGCATGAGGCCACAAGCAACCCCAGACATGTTTCATCCTCAATGGAGAGATCTCTTCCACTGATAACTTTTTTTGGTGTGCATGCGAGAGACTGAATGGCCAGATGTGAATCCCTTGCTCGTTGTGCCATAGGAAACCAATCAGCACCTCACTGATGAGGCCCAACAGGACCGAAGCATGTAAGGGAGATGCTTATGTTTCTGAGAAGTGGGGACGTGGACTGGCATTTTGGGCTGGAGTGCTCCCATTGGTGGCAGTACCGTACTGATTTACATACGGCTGAAACTCCTTCTTCAATGTCGCAGACTATCTGAAAAACACTGTGGGCAAGATGAATTAAAACCCTCCAGACGCCTGCCGCCAATCACTTGTTGGGGTTTAGGCCCAAAAATATTTGCCTCCATCTTTTGGGTGAGAAAATCATGAGGAACTACTGTAGGTATTGCAGTACTATTCCTGGGTGTGTTCATGCACCTTTTTACTGTAAGCAATATTTGTAATATCCTGGCCACTAATGCTGAGTGCTGATAAGAAAAGACTGCATATTTTTACCACTAGTGTCCAGCTCCTAATGAAGCCCATGGTGTTTGCTATTGCTTATGTTCTCTTTGGTTTGCTCTCTGGTTTCATTTTTGACTTTACTTCTGTGAGAGTTGGGCAAGAATTGATGTAGTAACTCTGTGGGAGACAACAGAACACTTGTCCTCTTGGTATTGGGTAACCCGCCTTTTGGTATAGGCCTGTACTACGCAAGTCCATAGTGACTGAGCGGCCAGGCTTATCTCAAGAGGGGTAAATGTGAGCTGTAGAGCTGTAGCAATGAAATCCACAAATACAAGTAGCCAAGTAACACTTGTGCTCAAGGTTTGTAGTTCTAAGTAATTAACAGAAGTTTTTAAATAAGCATTCTTTAAAAAGGGCAATATATGTAACGATCAAATATTCTTTAAAATACTTTTTCAAAATCAACATTAAAGCTAGTAGATATTCTTTAGAGATGCTTCTTACACACTTCCTACACCCTCTGGTGACTTCATTAACTAGGACAGTAATGGCATTTATATATCACTAGTTCACTTTGTAGATTCTGAGGTTTGTCGAAAGGAAAGGTTAAGGGAAGGAAAAAGCTTAAACAGGTTCTCGGAGCATTTGAGCACTTTAACTCTTCCAATGAAGTCTAAATAAAAACCTTTTCCAGCAATAATAGTTAAACACGTTTTTTTTAAAGTATTTTATTTTAAACAGTCAGTAACATATGTACATACATTAATTGCTTGATCACTTTTAGTTGTCCCTTACTCATCCATGTACTTCTACTGCTAAGCCTTAAACTCCCATTTCCCCCTCTCTCTGTCCTCCCAGACTGACATCCCCACGTATTCTCTTTGCTTATACTCCTCTTGTTTCCAGCCATTATCCCTGTGTTTCTGTTCCATCTGTACTCTGCCTTGCTTGGAACAAGGTTACTGTAAGTTCTGTCCAATGTAGTATTTCTTCACCCAGTTTCTGATTTTGCACTCTACACGCTTCCTTCCACATTCCTGCTTCTGCTGTTTACCATGTGTGTAACTCCCACCACCACCTCTGCACAGACGGGCCTTTAACAGCCTTTCACTCCATTGCTATGCAGCGTTTTGCCAAAATGTATGCAATATCTTTTAATTTCCACAAAGCTTTCTTCTTCTTGTCCCTCGGAAACAGCCCCAATAAACATGCCTCCAGAGAGTGGACATCTAGTTTTATTTGGCCTGTGGACAACCTTTGTGCAACCCTAGCCCAAAACCTCCGAACGACTCTGCATCCCCAAAACATATGTAACAGACCAGCTTTCTCCTCTTTATATTTCGGGCAGACTTGTTCGCTGGCCCCCTTGAACCAAGCTTTTGTACTCTGTGTAAGGTAGGCTCTTTGTGTTATGTACATTTGTATTGGCTCTAATCTAGCATTTCTGGAGACCTTCTTAAGATAGTACAGCACCTTTTACCACTCGAAGGTTTTATCTAATTTTGTTTACCATTTCACTCTGGCACTCAGTTCCCCTCTTGAGTGGCTTTCTATTAATACCTCGTACAACCTTGATATTGTGTGCCCACCTTCAGAGATGTTTATTATCGTTTCTACCTCTGGATTGGTGTAGGAGGTATTGACCTACATGTAGACCTGATATCTCCTGTAGTTCCTGAAAGCTTAATAAAGTGTCTTTGCTCTGCAGGTCACCAACGTCTCCCAGTGGAGCTTCACATTGGCCTTCAGTCCTCTGTCATGGGACATCACCGCCTCCAGGGGAATTTGTGCAGATATTGGGTCCATAAGTTTACATTTTTTACAAGTTCTCTGCCATATTTGTTTGCCCAATTTTGCCAGATGTGGATATCTGTGCGACTCGGCGGGGTGTGCCCATAATATTTCTTTCAAATACAGGAGTTGTAACGCCGGTTGTGAAAGAGTTGTCTATTGTGGATTCATCAGCGAGCCAGCCAACTACATGGTGCAGCTGGCTTGCCAGGTAATACAGTTCAAAATTTGGGATTCTCAGCCCCCCTTTATCATAAGGTCCCTGTAGCGTACTCGGCACCACTCGGTGTCTGCCCCCTGCCATAGGAAGTCTCTACACAGTTTATCTAGTTTTGTGAAGAATGTTTGGGTTATATTGTAGGGGATGTTCCCGAAACAATGGAGGGGTTGGGGCAGGGCAACCATCTTAAGCAACGCTGCCCTTCCCATAACTGACATGGCATCCTTGCCCAAGATTTCGACATCTCCAGTCTCTCCACCGCCTTTTCTGTGTTTTGTGCATGCTCTTCGTCTGGGGTCTGTTGTATATCCAGCCCCAAATACCTGAAGGTGTCTTTTTTTTTTTTTTTCTTTTTTTTTTCATAGTAGTGATAATACTGGCAGCACCTCTTTGTGCTTAGAGGCGTACTTGGCTAGTGGGAATATACAAGATTTGCTCTTATTAATCATAATTCTGGACAGTGCACTAAAGTTATCCAATATCACTAAAATGTGCTGCAGATTTTCAGCTGGGTCTCTATATATAGCAGTGTGTCATCTGCATACATGGATATTACGTGCCTCCCTCCATCTATCCTAATCCCTGCATCGCGATATTATTTTTGCAGGAATGCTGCTATTGGTTCCGTTGCCATTATTTACAGCTGTAGGGATAGCGGGCATACTTGTCCTGGTGCCTTTGCTTAATTCCCACTTCTCCGAAAAAAATCCCCCCCTGTTGACTCTGGCCATGGATTTTGTGTATATCAACTTTATCCACTGCATATACTTTGACCCAAAGCCTAGTTTAACCATAGTTGCGTATAGCCAATCCCACTTGACTGAGTCACATGCTTTCGTTGCGTCAAGCGAAGCCACAGCACAGAATTCATCCCACTATTTTGCACTATTTTATAACGTGGTGTAGTCTACGCAAGTTACAGGGGATGTTTCACCCTCAGACATAGCCTGTCTAATCGGAATGTATTGGTTCTGTTATTACTATTCTGAGCCTTTTTGCCAGTAATGCTATTAAAATCGTGTTATCTTGGTTCAGTAGAGATAAGGGCCTGTAGGAGCTGCACTCCGTTGCGTTCTTATTAGGCTTGGGTAGAGGAATTATTACCGCCTCTCTCATGCTTTCTGGGAGCATTCCTGTTTTGAACGTTTCTGTACATACTTTGAGTAAGATTGGTGTGAGTGTGTCTGCGTATGTCTTACAGAATTCTCCTGGTATTCTGTCTGTGCCCAGCGTTTTGCCCGAGGGTAGTGCTCTAATGGTGGTAAGGATCTCCTCCGCCGTGATGGGTTCTTCAAGCATCTGCACTTTCTCTATTTCTAGTTGCAGTAAGACTATTAGTTCTAATGCTTCCTGTAGATCCTTGTTTCTCACTTTTTTGGTTGCCACATACAGCTCACTGTAATAGTCATAGAATGTGTTGTTTACTCCTATTTGTGTGTTGTGTACAGAGCCTTCTTTTCTCTGCACAGAGTGTATTGGCAGTTTCTTCCTCTCATTCTAACCACGCTAGGCGTCTACTAGTTTTGTCCCCTTCCGCGTGCATTTTCTCCACCTGTTTCGAGTAGCTAAATTTACCTAATCTCGTCACTTTACTAGGCATTCTTTCAGCAAGCGATTTACCTTTTCTAAATTCCCTGCTCCCTGGCTGTACTTCTCTGCCTGGGCTAGTTCTTGTTCATTTCTGTTTAGTTATGTCGTAATGCTTTTTTGTACTCGCCCCTGCTTGGGGCCATCATCTCTCTCCTGCTCACTACTTTGAATGACTCCCTTACCGTACCTATCGACTCCACACTACCTGCGTTATCTTTAAATAAATTCTCGGTGTGTTTGCGCACATGTTCCCTGAACGTGTAATTTAAGAGGGACTCACTACGTAGCTTCCATGTTAGTATGGATGTGGGGGCCCTTATTACCCACTTAAGTGCTAGTGGGGCATGATCTGACGGCACTCCAGCCCTGCATTCTGCCTCAGCAAATTTGCTCCTATGTTCCTCGCAGGTGAATACATAGTCTAATCTCATGTGGACCTTCTGTGGGGTGGAGTAATGTGAGTAGTCTCTGCCTGTTTGGATGGAGCGTCCTCCAAAGGTCTATCAGGCCGAAGGACCGCAGTAGGGTGTTTAAAGTTTTCGCTGGTGGAGCCGGCTTCCTGAATTTTTCAGCGGACCTATCTGTTTTAGGGTCTAGCGTGCAATTGAAGTCTCCTCCGCATACCAGCACATTGTTTCTATGTGGACTTAGCCTTGCATACAAGGAGCGAGAAAAGGCCATAGCATCATGGTTAGGTGCATAGGTATTCACTAAGCACACTTCTCTGCTTTCTAGTGTGCCATAAATCCGTATCACCCTGAACGGGACGGTACGGGCTATCGATGTGAGTACACATCTGGCGTACGTTGAGTACGTGGATCCCACTACTAAACCTCCCCATTTCTGAGTTTTTCTTTTTTTTTTTTTTTTTGCCCCGTGTGCTTTTGTTGAGGTGCGTTTCTTGTAACATTGCTTTTTCTATTTTATTCCTGTGTAGGTACGTTATAGTTCTGAGTCTTTTAACATATCTGTTTAGGCCTCTAATGTTCCACAACATTACTTTAATGTTGCTCCCCATTGCATTTATGTATGGTAAATTTTGATTGTAGCCACTTCTTTGTAACTTTGTGCTGTGAGGCCAAGTCGTTATACATGATTCTTAGTAGAGCTACCTTTTCTGGCTTACACTTTATTCCCTTTAGCTTCCTTCCCTCCCTCAACTTAACTGTCTTACCCCCAACCTAACACGTCCCGCTATGTAGCGCATGCTCGGACAATCCCGCTTCCGCTCCCGCCCGCCTTCCTATCAACTAGGTGCTCGTTGCCCAGCGGGTATGTACTTGTATCGTACCCTAACAAAAGTGTATGGGAAGGTTGGGGTGTCCTCCGTCCTGTGGCACCCCTCCCTAGAACTCTGCGTCTCTCCTGCTTTGTAGCTAATTTCCATATCGGCAGCGCTTATGTACTGTTGCCAGCACATCCTGCGTACTGCCTGCGAGCATCTGTTTGATCCAGTCTTTCCTGCAGCTGCTTGCTTTTTGTACCCTGTTCCTTCGTTGCCGCTAGCGACTTAATGCAGGGTTTGTCCTCCTTATTCTAGTCAGTCTCTGCTTGCTGTTGGCGCCTTCGTTCTGTATAACCAGTCTTGCGCTTCCTTAGGAGTGTCAACAGTGACCTTCCATTGTGCATGATCTTCAGTCTAGCTGGATATATCGGCAAATATTTTAGTTCTGCCTTTCAAAGGCTTTTCTTTATTGCTATAAATTGTGCTCTGCGTTTCTGCACTTGGAATGTGTAGTCTGGATACATTGCCAATTTTGCCAAGGCTTGTTGTATCGTACCTCCTGACTTCGAGAATGCCAAAAGCTTCACCCTGTCTTTAGAGTTTAATATTTTAGCTATGATGGGTCTAGGAGGTGCGCCAGATGGGGGCTTCGTTATTAAGAAGCGGTGCGCACGTTCCACTGTGAAACCTTGTGTGAGGCTCCCTGATCCCAGTTCTTGCAGTAACCTATTTTCCACATAATTAATAGGGTCTGATCCTTGCGTTTCTCCGGCAGTCCGAGGAGCCTGATGTTGTTCCTTCTTGCTGGCCCCTCTCCATCCTCCGCTCTATCTTCAAGTAGCTTCACTTTTTGTTTCAGTATGTCAACTTCCCGTGTTGTTTGCTGCGTTTCTTTTTGTGTTCTCTGCGACCTGCCTTTCCAGTTGCTCCGTGCGCTCCACCAATCCGCGGACGTCTTGTCTCAACAGGCCAACATCCACTATTAGCGTGTCTATTTCTGCTTCTATGGTGGACTTCAGTACTGCTATGGCAGCTAGTATCTGCTGGTCTCCTTTGTCCAGGGTATCTCCCCTGTCTCCGGGTGTCTGTGGTCCTTTACGGTCTTTGGGGATATCCTGTCCTTTGTTGAATTGCTTCCCTTTTACTTTGGTTCCTTTGGATGCCATCAGCTGCCGTGCTGTTACTGCTTTGCCGCTTGCTTTAAGTTTACCACTTTCTGGGCTCTTTTTGCCCATACTACTAACTGAGGTTTTCTCAGAGCTCTTCACGAGCGACTGCCCCCTTGTGTTTGCGTATGTGGGTCGTACTACCCCTTGGCTCCACTCGTGTTGTGGATCTGCGTGACTTTGGATGGCTGCTGTTTGCTTATTTAATTATAGCACGGTCCCACTGCTGTGTGTTGTTGTGTCTTGTTGCTCCTCGTCTTTATGTCCCCCTGCCTTGTTGTTCTCTTGTGCTTGTTCACATGCCTGCTGTCATGGTACGCAGAGCATAGATCTACCACAGCAGTGAGCCTGATGAGCTGTTGTCTGCCTGCTTGCCTTAGTGTAGTAGCCTCGTCTGGGAGCGTTTATCCCTCCTGCTGCTTTACATGGCTTCTTTCTCTTATCTCGGCTGCATATCACTCGATGCTTCCCAGCCGAACGTTCTATTGGTTTTGCTGTGTTTTGCTTTATTATGGCGCCCGGGGGGGGGGGGGGCGGGGCGTCAGAGCATCGCAGGCGGCTTTTGTGATCACACCAAGCCCTTATGGTGTGTCTGGTGTCCTGATGCCAGCCCGCCATGTTTTGCTCCCTTCACTGCACTCTTACCGGTATTGCGATGTTTCGTCTAGTTGCCACGCTCCTCCGTCCGCTCTCGCAGCTCTCCACACGCTCGGTCCACAGGGGCTTTAGGCCACGTTAGGTCGCTCACTGCACACTCTTCGTGCACTCCTACTGACGCATGGGCTGGCAAAATCCATCACGCTCTCCTGCACCGCCACACAGCCTTGCCTGCTGTTGCTTCTGTGCTTGTCCTCCGCACTGCTGCCTGTTACTTTACTCCGGCTGCCATCTTGGGAGTCTTGGCCGTCCCGCAGAGTTATCGCCTCGCCCTTTCCCGCATTTTGCAATCCCCTGGGTCATTGCCTTTTATGCTCCGGAGTGTTTAATTAGTATGCTGCTTGGTTTTTGTCCACCTCCACTCTGTTAGCTGTTTTATGCCGTATCGCTTCAGGATTCAGCAGGGGCTTCACTGAGGCACGTCCTTACTGCATGGCAGTTGGCCATGCCCCCCTCCCCAGTTACAAACCACGTTATCACCTATGAGGGACAGTAAGTATCAAAGTCAAATTAGTCTGCAGGGAGCCAGGACAGCCAATGTCAATTGGAGCACAGTCTATGGACCTGAGGCACTTCTTAGATAGCAAAGTCTTGCACAAGGTTTAGCGTTTTCTGAAGATAATTCCCTGTAGGGTCACAAGCTGTTACACTTGTGAAGGGTAGAGCTGGAATCCACTCTAGCAAAGTAGCTACTGCAAGTCTCAACTGAGAAGAGCAAAGCTAAAGACACTGTGTTAAGTACCCCAAGTCAGAAGAGGGGTCCAACTGGCTCCTGTCTGGTTTATGTGATGCAGATCATGGGTTCCTGTGCCTCAGTCGTGGGGACAAGAGGGAGGACGTCTGGAGGACTCCTGCAGCAGCAATTCAGAGGTCAGCAGCAGCTATGTGGTCTTTTCAGATCAGCAGCACTTTGCAGTTTCAGCGCTCGGTAAACCGCACCACCGCAGATCTTGGTTACCGGTTGGGCTTCCTTCACTCCTTGAGTTCTGCACTCTGGTGAAGGGACTCATGGTCGTCCTGTTTTTGGAAGGTCCGGGAGAGAATCCTGGAGCTTCTGGCCGGATTTCAGACTTTGCACTCGACTACGGATTACTTGACCCATGGCACTCGGTTCTTGCAGCAGCGAAGTAGTACAACCAGTCACGGAAGATGGTCCAGTGTAGTTAGTCTCTGGGTTAGTTGGTCCCACTAACCCAAGGGAAGAAGTAGTCCCTTCTGGAGTTTTTCTTGTTGATTTAGAAAAAGGAGTTTCAGCACAGCAGAAGGGTTTCACTGGGCTATTTAAGGGTCCAGGAGGATGCAGCAAGCTTTGTTCAGTTTCTTCGGGTTGTTCTTCCCAGAGGTCGACTCGGTCTTCGGTCCTAAAACCCTCGCCTGGGTACATTCAGGAATTGGGTACTGGGTACCCTCGACTGGGTACATTCAGGCATTCCTAAAGACAAAGGACGGGGGATTTTTGGGGACCTCCCGCACTTCCTGCCCTTCCTGACACACTGGAGGCGGGTTTCAGTATTGAAGCCCGCCAAAGGCAAAGTGAACAAAGGGCTCAAACCTGGCTTGGGTTTTACCCGAGTAAAACACAAGAAAAACCTCACAAATGGAAAATGTCGAAATAAGACCACCAGGGCCATTTTGACAAAATGGTCAGCCGTGGGTGCTATACTGCAGCTGACGGTTCAGCCTGCGGTAGAAAAACACAATGGTAGGAAAATTAAGCCACCAGCCATTTAAAGTAGTGAGGGTAACATAGAAAATGTTACATGAATAGGTAGGATAAGGGGATACTAAGAAATCCCCCAGCTTTCCACATAAGATTGTGCACTAGACCTACAAAGAGAAAAGGTAAGTAAAAGTACATTTCACGTTACTGTTCTTGGGAGCAGTAGTTCACACAAGAAAAGGTATTTAAACCTTATGAGGAATCAGATTTCTCTGTGACACTGCACCGAAGGTGCTGTGTGTCACCATACAAAAAGATGCCTATGGAGTTTGTCAGACTCCAAAAACAAAGGAAATACATAATGCTAATCAGGTCAAAACGCATGAGAGAGTGAGAAAAAGGGCTCACTCACTCCAGCTTAAGTCCAGCAAAAGAGCTGGGGGTCTCTAAGGTGCGGGGAATTTAGCACTAAAATGAAAAGTCTCCCTAACAGTGTACTCACACAAAAGTAGTTTTTTCTGTGATATCTAAATATTTCCTGCAAATCAACATGTCCTCAAAAGGTTAATAAACTGCCTAATGTTTGCTATTAAAATTAATGTGCGCACAGGTGAATGAGCCAGCATGCGCCTCCATTGAGGCGAGTAATTCACAAACAAGTTTATAGCTGTGTTCTCCAGCATTGTGAAACAACTTCTGCATTTTGTTAATTGGAGTTTATGAGCCCTGAGGTGGATGAGCTTCCCGGAATCCGAAGAAACCCATCAATCACCCAGGAGCAGCAGCAGCAGCAGCAGCCCACGCCCCTTTCCATTCTAAAAGAAGGCATTATTAATATGGCTAATGCTGCAGCAGAGGTTGCACAGTAGTTTTAGAGCCTAAGTCACATACCTTGGAACCGGGTCTACTACAGCAATGCCCCTATGCCCCTATGCCTGTAATGGAGGGGCCAATTCAACTGGCCATTGGCACCAGTCAAACAGATGACCTTTTTATAGTGGTTGAAATGTAGGCATTTAACTTCAAGGTAAATCATTTGCAATGTCGTCAAACCCAAACTATCATGTATGCTCTTTTGTTTCATTATCTTCAGTGCATGTGCAGTTGTGACGCGCCGATTTAAATAGTGCTCCAAGAGACCAGGGTCCCCTCCGTGATCTCCTAGAGTTCGCTGTCCACCAGTAAAATTGATGGGAGTGTTGGCTGATACCAGCAACTGCAAGGGCAACTATTGAAAATCCTGCGGCATGTTCAAGGGCCTACTGATAGTGGAAGACTGACTCGAACTGGGAGACTATCGGTCTTGTCTTCCTTCTATTTCGGTCTTGATGACCACTTCATATCCGCCAGCAGAGCCCAGTGGGTGACGACAGCTATAAAACGGGCCTTGATTACGTCCGAGGCCTTCTTTTGCTGCTTCCACCTTTTTAACAGAGGTAAATAATCAAGGTTCATTACAAACAGGAGTTGCTGGACCATTCAGCAGTGCTGTTGAATCTGCATGTGAGGCGCTTTCTCAAATCAATCATTAATCACTCCAGCTTCAATGGAGGAAAGTCGACGTTAGAAGCTAGTTTGTCCGGTTCTATGTTTTTCTGACACAAAATGGAAAGTGGCAAATTTGGTCGACCTACATTTTGGTTGTTGCTTTTTGTTAATGGTGCCTCTCCTCTCTCCACTCTACTCATCCCTCCAGCCAACCCTTCGGACCCCTTCTATATATTTTACCCCACCACCAAAATGAAGCTGACCCAATTTACCACTCTTAAATTTGTGTCAACAAAACCACCATGTAACTGTTTGTTGGATGCAGTACAGAGGAGCGATTGCGCCTTTTCTTAGACAAGGGAGTCTTACTAAAAGAAGTGTCTGCAATCCTTTTTCAATACCACCTCCGCACACGTTAAGTTTATTAAATAGCTTGCTCCGACCCTTCTGCATGTATACTCTGGTTCCATTCTCGTCAGGAAGGCACGCTGATAACTTGATGGGCTCCTGGATCCCACATGTGCCTGAAACGCCTGCCCTGGAAACAGTCGTTTCCTATATTTCTGGCAGGTTCAGGAAGGAAAAATATGCCAAACTGCCTAGGTTAGGAGTCGGCAACATTCACCTCTGTGGGGTTTTGGACATCGACTACCATGATGCCTTACAGTTTACTTTTTTTGGTTAGGGGAACATGCCGTTTCTCAACGAGAGAAACAAAAAATGATTAGCATCCCTGTATAACATGCCAGGATGCTAATAGCAACAATCTCCTCAAAGCTAGGGATTCACTGGGGCAGGAAATGCCTGGGCTAACTTTAAAGCCCTCGCTTCACTCTGGCTTCTAACTGGCTCGGGCAATTCCTGGCCTGGTAAAGCCTCCGCCCATATAGGTTTATTGCTTAATTCAAGAAATCATAGACCGGATCCAAGATGGCGGCCGGGCCGGGCAGACGTGCATGAGCATAGCTCCGTCCCCCAGCTCGGGCCGCAACAATACGCATATGCAATAAGCAACACCGTGCCCTCGAAAAATCGCCTCCCTCACTAGGAAGGTGAAGAAGGGGAGACGTGCCCCCAGAGCGAGTCGATCGGTGGTGGCGGCCACGCAGAAATCCGCGGCCAGGACCAGGACAGTCATCCCGACAGCGCGGAAGCCCGGAAAGTGCCGAGCTCCCGGGCCCGCCACTGCCTGCAGCTGTGATCTGGGCCGAATATGCGAGAAAGTTTGGTGCCGAGAAGCAGAGCCCGATGGAGAGAGGCGGGATCTCCACGTACGTGGACCCCATCGGAGTGAGGAGAGGCCGGGAGGAGATCGCCACCCCGGCGGCTCGAGCACCAAGAGAAACAGGCCGGGCACGAGACCAGACAGTGCGGAAGCCCGGAAAGTGCCGAGCTCCCGGGCCTGCCAACCGCCTGCAGCTGTGATCTGGGCCGAATATGCGAGAAAGTCTGGTGCCGAGAAGCAGAGCCCGATGGAGAGAGGCGGGATCTCCACGTACGTGGACCCCTTCGGAGTGAGGAGAGGCCGGGAGGAGGTCGCCACCCCGGCGGCTCGAGCACCAAGAGAAACAGGCCGGGCACGAGACCTCGCCACTCCGGCAGGGGAGGAAAAGGACGAGGTTGAAGGCCACAGAGAGAAGGAATCGGCCTGACGGAAGGAGACACGGAAGGAGACACGGGAGAAGACGCTCATCCCCCAGGCTATGGTCAGGGCCTGGAAGAGACAGCGGCAGACGCAGACGGCAAGTAGCAGACTGCTGAGCCTAGAGGAGCCCTGCGGAGCACCCGACAAAACGCACAAAACGCAGGTACGAGGTGGGAGAGGGAGCCAGGGAACAGTGGGGAGGGAGCCGGCACAGACGGCATTGCCCCGCCCCCCCCAGAACTCAACTAGGAGGGAAAACAGACCGGAACACAAGGGGTAGGGGCGATAGGAGCGATAAGGGAGCGTTTCCCCCCCCGGACCAAACTGGAGAGAATAACAAATATTCCAGCGCTCCACACCCGAAGCATCAGAGACTCGGTCTCCCCCCCGCCAAAAGCATAGAACCACGGAAACAAGGCACACCCAGCTGCCTTTTCGATGGGTCAGGGAGAGGGCTCAACGGCTCCGATGGTCGGACACCCAGATAGGGGAGACCACAACAAGAAGATACAGCAGAGACCCAAGAAGGAACAAGGCTACGAAGATACGCATTACCCATACGGAACAAAGAAAAGGCCCACAGTGGACTCGCAAAGGAACTCCCCAGAGAAACTTTACAAATTCCCAAAAGAGAGCGCCAAACCAGGTGGAAATACACCCCTGGATTCCAAGAAGCGGGACATCATCTTAATCACTTCGACTGCTATTGAGCGACCAGGTACACTCCAGAGTCGAAAATCAAACGGATTACAACATCTACTGGAACCAGACGACCCGGAAAGAGAAACGCGGCAAAGAAACACATTGGTAAAGAAACGCACACATGTCAAAAGCCAGGACGAGGATTGGGTCACAGGCATCGGCGGCAAACAAAAGCGGATCCAGACAGGGCCAAGATCTGACCCAAATTTGGGGAACGCGAAACGTAGTACCCAAGCGAATAAACAAACAGAAAAGTTAAGAGGGAGACCCTATAGAACAGCAGGCGGATACAGACATGGCCTTGAGAGACGACATGAAAACCTGGTTTAAGGAATTTCAGGAACAGTTCATCGCCTCCACACAGGTGCAGTTTGATAATATGAAGGGCGAATTGAAACAAGCAGTCCACAAACTGAATAAGGACATAGAAAACCTAGAGGAGAGAACAGACAACTTGGAAAGGACGGTCCAGAATATGGATGAGGAAGCACTCCAACATGCAGAAGCACAAGACAGCCTCGCACAACTGGCGCCGGAACTAGAATCCCAATGTGAAGATTTGGAAAACGGATCCAGGAGATCGAACATAAGAATACAAAATATGCCGGAATCCGTACAAGATAAAGACCTCCGCACAGCGGTACAACTAGTATTCCAGGATATACTAAAGGACGGCACCGGGGATCACATCCACATCGACAGAATACACATAGTAGGCCCTCGAAGAACAGGGGAGCCCGTATCCTGCCCAAGAGACGTTCTAGTGGCCATGAAACAATACGCACAAAAGGAACAAATCCTAAGGAAGGCCAGGACCATAGAGCAAATAAGAATGAACGGGAAAGAAATACTGCTGTTCCAAGACTTAGCTCAATCCATGCTCAGAAAGAGAAGAGAAATGAGCCAGCTCCCCAAACTTCTAACCGAAAAACAAATTCAATATAAATGGACATTCCCTTTCGGCCTCCTCACCTGGGAAGAAAGACAACACCGAATCACTACCTGCGAGGAAGGCCTCAAGATCATGGGATGTCAGGAACATGACCCGGAACCCTCAAATACCAGTGAACCCCAAAGACAAAGGAGACAACCGAGGGGATGGCAAACAGAGAAACGAAAAACAATACTCCAATCCCGCAAGCCAGAGAAAAGCTAAGTTACCCCGGACCTGAAACATGCACGCACAAACGGACGGAGGGAGAGGCAATAATTCCACAGACAACCTAGCTAGGGCAGGTGCCCACATGAAGGTGCGGCAGAGCCAAGGGACGGCCATGGAATCTGTACCTCAAGCAGGGTTTAGGAACCCCTGCAAACTGTTGACCCTGAGATGTTAGAGGGCATGGAGCAAAGGCACAATGCCGGAGCAACCATAGGGCCCAGATCCCTCCTCAGGGACAAGGTTGGGGGGGGGGGAGGAGAGAGGGGGGAAGTTGAAGGGAAAGTTTGGAGGGGAAAAGACGGTACGAAGGCGCATCACTGCAACCCACGAGGGGAATGCAATAAGAATCATCAGACAAACACAAAAGAATGGGGCTGAAAATCTTAACATATAATATCAGAAGGCTGAACACGCCAGTAAAAAGGAAACAAATGGAACACTTCCTGCACAGAGAGAGATACGACATAATTACGCTCCAAGAAACTCACATACAGGAAAAAAAGGAAAGGCCTAATCTGGATAAGAAGCTACAATCAAATGCTCCAATCCAATGATGAAGAGAAAAAAAGGAGTGCTCATAGCATTCGCTGGCCATCTTCAGGTCCAAATCAAAGCGTCACTAGCAGACAAAAACAGCCGCTATGTCTTTGCGAAGGTTCAGATAGACAATCGCCAATTAACTCTGGCTACCCTATACGCTCCAAATACAGGTCAGGAGGGATTTATCAAAGACACGATCAACAAACTAGAGAACTTTGCGGAAGGAGATGTGATCCTGACTGGAGACTTCAACCTAGCATGGAACCAGACAGAAGACCGATCAAACCCTAAAAATAACCAACAAGGGTCTCCCTCACCAGCGCTAAAACAGGTAATGCAGAACTTGGCTCTAGAGGACGTGTGGCGGAGACTCAAAGGAACAACGAAAGGATACACATTCCACTCGCACGTTCATTATACGAGCACCAGGATAGACTATATATGGGCTACAGGTGCCCTAGTCGGAGAAATCCAGGACATCGAAAAAGGCCAAATTTCCCTATCGGATCACGCTCAGCTATGGATCACACTCCCCAAATTCAGGAAACGATCCGGTCGATGGCGATGGACACTCCCCAGAGAAATCATACAAGATCCAGTGGCAAGAGAAACAATCGGAGAAAAGATAGAGGATTACTTTGAGTACAATGTCACCCCAGATGTCTCGCCAAGCACAACATGGGAAGCCTTCAAACTGTGATTAGGGGACAATTAATAGCATTGAAAGCACAAGCTCGCATACAAATGGGAAGATGAACTGGGGAAAAAACTGGAAGAAATTAGAGAAGAAATGACAAAGAATACTTCCAGGAAAATTAAGAGGGCATATCGACGCATCCAGAGCCAGATAGACCTGATGAGGACCAAAAGAGCGGAGACACAACTTCTGTACACAAAACATTGGTACGTGATGAAATCAAATAAAGCAGACAAACTACTAGCCAGACAACTAAAAGGCAGACTGCAAGAGCAAATGGTGCAATCCCTGCTAGACGGACAAGGAGCAAAGAACACATAAACGAAAGACATCAAAGAACTATTCCGAGACTTCTACCAGAATCTGTATTCCTCACAGCACCCGAGCGAAAAGGAACAGGCGGCATTCCTGAAAGAAATTACTCTTCCAACAGTAACCCCAACCGCAAAAGCGGTGCTGGATGAGCCAATAACGCCGGAGGAGGTAGAAAAAGCAATTGGAGACCTTCCCAAGAATAAAGCTCCAGGACCGGATGGCTTTACGGCGGCCTTCTACAAAACATACGCGGAATTAACTCCATATCTAACCACTCTATTCAGCACCTTCAAGACTTCGAACAACATCGCCGCCTCCATGAACGAAGCAAAGGTACTAGTCTTCCAGAAAAAGGGGAAAGATCCAGAAAGCCCGAGCTCATACCGCCCAATAGCCCTAATCAACGTTGATGCCAAGCTCTACACTAAGGTACTCGCTAACAGGCTGGCACCCCTGCTCCCCAAACTGATTCACCAAGAACAATCAGGATTCATCCCAACAGGAAAACCCACGACAACATTAGACGCATAGTACATCTCATAGAGAAGGCCGGAATAATGAAACTCCCATCAGCAATAATATCGCTAGACGCGGAAAAAGCATTTCATCGGGTAGACTGGACCATGCCATTCGCGATACTATGGAAAATGGGCATGGGAAACGAATTCATAAACCTGATCAGAGCCAACTACAACTCCCCTACGGCCAGGATCGCAGTCAACGGGGAACTATCGGAACCCATCAGAATAGGAAGGGTCACAAAACAGGGATGCCCTCTGTCACCCCTACTATACGCAATGTTCCTAGAACCCCCCCCCCCCCCCTCCCTGGCTAAAATTAGAGCGGCCCCAGACATAAAGGGCATAGAAATGGCAGGACAAATGCACAATACGGCCGCATACGCCGATGATATGATGACCATAACAGAACCAAGCAAGACGCTCCCTCTTCCCATCCAGCAGATAGACGATTATGGAACAATTTCGGGGCTGAAAATAAATAAGCAGAAATCGTCGGTAATGGCCTTGGCGGGAGACCTAGACGAGATCCACAAGACGAAAGACCTACAACTACAAATGGCTGAAGAGGGAGTGAGATACCTTGGAGTAACACTGACGCCTAAGATAAAAAACCTTTACATGGGGAACTATACAAAACTCATAGAAGACGTAAAAAGAGACCTGAACAGGTGGAACCCACTGACAATCTCCTGGTGGGGCAGAATAACGGTCATCAAGATGACGATTCTACCCAGATTGCTTTATTACTTCCAACCACTCCCCATTCGGATTCTGACATCTTTCTTCAAGTCACTCTCCAAAATAATCACAAAATATATATGGCAAAACAAAACTCCAAGATTATCACAACAGGCGCTCACAGCACATAAAATAGATGGAGGAACGGCGCTCCCCCACTTCAGAAAGTACTACGAGGCGGCACAACTGTGGGTTCTTAGCGAATGGATCACGAACACATCAGAAAAATGGTGGGAGGCACAGGACAGAGCCGTCTCAAGATCAAACCTGCGTCACCTCCTTTGGAGGAAACCAGAGCATAGACACCAACATCAAAATAAGTGAAGTCATGAGTACCACCATGGAAATATGGGACAGAGCTACCAAGCGAGAAACCCTCACGATAGATCCCGCCCCATTCATACCAATTTTCGACAAACCCAGACTCGCCCCCCCCTGGCCCTCCCGGGAGTGGAAAAAGGGGCATTCCAGAAATGGCGAGACGCCGACTGTACAAAAGTGGGAGACATGTTCGAGGGACATCAGATCAGAACCTTCACAGAATGCCAGGAACTGCTGGGTCTCACGGAAAAGGATAGATTCCAGTACGAACAGATCCACCATTGGCTCACAACGCCAAGAATAACAAAGGCTCTGGCAAGGGATCCCACTCCATTCGAGACCTACATGATGACCCAAACGGGAGAAATGAAATTCGTTTCCACCCTTTACAAATTTATAAACGCCCAAGACGAAAACATTCTTGGCAGTACATGAAAAAATGGGAAACCACGCTAGGGAAACAAATCACGAGGGATCAATGGACATACCTCTGGCAAATAATCCCCAAATGGACGCGGGCGATACAAACGAGGGAAGCCTGGACCAAAGTGATGATCCAATGGCACTACACTCCGGAAAGACTACACAAAATGTTCCCGACAACACAAGGGAAATGCTGGAGGGGATGCAACACCATGGGAAGTTGGAAACACATCTGGTGGGACTGCAAAGAGCTACAACAATTCTGGGTGGAAGTGAAAACACAGATGCAAGAAATGTTCAAGGGAACGGCCATTCTAGGAGAAGAAATCTGGATGTGCGGCATGTGGGCCCCCCCCCCCCCCCGAGACTAGTCACTTACAAAGACACAAAAGCTAAACTTATAGCAGCCTAGTTAGCCATAGCACAAAAATGGAAAACAAAAACCCCTGCGACCATGCAAGAATGGCTTCACAGGATATGGACCTATATAGCAATGGAGAGAATCGCATGTAACCTCCAAGGAGACGGACAGCGTTTCGCTACAGATTGGGGAGACGCCATAGAATTCCTGCAAAATGACTACATGCTGCAATGGTGCCCTCACAAGCTTCGCCTTCTGGACATGTTCACAGGCTAGGATCGAAGAACCCATGGGTTGCAGTGGAATCGCAAAGACGTTGTAACCGGTGGGGAGGAAGGAGGGTGGGATGAGGGGGATTTGGGATATTGTTGAGTCCCGATGTTCATGTTTAAACAAATGGCAATAAAAAAAGAAGAAAAGAAAAAAAGAAATCATAGACCCTCATATGGCACCCTGGTGACCTTGCATGGGGAACATAAAATAAATGGCAACTCTTTTGGGGTTGGAGGAGTTTTGGTTGAGTTCAACCTTCATATCCTCTCACCCTAAAGTCGGGGTGAAACTGGGATTGCTTCCTGGGCAGAGTCTGAATTGATAGCCAGCGCCTGGCGGATAGTATGTCACAAATGTTTCTTGACTGCAGTTTGCAAAGTGGAATTGTGCTGTATATTTAAGTCTTAGTCCTTACTCGTAGGAGGCAGGACCCGTAGCGAAGGCCTTTGTAGGGCACTGGGACACGTTTTTTGCACTTCCAAGGATGTCTTGCCTCTTTTAGACGGGTTTCTTCAGGCTAAAGTTATGGAGCTGTACTTTCTAGGTTTTTAAAAGGAAGCAGATGACACTGGGGGCCGTTGTCTCCAGCTGGGCTACAATGGAGTAGTGATTCAGGATTGCTCACAAGACGTCCACGCCTGGGAGGCTTTAGTCAAGCACTCTCTCGGTGATCAAATGCAGAGGTTTTGGCTTTGGGGTACGCTGTGCCATCGTCTTTGCTGTATTTTTCTGGTCCCCTTGGGATTACTTCAGCCACACTCTCGGGAGAAGAAAAATGTAGATCTGGTTTCTGCAGGACGTATGCTCTAAATGTGTATGGATCAAAACCGAGTAGCCCATTACTAAGCCCCCTTAGGATATTGCATTGATTTAAACATTTTGCACCGAAAGAAGAAAATATTGCAGTACATTTTGCGACATTTATGCTTAATTTTAAAATATTAGCTTTCCATTTCTATTGTCCCTCTAGAATAAAAACACACTTCTTTCATATAAATGTGTGGGTCTTGCCACCACTGGATATCAGAAATTGACATGGATTTGGCAATCCGACTGTAAGTGACAGATGTATGAGATACAATTTCTTTTGCCTATCTGGCCGCATTACACAGATTTTGTGGAACATTTAAATATGACGATTGTCGCTTTTATTTTTGTGTCGAGAGCAAAATTGCTATATGGTGGATTGTCTGATTTCTGAACACTGACCATAAAATGTCCCAGTGTAAAGAACGTAACCTGGCAAGACTGGACTAACCTTCGTGCAGTGTTGTGCAACTGTTTCATTACCAAACAGCTGTATTGGCCTTCAACTGGAAATGTATTGTTTATTCATGAAAAACTGCTAATTGTAGTGGCTGCTAAATGTTCCTACTACAAGGTGCTTTGCATGGGTCAGATTTTAGATTTCATGGCAGTTCCAAGCTATCTTAAGAACACATTTCCCCAGACGCTGGCTCTTCGGAGTACTGGGAAATGGTTGGATGGGCAAAGTACCTTCTTGTAAAAGATCCATCTTTAGGGAGTAACATGTTTTTGTTCATTTCCATTGGTTCTTTTTGTTAGTTATACATAGTCTCATTTATTTAAACTTTTATACAGCAGCGACCCTACCCATAGAATGCCAGAGCGCTTTACAAACTTCAAACAGAGGAGGTTACACAGAAGTTACCATTTTCTGCACAGCATAGGACATCCAGGGTAAAGGATAACCCGGGAGGTTGTGCACAGGTGATGAAGGAAAGGGTGGTGCAGATGTGGGATGCAAGGTATACATTAGTTTTCAAAAATTGATTTGCAGACTCTAATTAAAATGTTCTTGAGTGCAAGTTCTTGAGTACACGGTGTGCAACGCATTGCATGGGAAACGTCTGAATTACTTCCAAAAATGTAAAAACTTGTTGACTCTGGGTAATGTAGGGTATTTTGTGGAGATTTGGGGCCTGACGGTATTTTATTACCGCCGAAAAATAACTTAGCAATAATCACTCTTTGTATTCAGATTTGGCCATGTGCAACAATAATACAATGGACATGCATTATTTCAGCACCCAGACCTGCATATTTGGTATACGTGGTTGGTGGTATTTTGGTGAGCATAATTCCCTTGTTTTATTTGTGGCCCCAATGTCCAGAATCCCTTATCTTTGCTTAGATTTTTCGTGTGATCACTAGAGAGACCTCAGACCTGCATTCTAGGGATACCACATTTTCCAGTGATAGTGTTGGTGTGCCACCATGGGCGAACTCACTGACTTATTTACGACAGAGAGCTATATATGGTAGTCTTGTGGTAATTTCCACTACCTTATATACGGTAGGGAGCGATGTTCAGAGAGTCTCTCTTCCCGTTGGCTCATGTACCTCCAACGAGCTATGCTACAGTCACTCACAATTATTCATACTGATTCTGACATGCACACATCTGTCTTAAAATGACCATTGTACTGTTTAAAAATCTCCCCACATCATCAGCATTGTAATGGTAAACAATAAACATCACCCGTCTGTTTTCAAATATTTTTCTGTATTATAAAAGTTGTATTTAAACACGATCTCATTCTTTACAGAAATAAAATGGTACAGTCAAAGCATTGTCTGTGACACACTGCAAAGAGAGTGGCGGAGAACAGAACTCAAATTGCAACATTAGCACTTGATTAAGACACGCACAGGAATCCCCTTTCCTACACTGACTGCATATTTTCGTGCACACACACGGCTCCCACGCTTATGTAATTACCTTATCTGAGTTTTCTTCAGCTGTTCTTTGTGAATGTAGCTCCCTTGAAGATTAACTCCAGCAAAAAGGAACGCTTGCCTTCTCAAACCGGGGTCATTGCCTGGAATTCTCAGCTTTTGCAGATAGGAACGCCTCAGCCAGTGGAAAGGTTTTTCTTTCAGCTCTCCCCAATCTCGACTGCCAAATCTTGACTGTAGCAGGACGCAGGGATCTGCATTCAGTCAGGAGTCCCACAGCCAGGTCTTCTCCCCATTAATGCAGAAAAATGTCTGCTGTCTTTTTCCCCGTTACTGCCCACTAAAACTTTCCTCTCAGCCCTCTGTATGACGTGTCCCAATGAAATCCATCATCTCTCATCCTCCTACTCTTCAACAATAGCTTCGCTTATACATTTGCAATTGTTGCAAATCTGACTTCCTTCTTCCTGCAGTTACTGTGCACAAAAACACGGAGAAAAAAAATCTGCACACACATTTAAATGGTTTTCAGAGTATGCCTAATTCTGCAGTGGAGAACACATTTTATTAGTGGGTTATGTTAAATAAGGTTTTATTAGTCAGGTTAATGGTTAATAGGTTAGCTGTTAATTTTCAAATGTGTCTCTCGCACCATAGGCATTTCAGGTGAAAAATAGTGTGCATTTTTAAATAAGCACGTGTGCTTTTAACTGTAAAAATAGATTTGCATCTTATATGTTAAAATCGTTTTTGACTGACTAGCCTGTCTTTCCTTGTTAATCTGGTAACCCATATAGCAATGCACTGCACCCTTGTGGTGGTAATGCAAAAAAAAATGTGCTACCTGTGCAGTAGTGCTGTACTCTGTGCTGTTTGCCAAATATCCTTACATATACCCTCCTTTTGTTTTTAGAACTTGGCTATAATCCAAGCCAATTCCTAAAAACAACTTGTTCTCTTTTTTTTTTTTACAATATAGCAATCCAACAAAATGAACATTCATGTGCATCAATGAAAAATTTGCAATCAACATTTCATCTGAGTCCATCAGTTCATAAAATGTTCCACATTTGCCTTCTCAGTGGAAGTGGCATTACTTTAAGTTTAAATTTTCCAAGTCAATTAAAAAACAACGAAATAAAACAACTAACTAAAACAAATAATTAATATAACAAATTAAAATAAATAATTAAAATAATAAATACGTGGAACTTCATATGCCGGAACTTCTGTTTTGTCTCTTTTGGTATGTCCCGACCAGCGATGTTATTCGGTTCATTCGAGTATTCTTTCATCTTGGCAATCTTGAATCCACAGCAGTCATCTCTTTTGGCATTCCGGTTATTTTGTCTTCACCTCCACCTGGAGGCAGGCATCTTTTGGTCTTCATCCAGGGGACTCCAGGACTCCATCGTCTCTCCCGTGGGCTCTGATCTCGGAACCTCCGATCAAATAATGTTAATTGTCTAAATCAAAATAGAAAATAAAGAAATTAAGTACATAGCACAATACTAACTTCATCCTTTTGCCAAAAATAAAACATGCTTGGTAAAAATTTCATTTTTTTTTTTTTTCTTCTGAAATTAAACACAAGTTAAAAGAAAACAAACAGATATTCAATATTTAACACACTTTCTCTCTGCACACCAACCATGAGCTTCCATTATATGTGCATTTATTTATTTATTTATTTATTTATTTATTTATTTATATTATATATTTTTACATATATTACAGTGTTTATGTGCCATCATAACAATCAACTTTTTTTTTTTTTTTAACTTCTTTGTCACTGCCTCCTGACTACACCCACTTATTTTCTCCTTTTTTTTTTCAAGGAACTTTATCTGTCTCTACATGCTCAAGCTGCCTGATCTCATGTCTGGGATGGCATGGTTTGATTTGATTTACATGGACAAACTGCTCTATTGCTGTTTCACCTTCATTTTTCAAAATTTTATACACTACAGGAGAGACCTTATCTATAATTCGAAATGGCCCCTGCCAGGCCGCTAGAAATTTAGAATTTTTCTGTTTACTTTTTCCAAAATGAAACTTGTACACCTGATCCCCTACACTGTATTCCTTTACTGATGTCTTTTTATCATAATATGACTTTGCACTGTCAGCATCTCTTTCCAGATTTCTCTGCACAAAAGCAAATGCATGTTGCAAATGTCTCCTCAGTTCATCAATATATTCATGAACTGTGGATGCACTCACAAGGGTTTGCTCATGTGTTCTGTATAGTAGGTGTTGTGGTAACACCATTTTCCTACCTGTTAAGACCTCATGGGGGCTAACACCTGTTGCTTTGGCAGGAGTCGACCTGATTGCCATCAGAACCAACGGTAAACGTAAATCCCAGCTGGAACCTGCTTCTGCCACAAATTTCTTTAAAATATCCACAACAGACCTATTGCTTCTTTCAACTGTACCTGAGGACGCCGCCCGATATGCGATATGTAGTTTCCTTTTCACACCTAGTATTTGCCATACCTTACTCATTAGAGTACTTGTGAAATGACTTCCTCTGTCTGACTCAATTCTTTGTGGCAACCCAAACCTTGAGAACACATGGTTCACCAGTAATGTGGCTGCTGTTTGCGCACTACAATCTGGTGCAGGAATGCATTCAATCCACTTTGACATCAAACATACCACACTCAAAATATAACGGTGTCCCCTGCTCGACCTTTTTAAAGGACCTACATAGTCTATTTGCAAATCTGACCATGGGAGAGTTAGGCCTCTTTTCATCAATGGTGCTCTATGCATTGGTGAAGCAGGTTTAAATTGGGCGCATACTAGACATCCTCTAGTATATAATTCCACATCTTGGGACATATGTGGCCAGTAAGCATAATCTTTTAGTATTTCTAATGTTTTTTGTGAACCTCTATGGCCTGCAGTTATGGCATCATGTGCATGGTGTAGCATTAGTCCTCTGAATGAAAGGGGTACTACCCACTGTATTTGCCCTGTTATGGACTCTCTAATCATGAGTCCATCCTGTAATCTAATTCGTGT
The DNA here is from genome assembly GCF_040938575.1 of Ambystoma mexicanum. NCBI lineage: Eukaryota > Metazoa > Chordata > Amphibia > Caudata > Ambystomatidae > Ambystoma > Ambystoma mexicanum. The sequence goes on from NC_090931.1 coordinate 96,720,405, forward strand.
TTTGTTCTTTAATAACACCCTCAACTCTTCTTTTCCCATACAATCTTTTTCTGTTACAGGATTTTGTTCAGGATCTATCAAATGATTATAATAGATTCCCAAAATTTGATCATTCTTTTGTGCCTCAATCAAATCTTGGTCTGGCGTGTCATGACTCCACTGCACCACCGGTTGATCTACCTCCTTTGGTGCTTTAGAACGTGTGACTGCATCAATTTGTATTTCACCCATTAAATAATCAACAGGTAGCAATTCTCCCATCACAGCCCCAATCTTAGCCAGGTGGTCTGCCTTATCATTTCCCTCTTTATCCTCTCCTGGTGTTTTTAAATGCCCACAAATTTTTCTCCAGTATATTGTTAAATTATTTTCTGACACCAATTTGTCTATGGCTTGTATCATTTTTCCATGTTTAGGTGGCTTTTTGTTGTATGTAACCATGCCTCTTGCTTTCCAACCAGGCAAATACTCCACAAAGCTATTCCGTGCATAGTCAGAATCAGTCACCAGGACAATTTCACTGAACTTTTTATCAACTGCAGTAGCAATTGCTTTATAAATGGCTGCCAATTCCGCCACCTGACTGCTCCTATCTCCAATCCTCATCCCTATACTGGGGACGCCTTCACATTTCAACCAGACATTTCCTATTCCTGCCACTAACTGTTTATTACTGTCATTTTCAATGTGAAAAGCACAACCATCCACATATACAGTTGGCAAATCCTTGCATGTTTTTTCATCAAAAGCTTTGTGTGGTGATTGTTCAAATTCCTGTAAACTAGTTTCCACTTCCATTTCATTTGGTATTTGTTCAGCTGCACAGTCATGTAAGTCAGCTAACCCTTGAGCAATTGGGCTCTTTCTATTTTGTCCATATCTCACTTCTACGGGAAAACCTTGTAATGCCAGCGTCCATGAAGTGATTCTGGATTGCGCTAGATTGCCCGATCTAATCCTTTTACTCTCTAAAAATTGCAAAGGTTGATGATTTGTTTCAATAATCACCTTTTCTCCCTGAACAATGGGGCGGAAATGTTGTAGCGCCCACACAGTGGTTAATAGGGCCTTTTCACATTCATTAAATTTCATTTCAACTTGGGAAAATGCCTTACTTGCATATGCAATGGTTTTGTGATTCAAATCGTGTTTTTGTGATAATACTGCTGACATACAATGTTCAGAAAAACCTATTTCTATGAAGAAATCCCTGTCCTTTATGGGGTATGCTAAACATGATGCCTTTACAAGACATTCCTTCAATCTAGCCACTGCATCAGACTGCTCTCTTTCCCATCTCCAGGGAGTATTTAGTTTAAGCAGTTTAGTTAATGGTTGAGTGATTTCTGCATAATTCTCAATGAACTTTCTGTTATAGCCTGTCATCCCTAATAAACTTTTTACTCCTTTCACATCTTTAGGATCTTTTAATCTTTGTATGGCCTCTATTTTCTTCCTTTGTGGATTTAGTCCACGTTCAGTCACTTCATGCCCTAGAAAGTTCACTTTTTTCTTGCACCATTGTGCTTTTTGCAAAGATACTTTGGCGCCTGCTTTCTGCAATTGGCCAAGTACATGTCTTATTTCATCAAAATGGCTTTTCAGGCTTTCATTTTTTATCAGGACATCATCCACATAAACTATTGTTCCTCTTTCCGCTGCATCCGGCATGGCCTTTCTCAAAAATATGCCAAATTCACTCCCACTATTGATGTACCCGAATGGAGCTCTAAGCCAGGCATATTGAGTCCTGTCAAATGTAAAGGAAAATAAGTGTTGTATCTCCTCTGCCAATGGCACACACCAATATCCAGAGGTGAGATCTAATGTGGTAAATACCTTTGAACCATGTATCTGAGCTAGGCCCTGATCAATGAATGGTAGTGGCCATCTAGATACTGGTACTCTTTTATTTAACTCTCTTAAGTCTGCACACAGCCGCCATTGACCATTTGGCTTTAACACACCTAAAATAGGCGTATTGGATGTGCTATGAATGGGCCTGATTATTCCCCGTGATTCCAAATTTTTAATAATCTCTGCCAATGATTCTAAACATGCCAGCGGTAGTCTATACTGGCGTACAAACACTGGATTTCTGCTACAACCTTCTGGTAGTGTGGCCACATGTAAATCAGTTAAACCACAATCATAAGCATCTTTTGCAAATACATCCTTAAACTCCATAAATATTTCCCTCAGATTGTTTCGATCCTCATCGCTGTCACATGCATCCGCTAAGGAGATCTGCTCTTCTACCATTCTGGAAAATTCTGGAAACTCTTCTGGTAAAGGAATCTCAGCGCTTTCCTCTAACTGTGTGGCTGTATCTTTTTGTAGAGCTGCCACTTTTAAATATTTTGGCATATCAGCTTCCACTTCAATGGGCTGATTTCCTGTTTCATTTTCATTTAAATTAAATATTATGCAATCCTCTTGATGGCTGCACACTGTCTCATTTGAATCATAAGGATACACAGAATGAATTTTAAATATTCCTTTGGGCTGAGAGTCCAGGTGTTCTGGCAACTCGCCCTTGGCATCTACATATTTTTCAGGAATATTCCCAATCACCATGTTATTTAAATCTGCCGTATAATGTGATTTTTGTATGGCCATTCCTAATGGGGAGTTTTCCTCTAAATGAATATCCTGACAACCTTTATTATTTACCATGATTTTTACAGATCCCTCACCAATGTCTACCAATGGAATGTATTCATAATCCAGGCCTTGCTGTTTTATGGATTCATTCAGGCATACAAATGCATCAGAGCCTTTCATCTGCTGTCCATTTTTGCATTTCAGTGTTATTGCAAACTGTTTTGTAAATGCAGGAATAATAGTATTTTTCCTCATTTGTAATTCGACTGCATAAGGAACCAGTTGTGCACAATGATAAGCCCTTCTTTTGTCTTCAAATTCAGGTGCCGGACCACCTAGGCGTGACCATATTTTTTGATTAAGGAAATCTAACACCATACACATTCTGTGCATGATGTCATTGCCCATGTAAAATTCATTTTGTGCTCCACTCACTATCCATACATTATGGTAAATTGTTTTCTGCCCAATGCTAATTTTAAGCATGCATCTGCCTGCAATTCGGTTTTCAAAGTCTGGACTGTCCAACCCAGAAACATATTGGTTTTTAATCCTAAATTTCGGGATTTCTTCCCTCTCCATAATTTTTTGCAACAATTTCTCATTAATGAAACTCCTTTCATGTTCAAGTGCTAAAGTGGCTTTTATTGTTTTAAGATAATCATTTATACCAACATGAACCCATGGTTGCTCATCTTCCATGTGTATTTCTGCCAGAGTGGTAATGTGTTTTTGTGAATCTGTTTTAGGAGCAATATTCTGTTTGCATGTTTTCTCTTTTAAATAGAAACGTAATGTGTGCTCATCTATGGCAGTCTGCCAATCTTTCCTTGGGTCCAAGTATATTTGTACAGGTAGTTTTTCATTGTCGCTCTGATCTTTGTCTTGACACATTAATATAACAGTGACACTAGGTATGCAGCTATTCTGGAGATATACCTCCACAGCATCATTTGTTTTGGCAACGGTGTGACATTCATTTATATTGCTGTTTTGTGATTTTAGCTTCTTAGGCCTCAATGGTTTTTTGGTTAAGGACCACAGCACTCCATTCACCCCATCTATGAGAGGAGACAATCTTTTCAGGCAATCTGTCCCCATCAGAAATGGAATTTCACAAATAGATGTGATCAATACCTCTTGTTTCATTCTGTGCTTTCCTATTTTTATGTCAACCTCAGTTACACCTATGATGGGCACCTCCTCCCCATTAAAGTTATGCACTGGGCCTTGATTTGCCTTCACTGTGATCTGACTCTGTGGAGGCCTCCCTTCATTGATACTCTTTACCAGCTCCTTGGACATAATTGTGGCCTGTGCGCCAGTGTCAATTATAGCGAAGGTGTGGCATTTTTCTTCTACAGTGATGGGTGCATAATATCTGTCCTCAACTTCCTCTAATACTCATAAGAAATGTGAATTCTTACTGATTTCAGGGCTCACCTTTCTCAGGTCTTTTTCACTTTTGGCTAAGCACATTGGTAAATGAAAAGACATTTTTCCCTCCTTTTTACCCATTTCTGTGCGAGATATTTTATTCATTTCTCCATGTTCAGAGGTTTTTTGGAGTGTGGCCACTGTTCCCCCATCCATCTGGGTAACATCAGAGACCACATTACAACCTTCCAACTGAACATGTGTAACAACATCATTCAGCAATTTGTCATTTTTAAATTCTGTGCATTTGTGATCATTTAGTGTAATACCAGCCCTTTCAGCCTCTTCAAAAATATGTGGCTCAAAGAATTCTTCAGGTGATTGACTTGTACCCTCCTTGTGAGTATTTCCTTTTTCTGTCTGTGTTTGGTCATTGTTTTGCTTGCCCAGGGAAGGAGCTATGGCATCCCCACTTACTCCCTGTTCACTGGTATTCCCCATCCATGAGTCATTTTTCTTAAATCTGTCCCTTTGTTCTTTTGGAATTCCTAATGTTTCTTTTTCATTTGTGCAAATCTTTACTGTTTTATTTAGCTCTAAGTTAAACCGTACCTCTTTTTTAGAAGTATTTGCACTTTCTATCACAATTTCATTTACTGGTACTTTCATTTTTAATCCATTAGGCATCTCAGAGTCGTTATGCAAAATTATATCAGAGCAATCTGTCATTTTGGCACTGCGATTATCATGAGTACTTAGTCACTTTCCGGAAGCCCCCCGGTCATTGCTATGGCCATCAGCCCCCTCTTTGGAAGGTTGTTTTTGCGCTGTATAGAGCTTTCCTATTTGCTCAGCTAACATTTTCACTTGGGCCTCAAGGCACTGGAACCTTTCCATCTCTCTAGGATCCTCTTTCTGTGGCCTAGGTCGATATTGGTTGTTTTCCCCCTGATTGGATCTATTCTGATACCTCTCAGGTGATTGATGGCGGTTGGGATGGTTTCTGAACTCTTGATTCATTTGTGGAGGGGAGCGGGTTGCACCCATCCTTTGATTATAGTCCCCTGGTGGGGAATCATTGTACTGGCGTGGACTGTAGTTCACGTTTTGCCTCATGTCCTGTCTCTCAGATTGTGGGTACTGGCCCCTATGTTGATTTCCATTATCAGTAAATCGATCCACATATCGGGGCCTATCCTGATTACCATATATCATGGTGCTGGGATCAAACCTACTCTGTGTCCCCAATGACTGGTAGGGACCATCATTTCTTTGATCTTGATTTTGTCTCTGGTTATTGTTCATACCTGCCATATCAGGCCGATATCTTACCCGAGGTCTATCCCCTAAATATCTAGGGCTGATGTAGCTCTCTCTATTACTAGGATCATGTGTTTGGAACATTGGTACAGGAAATGGCGATCTTTGTTGATTACCCCTTTGTTCAGGTGTCACATTATTTTTACCTTGGCTTTGAGCAGACTCAAGGGACATTTTGGCTGACCTGATTTCCATTACTGTGGCTGAGGGTTCTTTAGATTTAGGCCTGGTATCTTTCATTTTATCACTTTCTCTACCCTGACAATAGAGTACCTCATATAGCTTCGTGCTTTGATGTACAATCCATTCAAGGGACTTGTCACGGTCAAATTCACGGACCAATTGGGATATGATGTCTTTCTGTAGCCCATAGAAGTATGCGGTTTTAAACTCATTGGAATTTGAGTCAAAAGATACATCAAAGCGAGAGAATGCTCTTTTTAAGTCTTGTAAAAATTGGCGAGGGGATGTATTAGGTCCAGCAGTAATAGTGTACGCGACTTTCTTTGCCTCCTGCAATGACTGAAAAGGAGAAAAATGACGCCTAATTTCTTTTTCAAACTCCAGCCATGTCATATTCTGCTGTTCATTTAATCCCCTTATGATGCTGGCCGTCGGTGCATCTAAAGTTAAATGAAAATATTGTCTGTACTGTTCCCTAGGTATCTGGAGTGCTTTAAAAATGTCATGCACCGCTTCTAAGTGATCCTCAATGCAGCATTCGCCTCCCTTTTTAAATGGTTTGATCAGGGCTTTAATGGATTTCATTATTTTTATGGGGCTACTTGTTGCAATGCATGGAATTGCACTATTTTGTGAGTCAATCCTGTTTTCAGGTGTATGAGATTGGTGACTGCCCCCAATGGGAGTATCAAATCCCCCAAGGGCGCTGCAACCAAGTTCAGTCACCGGCCCAGTCACTGGGGCACTAGCTCTTTGGGCAGAGCTAGACTTCACCTCCACTCCATTGACTGTGGTACCCTGCCGCCTCTCCTGGGACCTGGGAATGCACATTTGCTGTTCTAAGTCCTTACACTTTTTAAGGAGTCTGTTGGCTTCATCATGCAAATAATTATTTTCATCACTCATTTTATTAATCACCTCCTGCATTTCGCACATTTGCATTTGGCATTCATTGAACTCTTTATTTCTCTTGTCTCTTTCTTGGATCATTTTAATCATTTCTTGTTCTGCACTCTGGAGATCACCTTCTTTTTCACAATGTTCTTTTTGTAAAATCTGCATTTCTGAAACAACCTCCTCTTTATCCTGCCTAATGTGATCCACTAAGGCTTTTAAGTGTGCCAATTCTTGCTCACTATCTTCAAATTGTTTCTTGCTTTTGGATAACTGAGTATCAAAGTCTCTGCATTTTAATTGCATGTCTTTTTGGCATACATCCAATTCTGCTCTCAACATTTCCTGATTTTTACTTGCCCCCTCTAATTCAGTCTTTAACCTGTTAATTAGCTGAGTATCATTCTCTTGCATTCGCAGGGATTTGTTTAAAATAAACCATATTTTGCCGCATAGCCGTATTAAACAGTCTTTCTCTGCACTTTTATCGGCTGCATTCAATGATCTTGTAAGGCAGACCTGAATTATGCTGCCTTCTGCAAAAATATTGTCTAGTTTTTCTTTCTGCACCTCACCCTGAATGCGGTTACTCCATTCTAACGTGCTATTCGAAGACCAATTCCCATGTGCAAATAACTTTGCCTCTAAATATTGCACTAGATCTGAGAATGTGGTTTCCCTTTGTGACATTCTGAAATTCGTTTTTAGTGGCACACTGCTATTATAAAATGGGTTCCCTTTAATGTGCAAATGGCAGTGTGAGACACGCTTGCCACGCCCAGTAGGTACTCTATGATCACTTTCCCGGCCTGCAAGGCACCATAAATATGTAGGGTATTTTGTGGAGATTTGGGGCCTGACGGTATTTTATTACCGCCGAAAAATAACTTAGCAATAATCACTCTTTGTATTCAGATTTGGCCATGTGCAACAATAATACAATGGAAATGCATTATTTCAGCACCCAGACCTGCATATTTGGTATACGTGGTTGGTGGTATTTTGGTGAGCATAATTCCCTTGTTTTATTTGTGGCCCCAATGTCCAGAATCCCTTATCTTTGCTTAGATTTTTCGTGTGATCACTAGAGAGACCTCAGACCTGCATTCTAGGGATACCACATTTTCCAGTGATAGTGTTGGTGTGCCACCATGGGCGAACTCACTGACTTATTTACGACAGAGAGCTATATATGGTAGTCTTGTGGTAATTTCCACTACCTTATATACGGTAGGGAGCTATGTTCAGAGAGTCTCTCTTCCCGTTGGCTCATGTACCTCCAACGAGCTATGCTACAGTCACTCACAATTATTCATACTGATTCTGACATGCACACATCTGTCTTAAAATGACCATTGTACTGTTTAAAAATCTCCCCACATCATCAGCATTGTAATGGTAAACAATAAACATCACCCGTCTGTTTTCAAATATTTTTCTGTATTATAAAAGTTGTATTTAAACACGATCTCATTCTTTACAGAAATAAAATGGTACAGTCAAAGCATTGTCTGTGACACACTGCAAAGAGAGTGGCGGAGAACAGAACTCAAATTGCAACATTAGCACTTGATTAAGACACGCACAGGAATCCCCTTTCCTACACTGACTGCATATTTTCGTGCACACACACGGCTCCCACGCTTATGTAATTACCTTATCTGAGTTTTCTTCAGCTGTTCTCTTTGTGAATGTAGCTCCCTTGAAGATTAACTCCAGCAAAAAGGAACGCTTGCCTTCTCAAACCGGGGTCATTGCCTGGAATTCTCAGCTTTTGCAGATAGGAACGCCTCAGCCAGTGGAAAGGTTTTTCTTTCAGCTCTCCCCAATCTCGACTGCCAAATCTTGACTGTAGCAGGACGCAGGGATCTGCATTCAGTCAGGAGTCCCACAGCCAGGTCTTCTCCCCATTAATGCAGAAAAATGTCTGCTGTCTTTTTCCCCGTTACTGCCCACTAAAACTTTCCTCTCAGCCCTCTGTATGACGTGTCCCAATGAAATCCATCATCTCTCATCCTCCTACTCTTCAACAATAGCTTCGCTTATACATTTGCAATTGTTGCAGATCTGACTTCCTTCTTCCTGCAGTTACTGTGCACAAAAACACAGAGAAAAAAAATCTGCACACACATTTAAATGGTTTTCAGAGTATGCCTAATTCTGCAGTGGAGAACACATTTTATTAGTGGGTTATGTTAAATAAGGTTTTATTAGTCAGGTTAATGGTTAATAGGTTAGCTGTTAATTTTCAAATGTGTCTCTCGCACCATAGGCATTTCAGGTGAAAAATAGTGTGCATTTTTAAATAAGCACGTGTGCTTTTAACTGTAAAAATAGATTTGCATCTTATATGTTAAAATCGTTTTTGACTGAATAGCCTGTCTTTCCTTGTTAATCTGGTAACCCATATAGCAATGCACTGCACCCTTGTGGTGGTAATGCAAAAAAAAATGTGCTACTTGTGCAGTAGTGCTGTACTCTGTGCTGTTTGCTACCTGTGCAGTAGTGCTGTACTCTGTGCTGTTTGCCAAATATCCTTACAGTAAGGATGTAATAGTATGCAGCTATTGCCTATCAGGAAGGACCACCTCTACGGTATTGGCAGTAACAGTTTTTTTTTTGTTTAAATCTTTGCAGTTAGAGAACTCGCATCTGATCAAGGGTCCCTAGGACACCGTTTAATTAGCCCTTTGTTTCCTCCTTTGTGTGCGTAACTATTTAATTTGAGGGCATTGTTCCTTATAAATGTTGATGAAATTGTATAATCTTGTTTTTTTAAAATTGTGGTTTAATACTTGTAACTCATGAATTTATAATCTTGTGGAATTTGAGATGAATGTTAACAAATGTGTAGGAGTTTTATTATATTTCTACTTATGCTATGTTTTTGTTTTAGAATGTACTATTTATGTTAAGTTAATTTATAACTATATAGCATGTAATTAAACAAATGCATAACTGCAGTATTTGTAGTGTAAACACTGCATTATCTCCCTATTTTTCAGTAAAGTTTAGTGCATCTCAATCTTAGTGTGAACTATATTTCGTTTTGTAGGGGAAGGTACATCATATTGACAAGTGAACACTTTACAAAATGTACATGATCACGCAAACATATGCTTTGGATGGAAAACCTTGTTCCTTGTCCTCCTCGTTGCATACATCTGAGCAACAGTGGCTCAACCCATGAGCTGATCCCAAACTCCTTGACATACTGTATTCTCACGCTGTTGTTTATACCAGCTACTCTGAAAGTGAGATGTCCTTAAATATGATTACACCTAGTTTGCCCAGTTCTTGGCATCCTACGCCATCCACTCTGCTTAGTCTCTTTCTTTCTCTTACGTAATGAATATACTAAGCTAACTAGCGACCAATAGTTCATTCGGTATGTACATCTAAAGACCTATTGCAATACCATACACTGTAGCTAGTGTCCAGAGCTTGCTTTTCTCAAGGAGTATGATTGCATTATATATTAGTACCTGGCAGAGAAAGCTGGCTAATGAGGAGGCTGGCAACGCAAGTGGAATCCACAAGTAGCTGCCCGCATTTCATGCTTGTGCCTCTGCCCAGACTTCACCTTGTCCTTGGAGCTAGTATCCCAGACAAATGTGCAATTTTATTTAAGGAAAGCATGAATTGTGCAAATCCTAGTTCCTGTAAAAAACAAATAATAAAAAAACGTATCGGCGCCTCAGAGGGCTGCACAGACTACTAATGATGATTAAATACTGCTTAAATGGGCATGCAGGGCAGGACCGCTGTGCATGGCAGAACTGGCTCAGGCTTGAGTGCTGTTACAGTCTCTGCCCTTGCCCAAAAGTGCTATTTAACACTATATTGAAAACATTTGACATTGACATCTTGGCCACCTGAAGCTGACCATTGCAGCCCATTTCACAACGCCATATTACGTACTTGAGTCTCCAGCTATGACTTGTCTTTAACATTGGGAATTTTTGGATTTATGAAACGTCTGATCTTCTCCCAGCAAATGATGGGGCAAGCGTACAGTATATGGAACACTGCCCTGTGCAACACTGACTGCACCCATAGAGCCTTGCACGGAAAACCGCTTTCAGAGCCTTTGTAATCATAGCTATTTCTTTTAGTCCATTCATGCAGCTAACCTTTACATTCCCCTTACTAATGTTTTACTTCAGAGGTACACACAAATGCTGGATTGTTGCTCATATTCTGTCTTGGGTACAAAGAACTTCGAGTGACATTAAAAATGTGTAAAAAAAAAATTGTTAATCCACTAAGTTTGTTTTCAAATCAATAAAATGTTATTCAGCAAAGTCTGCCAATCAATTTTTTAAAACTAATATATGCCTTGAAATGAGTAGTGCAAGAGCCGATTGGCTTTGTGGCAGCTAGGAGATGTTTTGTGAGAGGATGATTGTAAAGAGGATGGCAAAGTTGTCTGACCACAATATTGGGATTCGATTTTGCACAGAACCCGAATTTTTTTTTTTCCTCTGAAAAATCTGAAAGTCAAGGGTGTTGCCAGTTCTGTTTGTAGGGCAGGCAATGTGTTTTGTGAGTTTGTAGGGTCAGAGTAGTGTGATGATAATTTATTTATATAGCACCTATACACAATGTGTTTCAAAGCGCTTATGCTGTATTATGGGGTGGTTGATTGTGTGGGAACTAACTGGGTTGAAATCGCCATGGTAGATGTTGGTACAGGATGAGCTGTGGTTGTTCATAGTCAAGCCAGACCATTCAGAGTGGAAATTGGAATTGTTTGATGGGGCAGTAGATGCGGTGGATGAATGTGATGCAGGGGAGCCGGTAAGGGGAGGCTTGAAAAGATGTGTACTGTGGGTGGGTGGGTGTGGTGCTGAGTGTGTGCAAGTCTTTTCAATTCTGCCAATGCCACTGCCTGTTTTGTGTGCGATGTCCCTGTGGTGGTGTATGTATGTATGTATGTATGTATGTGTGTGTGTGTAGGGGGCTGGCAGGGGGGCTAACATAATGGGGTGCAGTGGGGTTTCATCTATGTCTGTGAGAGAGTGCATTCTGGTGTGTGTTTGTGCGTGTGTGTGTGTGTGTGTGTGTGTGTGTGTGTGTGTGTGTGTGTGTGTGTGTGTGTGTGTGCGTGTGTGCGTGTGTGTTTGTAGGTGTATGGTGATGAGGTTGTGATATCGTGAGTGGGTGATGGGTGGAGAGGCATTTGAGGATAATGCATGTGTATGTGGATAGTTGTCTCAGTGAGGTGTTCGCTGAAGTGACATTTGTATGCTGCAATTATATCATGTGTGTTAGGCAGAATTATATGCAGTACCCTTTGGTAACACTACACACAATTATGACTACAAGTGACATTACAAATTCACCCTTGGTACAAGCCCGTTCTCCACAGTAAAAGTGGTAGTGATGGCTTGAGCAGCCAGACTTATCTCAAGAGCAAGTGAGCAGTATCAAATAGTTACACAAAGGACAGCAATTACTATGATTCAAACAAACACCGACTCAAGGTTTCTGAGTAAAAGAATATACATTTATTTACACATTAGTTGTATAACATTTCACTAAAGTAAAGCAGTTGAAAAATCATGTTACCAATACACCACACCACTCTCAATAGATTCTGGACAAGTTTAAACTCAAAACGAAGTGTAAGCAAAATGGCACTCCAGCAATTTAAAAACGGAGGGAAAGACAAAGTTAGGCCAAGATTGAGCAGCACCAACCGGTAAGTAAGCAGGGCAATCTAGAAAGAGGAACTACAGTGATGGAATCAAATCAAATAGGCTTAGGGCCAAAGTCAATAGGACAAAGGTCTTTTGCTCAATATCACACAGTTCAGGGTAGTTCGCGGTTAAGTCTTTGCCAAGAGTTCCGGACAAAGTTGGTCAGCAGAAAAGTTAGTTTAAAGAGAAGAGAAGGACAAACCCTCAAATTGGCCAAAGGTTTCATACACCTTCGCCGCGGCTGAATGAAACGCACAACCGGATTTGAACAGTACCTTTAAATGGAGAAGAAGCTGTAGCTGAGGCGGACGTTCCTGGTAGTTCCTGCAGGCTCACGGTTCCTGAAGCGACTGTCGGGCTGACATAAATAGGAAGACTGGGGGGTCCTGCACTACCCAGGGAAGAAACCAGCAGCAGAGCAAAGCAACAAATAAAAGGTGTGCTCCTTAAAACCCAAGCAGGGACCGACCTGCCTGGCTATCTAGCCCACTGTAGCTCTGTACAGTGAATTCGCCCAGAGGAGGGAGTCTTGGCTTGTAGTTTTGGGCGAACTGGTTGGTCCCACCAGTCCAGGGGAGGAAGATTCCTGGAGGATGCTCTCTGTCGTTGGAGTTCCGAAGAGTCGGACCTGCAGCAGGGCTTCACCGGGCGGTTCAGTCATTGTAGGGGTCCTCTTCTGTCAGCTCCTTGTCAGTTCTTTCGTTCCAGTGGCGACTCTGCCTTTTGAATCCCATAGACCTGCTTTTTATGTAGTTTTCCCCCATTCACACAGCCTGGCTTTCAAGCAGGGTGGCTGTCCTGGCCGGACAGTCACCTAGCCAATCAAACAGGAGTGCGACTTGGGTTACCGAGGGAACCCATGGCCGGGGTCCTAAAACCCCTCCCTCACATACTGCCTACCCAGACTTTCAGGCACCTAAGGAGGGCTTATGTGTAGAAGCCTGCGAAGAGACGGTGAACAAAGGAACCAAACCTGGTTTGGCACACGGAGAAGAACACGAGAAAGACATTTTGAAAAATAAATGGCAAATAAACCCAGCAGGAACTGTATAAAAACGTATATGGTCCAGCAGGTTTAAGTTCGAGGCTTCCAAGATAGCCTAAAACATTACCAAGGTTATTTAAGATGACCGCGGTAGGAGAGATAGGGTAATTACCACTGCCACGAGCCAAGTCTTGATGAAAAGGGAGCAAAACAATGCTCCAAGAGAAACAGACAAAAAGGGATAAGTATTAACCCTTTCCAGTACTCCGTGTGAGATGGTTTGTACTGGGTCTGTGGATTTAAAAAGACTAATAAAGTCAATGGCATCGTTCCATGTTCTGGGAGACAGTAGTCCGTCCCAGAAAATGGAGTCTGAGTTGGGAAGTCTAAAAGACAACCTTGTGTCACTGCACTGAAGGTGCTGTGTAACACACAGTAAAAATATGATGCCTGTGGAGTAGGTGAGGCTTCAGTCTATGAACACAGGAAAATGTTAAACACACACAGCAAAACACATGTAAGAGTGGGGGGGGGGGGAAAGGGCTTGCACTCTTACCAGGTGAAAGAAATAAATCCTAGAAATCCAGCAAAGCTGCTGAGGGACTCAGTAGGTAAGGGAAATTAGCTATTCTGGAGAATTCCCCCTAACAGTAAGTGGGGAATGGGGGACAACATGGGGATACAGAAAGAGATATAGCACAGCATGTACTCTTACACTCAGCTCTGGATGCCAGTGGATGCACCATATATTCCCACATCTTGCCCGGGTATAACCGCGTAGTTACCAATACTATCTATTCCAATCTGTTGGTGCTTAGTACCTACAGATTGGAATTGATCATGTTGACAGTTATGTAACCACACAGCATCCATTCCCGGGCGCATAATTATTTATGGGAATTCTTTTAAATGATTGTTACTTTTAAGAAGATAAGTTTGTGTTTTTTTTTCCCAAGCTTTGCCGCTCACTTGCAGCCATTAAACATGCTTTTTGTTGTGCTGTGTACTTGGAAGTAGCCTTTTGGATGCGTTTGGGTCAGGAGAGTAGGTGCTTTTAACAGGTCTACTGAATCGCTGAGCAGTCTTCTAGAATGCGTTTTGTGGGAATTTGTTGGGTATAGATGTAAAACCGGCATCTAATGGTGTGTATGACGGTGGCAAGACAAGTGCCTGTCAATCTGAATATCAAATTCTTACCTAAGCAAGCATGTATTTGTTATTTTACTCCACCTTTGCCCATTATATGGATAGCTACATTTGTATGTTTATCCTTCTATCAGTTTTATACTCGCTTCAATTTCCCAATTGGAATGTAATCTTTGTTTGAGGGTTGCGATATTGGCTAATGACTTCAGTGTAGTCTTCATTACTCCGTCATCTTTTCCTTGTCACAGTTGTTACTTTGTGAGATTTAACTTTATAGTGAGACACATATGTATGTAGGATGTGTTCAAATAAATTCCCCTAGCTCCTATATTGGGCTCTTAAATGAGGGGTGCACCTTCCTAACTCCCTCTTAAGCTTCTGCGCTGTTTCAAGCAACACATGTGAACATCCAAACCAAGCCTTCGATTGTGTGAGAAGGGAAGGGGTCTTGGCTCTTGTAAAGGGATGATTCTGGGGGGGGGCGGTGATTGGTGAAGATTACCAATATGTTATCGGGCTGCTACCAGCTCAGTCTATGATGTCTTCATGGTTTGGCCACCATGAATAGTTTTCCTGTGGCGGATCCCCATAGTAATACACAGAGAAGCCATGTATGCATAAATCGCTGCATTTTGATGTACTGAATTGCGTAATTCTTTCAGGGGCAGCTAAAACTATGTGGGTGTAAAGGAAAAACTGAAAATTCAATTAATTGTGATGCTGAGCACTGCTCAACCAAAAAGAGCATCCGCACAGTCCGATGTGCTGGTGGTAGTGTTTTATGACAGTACCAGGGCAGGCTCAGGTAGCAGTACAACAGATGCAGTACTTGGAGACCAGTTTCAGTCCATCCCAGGAGGCTGAGATACGCCTGGTGGATCTTGCTTGAGTAGTAGTCATTGGAGCAAACTCAGTAAGTTTGTAGACCAATGCATTGCTTATGTCAGCTATCTTGACTAGGTAGTCTGCTAAAGCTCACCAACACCATAAAGGTGGTTTCCCAGTGCTAGAACCTTGACACTTTCCAAATTGGTGGCATGAAAACTCGTTTAACATATCTGAGTTAGTGAAATAAATACGTCGAGCGATGTTTACTCAAGCAAGTTTGGCTTCTGATAAATTGAAGGTATATGGGCAGAGAGTTGCATAGCTTTGCTGCACATGCTCCGAAGACCCAATAACCAAACATATGTTTATTTGACTTTGGGTCCTGCAAAGAGGGAAGGACAGGGATTGAAGAGGTCTTTGACGAGTATGTTTTTTAAAATCTCTGTCAAGTTGACTCCAAGACCAGCTCCATACCATACCCTGCCTAAAGTACTTGGAACTTAAACGTCACTTGATTTATTACAGGCAAACCATGCAGGCCGGAGCCACATGATCGAATTTCCAAAGTCTTATCCAGCGATGTACCACCAATTGTTTTGTCATTTGCAGAGGCTCCAACCAGATAAACAAGAGTCCTAGAACTATGTTGTTTGAATTATCCAAGATGGGCAAAACCATAGCAATGGTAATCTGAACATGGTTAAGGAATGAAATCTTTGCTCCATTGGGTGCAAGGTTAAAAACTGTTTGCTAACCCGATCAGTAACCTGGGATTCCATATAAAAGTCTTCTTCACCTTGGATTAAGGCACCTCCTTCATAGGGCTAATAATGAGCTGGCAGCTGGCTGTGCTGGTTTCCCATCATCAAGATGTCTGTCTTGTATGGGTTAAACCTAAGTCTGTCTTAACTGCATCCACTTCTGGACAGCCAGAAACCTGTCGCCTAATGATGCAACAGGGGGTGACTGCAATTTTCTAAAATTGAAGATTAACTGCGTGTCAACGGCCTAATTATATGCCATTACGCCACATGCTTTAATTCATCTGAGTAAAACTCTAAAATGGATGTTAAACAGAAAGGGCAAGAGAGTGGGGTCCTCGGCTATCTATGTCCTAGGTTTTCGAGATAGAGTGGAAGCTATTCCGTTTGCCGTTGGTTGGTTAATGGATTGTCTAGCCAACTAAATGAATTGTGCCATCAGTGGCCGGGTCCTAACGTAATGACAGTGGTGGGTGGACCTTCTGATTACTCATGTAATGGCAAGAGATTGGGGGGTGGTGGAGAATTAATAGTATTGTCGCTTTCTGAGATCTGTGAAATAGACGCATAATTTTAGGCAGAACGGAAGGCTCAAGTTTAATTATAATAAACAAGCAATGCTTTCATATAGCACTTCATGCTGGACTCTTCCAGCTTCTGTGTGCCGTAGTGGTGGTGTTAACTCATTTTGAATGCTACTTGATGTATCGACTTGGGAAGTATATAAGTCTAAGTCTGCTCTGCCCCACGATACAAACTTGCATCCGCCATTAGTCTAATCCTCCTTCAAAGTGTTGAAAAAAGTAGGAGAAAAAATAGAAGTGCACCCAATTCACCACAGTGTTTCAGGTGATTGCCCCTGGAAAGAGGACCTTAGCAGGGAGGCGCACAGCATAGTGGTACTAAATCAACTTCCTGAAGGGCCTTGAATAGTCTGGTGTTGGTTACATTGGATGGGTGAGGGTAAACTCGTTTTTTGGAAGAGATGAAACACTTAAAAATAAGGGCAACCCGGAGCCCGGGTGTCAGTTTCCTTCCAGAGCAGCCGAAATGCTCTAATTGCTGCCCATTGACCTTGAAGAAAGGAAATGACGAAGCTTGAAAAATAACCCTCAAGAAGAAGACAAACTTTGGGGTTGGTTAATGAGAGAGGTTCTATTGCTTGAGAGCAACTTTTGGCAGAGTTGGTCCAGTGGTGGCTGCAGGCAGCGCATAATCTTTCAAGACCCACATTGTCGGGCGTTGTGTGTTCAAGTGATTCCAGCTGAGTAGGTGAATGGGTGAGGAGAACAAGCAGAATGGTCAGAAAGATTGAATATTCTGGAGATGGAGAATTGACTTGGTGGAGGCAACAAAGGCGGGGGGGTGGCCAAAGGCTCGTTGGAGCCCACTGTCTCCTTAGCCACCATGTGAATATCCAAGAATAGGAGCCTTGTTTTCCTTCATCTTCCCAGTGCCATTGGGATGCGATGGATTGACCGAAACGGAACTCGTATAGTAGACCACCGATCAATTGGATGGATGGGGCGTCCCACCCTCAAGCACCCGAGTCTGTGTCCCGTTCCAAAGGCCTTAGAGTTTTGCATTTGATGGTGACACAAAAAGGTTTAAACCTGGGTCTGCCAGAAGAGTGCTTACTTCTGGAAGGCCATGTTTGCTAGAAATAGTTGTTGTGAAAGTGTAAGGATTCTAATGAGTTTGAGTTCCTAAGTGTTTGGTACGCATTGTCTTTTGTCGCTAGAACTTGTTTGACCTAGATGTAGTGAGCCAAGAGATTGATGGCAAGGTAGATAATCCTTGGTTCTATGCAGCTGGTGGATTTTGTTGCCGCCAGGCTGTTCCATTTCCCTATGTGGACGTCAAGACTAGGGTGGCCAACTCAACACATGGCTGCCATCGTGGTGAAGCACTGTCAGAGTTTAACGGGTCCCTGCCTCCAGGTCCCACTGGAGGAGCCCTCTTCTACAGTTCCTGCATTAGGACTGGAGGGGTTGGAATGGGGCGGTCAGTCTTGTGATGCTGTGGGTTAATCTGCTCGGAGGCTTAAAACCAGACGATGAAGGTGACTTTTCCTTCGTTGGGGAGGGTGGGTGAGCGAGCACTGTGGAGTTCAGGAGTCCCTGAACTCATAGGAGTGGGTCAGTTTCAGCTTCCTACATCTAAAACAAACCATTCCAAAGCCAATAGTTTGGGCTTTTGTAGCCGACCTCTTTGGTATCATAGGTTGGATCCTAGGTCCCTGGCATCGGCAATGGGAAGGTGGCCATCATGGCCAAAGATGGGCCCCTGTGCGAAAGATTGCAATCAAATGCCTGTGAACTGTTCCGCTGCCAAGGTTTGCTATCCGCTACCCAAGTACTTGCGCCATTACCAGAGATTGCCTTTTAAATGCTGCGCCTAGAGACCCAAGCTACACCTCACTGATGTCAAGAATATTGAACCTTGTCTGAGGTTCTCGTACAAAATGTTTGTAGCGTAGGAGTTCAGTCTGGACTGACATTTTTGGGGATTTCAGGAGCGAGACCTGCTTTGCATATTGTCTTTTCCCCTTTCTGTAAAACATTGGTAGGCTGAATAATGATTGTAATAGACACTGAAAGAGAAAGTCACAAGAATAGTCTCCATTAAAACCATGTGGTGTCTGAGTTTTGTATGTTTCACTTGGCTTCCGTCATCTTCTTTCTAATATGTGGGATTGTTAAACCTTTTAAAGGGCTACAACAGGGGTTACCTTTCTAGCCAGGCATAAAAATGGACTCGCTGCCTCAATTCTGCACATGCTCACCGCACACCATGTCCTGCTTCTTAAGTTACTTGCCAGTGTTTAGCAGTGGCTGACTTTACGTTTTTATTAATTTACCAGTGTTCTGTAATCTTTTGGCTCTCCAGATGTTTTGGGCTACAACTCTAGCCACCAAACGTTTGCAAGGGATCATGGGAGTCGTAGCTCAAAATATTTGCAGAGCCACCGGTTGCAGACATCTGTAATCCGATTTTTATTGTGTGATTTTGTGCAGCGTGTGCTTTGGGCACGTTCAATTAAGCAAATTGGCAAGTTATGGCATAAACAGTATTGTGCACAACGCGTGTTGCACACTGCGTTATTTGTATGTGCTTACCGGATTGTGGATGAGCGGATCTGTTTTTTTCTTTTTGGGGGGGGCGTTTGGTGTAGCCGAAAATGTTGGTTTTAAAATGCTTTTTTGTAATGCTTAGCATATTGAGCGAGCATTACCAAAACCCAACAGTTTTTGGCTTTTTTGTAGTGTGCCACACTCTGCCTTCATGGTAAATACCTCGACAGGATGGCAACTGCTGGAAATGGTGCGAGTACATGTCAATATCGGCCAAATGCCTGTATACCTGCGCATAAGCCAAAATTGTTGGTGTTGCCAATGCTGTTTTTTAACAGGACTAAAGTGCAAGGAACAGATGTGCGATCACGTGGCTGAAGGCACACTGAGGCTAAGATGCTTTTATTGCACCAGGAGCTCATTTTCAACAGTAATAAAACTAGACACCTATAAGCTGTCCCCCCGCCTCACATCCCAATAGGCTTGAATACTTTTTAAAAAAAATGTTTTATTGACATTAGTTTTGTAAATGAAAACAAACTTTTTTGTCATTCTTTCCATGGTTTACATATTGAAGTCCTCTTCGACGAGACAAGAAGGTTCAAAATGAAATGAGTTAAACAGTGTAAACAAGCGAAAATATGGAAACGGGTGGAAATGCGCTAAATCCGGTAACTACTTGTCTCACTTTGTCGATGTTTGGTAAAATCGAATCCATGAAGTTAATGGTTGCACAAGTTAGTTGGGTGTTTATCCCTGAAATTGGGTAGCTCCACCAATCCTGCATATTTCCAGCTTTTGGCGCAAATCGTGCCAAATGCAAAGAGCGTTGGGCAACGATCTCTGGGCACTCCGTTATCAAATGTTTACTCGTTTCCACGTCTTTTGTGCAAAACCGGCAGATGTTACTCAATGTCGTTGGATCTTTTCTTTGCGTCAGGACCTCACAAGTTTTGTAGAGGTTTAGACGTAATCTTAGAAATGGATTTCTGTGGTGTCGAGATGGAAATTGCGCAAGGTATCTTGGCAGGTCTCCGAGCCTGTCTGATGACAATCCTAGGTCTATTAACGAAGTTAAAGCATTTTATTTGTTCGTATTTGTTATCCAGTTCCATTGGTGGAACTTTTTTTTCGCTACCTGCGGTGTCAACAGTAGCAGGCTCATATTGATGTTGGCGTCAAGTAAAATTACCTTCAGTTTTTCTCCCCATTGATTTAATAAGCATGCTGATGGATCATTGCTTTTCTCATTTAGGATCTCACAGGCTTTTTCTGATGGTGATAGACGCATTTTTCGAAGTGCAGAGAGTGACTTCCAAACCGCTAGATTGTGTAGCGAATCTAAGCCCAATTCGTATCTGATTGCGACCATTGATAGACACCGAGGTAATTCCAAGACTTTCCGCCAGAAAAATCCCTCGATTTGAGTCCAAAAGTCTGCGTTTATATTCCACTCTGCCTCACTTCCAAATGTAACTGCAGGAGATACTTTTTGCATGTAAAATGTTATTATAGGTTGCAGAGTGAATTTGCCATATTTAGCATGGAGTTTCGCTCCTTGTTGTGTGAAAATCATCATGCGGGATAGGCTTAACTACACATGATGGTTTGGAGGCTTGCCCAGAGCAGTGCCAAATGTAAAGATTAATTCAAAACCTTCCACCCATCACTGTTCAATGGTTTAACTTAACTTCATTTCATTTCAGTACAGTAAGAATGTTCAGCATGCCCGATTAAAAAATGGGTTCTGTGCCCCATTTCAAAGTGAAACCGGGTTGGAGGTACAAAAGGAGAGCTGTCCGATAAGAATGATGTTCTATCTCGGGTTGTGGATGCCTCTCTTGCCTATTGGTAGCTTGGTGGAATGTCATGATGAAAGCATGGAGTTTTGGTGACTGACGGGCATGTGTGTTTGGAACGCGTCCGTTACATTGGTTGAGCTGGCTGGATGGATGGCCAGTGTTTAGTTGTGTGAGCGCCCTGGCCTTTTTGTTTAGGGAATCCATTAAGGGTCTCCTTGATTGTCAGTGTATTTTCTGGGAACGTGGACATGTGGGTGCAGGGAGGGATTGTGCTTATTTTTGTTTAGCCTATTATGTGTTATTATGAGGGTGTGTACTCATTTTGTCTTATCTTCACCGGGGCAAGTGTCTACTTGTTGGTGTGGGGCATCCCTTTGGTGGTATTCATTGGGGATGCATGGTATACTTTGGGACAATGGTGGACATGCGGGTGCAGGGATCTGTTCAAGATTCAGAAATGTTCCTGTGCATTTGTTTGGTGTTTTGTAGGGGGTGTTTTCTCCCTGGTTGATATGGCTGGTGTGTTGCAGAAGGGCCAGGGGTGGATTCTGTGCCGGTTGACTGTGTGTGTTGTTTTTCAGTTCACATGGGGCAGTGTCTTTTACTTTACTTTATTACATTTTATATGGTGCACCATGAACCCGAAGGTGTGAGGGCGCATACAATACATACAACATAAAGCAAAAAATTACAGCTATCAGCATATGTAGGACATGTCATATGGCAGACCAAAAAAGTATGGAGTACAAACGAATAGAAACCCAACACAAAGATACACATCACGTTATCAGGTTACACAGGGAAGAACCTCTGGGCAGATAATTGCATCTTCTTAAAGGGGGTAAGGAACCACTCCCACAACCCACTAGGACGCAATCACTGTCGGGTTGTGTACACCAGTCACCAAGGACCAGTCTACGCATGATCTTCAGATCGGACAGTCTGAAACCAGGTCCTGTCCTCTGTCAAAGCCAAGCGAGGACCTTATAGTGTAAAGCTTGTTTTGACTATAGTTTCATCCTTCGGAATGTTAGTGATGATCACGTTTGTCATCCATGATGAAGTCATGGGAGCTATTAACCTGAATTTTAGGCATCTGTGATTTCTTTTTGAAGTTTGCATTCATTTCTATTAGAGATTTATCCGTTTTGTCATCTGAAAGGATAGACAATAATGCGAGGGTTTTTTCTTGTCTAAACCCTTTAATTTCAGAGCTGGATGTTTCCCCCTCTCCTTGGCTGCCAATGTTCACTCCTTGGATACCGGAGACACCTCAGTAAAATTGACAGTTTGTGAGGCTTGGTCTCGCTGTTCCTTTTCCATGCTGACTTGACAAGAGTTATCCTGTTTCATGAATTGTGGCCAAGCAACAGGACTGCCATGCACTTTAGTCTGTGACACAACGATCGTACCAGATTGGAGTAAATCTTCTACCCAATCATTCAATGAGTCAACTAATATGCCCAAGTCAAAAGGGCTGGCACATAGTAAGAGCTCTTTGGCAATGTTGGCCATAAGGGTAGGCCATTGCGAGGATGGGACACACACTGACTGTGCGGATGTAGCGGGCAAAGACGTTACATTCATTGAGTCCAAGGTATCAGCTTCAACATTAATATCCACAAAAAGAGGACCGATCACACCAGTCTTCAGTGAGGGACTATTCCCACCCCTATCCTTCTCAGCCAGCTCCACAGCTTTGGTTTTGGCTGCAGTCTTTGTGGATGTGTGCTATGTTGTGCTGTTGCTGTGCGTTTTGGTTTCCGCAGAATGGCCGGGTGGATTCTGCACTAAGGTATTTTGGAGTTGCACCACCTGTTGTGCATGGGGCTGTTGCTACAGTCAGGATTGGACTATTTCGAGGTGCATGGTATTTGCAACTGTTAGTTACAGTTATGGTTGGTCAGGGCCATGTGCGGTGCATGGTGTTTTTGGATTCCTTTAGGAGGGAGGGGAGTGGTGATGTTCTTATTAATCCTTTTAGGAAGATCTCATTATGGTTGATGGTTTCTGTGTTTCCATTATGATTTTCGGATTTCCATGTGCTTTCCATGTGTCCCCCTGCCTACTATTTGCCTACTATTGTTGTAGGAAGATGTTTTCCCCTTTTCCTTTAGTTCTGTTAATGGAGCATTTGGGTCTATTGCCAGTAGCTGTATAGTTGGCCGTTAGCCTCTTGTGGCTGTTTTCCATAGTTTTCCAGTCTGGCTATTTTGTGTGTGTGTGGTATACACACTCTGCTAGGTTGGTTGTGCTTTTTGTGGGTGTAGTACAGTTGGGTTGTTTCAGTGGCCCTGTTTTGTTCTTGCTGGGTTTTCATGCTGTGCTGTCTTGTCCATTGTGTATCCCTTTGTGGGTTCCATAGTTACGTGGCCTGAAGTTGGTTCTTGTTATAGTGTGTGTGTGTGTGTGTGTGTGTGTGTGTGTGTGTGTGTGTGTGTGTGTGTGTGTGTGTGTGTGTGTGTGTGTGTGTGTGTGTGTGTGTGTGTGTGTGTGTGTGTGTGTGTGTGTGTGTGTGTGTGTGTGTGTGTGTGTGTGTGTGTGTGTGTGTGTGTGTGTGTGTGTGTGTGTGTGTGTGTGTGTGTGTGTGATATTGACGGAGGGAGAGGTGTTGTATCATGGGGTGTGGGTGCCTCTGCTGCCTATTGGTATCTTGGTGGAATTTCTTGATGTAGGCTTGGGGTGTTGGGTGAATGACTGGCATGTGTGTTCTGAGTGTGTCAGTTTGATCGGTTGAGCTGGCTGGATGTCGAGTGTTTTTTCTGTCATTACAACTTGACATCTGGTTATGGAATAAACATATTCACCTGGTGTCCCTGGCTAGTATGTTACTAGAAGAGCCCCATTACTTCAAATTAAATGCCCATTAGTCAAAGGGCACTGATGGACAGCAAGCAAGCAAAAACGGCCTGTATAGGGAAGTAGCCGAAGTGGGGTCTTGCACAGTTACTGATCAGACCAGATGCAGCAAGTAACATTCCGATGCAGGGGGGTGCTCCTGTGGTCATCTGCCAGAGCCAAGCCGCGGTTTGAACCTTGGTAGAGGAAGAAACCTATGCCTTGGGGATTGAGATGCTCTCAGGGCGAGCTTGGCCTGGAAGAAAGAACATTCAGTTCTCTCTTCACCTGGTAGACCAAGCTACACACTCCGTCTCTTGCCTTCCTGTCTCGCAGCCATCGCTGCCAGCGACCGTGCAAGTAGGGAGGCAGTCCTGCAGTGACACTTTTACTTCCCTGGCTATATCCGGTTAATAAGCGGACATTTGAGAAGACACTCTGCAGGCAAGCACAAAGTGGTTTGTTTACAGTGGCTTGCTGTTGGCATCTCTTCTCCGACACCATGGAAAGTGAAGACCGACTACAGCCTTGTCTCCTAACACAGCACTAGCAGATTAGCAGTTTAGTATTTGCTACTGAGACGCAATCAATGCATGCTCTGTCAAATGCACGTCACAGCCCATATCGCTCTATAGCAGTGGCTTTGCCTGCCTCCCGGGTCGCACGTCGAATAGCACTGAAAGGAGCCAAACCCAAAAATAATCAACTTGTTTCTGAACCCAATTGAGCTACATCTCTGGAAGCAAGACGGACTTTGTTCTTTGACCACAGCAAAACTGTAAGGTGTTTCTCCCCTGTAGTCACTGGAATGTGTGAGCCGCAACCTGTAGGAGACCAGAGCGTAGGAGTCGAACACCTTACTGCACACGTGCAAAAAAAATGAAATCCCAGGGGGACGATGGATGGACCCTCCTGAGGGCCTACATTCGGTCAGCCCAGATGACTGGCGGCTATACTGGTGCTCCTGGTTAAATAAAAAGACAGTCTTTTATAAAATGCGTGAACCGCTTTCATTTATGTAATTTAAATCTGCCAGACAATCCTCAGTACACATGAGCATTTTTACACCACTGTGCTCCTAACGGAGGCGTTCTCTGCTTGTACATGGAAGAACGATACATAAGTTGTCCATTACATCACCTTCGGTATAATTAATTACACAATAGCTATAATATTGAAGCAGTTCCCGTGGGATCACCCTGAGAACAAGTGCATTCACATTTTGTAAATAAATAATCCTATATATCAGTGGGGTCACCTTAAAAACAAGTGCTTTCACAGTTAGTAAATAAACAGATAAATACCTCAGTGGGATCACCTTGAGAACAAGTGCATTCACATTTGGTAAATAATGATCTAGGTCGGACCAGCGTCCCCCCCTCCTCGCTGGTAACCGCAGACTGCCACTGGGTCGTACAACACTTAACACAACAATTCACCATACATACCCAGTCTGGCCACTGAGCCGCAGCCCACCTCTACACTGAACTAGGCGAGGCGCCTGGGATGGGTCATAGCAGGAAATGTACAGATCCCCTACAGTGCTGGCCGAGAGCCAAGCTCAGAACGGCGTAAATCACTACATCAGTGCGGATGGAACCGAGAGAAGCGGAACAACACCAACCATACATAACGAGCCAAAACTGACCTCCGGAAGATAAGCGGGACTCTTACACCATATGGGTGAATAAACCCCCTCAGGGCACCTGGGCCTTTTTCCCACTGTGTCCCCTGAGTCGGGCAAACCCTCAGCTCTATTAGGTGAGAACACTCATCTCCACACTCCGCGGAGCTACTGATAGTGCACAGCCTCTCGGTGTCACTGTACCGGTGCAGCAAATATTACCTTTGTCTCGTCATCCATTGCCCACGTGTTCGCCAGGTAGCAGCGCACGCAGGGCGCAGTGTCCCTTTCTCGCTCTTTCCCTTTCCTACAAGTGCTCCTTCAGCTACCGCACTCTCGACGCCGTTGTGGGGGAGAGAGAAATGCCGGTTTACGCAGGCGGACGGCCTACAGGTGGGGGAACATCCCTGACGCAACAGAGGGCCTGGAGCTTCCGCCTCTGCTCGGCTCTCTCTCCTCAGGCCCTTATGCTCTCCAATCGTGCCGCCAGCAGGGGGGCTTGTGCCAGTCCTTAGGTGAAATCACCTCACAGACAGCCCCATGTCTGTTCGGACAAACTCTGCGCACCAAAACACACAGCCAGGTGAAACGGACAACAAGAAGGGAAAAACACAAACCTGCCCGCCAAACAAGCGTGACCCATAACCCATGCACACACTGAAACATACGGGAAATGCAGGTTTACATGTTCATAAAACAAAGGCCTGCATTCAGAATACTGTTGTGGAGCAAATGCCAGCCTTGTAATACTCAATCCATCTTTTCACTTACGTAATGCCTTCGCACAGTCTGCCCCAGATAATGTTCTGGCAGAAACATCAACATTATTGTAAAGTCTAGGACAGGGGACTGCAACCTTTCATTTTCTAGAATTTTCGGACCACAATGTTCATGATGATATCTGGTTATTGACTATGCTGGTCAGGGATGATGGAGTTGTAGTCCAAAACATCTGGAGAGCCAAAGGTTGAAGACCCCTGGTCTAGGAGTTGTCATTTATTTCTAGTAAATCAGTTTGTGCGTTGCCCAGAAAAACCTATTCCATGGGGCAGATTTTATTAGTGCTCTTTGAAGTGCTTTTCTTAAAGAAATACCCTCATGGGGCCGTGCTGCTCCCACCTTTTGGAATGTTCACTGAGCCACTATTTTGTTTGTGTTATCCTTCTGCCAAAGAAAGGTGGGGAGTAGAAATATAAACCTACCAGGGCGGCAATACGTGCAGGAGGTTTTTCACTGGTCCCACCTTCTGTGCTGTACATTTGCTTTCTTTTCAGGGCGTGTTCTACATGTGGCACTCAAGATCTCTCAACACACATGCAAGATTGTAGATCTCACGCGCCACATCATTGAGCACTTACCTTCGTGAGAGCGTGGGGGTGGGAGGGGTCGTGTTAAATAGGTTTATTGTTCCCTTGGTTTGCAATAACTCTGCAGTCCTTGACCCTCTGAAGCATTGTGAATGTGCCGGCTGCGTGGACCCGACGCACAGATGTAGTGTGCCAGTCACTGGATGCATTCCAGCAACCTGAGGTGGCGAATTGCATTGAGTTCCTTGCGATGGATAGACACGAACACACAAGGGAACTGCTCCATCCAGTATAACGGGTCAGATTATTCAGGCAAATATGCCATCTGTGTATTCGGTATACTACCAAGGGTGCAGGAAAGTTCAGTAAACATGCACCAAATGCATCCTTATGTTATCTGTAATTGTGTTTATAGTGTGAAATGCGCCCCAGGGAGAAGCATCCCACTTCGAGGTCCTAAGAGCAAACCAGTGATTTGGTAGGGGGAAGGGGAGGGTGCGCGAGGTTCAAGTGAGAAGAGCCCACGTTCAAAGGTAAACCAACGCCCACATTCCTGAAACAAGGAAAAGCTGGGAGCATGTGTTTATAGCATAGATACTAACGGGGATACATTGGCTATCCTGCAACATGCTAGTCTCGCATTACCTATAATTTCGAGGCTTTACGAGGTTAAATTCGAACGTGTTGCACACCCGTCACTACCACATGGCAGGCCTAAACAAATAAATGTTCATCGTTGGTTTATGAAAAGAAGTGCTGCCAGGCGTTGACGGCGACACGCTTGCACCAGCCTTTGGAAGTCCGCTGCTGTGCGTGACCCACACTGGTGGATTGCAGCGCCATTCTTCGCCAGAACACGTGGCATGCAGGTGGCATAACACGAACTGCTGAGTCAGCCGCTCCGGTAGCAGGCATAGATTCTCAAGAGTCTGTAATAAACATGGACAAGAGGTGGCCTTTCTTCAGTGACCCTGTTGCCATGGTACCCGAGCGCATCATAATCCAAGGTTTGTTTAGGGCTTTCAGGCCATAAGTGTACGCTCGTAGATGAGCAGGCAGGTGGACGAGGGTCCCAGTGGCCAGAACTGTGACATGAGCCCCCCCCTCAAATGGGGCCCTTCACATCTATCTGGCCATTTCCACTGTCTGCACACGAATCAAACTTCTTCCTAGAGGCTGCTAGCCGGGTACACTGTACCTAAATGCGCTGGGGGTGTGAAGAACCGAACAATGACCAAACAACTCAAACACAGCGCCCCCAAACCTACAAAGTGGGCCCCTGCCTTCTCCATGGCCAGACTGCGCCTGATCCGTACACTGGGAGGCATCATCAAGTCTTTGGTAGGTTTATCAGACCAGGCTGCCTTCCCATGCACGCCAGCCCCGAAGAGTAAGAGTCGCGCTGAGAGCAACTGTTTCATGGCGAGCATCTCTACTGATAAGATTTGACCGCATTGCTTTCCTAGTCACTCACACAATATCTCTGGCGGCTGGCTCACAGTGAGGAATGACGAACACAAGTGGCCTGTGCAACACGCCTAAAATAGCCTCGCCCATCTGCCCTGTTCACATTCCTCCCCCCTTCCTTATATGTCTCGCTGACTCTGGCTGGAGTATGAGGCCTGGGCCTGCCCCCTGCCCCCTTTGTTTATCAGTCTAGGCCGCATTTGTCGTGCTCGGTGACTGCATGCTAGTTATTTTGAATGTGATCACTGCACTTCTGGGAATGCTGTGTCCGTACACACCTGTGTAATCGAGTGACTTGCTGGGATGAACACGTTTTGAGGGCGTATTTGCACAAGGTCACCATGGTCCTACATTGTCTACCACGTGGCCCGTTAGAACTTGTTATCAGCGAGTTGTCAATGCATCTCCCCTAATGTGTGATTCTTGTGTTCACTGCAGAATGCCCAGATGCTCTTGAACCAGCTGCGGGAGATCACCGGCATCCACGACTCGTCCTTCCTCCATGAAGCGCTGAAGGTCAGTACCCGCTGTCCAGGCTCGCCCCCCCCCCCCCCGCCCTTCCTTCCCGGGACCTTGGGCAGATTATGTTAGTCATTTCACACACACTGTTTGCTGTGTCCATCCACATCACAGCATCTTGCGGGCTTCAATTAGGTGTTTGCATTGTGTACAGTGGACACGGTTTTGTTTGGCAAATGCAACATTTCAAGAAGTAGATTAGTAGTTGCATGTTAATGTCACGTCGCTTTCTGTAAGCATTTCATGGAGAAAATGTCACCGCGCAATAAAATCCACTAAATTGGGTACATAATGGTTCATGAGTAAACGCGCTCGTCTTGTAAGCAAAATGACGCAGAGCAACACAGGTCCGATCCCCGGGTCCGCGCTTAGAAACCTCTTGGTATTAAGCGCGTTATAAATAACCAATTACAGTTACAAAAAGCCCCCAGTTCCTGAAAGGGTAAGTGGACAGAATACAAATGGACGGATTCAGCTGGTAAATCGGTATTCTCTCTACTATGCCTTCTTTTTCATTTTGAAATCTGTAACGACACACAAGATAGTATTTTTTATGCATCCCGACTAGTATCACCCAGCCTACTAAACCTTTTCACTGCATTCTAATCCTTCATCATACCGGTCTACCCTCACTAATTCTCTTCTTGCTGGCTGTTCTAGTAAGCCATCCTCCCGTTTGGTGCCATTTGATACTGTTGCCCACTCTGCTCATGGTCAGAACGCTGTACTTGTACAGTTTAGGTTCTCTTCCTACCTCTCAAATGGCTCTTACCCAGTTAGCTGGGCTGGCACTACTCCCAATGATGGATGGCCTCAAATGATGGTTCTCTACCCAACCAAAACAGAAGGTCTCGTCTTTCCTGTACTTTCTATTCTTTCTCGTCTCTTAAATGGCTGCCCTTTCAATCACATTTCATTTCTTCTGTATTGTATTTAAATGCTTACACAGCTTGGCTCCACCTTACCGATCTACTCCCCTTCTCATCGTTGTGTAGCAGAATCTCAATCTCCCATCTGTCCTCTGTCGTCCTTGTGCCCAATCATGCTTTCGCTCTTTTTGTTTTCTTTTTCTTTTTTTCTTGGTTTGCACCGAAATATTGGAGTTAACTTCCTCTTCCCATTAGATCTTTTGCCTCTCTTCCACTCTTGTGTTCTCGCTTAAAACACCACCTGCCCTCGGTTCATTCTTCCTAAAGTGATAATGTTCCTAGCACTACACACGTCCAATAAAATAGAAAATACAAATGCTTTAATACATATTTACTTTCTACATAAGATGGAAGATACAACTTTGTCTGTTCTATATATCCCATTATGATTGGCATGTGTTCTCAATATATCCTTAATGCTCCTACACCATCTACAACGGAGGTAATTCCACACACGCCTAGTGACTGTTTCTGTGTGCTCCTCTGGAAGATGAGTTGGGTCTCAATTGCAGAACACGGCTTAGTGGTTATTGCTGGGAGAGCACCAGAATCTGTATTATCGCTCCCAGCCATCCTCGCTCTGCTTGGACCTTTCTGTGCTTGGGTCAACAAGGCGCTCTTCTGTAGCATTTTCTCCCTTAACCTTCCCCAAGCAAACCCTTACTGGCCGTGAAGTCTGCCTTTCTGCCCCTTCCAGCCTTTAGCTTGGCCGATGCGGGTTTCCTGTCTTGGACCTCTGTCCACCTCCTCTATGCTATCCTGCCCCTGTCTCCAACTTCACCCTGCCACAGATGAAACCCCCCCTCGTGCCCCCCTCCTCCAACTCTGCCCACTCCCTTGACCGTACTCTGCCCTTCTGGTCCTTCTATTCTCTGACTCGGTCCTCTTCCCGAGATGCATTCTCCTAATTTTCTCTGGTATGTTTGGCACTCCTCGCTGTCGACCTGTCTCAAACTCTGGATCTCTCACTGCTCCCACTTATATCCTGGTTTATTGGGGGTAATGGGGCAATAGGAGACTTACTAGAGAGACAGCTGAGCCCTGTTGGTGGTAGTTGATGGCCAAGTCCTCTTGGCCAGGTGTAACCAACAGTGCTTCATATGATCCGTTAACAGTCTGAGGCTCCATGGGCTGGGCCTTTTCTGGGGACCCATCAACATGGAATTGGGCATCCCTATCAGGCAGCTACCCCATCCCACCATGGCTTCCCTGAGTCGATGTGTGTGTTTCTGCTCCTCCCGCACCATTTCCCATGTATGCATATGTCCATATGCCCATGGTCTGCCCTGTGACCCCTACTGCAGCAAGCTCTGTAGTGTCGCCGATCATTTTGTATTGTCTTTATGGTCAATGATCACGGTTCATGATTTCTGTTTGCGGGTGTAGCTACTCAAGGCCCCTATTCTGAGAGTGTCTGCGAGGCAGGTGGGTGGAGTTAATCGCTTTTGTCTGAGACACAAGTGTGGACATGTTTGGAGACCGTGGGGGGTGGAGGGGAGTTTGTTCCTCCTTATGTCACCAATAGGGTCAGCATCACTGAATGGGAAGCTTTCCCCTGCCCCCAGGGTGTCTCTCCCTCCTTTCTCCTGTGTGTTATCTTTTTTTTTTCTGACACTTTTCATAGAATATTGACTGAGCTGGAACAAAGTGCTTCTGATTTGAGAGATCCTACTTTCGGATGAACAAAGAGAACCTTAACTTCGAATGGATGCAATTGTTGCAATTAGTCAGAACTCTTTTAATCCTAGATTTGGAATCGTCTTACAAAATGTGACCATAACAAGATGAGTCACTCCAACAAACTGTGGCCCTCTTTCTGTGGCAGTGATGGAAGTCTGACGTTGTGACTTCACGTACATTGATCGCTGCTGTGCTCAGTCATGCTCGACAGTTGCCAGTGAAGGACTCCGCTCTGAATTATTCTGGTGAAGATATTCGATCTGTGAGCTGTTTAGATTTCTGTGGGACTTATTGATCTTCCATGTCTCAACGGGCAGATCACTTATGTAGGGAGTAAGCGCTTTCCAGCTGTACTTGCTGACAGTTTTCAGGTCACTAATTAGTAGGGGACTAGGCCCCGTCTCCATGTTCTAGATGAGGACAGTTCTTGACCCGTTGCGCTAAACTCTGTGGGAATGGCAAGTAAGGACATTTTCGCATGAGATTGTGTTCCATTATGGATTTTGAGTGCTCGGTGCCTCTGCACCGTTTCCGCTGGTTTGGGAAGTCCACAGGGATTTTATGTTTTTATGCTTCACATTGTCCTATTGAACTGGTTATGGTTAATAGATTTGGAACAATTTCTTGAAGTGACTGTTTTTTGGCTGCCATCAGTGATACCTTAAGGCCAACCCTTTCAACATGAACAGCGTGATGCTACAGTGAGATTTTGGGCAAATTAACTGGCACTGTTTGGTGATGCTCATATTAGTTTCAGAGAAGCTGGACCATTATTCAGAATAAAGGTGGGTGATCATTTTCTCCTGTATAGATTGACTTCCATGCTTATATGAAATCCGAACATCAGGAAAGAGAGCACATGTCCTCTTTGCTTCTTGGGTTTTAGCCATAGGATCCCTGGATTATTTTTCCTTTTTGTACGTTTTTTCCTGTCATTTGCCTCATGCATTGTGCAGCCCCTTCTGAAATCCCAGAAGAGTTTTTGGAAATATCTCTGCTCAAGAAATGTTAAAATGACTAGCTGTTCCTGGGATAACATACAGCATTCTAGCATATCATAAAGTTCAATATCGGTCGGTAATTCATAGGGTCACCTCTATCCCCCTTCTTAAATATCAGAATTACCACCAATCGCTTCCAGGAAGGGAGTAGTCCCTTGCAACATATCAATGGTCATTGAAAAGGCTAAACATATAGGGAATGGTCTTCTTTTGAATTTGAAAGGCATATTGTAGCAGATGGAAAGAGAGGTATGCATGGTATAAGAACAGAATCTAAGTTTAATCCATTGATTACACAGGCCTCTGATGTGTCTTTTGTAGACATGTAGTTGTCAACCTTGTTACATTGGAGAATCCCGGTCATGGCATAAGATTGCTAAGTAGCATAATTACAGCAGCTACTTTCAGTTTTAGCTTGTGAGGAGGCATTCGTCCTACAGCATTTCAATCTTTGGAGACTGAAACACGAGCCAGTAATTAACTGTTCATTGACAATGGAACCGCAGTGCCCTATGTGAAGAGAAATGGGCGTGAAAAGAAGTAACTTGAAATTATTCTGAATGTTTGCGATAGTGGAAGGTGAAGGTGACCGCGTAGAACTGTGCGAACTCTGTTTGTTAAAATGAGATCTGTTGTTGAAGTGGAAAGGCCCACAGAAGTGCTCTTTGCCATTTGGACAGCAGAGGGCAACCTAACACTGATAAATTGCATAAGCTGAATACAGAAACATACCTAATTATGTATATTAGATGTTTTAAGGTGGATTAGCAAAACTTGCTCTTTTGAGGGGTTCTGAGATGCCAACCTAGGGGAGAAACAAGGTTACACTCCACTCATTAACACAATCTTAGTGGTAACACACACATAAGCGGTTAGGCTTAGACTCTGGTGGTAGACCTGCTGTGAAGTACAGTTAACAATTGCAAAGTCTGTCGAGGAATAGAGGTTGCCACAGGAAGTCCAAAATATACTATTAACAAAGGTTTACATCAATTTCATCATACTACCAGGTAAGTAAAATCCCTATAAATCGTATATTCCTCCATGGTTTTGGAACGCCAAAATTGTTTACCTTCCAAGAAGACTTAAATAGTTCTACATAGGCATATACACTGTATAATATACCTAAATTGGGTAAGACCAGGGTGGAGACAAATGTACAAACCTTGACAGGTCTAGAAAACTCCAACACACAGTCGGAGCTCCTGAAGCGACCGTGGAAGCTGCTGAACCCTGTAGACCCACAAGAGCATGACACTGAACTAGGCTGAAACTACAGTTGATCATGGAACACCTCTGAGGGGAAGTAGATGAAATAAAAAAACAGATTCCAGTTTTCTACTTATGAGGAAATCTGCAGGGGCGGGAAAGAAAACATTGTGTGCATGGTTACTCCAATAATTTCACACCACCTTCTTTTCATCCCCCAATGTACTATAAAGAGTCACTTTAAACACCTCAATCTCCTCTGCTAATGCCAAGAGGATTATTTTAAACTTGCTTTGAATTTGAATGTCTGTTGTAACTGTGAAGAACCTTCTTAGTAAACTGACTACTTACTTGAAAATGAAAATAAAGTTCTTGTCTGAAATTGCTAAGTATAACTACCACAATGCCCCTTTCTTCAAAGCCTATTGACTTTGTGTGAACCCTTTTGTCTCAAGCTCACAAAAATGTCATTGCTCTGCTGGCGCTGAAAATAGGGTCACCAAACACTCCGAAGAGACTGCACACTGTCCGCTCTCATTAACTTGACCTATGTACGAGCCGGTAAAAACTGTCAGTCGCATGCACGGCAGCCAACAGAACTTATCGGACAAAGAACCTCTGACACTTCCTGGTTCCATTGACATAGAAACTAGGGAGACATGCTCTCTTGGGCCTTTCCTCTAAGAAGACCAATCTCTCTGAACAAACTGTTTTCTTGTAAGATTGAGACTTGCGATGTGAAAACATACACGAGTAACACATCTTAACTGCAAGAACTTATTGGAAAATGATCCAAGGGTAGTTAAAAATAATTATTTTCCATATATATCCACAAAAAATAAAGTTTCTCTGTGCACTTTGATAAACCTGAGAGCGTCCTTGCTTCTTTTTCCTCTGATTCCTCCTCCCAGATGGCCAGTGAAAGACCAGCTCTCTTGGATCCTGACGACCTTGGGGGAGGATGTGCGAGGGAGGCAAGGTGGAGGGAGAAAGTGAGACACCCTTGGGTGAAACAAACAACCCCTCTTTTCCCTTCCATAAAGAACCTTCGGTTCCACAAACCTTTATGGAATATTGTTACCCTTTTCCTTTTTTCCATAACACCAGAAAGCACCATCAATTTAGGGACACTAGAAAGAGGGTGATGAAGAGGTAGTCTGCAGCCGAGACATGGTTGCACCCTTTTCCTTGTGAGAACCAACCTCCCCCTGCCTTTATAGGCTGTTGCAAATCATTTCCCCTCATTCATACCATCATAGTACTAGGATGAGGAAGAGGCGACTAGTAATCGTGCACACCAACATGTCATTTCACCACTCCAGTACTGAGACGAGGAAGAGGCCTACACACTGTTGTAAGGGTCAGGCATGTCCGGAATACTCCACTAACTATGGTTGGGCAATTGGGCCTGAGAACTCACACCTGCAACCTGTCAAATTGTTGCATGTGCATAAAAAGTGGAGCGGACAAGGCGAGCAGAGGGACCAGCAGGAGTGAAGCTGGGCCGAGCTTTGTGAGGGAAAGGAAAATCCTGTGGCGGAGGAGGTAGCCGAGGGGTGACCTGTCGGGGAAACCAGGCAAGTATTCAGAAGGAACTGTTGGCTTAGGTTTGCCAGAGGTCTGGGGGTTACCACAAGCTCACCATCTCCGCTCCCAGGGCCCAACAACCCTCCCCCAGTATACAAACTGAGTACTCAGTCAAGGACAAGTTAGGACTGTCGTTTTTTACACAGGACATTCAAAAATTCCCAGAATCACCGCTCCTAAGCCTGTGTCGGGCTGTTTTGTTACACTTTGTCAAAACATGGGCCCTTCCCCAAAAAACCTATGGGTTCTTCTGGTTGGGTAATTGGAGGGGTATCCCTTATGGACTACACCTATAGATAGTGTTATTGGACCTTGCATGTCGGGTGGCTGGCCTGCCCCTTCCACAGGGTCGCCGGATTACCATTGGCCCTTGCCCTCTGCCATTCACCCCTGGATTTCTGTTTCCTGATTGGCTGAAGCCGATCTCCCCTGACCTGGGACCCAGCTCTGTTCTCAGCGCTCTGTACACCTTCAAAAGGTGATGAGAATGACTGTGTTCCCCATGTAACTGTTAGCTGCACCACTATTGCCCGTGAGAGTGCCCTCAGCATTGCAATGTTGTTAACGATTCCTGTTTCACTTCGTCTGTGTTGCTCAGAACTGTTTGTCTTCCCACCGTATGTGAAAGATCATTGTCTAGCTTGGCTGCATCACATGGTTGAGGACACCAAAGTCGAGCTCCTCTGGTCTGCAATCTATGAGGATTTATTCTGTTTTTCTGCAGATGAACCCTCGTCATTTTAGGTTTGGAATGTGCTGTTGTCTCTGACCTTAGCTGCAAGCCCTGGCCTGCTGTGGTGTGCAGCCTGGTACTGCTTGCCCTTGTCTCTCATCCTGCGGTTTGTGGTCTCATCTAATCCTCATTATACTTTTAGTACGATTTATGCATATCTATACCGTGCTATGTTTCCCATAGGTTAGTCGTATCTGGTCCTTCCAGGCTCCATATATGATGCTGTAGTTCCATAGGGTTAGTTGCGATCAGCGGCTGTAAGCTTGCTCTGCATCTCTTCATTTGGCCTGCGTTCAGTGTTTCTGCACTTTGGCTAATGAGAAAAATAAAAGCTTTTGACAGTATGTATCTGTCCTCGATCTACAGAACTGTGTAAGCATGTTCTTCGTGTGTGCACGTGTATGTTCGTGTAACTTCGTGCATGACTATGTCGTGGTGTACCTAATGACGTTGGCACATTGGTTTCTCTGCATTAGTCAACATTATCCATCGAGGCATTTGGGTCCATGACCAGTGTTGAGGCACCTGTGCCCAAGAACACATTCACTGGATAAGGTTTGAATGGCTGTCTAACACGGTATCTGTCTGTATATGTGGATGTCACTGGCTCTCCTGGGTGCTGTCTGAATAGTGAGTTCCTTTGTGCGTTTTTAACTCTTCGGGTGAGGAGGGGCATTCCTGGGACCCTCTCTTCAGAACTGTCGCTGAAGCCTGGGCGAGCCGTGAGAGGGCCACAGTGGTGGACGTCTCACTGATTGGTGAGCGCAGCAGGAGCTGCGGGGCACGGAAGGAATCCGATTGCTGTAAGCTACAGGCAGCGTCCGCTGGAAGCGAGTGGAACTGACAGCAACTCGGAGAGAGGAACGAAGTGTGAGCGGGGCTCGCGATCCAATGGAAAGTGGGAGAGAAAGCAGCCGCCCAGAGGAGGCGCCAGGGACTAGTGAGTGAACAGAAGGGAACACTCAAAATGGGGCACTCCTTGGGCTGTTGTATGGCAAAAGTGAATGCTGATTGAAGGATGATGTGCAAGATACCGTAAACCCAAAGTAAATGGTTGTGATGAATAATACGAATACGATGAACTGCGAGCAAAAGGACAAGAGCTTTGAACTATTGAAGACCAAACTAAAACGAAAGCTTTTGACAAGCATATGAAAGCTTTTGATAAATCTATGAACAGATGACAAGTTTGTGTGAAGTACGCTTAGAATATATTGATAGCAAAGAACACATCTTATGAAACTCAATGAAAGGCAAGTATTTAAAATAGCTGAGGAGTGTGAGCATTGTGGTGAAGGAAAGACAGCACCACGAATTGAACTGTATGAAAGAACTCACTGTGGCAAAGTCAAGAGACTGGCAAAGAGGAAAACATGTGGCAAACGCAAAAGGCTGGCAAGGAGAAAGCCAAGTGAGTGAACCAGAATACAGGTGCAGTTACCAAAGAACCTGTGTGGGCAAGCAAGCCTAGGGTGACCGGTTGCGTGACCTGCAATGGGTAGACCGCGTGGTCCAACAACTGCACCCAGACCTGGGATACCCTATCTGTGAAAGCCAAAGAAACACACAGAGAGCAAATCCAAGTATATGAAAGGGCTTGCTGAGGTGAAGAAGAAAGCCATTTGTATGAACAGTCAAAAAGGAGTGTAGAGTTAACCTGGAACTGGTTTTTGAATATTAAGAGACCGAGACTCAAGTACAAGGTTGGTGAGCAGATTCACATGCTAATGAATATTCCCTGTCGTCAGGCTAGGAATCCTTGGCAATGACAGTCCTATCCCTAAGCCCTTCCTCTGGCTTTCATCTTCAGATTTATATTGCATGCTTCAGTGTTAGGAGTCCTCAAGTTGCTCTGCGAGCTACTTCTATGTTTTATTCTGTTTTTTCACTGAAAAAGGTTCTATTTCTGTTCCAAAAGAGCCTGTGTGCTCTTCTCTTCATCTGCTGACAGCAGGGATCCATTGCCGGTTAAGTTCAATGCCCCTCAAGGGCGAAGATCGTCAAAGTTTCCAGAAGGCCATCGGGACTACTTTGCGCCCTCCAACCATGACGGAGAAGAAAGAAGGAAGATCCCTCTTCAAGTCCTGCACCAAGAGCTGGCTCCGAAATGTGTGTGGAGGACAAGCACCTGCAATGCCTCTACTGCCTGCATCTCCACAAGGAAGGCGAGATATGCCGCAGAATCTCCAAGAAGATGACAAAGGACAGGCACAGTAGACTGGTGGCGTAGCAGGGGCATGCCTCACCCAAGGCTGGTCGGTCCGAGGAGAGAGCTTCTAAATCCTGTCAGGGCACCTCATCAGTGGGGGCCCAAGATAAGGCCAAGCACTGCAAGTCCGGGTTCACCGGGGGCGCGATTGACATCGCCCTCTGCCTCCATTGCCAGCCGGCAATCAAGCTCCTCCTCGGAAGAGAAAGTCGTCCAACCCCGGCTATGCTGCGGGAGAAGCCCGAGAATCCACGGATGGAGAAGGCCGAGCTGCCCAGGAAGGCACAGAAAATGTCTGCTGGCGGCTGCTCTTTCAAAAGCTAAAGGTGCTGACCCTGAGAAGGTAGCCCCACAGCGCTGATGGTACCCCCTCCCTCTGAGGCACAAGGCCACCTTGGGGACTTTGACAAAGTCTACTGGCATGCTGGAGAAGGGGACACTGCCTCCAGAACCTGGCTCCTGCCGTTAAGGAGGTGGGGGGACTGCAAGGCAGTCCTGGATCAGTCTCAAGCCATGGCCAAAGCCATGGAAATTTCATCCACGCAGGACAAGGACATGGAATCCTGACACACGGTCCACAAGGACGTGGAAGAGGATGACACCGAGTGAGACGACAGCGAGAGCCTAGTGTTCCGATCACGACAGTTCCACTGATGGCTGTGTATCTGGATATCCTATCAACCCTCCACACCTTGGTGTCGGAGATCCAGAAGAGGATGCCAAAAGGGCCTGTGGCCACGGTCCCCCATACCCCTGGCCAACCGCAGATGAAGAAAAGAAAGCGCCATTCAATGCCACCATTTCACATCTGTGTCGGTCCCTTCTTGCCCAGCATACCCAGACACGGGCGGATACGGCCACGATGACGATGATATCATTGGAGCGGGCATCGGGTCCCTGCAGCCTAGAGCGTCCTCACTGGACGAGGTGGGATCGTTCCACACTATGATCTCCAGAGCCTGTGAGCTGTTCCAGCTCGTGCTCAAAGAAACAAAGTAGGAGCGTTTCCTGAACCGGAGGCGCAAGGCCAAGAGGAAGACCATCATGGCGGTGCCCCTCCTGGACGAGGTTTGGGAGGGGTCCTAGCCCTCTTGAATAACCCTTGCACAGCTCCAGCCAAGCATGATAGGCTGGAGAAGAAGTACCGGGTACCGGAATCCTTACCCAAGTGCCTTAGGTAGCAACCATTGCAGGATTCGGCGCTTTCAGGGACAGCGATGAAGCAGTCATCTTACCCACCCTCTTCATCTTCAGTCCATCCAGACAGCGAGGGTAGGAAGTTGGATGCCATGAGGAGAAAGGTGATCTACACTGCAGCATCCACCATAAAGGCGGGCAAAGCACTGGCGATCCGAGCCAGGTACGACAGGAAGCTATGGTATAAGCTAGGTCCGATACTGGAGTTCCTCCCCGACGACAAGCGCCTGGAGGCGATCGCCCTCTTCCAGGAGGGAGAGGTAGCGTCGGATCACACCATCACAGTGGCGCTGGACGTTGCCAACACAGGGTTTCCGGCAGATGGGGAACAGTGTCTGTCTTCATTGCCAGGGTTGGATGAAGGCCATGAAATTCCACCAGGAGGTCGAAACGAAGGTACGGGACATGTCTATCGACTGACATTACCCTTTCGGTAAGGTCGTCGACGAGTCCCTGGAGGCCATTAAGACGGATATGGATACAGAGACAGCCCGTGCCCTGGGCACCCTCCAACAGCTCTGCTCTTCCTTTCGTTCCTCCCGAGGAAAGTCGGGCAGGCCTTCTAAAGGTTTCTCCTCTTCGTACCGTTGGCCTACCAGATCCACAACCCAGGATGCCCACAGAGGCAGTTCTCGGGCCTTCGGGGGAGGAGGACAGTGGCCTCATTGGCAGGGCACCAGCACCGAAGCAAGCCTGAACTCGTTAAGGTGCCGGGCCCCCACCCGTGCACCCTGCTGGGAGGCCGGCTAACAAGGTTCCTCAGCGAGTGGGCAAAGATCACCACCGACAGATGGGTGCTGGACGATCTTGCCCAAGGACATATCCTGGAATTTAAGCACAGGTGTCTGCGTATCCTGCCGGTGGCCCGTGTCCGTTCCTGAGCAGTGATCCTGTCTGTAGGAGCTGCTGAACCCCACAGACCCTCTAGTGTTTGGTCACCTGCTGCGAAATCCCAACACCCCTGAGGGAACGGGGAAGTGGATAAAATAACCAACAAAACCGATTTCTGTCTTCTAACTGGAAGTCTGAGAATATGCAGAGGGTGAGAAAACGAGAAGGATTACTTTAATTTACTTTGGTCCACTACCCATCCCAATACACAAGCTATACTTCTTTAAACTCCTCTGTGTTGGGAGGGTCTCTTCAGTGTAAATCCAACTGATGTAATGAAGTTGATTGCTCCCAAGTTCCATGCTTTTGCTGCAAATTCAGGGTTACAATATCTAATAATATAGTCCAAGAGACCCTGAAGTAACTTTTCACTAAATTGTTTCTTTATGGGTTTTATTGTTAATTAACTTGCAGGAGTCCATTTGCTCTTGGTAAATCTTTGTAATACATAAGAAGTTTACTCGTGCTGCTTTTTCTGCTGAACTTTATACATTAGATCAGTGAACTTCTTAAAATAACTGTGTATGGAGATAAGATTTAGCATATAGTATCACGCGCAGACTCAATAGTGTAATGTCTCTAGAAACACTACTCTCTTTCAAGCACACATTGAGTATGAGCGCACTTGCGCTGAGTTTTAAAGTGATGACGCCGATCGTGTCCCAAGAAACACTACTTGCTCCTCTACAGTCACAACAAAGTTAAGCACGCCTGCACTGAGTCTGAAAAAAAAAAACGTCAGTGGAAAAATACTAACCCATAGGCTCTCTTCTTAGATGAAGCCACACTGGAGCCACAGTTATCTCCTAAATATTTTGTTTTAAAAGGAAAAAGCAGTTGCTGCATTAAAATGAGCTTCGGAAAGAATCCGCTTTCCACTACTTCAGAGCACTCAAGCGTAAATGAACAAAATTGACTTCCCAACGTGTCTTTTTGAAACGCTAATTGAAAGTGCTTGCAAACATTAAGAACACGTTATTAAAAGTAAACCTAGTGGATTCAAATTGTGTAAAATTTCCTCAAGGGGACGAAAAAAAGCACTTATCTAAATCAATTGTTTGTGCGCAGAAGTATTCTTAAATGCAGATAAGAAGTGAATGACTGTTTGACTCTCACTTCTTTTATTTTTAAAAGAATTCAGCTGAAATATAACAAATGTACTAAATACCTAACCTATAACTTTTCCCTAACTGAAACTTGACTTGTAAAGAGTTTCACCACGGAATATTTCAATCGAGTCCAAAAACATGAGCTAGAGCTCAGTGCTCCCACCAAAATCTCTGCTTGTCTTGTCTCACGCAGTTACTTTCCTGAATTCTGCCCAATCCTGACTGAACTTATTACTGGTAATCAGGCCTCAAAATGAAGAGCTCCAAAACACAGGACCTTCCTACTTGAGGAAGGAAGATGAAAGGCAGATGGAAATATCAGTTTAATTCCTAGGTCTCCTGAATATACCAATCATCTGTTGCTCTGTCCTTCCTATCCAATCAGCTGCTGGATTCATCTCCACCATGATGGCTTGGCAAACCATAATTTTGCAGACCAAACAGTTAAGGGCCCATTAACAAAACTTCCTCTAAAAGACCCCCAACCCACTGAGCACACCACAACAACATATCTCCCGAAAGGCCAGACCCGACAGCCTGTCGGGAATAGCACGTCCCTCAGCTCTTGGGGGGGGAAGTATGGGCCATGCTACGAAAAGGGGGGGGGGATAGAGCTGGTTTCCCAGCGACTCCAGGGCTCCGGAGTATACTCCAGATACTTCTTGGTAAAAGAGAGACGGGGCTGGAGGCCCATTCTAGACCTGCAACGTCTGAACTAGTACCTAAAGTCTCAGATTCTGGATGGTCGCGTTGCAACACGTGCTTGGACAACTGGAAAGGGGATTTCCCGAGGTCGCTGGACCTGCAGGGCGCCTACTTTCAGGTCCCCATTCACAGGAAACGTCAGAAGTTTTCCATGCTTCGTTGTGCAGGGACAGCACTACCAGTTCAAGGCCTTACCCTGCGGCTTGAGGTCAGACCCCAGAGTGTTCACGAAGTGCCTGTCACCGGTGGCGGCCCATCTGCGTCTATGGGGGGATTCACGGTTAACCGTACTTAGACGACTGGCTCGTTGGGGCACGCTTACGATGGTCATCTGTTGGCACTTGGAGACGGCCATCAAGCTGCTGGCGGATCTGGGATTCTCCATCTCTCCAAAGGCCTGCTTGACACCATCGCAGAACAAGTTGTTCCGGGGGGCCAGACTCGATACAGTGTCCTTTCTCGCATCAACCTCGGAGGAGAGGGTAGCAGCCATTCAGGGGAAGGTGCAGCGGCTGTTGTCGATGACCGCCGCGGTGTGGACCATCAAGTCATTGCTCGTCATGATGTCGTCCTGCATCTACCTCATCCAGCTCTGAAGGTTGCAGATATGACTTCTTCAGGAGTTCCTGGACGCTTGCTGGGCACAAGTGTCTGGAAACTTCGTGGACAAGATCACTCTGGACGACGAGTTCTGTCGGGCACTGCTCCTATATCTCCCCTGACACAAGGTTTCGGAACCCTCCGTTCCAGGAAATGGTCAAGACGGACGGCCTCGATATCAACATCCTAGAGCTAAGGGAAGTGTTCTGGGCCCTTAAGTCGTTCCTTCTGTCTCTGAAGAGCAAGGTGGTGAGGATATTCATGGACAACACCACCACAATTTTCTACATCGGGAAAGAAGGGGGCACTCAGTCCCTGGCCCTCTCCACGGAAGTGCAGGAATTATGGCACGGGGCCGTCGGTCAAGAAATGTTCCTCGACCCCTCCACCTAGCGGGAGTCATGAACACCATCACGGTCTACCTCCATGAGTGGGGAACTTTGGCAGGACAAGGTGGACTGCAACTTTGCCAACTGGGGCAGGCTCAAGATCGATCTGTTTGTGACCGTGGCAAATTCCAAATGCCAGAAGTTTGCCAGCAGATTCCACCAGCCGAGGATCCTGGGGGACACGCTCTCCTTCCTGTGGTAAGGGATGTTTCTGTATGCGTTTCCTCCATTGCCTCTCCTGCTAGGAGTCATTCACACACTCGGGTGTTGTC
Source organism: Ambystoma mexicanum (assembly GCF_040938575.1). Classification (NCBI taxonomy): domain Eukaryota; kingdom Metazoa; phylum Chordata; class Amphibia; order Caudata; family Ambystomatidae; genus Ambystoma; species Ambystoma mexicanum. The sequence continues at coordinate 96,763,347 of NC_090931.1, forward strand.
AGTGCAGGACGATGTTCATCGCCCCGTACCCGGACCTTCTCAGCCTGTGTCGCCACCGGACCTGGATCTTCTCACCAGAGAAGGAGGCGCAATTCTGCATGACGACCCAGGATCGCTCAACCTGAGGGCTTGGCTCCGGCAGCCCTAGACTTTGGAGGATATCAGTTGCTGGCGGACTGCAGGGAGGTCCTCGCCAAGGCCAGGGTATCATCGTCTCTGAAGTGCTACGGTCGCAAGTGGAAGTGTTTCGCTACGTGGTGCCGGTTACAGAAGATTACCACTCTGAGGGTCACTGCCCCGCAGATTCTTCCATACTTGCTATTCTTGGCCAAGGCTGGACTGACGCCCGCCTCGCGCAAAGTACATCTGGCAGCTTTCTCTTGCTACACCAGGTCTCATGGAATGTCTTGACTTTGGTCTCATCGACTCTTCACAGAGTTCCTCCAAGGACTTTCTCTATCTTTCTCGCTGTTAAGATGGATTTCTGAACTCTGACTTGGTAGCCAGAGGCTCAGAAGGCTAGCCTAGTTTCTTGCAACAGGTTAACCTTCTGGACAAGCCAGACCAATCAAGGTAGCATTGTCGGAGGTCAAGACTAGGTCTCAGGAGGGGTGAGAGTGATCAAAAGCCCACAATGAGCAAACGCACTAAACAACACTACAAATTACTCTGTCAGGTGTATATCAAAAATACATATACATTTATTAAAGGCCTTTAAATTCAAACGCAAGATAATGTCAGCAGTAATAACTAAACCAACATAACCTTACTATCAAACATATATAGTTACCAATGGTCTAAAGGAATAGTGCACAGTAAGGGTCCACAACCTGTGAAGAAAGGGAGCATACAGTGCAATAACGTTTAAGCAGTCCTTCACTTATCAGACCCTAACTAAGAGGCAGTCCAGTCACTACGATGAGTGGAGCCTTATGTTCAAAAGTACTTTCGGTACAGATGCATGCGATCGTGTGTTTGGGCAAAAACGGGGTCTCTTGCAGAGGCTGTAGCAGCTCAGGAAGGCGGGTGAGTGTGACAATGTGGATACCTACTTGCCTAGGATTACAGACATAATGATAGGAAAACGCCTAAGTTGTAAATACAGGAAGTCCTGCATGTATGGACTTTCCTCTAATGCTTGCTTCTGTTTTTGGTTGCCTAGGAGGCAAGGGTCGGGGAAGAGGAGCCGGAGACCGACCGTTACAGCTGGGCATATTGAAAGCTATGAAGGTATAAGGAGAGGTTGACAGCTCATCAAGTGTCATGAGCGCTACTCCCGAGGAGCCAAGACTGGCCCAGCGTTCCCGGAAGCAGGCTCATCATCCACACCCCCGGTTCCAGCAGACCCCTAAAGGGGCCCTTTGGGCCATTAGCGCCGGGCTCATATTCTTAAAGTGTGCAGTAGTGATTGGGTGGACTTACCTGTGGCAGACCATGCTGCATACTCGCCTAGAACAATCCAAGCTGGGTGAAGTCCCAGCCACTGGCTGGGAGGGACCAATCCTCTGTTACAGGAACTCTTTTGTTACCTGGGTGAGGCTGGAGGAAGAATACGCACCAAAGCACTTCTCCACTATTTAAACCATGCCCGATAGAATTCACGTGCTTCGTGTTACTCTGCAAAAGCAGCAGGACGCTCACCGAGTCGGCTCCTGCATTCCAAGTCCAGACACACCCTCAGCTTCTCGAGCAGCAACCTGTGGATGAAGAAAAGGCACAGGAACATCTACTCACCAGAATTCAGCCACAAGAGTCCAGTCTCCGACAACCTGCAAATAAAGACATAAGGTTAGAAAACGGGCAACACGCTCGCAGCTGCGCTCACTTACCTTATCCATCCGTGATCACACCAGACTTCACCGTGGCCTTCGCTTCGGCAGCATCCCAGCACCTGGAAGACAAGACATTGTTAGTGGTGTCCGAGCCGAAGTGGCCACAATTCATTAATACTTACGCGCTTCTTCACGCGCAGCAGCGGCAGCATCGCCCTCAGCATTTCGGCACCTGAAAGGAAGGAAAAGACATTATCAGAGGCGCCCATTTGGAAACGGCCACAATTCAGTTATACTTACGTGCCACCGCACGTGCAACAGCGGCGGCATCGCCCACAGCATCTCGGCACCTGAAAGACAGAAAAGGACATTATAAAAGGGTGCTCCTTCAGAAGCGGCCTCAGATCTTCTATACTCACGAGCCTCTTCTTGCACAGCAGTGGTGGTGTCGCCAACAGCTCCTCGGCACCTGAAGGACTATTACAAGCCACAAAAGGACACTGAGCCTAAACACAGAAATCATCCAGTGACGTAACTGGATTCCACGCGCCCCTGCACCAGAAGCAGGATGGAGAGCTCTGCTTTACTAAACCAAAGGTGAGAGTTCGTGGAGACCAGTCGAGAACCAAGAAGTGGGAAAAGCAGAAGATTGGTGGCAGAACTTATCCAACCAGCTTGTAATTACCCCTTTTTCTTCCATCTGCAGAAAACTCACCTTACAAGCCAGACAGTCAATATTCGGAGGTCCTGCCCAGAGCGTCTTCCTAGTTCTACGCCTCATCATAGTCATAGAAGCAACTGTAGCAGTCCAGTTTGGGTCAGCGCCTCAGTGGGAATCAGGTGAGCGTTACATCAAGCTGAAGGGGTGTTGGGAATGCGCCGTTGCGCACCAAGAGAACATTTCATGTTAAAATAACGAGGCGATCGTTGTCGCTGTGAGAAGACAGAAAGCCAAAGCGCCGTTGCGCAAGAAAAGGTTTCATATTAAATTAATGAGGCGAACGTTGCCCCCGGGTGAAGACGGCGAGTCAGACCGCTGTTGCGCAGAAAAAGAGGTATCCTGTTAAAATAACGAGGCAATGGTTGTTAACGGGTGAGGCAAGTGACTCCACGTAGTTGTGCACAGAGGAGAGTTTTAGCGTATACAGCCAGACGATCGTCGTCCGACTGAAACAGTGAGTAGCTACTGCTTAAGACCTAGAGGGAGGAAGAAGACAGTTAAATAAGTCGACGAACGTTATTTGAATACCGGGAACCATGATTGTCTGGGGAAAGTCGTCCTATTGAGGGAGACGATAGTTTCGCTATCCGAAGCCCAATGTGAATGCGGCGTTGCGCTTTAGGCTAAATCATTGCAACTTACGCAGTGACTCTTGCTGGAGAGTAATTCCAGACAGTGAGAAATTGAGGAGAGAAAGAACTAAAAGGCCGTTTGGAGAGAGAAAAGAAATGAACAATAAATGCACTAATGGGCAGACTGAGAGACATTAAATAAGGAAGGCTGTTCACTCGAGAAGAGATCCTATCGTCTGAACAGTTGTCTGTGCATGTAGTAAAGAACGCTATTAGAACAGTGTCGGAGAAGGACAGATCAGCCTTTCATAGAGTTACTCAAGTTTGAGAGGTTCAGAAGGAATACTGCAGCAGACTGAGAAAGACAAGGGCAGAATCTGAGAGGAGAAGTTTAGAGTGAAACAAGAGAAAAAAAAGAAGAAAACTATAGACTTGTATAAGACTTGAAAGACAGAATAAGAAGAAGACGGGAAAGTCTAAAGAATGTTATAATCTGAAGTATACCTTACCTTATTGTATCCTGAAATGACATCCGGTTGAAGAAGACTGGGAAAACCCAGAGAAAGCCGTATCCTTTACTGCAAAACAAAACAAGAACAGAAAGAAACAGTTAATAAAAGATTTGGGTTCTCTTTGCAATCCATACAACTCACCTAATTGGCTCAGAGTTTTATTTAATCATCATTCAAGAGTTTATTTACATTTGGTGTCAGAAGTGGGATCGAGAGAATGCCATGGAAGACCTTATTAAGACTCTGAGTGTGGGACAACAACTTCTACACACGGCATTATAAATTTAGAGCCAACAAGCCCAGGCAGACAGATTAGCGTTCCAGCAAGCATTACAAATGCAACAGGCTCAATTACTGGAAGTGCCCAATGTTAGAAATAACCCGCAGGTTCCTACTTCAGTTTTACAAAAATACTCGGCTGGTGAGGACCCCGCACATTTTTTTGTATATTTCGAGAGAGTGGCTCGAAACGCACAGTGACCCACTGAGCGATGGTGTCATTACATCGCACCATTAATGACCGGTGAAATTCAATGTGCTTACCAGGCTGCAAACCCATCGGGGGACACCAACTATGGGGACATGAAGAAAGTTGTGCTGGAACAAATGGGACATGATGAGGAAACATATCGAATAAAACTTAGAGAAGTTAAGTTGGTTGGAGAAGAAACTCTGAGACAATTATTTTACAGAGTAAAGGAACTAGCTACAACCTAATATGTCTTCCCCCTAGTGAGATAACAGAAAAAGTGATCTTGGAGCAGTTCATCGAAGCCCTTCCCGGTCCTGTGCAAAGATGGGTCAAACAGCATCATCGACTATCGCTAACTGAAGCAGTGGACGTAGCCTCAGCATACCAGAAGGCTGGGCAAGGCAAGATGTTGACCTTTACGACAAATTCTAGACCTTATACTTTCGTGAATAAGACTGTGCCTCAACCAAGGTGACCACATTTAATGCTAAGAAATCCCGAAGGAGAAAATATACGTTCCAGACCTAACAGCGAGGGTCCTGCCAACAGCAGTTAGAGGGCCTCAGTGTTTTGATTGTGGAGAATGGGGACACCTCGCCAGATTTTGCCCGAAGACGACGAAAACTGAACCAATGGATGTGGGGGGGTTTTGAATCCATAAAGGAAAATGAATCTTCTGAACAAATACCAGGAAGGCAGTCACAATATCTGTACACTTGTGATGCTGAAGTAGATGGAAAAGCTACCACTGCGTTGGGCGATTCAGGAAGCCTACAGACGGCTGTAACATCGGAGCTGGTAGGTGAAGGTTATTGTTCATCTGGGGAAATACCTATTCGATGTGTCCATGGGGATATAAAGGCTTATCATTCAAAGAAACTTCTGATTAAGATGGCCGGGGAAACAATGGGGGTGAGAGCTGCCGTATTACCCACTTTACCCAAACCCTTACTAATTGGATCGGACATACCGAAATTTTCTAAATTTGTCCATGAAATTGAGAAGAGCTGGTTGGAAATGGCCCCTTTTCATGAAGAAGAAATACTTACCCCATCTCTCAAGACGCAGAAGAGTAAAAAGATAAAAAGATTATTAATGCAAGAATGGAAAGCCAAGAATGTTTTCCCTGTAGCAGTTGACTGGAAATTAGACGAGGACAGAGATAGCTTTAGATCAGCTCAAAGTCTGGATCTGTTACTACAATATGCCAGAGAACGTGCATTAGAAGACCCGCCGGGGCAAGGTCCACACTTTATAAAAGAGAATGGATTATTGTACAGACTGAGCAAATCTCGGAACGGAGAGGAACTGAAGCAGTTGTTCATTCCCAGGAAATACTACAAGACCGTCCTAGAAGTCACTCACTTACAAGTTGGTGAAGGGCACCTGGGATCGGAGAAGACAACAAAAAAAAATTCTAGACATGTTCTACTGGCCAGGAGTATATAATCAAGTAGTTAGATTTTGTCAATCATGTGAGGAGTGCCAAAAGAAGAACAGAGCAAATGTGAAGAAGGCACCACTACAACCTATGCCACTTGTCCTAGAACCCTTTAGCAGAATAGGAATCAATATCATGAGACCAATGGAACCAACAAGGAGAGACCATAAATATATCCTTGTAGTTGTACACTATGCCACCAGATATCCAGAGGCCTTTCCCTTTTAAAGCTACAAATACTCAACAAATTTGTGATGTGCTGATTCCCTTTATTGGACGAGTTGGAATTCCTCGAGATTGTCACCGATCGTGGTTCAAATTTCATGTCCAATATCCTTAAGCAAGTCTGTGGAATGCTGAACATTGAACATCTAAAGACAGCAGTTTACCACATACAGACTGATGGCTTGGTGGAACGCTACAATCAAACCATTAAGCAAATGTTAAAGAAAACTAGCTCTCCAGAAAATAAAGACTCGAATAGTCTTGCCGTGGATATTGATGACTCTAAGAAACACTCCACAATAAACCGGGTTTTCACCTTTTGAGCTACTGTTCGGAAGGCTGGTACGGACTCTGTTGGATATACTGAAAGAGAATTGGGAGGAGCAACCGGATCGTGAGATAACACTAATGGGGTATGCCTCTCAATTACAGGAAAGAGTTGAGAAACTGCAGGCCATAGCCAGAGATAACCTCCTTCAAGCTCAAATAACACAGGAGAGATATTACAATCAAAAATCCCAGTTACATACGTTCAAAGCAGGAGAACAAGTATTAGTGTTATTGCCCACATCAGAAAACAAAATCCTAGCAGCTTGGAAGGGACCGTATGAAATTCAAGAAGTACTAGATCCTTTGACGTATAAAGTGAGACAACCTGGGAGTAGGATACCTTATCAGACGTATCATGTAAATCTACTTAAAAAAATTGATACCTCCAGTCCAAACCGTGGCTATGATAACTCTAGATGTACCACCAGAAGAACATTTTCCAAAATTCAAGGAGAGAATAGGACTGGAAGGTTTGAACATTAAATCGGAGTTAACGTCTGCCCAGAAAAATGAATTATCTCGTCTGTTACAAGGTTTTTCGGAAATATTCTCTTCTCTACCAGGAAGGACTAAACTAACTCATCACTGTATCGTTACCAAGCCGGAGACCATAGTAAGACTCAGACCATACCGAATATCGGAGACAAAGATAAAGGCCTTTAACCAAGAGGTTCAAGAAATGCTGGATCTAGGGATCATTGAACCGTCCCATAGTGATTGGAGTTCACCTGTAGTCCTAGTCCCAAAGCCGGATGGCAGTGTGAGGTTTTGCATGGACTTCCGAAAACTAAATGAAATTTCTAAATTTGACGCTTACCCAATGCCAAGAATAGAGGATTTACTAAATAATCTAGGTAAAGCCAGATTCCTGACCACTATTGACTTAACCAAGGGTTACTGGCAGATCCCATTATTACCCTCAGATAAGGAAAAGACCGCGTTTGCCACTCCTACTGGGCTGTATCCACTCCTACTGGGCTGTATCAGTTCACGGTGTTACCCTTTGGTTTACATGGGGCTCCAGCGACATTTCAAAGATTAATGAACTACATTATAAGAGGCCATGAATAGTATGTCGGAACCTATCTAGATGACATCCTAATTTACAGTCACACCTTGCCGGAACATCTGCAGCATTGAGAATATGCTCAAAACACTAAGACGAGCAGGGCTACACATAAATCCTAAGAAAACCCATCTTGCCACCTTTCACACTAAATATTTGGGATACTATGTGGGTCAAGGGACTATTAAACCACAAGAGGAGAAAGTAAAAGCCATCAAGCAGTTGAAATTCCCAGAAACTCCAAAACAAGTACAAGCCTTTTTGGGATTTGTAGGATATTACAGGAGGTTTATCCTACATTTTTCTACACTGGCTGCCCCGCTAACAGATTTGCTGAAAAAAAACTCTTTGAGAAAGAAGGCTTGGCAAACAAGCGAAAAACACTACAAGCCTTCAACAAATTAAGAGGCACTGACCAATAAGGCTGTTTTACATTGTCCAGACTTCAAGGCCCCATTTTTCCTTCATATGGATGCCTCGGGCACAGTCATCGGAGCAGTATTATTCCAAAATCAGGGAAAGGAGGAAAGACCAATACTATTTAGAAGTCGAAAATTGCTACCTCACGAGTTAAGTTATCCAACAATAGAAAGAGTGCTTGGCAGTCAAATGGGCCATTGATGCTCTACGGTATTATCTGCTTGGAAGAGAGTTTACTTTAATAACAGACCATGCTCCGTTAGTCTGGCTTGCCCGTAACAAAGACTCAAACCAAAGAGTATTCAGGTGGTTTCTTTCCCTCCAGCCCTTCTCTTTTAAGACTGTTTATAAACCTGGAAAGTTACTAAAACAAGCTGATAATTTGTCCAGAGCTGAAACCCTTCCCGCGCGTAAGGGCTTAGTAGAGAAGGGTGTGACAATGTGGATACCTACTTGCCTAGGATTACAGACATAATGATAGGAAAACACCTAAGTTGTAAATACAGGAAGTCCTGCATGTATGGACTTTCCTGTAATGCTTGTTTCTGCTTTTGGTTGCCTAGGAGACAAGGGTCGGGGAAGAGGAGCCGGAGACCGACCGTTACAGCTGGACATATTGAAAGTTATGAAGGTATAAGGAGAGGTTGACAGTTCATCAAGCTGAAGGGGTGTTGGTGTGCAACGGCGCATTCCCAAGAGAACATTTCATGTTAAAATAACGAGTCGATCGTTGTCGTCGTGAGAAGACAGAAAGCCAAAGCACCGTTGCGCAAGAAAAGTTTTTGTATTAAATTAACGAGGCGAACGTTGTCGCCGGGTGAAGACAGAGAGCCGGAGCGCCGTTGCGCACAAGAAGAGGTTTCCTTTTAAATTAACGAGGAGGTGGTTGTCGCTGGGTGAAGACCGAGAGTCAGAGCGCTGTTGAGCAGAAGAGGTATCCTGTTAAAATAACGAGGCAATCGTTGTTGCCGGGTGAAGCAAGTGACTCCACGTAGTTGTGCACAGAGGAGAGGTTTAGCGTATACAGCCAGACGATCGTCATCCGACTGAAACAGTGAGTAGCTACTGCTTAAGACCCAGAGGGAGGAAGAAGACAGTTAAATAAGTCGACAAACGTTGTCATTTGAATACCGGGAACCATGATTATCTGGGGAAAGATGTCCGATTGAGGGCGACGATCGTTTAGTTATCCGAAGCCCAATGTGAATGCGCCGTTGCGCTTTAGGCTAATTCATTGCAACTTACGCAGTGACTCTTGCTGGAAAGTAATTCCAGACAGTGAGAAATTGAGGAGAGAAAGAACTAAAGGGCCGTTTGGAGAGAGAAAAGAAATCAACAATAAATACACTAATGGGCCGTCTGAGAGACATTAAATAAGGAAGGCTGTTCACTCGAGAAGAGATTCTATCGTCTGAAGAGTTGTCTGTGCATGTAGAAAAGAATGCTATTAGAACAGTGTCAGAGAAGGACAGATCAGCCTTTCATAGAGTTACTCAAGTTTAAGAGGGTCAGAAGAAATACTGCAGCAGATTGAGAAAGACAAGGACAGAATCTAAGAGAGGAGAAGTTTAGAGTGAAACGAGAAAAGAAAGAAGAAAACAAATGGAGACTTGTAGAAGACTTGAAAGACAGAATAAGAAGACAGGAAAGTCTAAAGAACGTTATAATCTGAAGTATACCTTACTTTATTGTATCCTGAAATGACATCTGATTGAAGAAGACGGGGAAAACCCAGAGAAAGCCGTATCCTTTACTGCAAAACAAAACAAGAATAGAAAGAAACAGTTAATAAAATATTTGGGTTCTCTTTGTAATCCATACAATTTACCTAATTGGCTCAGAGTTTTATTTAATCATCATTCAAGAGTTTATTTACAGTGAGGCATTGATGAATAAGTCAGCACTATTCGAGGAGGGTCTCCCCAAGAGGGCAGGACAGGATCCACGAGTTGGGAATAGTTCGGTAGCACAGGCTACCTCGATAAAGGAGAGTGGCTTTCAGAGGACACTCATGCGTAAAAAATGGATGGATGCGCCAGAGGCCACTGATAAGGGTTGCAAGTACTCGTCGACCCCTGGCGCACTCCGGACCAAACCTCGGCAGTTGAGTTCACTTAGTTTGCGTGTTCGAATCCTGCAGTTGTGCAGTTCTGCGGCTTTCAGGGGCTGCGTTCCAGGGATTATTCAGTGACTGGACAGTGGCGATTTCTTCACTTCTGATGAAGGGTTCAGGCCAATTCCGCTGCAGCAGGTCTGAGGGCACGGCAGCAAGGCACCCACAAAGTTTGTCACCACAGCTGGGCGTCACAGCGACCGCGCATGCTCGTGTTTAGGTGTAATCTCCTAATTCCAGACCTAGGAATGCTAGGTGTACGAAACTGGGCATGAGAGTGCTTAATTGCCAACTCGAGAGAGCGGCTGTTCCAGGGCAGAGGTCCTGTGCAAGCTGGTCAGTTTACTGGCGGTCCAGGAACACTGCCGAAAAGCCTTGCTTACAGGTTAAGGTGGAGGTGCCGAGAATAGTTAGTCCCATTATTCTAATGGGTCGAAGCGCATTTTCAGACCTAAGTTCGATCAGAAACGAGGGGTGTGGGGGGTTCCAATGGGACGGGAGCGGGCTTGGGGTGCCAAACCTACCAGCGGGTCATCAGCGGTTCCTCGGCTCCGTTTCCTGGTTTCAGGATAATTGGCTCCTATACCAATTTCGGTGAGAACTCAAGAGATCGACCTGGTATGGGTGTTTGGGCCCTTCTCTTATCCAGAATCTCCTTCACGCCAAAACAAAGAGGAACCAATGAGAGATCTGCTCACATACAGCCATCCCACACGTGGACCAATCGCGGACAACGGTGGTGCCTGTCATTCCCATCACACCAAACATCCTGGCACCCAGGATGTGTATTGGAACTAGACAGTCCAGCCCACATCCTGGAGGCACACATACAAGGCATGCAGAAGCCTGTGAAAGCTTCGGTTTGCGCAGGGATCTTTATGACCAAATACGGCTTTTCTCAGGTCTGGTCGACCAGGGGAAAGCAAAGGGACAAGATCGCCAAGTGACGGGACAGAACAAAGGAACTTGTGGAATGGCCATTTTGGGGCCAAGCCACTGTCCTGGGCCAAATGCGGTAAACACAATATGGTCCACATCAAAGGGTTAAAAATATATGAAAAACAGCTGCCACCAGGCACATTTGTACTTCTACCAAAAAATCCTTTGAGGGTCTCTAGGGCCTTACAAATGAAAGGAAGACCCCAGCGCACTGTACTGTAAGGTACTTTGTGCACTGTCAACATGTTGCTAAACACTAGCAACAAAGTGAAAGACTAAGGGAAACAAAGTCTCCCAGTACTGACTGTCTTTAAGGGCATGTCAGTTTCCCCATAACAAAGTGAGTGAAAATCCAGTGGAATACAGCAGAAGGCTAGGCTCCACTGGCAAAAGTCAGGCTAGGATGGTCATACACCAGCAAAAAGTTGGGGGGGGGGGGGCGCTGGGGTGCACAACTGGAGGGAAAATAACACATAAATTGATATCTTTCCTAACACCCCTACCGGTGAAGCATTGAAGGCGCCTGCCCCGGCGTGGGAACTCAATATGGTTCGAGCCTATGCATCAGGCCCCTCTCAAGTTCCTCTCGTGGAAAACTGCTTTCCTTGTGGCCATCGCCTCCGCCTGGAGCGTGGGTGAGATACAGGCCCTGTCCTACAAACTGCCATACCTGACTTTCCACGAATCGGGGTGGTGCTGCGGATGCACCACTCTTTCATGCCGAAGGTTCAGTCGGAATTCCACTTCAACGTACCTTTGATGTTACCTGTTTTTTTTCCCCCCAAAACCTTAATCTCCGGCTGTGCGGGCCTTGCACTCACTGGACGTTGCTCGTGCCTTGGAGTTCTATGCGACATGCACGAAGAGTTTTTGAAAGACTTCACTGCTTCGATGACCGCGTTCTTAGCTGGTGTGCCCCTGCCGGACATTTGCATGGCTGCTCCGTGGAGGTCCACACACACACACACCTTCACAAAGTTCAGAGTCGGCCAAGCAGTGCTACACAAACTGTTCGCTTGAGGTGAGTCTATTCCAGAGGTAAGAGTGAATTGCTTATGTTGAGCATCATAACCTCCCGTGGTTGTCTAATGTTGTACTGCTGTGTATGTGTTATTCATGAGCATGTGAATCCATTCCAGAACCCGTTCTGGAGAAGGAACAAGTTGCTTACCTGTAACTTTTGTTCTCCAGCATGGGTCTGGCGGCTCTTCTTGGTCATACTGCCACTTTACGTGCTTACCAAATCTGAAGATGGCTGCCAGAGGAGGGCCTTGGGGAGAGGACTGTCATTGGCTGGGGGCAGTGTGACCCAGATGACAGTGATTCGTTTAAAGGAGAAATACAGTTTTGTAAGTGAAAGTCACTGTTTTTCTTTTACTGAGGATTCCCAGCCTGATGGGAAATATTAATGAGAATGTGAATGCATGGCAGACCCATGCTGGAGAACAATAGTTACAGGTAAGTAACTTGTTCCTTATTTGTTCTGACGAGTTTCACCAGTTTTTATCTTCCTTTAGTGACTTCCTGATGGGAATAGTACCATCTTGGAGGAGCTGGCAAAAATCTGACCACCTTCGCTGGTCAGAAGACAATGAAAGGCAGTTGAGAATGTTAAGCAACTGACCCTGAATATTCCCAAGCCAATGGGAATGCCGGATCGGAACCACCTGGGACAGTGTCCACACAATGAAAGGTCACAGTTAAGGCCCAACCACCATTTTGCTCAGAATAATATAGAATACATTAAATGAACACACCAAACACTGCCAGACTCGTACAGAATAGTTGGGAAAAGACAGCAGTACATGACAAACTCATCAAATATGCTTTAGAAATCAGCAGGCGATCGCTATTCCAGCCCGGTGGCCTTACTAACCAGGGCTTTGAAGTTCAATGAAGAAAGTCTTCAGTCAGTTCTCCAGCTAACGTGAATGTGAGTACTAGTCTCTAGACCCTACTCAACCATACAGAGGCTTCATGATGCAGTTTGCACTGCCTATGTTCCAGTACAGTAGTTACTTTAGTAAGGACTTAAGGACTTAACCTTCAATGCATGTTGACGTGGATATGGTCACTTAATGTGACATAAGCTATCTCTAGCTCCTGCCTGCAGCTTGTGAAAACAGCAACATCCCTGGAAAGGGAATCTGTGTGGAGAAGGGGATTTGCCATACGCTTCCTTTCTGAGATTTCACAGGCTGCCGGTTCGAGGCTTCCACTGATGGCCTTTGCAGAAACCGCAGGACAGGGTGAAGACTTCTTGACTGCGGTACCAGCAGCACAGCAGGACCCCCCACCACCCACTCCCCTGCACCAAGAGCAGTAGCTGGGAGCCAGACATTTTTGTGACCCAGGATTTCGGGTTCTACCGTGCCCGTCCATGTGTGAGGGACTGGACCAGTAGGTTATTGAGGAAGCCAGCAAAGATGCTACTGGCAGAGTGGGAAGCTGTTCATGCCAACAGTTAATTCCAGTCTCGGGGAGGTGCTAGCAAAATACAGACCTGCAAATGTCCCCAACTCTATTATGTGTCCATTGCACCCCCAAGGTCTAAAACGAGTTGGTGCCACCATTTCAGAGAAGGAAGTCACCCTGTTCAAGTCTTGCCTGTCGATTAAGGCAGCAGTCTGCTACACAATGCTTGGCTTTGTGTCAGGTCAGCCAAAACAAATTCTGCAGCAGTTGCGGGCCCAACAGACTCCTGTGAACTTTAAGCCTGTAACAGTCTGTTGCATTCATAACGCTTCCAGGTAGAACATAATACACGCCAGATGCTCTTGTCTTGCTTTGGAATCCCTCGGAAGGAGGGAGATGATACACAAGATTATTCACTCCTAACTTCTTTCTTCTACCCAGGTTTCCAATATCCCCTCCTAGGAACTATCAATACCTGGACATCCTTGATAATCACCCACGAGTCTGAGTTAACCTATGTTATTGCATTGGATTAGTTTCCGTGGTGGAGTCGTGAGCCTACATTTTAACCTGACACCTGCCTAGAGTTGTGAAAGTAGTCTCCGCTTTTCCTACTCTAATTCTTCAGAAATGTTCCTCCCTGTTTTCAAGTGAATTTTTTTTTTCTTTTTATTTTTTACTGTCATCGCAACTATTTACAATGCTGTTTTAAATATGTTGTAGAGAAGGAGCCAAGTACCCCCACCTCAATCGACCCGCCCCTTTTACCTGTATGCTGGAAACCAGAGTATGTGACCTATACAGAACCGCTGAATCGACAAAGAGCAGAATATGGGCTAAGTCCAGTAGCAGTGAAGGGGCCAGTACCTAAGAGAATCTGGAAGCCACGGTACCCATTGAGAAAACCTTTTCTGCATACAACATGATGGCCACCTGAATGAAATCCCTGAAGAAGCAGAGCCAATGAACGGCAAGGATGAATGGTATCAGCACTAGCCATTGCCAAGTGTATGTTACATGGAGCTGAAGATGGAGTACATAAAAAGATGGAGTGACCAGAGAATGCAGATATTCTATAAGGCATCAAGAAAGTAATAAGGATAAGTGACATCTTGGGCTCAAGGTGAACAAACCTATGCGACAGAAACAGATGAAGATCTCAAATCATTTTACACGTGTACAAATGCAGAAGAAAAGCAAGCAGCAAAGTAATCGTGAAGCTAGCTCTACGTTTATAGTAAATAGATTGCAGCAAGGGCCAACGTATAAAACATAGGAATGAGAGAATTATGGATGTTTCCATTAAACATATTAAAGCAGGTTGGACATTAGCAAAAGGGCCTCAGTTCAGTATGTCACAGTTAAAAAGCAGACATTGAATTACAGAAGCGGTGCTCAAAGGCGAGGTTGGATGAGCCCCGAGAAGCCAAGGTCTTATTAAAACTGGAGTAAACTAACTTTGGATACAAAATCGTGTGAAAGAACAAACCTCCAGTTCAAAATGAATGAACATAACAAGGAAGAAGTCGGAGGTCTATTAGAATAGAATATTAAATACACGAAAAAGCTCGCTTTCTATGGTCTCTAGTCACACGGAAGCATGAAGTTGGATGAACGAGATGGTCACACCTACACATGAAAGCAGACTGCTTCTCACTCCCTAATTTTCTCAGAGCTAAGAACACTCCAGGATGAAGTTCAAAGGCCTAATTGACAGTAGACCACTGAGGTGATGATGGATTGATATGCTAATTGGTGGGAAGCTAAAGTTAAGGCAACCTCGCCAGCATTTGGATGGCTGACTGCAGGCTGCTAACATAGGTGGAAAAGTACTGAAGATGGATAGAGTGCCAACCATTTGTAGAGGACCTGCGTATTCAGGGGTCCTATAGTGTGTAAACCAATGGGACGTCGTGTATTTAGTGACGTTCATAGTGGTAATTTCTGAAGGGAGGGCTTAGTTGCCCCACCTGATAAGTAACCAATCACATAGTTGCACTTTTTAGACTAGTATGGATCATATACTTAGACGTTCACTCTGAACCAATACCCCATGCACATATGTTTTTGTAGTTTGCCACGTAGGATGATGTTGGTACACATGTGATTTAGATGTCATTGATGACGCATTTTGCTTATAAATGTATAGGTTTTTTCTTAAAGTACTTTGAGTTTGAAGATCGAGCGTTTGCGTTGATGTTCGTTATGCTCACCGTTTTAGATAATGGATATTAAAACAGTCTTCCTTTTTTCAACTTCCTGAGTCGGCTCTATTATTGATGTATGAGTAAGGTCTGCACCCCCCCCCATCCCTTTCGAGGGTAATTGCTGCTCATCAAAGGGGCTGGACTATCCAGTTCATGTACATCAAATGTTTCCTAGACCTAGTCAGTCTTTCAGCCACTGGTTTCCTTTGAAATAACTAATTACCCTGATTTGGGAATTCTCTCTCCATACACTCACTAAGCTGTCTGCACTGAGGATCAGTAATGGTCCTTTCCTCATCTTATCTGCCTGCAAATGCTGAAAAGCAGTTCGCATGACGCGAGAAGTTGCACACAGTACCAGCATGTAAACTTCAACATTAACAAAGCCTGTAACTCAAGATGATTGCACGCTTGTGCACAAGAGTAGCGTACCTGTACAATGCACGAGAGACACTCTGAGGCTCTCATGCTACAAATCTCTCCGATCCGAGCACTGTAACACCCTTCTGGAGCGGAATGGCCGTTAAGGTGAGCATGCGAGGGAGAGAGTGTCACAGTATAAAGAACTTTCCCCCTGGCAATTAGGTCAAGGTGACTCCACTCTGGTTGCTCTTTTCTCACCTTTGCACCATTTAAAATCAAGCATATCATATGCTTTCCCATGCCACAAACATGCACAGGGCCTCCCTCTCCACAGGACTTTTACCAACTCTCACCTCTTTCTGGAACTGGCCTAAAGAAGGCATGCAAGCAGAGCCAAGAAAACCAGTCTTTAACCGTGAGCTGAACTTGATGAAAGGCAGTTATTGAATCCTTTGGGGGTTCTTGTCAGTCTTTGCTGGTGGCATCGGGAACCTTCTTGCCCTACTGACATCTCTCTCTCTCTCTCTCTCTCTCTGTAAAGGCCCCCGTCTCCTGCATGAAACCTGGTTAAGGAAGAATCAATGTGACCATTTACAACTCTCATAAAACACTCCCTCCTACCTACCAACACTGAACCCTCCTAAAACTCCCAATTCCTCTTGCTATAGAAACGCCCCTCACTATATGTACCATCACTGCCTGTTTGATTCCCTTTCTGCCATTGGAGGACCTGACTCTTCACCAAAGCTGGTTGCTCTAATAGTCATCCGGCGGGTCTCTGGTGGTCCTTTAGCTTCAGATGCTTGGATCGTGTGGTCGACCATCTCAAATGGCTTCAGGTCCTCTTCTTTTATCTAGAACCCAGGCCACAATTGGAAGGGACCCTGCAGATTTCAAACAATGTATAGGCTATCCAATCACGGACAGCCTGCCACCTCAGCCTGCCCAAACACAGTTCACACACAGTGCACTGACTGGGCATCCTCGTCTTGACTATTGCAAAGGTTTATGCCCTGAGTGATGGCAATCCTTTTGACCTGGAGTGAAAGGAAGATGGGCAACAAAGATGATACCCCAAAGAACCGGGGTTAAACGGCTACCAAAAACCGTTTTGAGCATATGGATTCGAAAAAGACATTATTGCGAGAAAAAAATTATGGTGCACTGTTTTGTGCCGAGAAAAAGATAAAAATGTGTTCACCACCTCAAGCCTTTTCAGTGCTCATCACAAAAGTAACTGGGATGCTAATTAGAGAAAGGAAAGGGGAACACTAAAGTGCCCATACCATACTCTACTGAAGGTGGTCTGTGCTGCAATGTAAAAATAAAGTTAAGAAATAGACACATGCCTTGCAATGGTAGTCATAGGGATTGACCAGTGCACCCTGAACAAAATGAGTGAAGCACCTTAGTGACGCAAAAGGTCCCCACTCACTCAAAAAATCTGTTGAAATCCAGAGAGTAAGCCATTATGTTTGGCTCCATTGAAGTCAATAAAGGAACGTTGTAAATAAAGAAAAACGTTCCTACAGTCTGACAATGTCCAGTCTCGCAGAGCTTATGCTCGAATGATTGTCCATATCGGGTTTGCTTGTGCTCTGTTTTTCTACGGCAGTAGTATGACAGCTATGGATGTTTGCTTTGGAGGGGGGGCTAAGAAATTGATTACATTTCAAACTTATTTTCATAACGCAGTTTCCAAATGTAGTAAACTTGGCCTTCCCAAGAGGGCAGTAAGAGACTGAGTGTGCTGATGTCATTGACATTGTAGAACACTGACCTACTTCTAGAACTGCCTTTCATTTATGAGCATGATCTGCGTCCATGTCTACTTGTTTGTTTCTCACTGTTTACCTGAGCCTTCTGTTGGCCCTCCTCACAAAGAAGAGACCTTGATATTGTTTTTCAGCCAAGGGAGGTCCTCCATGACATTTGGTGGGAGTGTAGTTCAAGAATGAGGCAGCCGTTACTAGTGAAGCTATGCTATTGACTCATCCCAAGCTCACCCCAGTGCGACCCCCTCTGTAATCTTCGAGGGGTGGGGATTGCACAACCTCAAATTCTGAATTCCCCCTGTCCTCCGAGTAGACTTGTAACCAGAGCTTTGGACCTCCAGCCCTCGGCAACTCCAAGGGCCTTCCCTGGATAAAGACTACTTGCAGTAGCCAACCTGCACCTGCTCTCCTGTGCATATGTGTGTGTTGGTATGCTGCTTCAGAGCTCTGGGAAGACACTACCATAGTAACAACTGCCAATGTAGTGTCCTCCTGGGCACTTCACATCCAAGGATATTCAACTTTTTGCCTCCTAACGCTGGTAAGACACTACCTATTATGGACTATGTCAGGAGGCGTGTGGGGAAGGCCAGTTAGCAGGACCTTTCTCTGTGTAAATAGACTGATGGGTCGTGAGCAGTAAAGAATAGATTACAAGCATTTTGAATAATACATTTGCACGAGTTGCAAGTTAGCTAGGGATAGTCTAAGTTTAACTATGAGTTGTAAATATGACTGACAGATTGATGGAGGACACTACCTAATGTAGAGCGTGCCATCCTTCCGAGAAACAAAAGCAATTAAAGAAACCTTCCAAAGATAAAACTCACAATAAAGGGTTCACAAAATATTCCTCTCCAAAAGTAGCACCCTTATGACCTCAAGTTTTCTTTGTGGAAAGCACTCCCTACAGAGGGCAACAGAACTGCGGTTTTAGAAGAAGCAATCCAGTCTTATTATTTTGTCCCATTGTGCCTCTCAAACCTCGCCCGGAAGGTAAGATTGTAGCGTAGAATATTAACCTTCTGTCGGATGAATACTTGGGAAGGTTTGTGGGGCCAGCAGATACTGCGTATTTTGACTCGAGGTTCCAATAGGCAAGGAAAGTACTGGAAATGTGTACCTTATGTTTATTTGTCTGAGGCCATGTGATGCAAAGCTATGAGACTTACTAATCTTTGCTTTTTAAAGAGGAGTCATTTAAGTTTTGTCCTATGAAGGAAAAGATGCTCTGTGTCTCTTTGGAGAAAAGACTGCCAAAGCATGCTGTTGCGGAAGTTGCCATGTGAAAAACTGAGAGGCCTCTAAATAGCCTGTTCCAAGGACTTCCATCAAATGTGCAACTTTCAGTGGCTTGACGTTGAAGACATTGGTCCTTGTCACCGAATGAAGTCCTGGAGAAGCTCTTGCTGTCTGGTATTACGACGCTGGCAAAAACAGTTGGTTACCAAGCCGAAAAAGATATGTTGCTAAAGGCGATTGTGACACCGACTGATAAAGGGCCAAGTAGCTTGGCTCTGAAGGTACAGCCACTGAGAAAAGCTGTTGATGGAGACTGCACCGAGAGACAAGCCACCAAAAAAGGTGGCACCTAGATGCACATTGCCTAAGATGTATACCAGTAGAGTTCATCAAAGGAAAAGTTGAGAAGATCTTCCTCTGTTTTTGACTTGGCGCAGGATAAGACAGTACTAGGAAAGAAAAAACATGACAATTCCTCTTCTACACTTGCAGCATTGGCTAAAGAACGCTTGAAAGAGAAGAAAAAAATATGCATCAGGTTCTGTGATTCTGTATTTTGATGCCACCACCTTCTCGCTGGTAACATGTCATGCTACATTCTATGGATGCATTCATATGATAGCTGAAGGCTTTGCTGGACAGTAGAAGTCCACCTAAACAGTGACATTATGACACTGTTGAAGAGGTAGTTTCAGGGTTCCAAGTCAAAAGTGGGACATTTTGTAAGGGGTGAGCGGTTAATCCAGCTATGGTTGTTTCTACCCCACCACTGCCAAAGGATAATCGTAGGTTTGCTTCCATAGGCAAAAGGGTTAGCTAATAAGAGAGTTGCTACAATCTGAGTGGCAAAAACGTCCAGCCTTCTCCAGGTTAGAAGAGGGAGTTTGGGGACAGTGGGGGGGGGAGGGGGGCGCAGGGCAGGGGAGAATGAGGGAGATGCAGGGGTGGGGGCAAGGAGGAAGGGTAGCGCACATGGTTTTCTAATATAGACTGCCTTCCTGGGGACAAATAAGCTTGTAACCACATATTAAGAGGTCAGGCTGCTTTGTCTCCGAATGTGAAGGTCATATTGGATTCGACACTCCTATGTCCATGACCAGGCACTGGTTATGAGATTATCTTGAATAAAACCAGAAGCTGTTGGGCCAGAAGTAATGGGAAGGCTGACTGAGGCTCCATTTGATGCAGAATTGTTTTTTGGAAAAGTGGCTGAGATTTTGTAATGCACTAAATCTGACACGGGTAACACTCCTGCAATGGTTCTGCTTTGTCAAAGATATCCCTCTTTTTGAGGAAGATGTAGAGGAAGCCAAAGCAGCTAATATTATAGAGGAAGGAAGCCTTCTCAGCAACAGCAGAGCCCCTATCTTTTAAGTAGGATTCACAAGGCAATACCTGCTTCCTGTGATGGTGAACTCCCCGTAATAGTAAAAACATTTTTACAAAGCAGAGTCCTCGACGGACAGATGAGATGAGCCCTTCAGTTTATACATTTTGGCAATACACTAGAGTTTACACTGAAAAGAAAAAGCTATCCATGTTCCTGCATTCCACTCCAGTGGGAAGAGATTCAACAATCGTTACTGAACAATGCAATAGGAGGTCCCAAAGAACAGAAGCAACAGGTAGTGTACCCCAATTTGTTTCTGGTTCCCAAATTCTGGGAAGGAGGAAAAAGGTTAGGCTACAGACCCGTTCTGGATCTAAAATAGTTGAACAAGCATGTTGTGGACATTTCCTTCAAAAACAAGAATTGGGACATCCTTATCATCCATTGACCAAGAAGATGTATGTGCCATTGACTTGAAGGACACTTACCCGCACATAAAGATACTCTAGTACAAGCAACGATTATGATTCACAATGCTAGGAAGGAACTGTCACTTCAAAGTTCTGCACTTTGGTCTGCAAGAAGAGTATTAACCAAATGCATAGCTCCACTGACCAGTTTTCTGAGAAGGAAGCAACTTTCATGTATCACTATACTTGGACCACTGGCACATTAGCGCACTTTCACCATTCGGAATACTACAGGATTTTCTGTTGGTGGAATTGATCTTCCAAAACTTGGGATGTTAATGGTAAAGGATATTTGTACCGCGCACTATCGCCAACCGAGTGGTCCCGTGGTGCTCTGGCAGATCTGAAAAGGGTAAGGGGTTGGGGTTGACCTAGTGGGAACGAGTGAGATAAGTGCAAGAGAGCAGCAATGTGCTGTTGGCAGCTTCAGTTCCATTGACACCGTTCGCTGGGCTTAGGGGTGCTTTCCGGTCAGTAGCTGTCATGAGCTGTTGTTCAAAGCTATGTGTGGTTTGTTTTGTTGTTGCGGTGTAGTGAAGTTTGTGTGGTTTGTTGTGCTTTAGGGTTGTGGTTGTGTTTGCTTCGAGTTTGAGAGGTGTATGCAGAGAGGTGAAATTGTTAGTGGGTTGGTTATTGGCCTCGCTATCTAGAAGTGATGTGTTAAATTTCCACCACCTTTCTAGATGTGGTGCGTGAATATCTATGCATTTCTATCTGGATCCTGCACTGGCTAATATTCACAATCCTGTCTATATATGACGCACTGCAATATTTACAATTTTATATGCAAATGTGGCAATGGCCCACCTTCGAAATCCTGTATAGATGAGAAGCAAGCTAGCATTCACAATTCTATCTAAATGTGGCATTGGTACTATTCCCAACGCAGTCTAGATGTGGCAATGGCTAATATTCGCTATTCTATCTAGGTGTGGCACTTGCTAACATTCACAATCCTATCTAGATACGACGCAGGCTAATGTTCACAATTCTATCTAAATGTGGTACTTGCTATCATTAACAATTCTGTCTGGGTCTGGCGCAGGCTAATTTTCCCAATTCTATCTAAATGTGGTACTTGCTAACATTCTCAATTCTCTCTAGGTGTGGTACTTGCTAACATTCTCAGTCCTGTCTAGATGCGACGCAGGCAAATGTTCACAATTTTATCTAGTTGTTAAGCAGGTTATTGTTAATATCCTGGCCTGCTATGGTCTGAGGACATGTAGAGTGGCAGGGCTTCTGGAGGAGAGTGATTGCTCTACTCCCCACCCAAGCCGCACCTACCTTGATGGTTGCTGCTGGTTGACGGCTGGTCGCTGGCCTCACCTGCAGACACAATCTGGAGCCGCATCTGTGGGAGCCCCCCCCCCCTTTGCCTTGGGGCCCTTAGCCACAGTGGCTTCCGGGCAGAGGGCTATCCTGGGAAGGTCAGTTATGACTAGGTGGACATAACCATCAGCAGAGGTAGGCGGGCTGGCGGGTGGGAGGGGGAAGGCGGGACTGGGAAAAGGCCAGACACAAACAAAGGACTACACCTCAGGGACTGCACACTCTAGATGCAGGCCAGCACAGAAAAACAGGGTCAGAAGCCACGAAAACACTAGACAAACCCACCAGATTAGCACACACTGCTCACCAAAAATGATTGAAAAAACACTCACCACTCCAATACAGTACACGAAACAGGCCAAAAGGGATTACAATCGATGTGTAACCACTCACTGAGCATCAACCAGCCCCTAAAGCTGCTTCCAGAGTGGTTTCCCTACCAGATCCTTCCAGATTGCAGTGCACAAAGCAAGTGGAAATGGCTGCTGAAAGCAAGACACACACCTAACATTTCCAACCAATTGCCAATTGCGATATTATGTGTTATTTATAACGCGCTTAATACCCAGAGGTTTCTAAGCGCTGACCCGGGGATCGAACCTGTGTTGCTTCTCGTCTTGCTTCCAAGGCAAGCACGTCGCAACTGACTATCCTCCTGAGCCGAGGATGACAAATAAATGCAGAAAAAACAACTTTGGTTCGACACTTCCATTCAATTTCTGATCAGCATTTTGAACTCAAGTTAAACTTTGCTACGTCAACTATGTCCAAAGCTCACAAAAGGAGGTTTCACCTCGACCTTGACTCGTAGGTCAAAGGCCTCTGTAAGAGAAGTAAAGGGACTTCTAGGAGAGATGCCTCCCTTCTTCTAAACGATTCCCAGTTACAGGCTAATAATGACATAATTCCAGGAGATGTGTACACCTAAGGGTTACAAGTAGATAGCCACTGGAAGGACCAGTTTATAATTACGGAGTACCTAAAGTCAGTATTACAAATCTCATGGGAGGAAAGGATTTCTTTGAACCTATGCATCAAATCTATGGAGACTGATGCCTCGCTAGTAGGATGAGGAGCAGACTGCTTACTAGATGAAGTAAGAGGTTTGTAGAAAAAAATGTGAATCTTGACTTTTCCTGGAGCTGAAAGCAGTAGACTTTAAACTTTTATATCTTTCCCACATCGAAAGGAAGGTGGTGAGTGATAAGTCATCATAACTACAGTGTTTTACTTGCAAAAGCAAGTTGGAGCAAATTCAAGAGCCCTTCAGGCTCACAAAATCTGGAGGAGAGCTTCGGACCATCTTTCAGCATCATAACATCAACTTGCAGATATCCTGAACAGGAAAACTCTGATCACGCGTGTGACTTGGAATCCTGCACTCTTCGTGAGCTCTTTTGAGAATTGGGCATGGCTCAGATCTTTTTTGTACTGCTCTGAATTATATATGCAACCTATACTTGACCAGGAGTTGTGCGGGGTATTGATTGCAAACGTGTGCTATCTCGCTCAGCTTATGCGTATGACTGAGGTACTTTATTGAGATTTTTCGGACAACTGTGTTTGGTTGATTGTGAGCAAGAGTGTTTGCTTTCTCTACTTGCCTTAAATTGATTTGCCCACGTTGCTCCTGCACTATCAGTAAAACGCTGTTATATCTCAGCTAGATTTGATTTTCGTTCAGAAAACAGCTCCCCCCATCCTCCACGGTCCCCTACTTCTATATAATTCGGACCTCTACAAGGAAAAAGTAAGCAGATATTCTTGCTAAATACAGCATGTGCGTGAAACCACCTGCCACAATGGCTAACCATACAATAATTACAGTAGATGCTAAGCAAACAACGAATTCCATCTTGCACCTGGGCCATTAAGCGCTCTAGTAGACCAGACCTTACACTTGGCACCTATAGCATCCCTGGCTCTGGGAGCTCCTAATAGCAGGCCATCCCAGGCTGATCCCGTGGCCTCTGGAGACGGCCAGTCAGACCTATGTCCCTGGTGTAATTCTGACTCAGGGTTTGATATTCAAGAGGCTACCGAATCCCTATCTAATACCTTTAACAGCTCAAGTCCACGTCCATTTCCCACTTCTTTGGAGGTTAACACTCCATGCTGCTCAACTCACCAGAGTACTTCCCTGAGCTTCTCCCTACTTAATACACACACTCTCTTGCGGCATGGTTTGGAAATTCAGGATCCTTTCACCAAGACCTCTCTGCACCTCCTTGCCATAAGAGTCGTGGTTGAACGAAGCTACATCCCACCCAATTTCCAAATCTTTTGCGCCGATAGACCTGTCCAAAGTTGTGAGGGTGTTTGGGGGAGTAGATAACCTGTTAATAAGCATCTTAACATGCATGCTATTCCCCATGGAGGAGGCTATAAGGATTGTTTGATACATGTAAGCAAAAACACTCTCATGCTCTGATCTCCAATATCTCTATTTGCCATGACACTCCCTTGACTAAACATGATTCGCTACTGTCGAAGGATCTTCATTACAATCCAGCCTGGCTCTTGAGCAGCAAGAGTACATCTGCCTGAAATGGTCAGAAGAATGTAGAGACCTCTTGTTACGCTTGATGCACTGCACCTACAGACAGACCTACAAAAGTAAATGAAAGAGGATTTTTTACATGTAAAGCTGGTTCTTTTTCCCTTTCAGGCTCAATATACCTTAACAGTGCCATTTAGTAAAAGGCATTCTTCTGTTATGGTCTACTTATTGCCCCCATTGATACAGACCGTACAAGTGCCACAGGTCCTTGCTCAATGAGAACATTTCATTGAAGGATTATGAAGGCGTTTCCACCCCCCTGACACAAAGAGCAGCACTTTTTGCGAACTGAACGTAGTCCTGTACAAATTGATACTTCCGTCTTTCAAACTTGTACATAACTGTCGCATGAGATTTCCTTCCTGGAAAGTGGCCTTATTGGTGGCCGTTACGTCTAACAGAAGAATCAGTGAGCTCTACAGTCTTTCATTATCCAGTCAATATTTTCACTTTTTAAAAGACATTGTGGTTTTAAGGATTAATCCTAAGTGAACTTTCATATGATTTCCAAATTCTATTTGAATGAAGCACTGCAGTTACCAGTTTTCTTTAGCTCTCCTCCTGTGAAACAGAGATTGCACCCACCATGCGTGAACATAGATTTGAAGTTCGACCTGCATGGAGGAGTGCCACTGATGGTCATTAAAGACTGAGAAGCGATTTGTTGCCTCAGCAGTACAAGGAAAGGAATACGCATTTCAAAGCAAGAGATGACAAGTTGGATATGTGATTTCATTAAAGTTTTACAGTTTTAGTAAGTGACCGTGACCAGACACTTTACAAGTGGTAAGGTAGCAACGGCTGCTTAGTTAGCTAAAACATAATTACTTGAGTTATCCAGCAGCCACCTGTAAATTAATGCACATTTGTACCAGTCACTACTGCCTCGAATGGGACTCCAGGAAGAAGAGTTTTAGGTCCAGGTTGAGGATGTTTCCTAAACTATTGGCAAGGGTAGTTCACAGAAACGAGAGCTTGAGGAGAAATAATGTGTGAGTGTGGGAGAGGTGTGTTCAATGAGGATTGGTAAAGTCATTTCTTTCCTTAACTAGTTTTATTCTGGGCGGTGGGACAGTCCCTTTCCAAGGTGGTGGAGATTCCACACAGAGCTGATTTGATTAAGGAATAGATGAGGTAGTTTAGAATCTTGAGTACAATTCTAAAATGCCTTTTATCCAGACTGCAGTTTAAGTAGGTCACAGTTTTGTAAGCTCAGCAGCGCAATATGAATTGTTAGAGAAAATCTTCAAGCAACTGATTAAATGAAAATCCGAGCAGCTCGGAGAAGAGCCATGCAGTTCAGTGACTCCAGCAACAGAGCGATACGATTTATTTTAGATGCTAGTACTTGTATTTAGTTAAGTTTGATTAGCAGTTCATAAGTTGTTATATATATATATATATATATATATATATATATATATATATATATATATATATATATATATATATATATATATATTTTTCTATAAAATATATCAGTTTAGGATTAGCGCTAAAGTAAACGCCTGTACAAAATACAGCTATGGTCAAAGGACAGTGATTGGGGTGTGCAGATTGAGGCACAAGTGCGAGGGGGTAGAGCAGTGATTGCGAGATATTATTTAATGAGCCTTGAATGCGTGATAGCCTCCACGGAATGAAATCTTCATTCACAATACAAACTGATGTGTGAGAGCGCAGAGCGACGGGTCACGAAACCGGCATTCGCATGCGATCAACACTGGTCAGACTAGAGTAAAGGACCCATTAACATAGCAGCCATCTTGTTTGCATGGACTTGTATGCTGATTGTGTGGACAGCGCAGTGAGCTTCTCGCCTTCCTAAGTCCAGTAACATAACGGAAGCGTAGTGAATTTAGAATTGAAAAGGCAGCGTGTGTGATGCAGTTAAATTAACATTACAGTAAGTGGATTTGTAAGCCTTTAAAGCTTGGGAGCACAGTGAATGGTTTGTGCAGAGGAAGAAAAAGGCAAGCAATGGCACAGGGTATTCTGGACGGTAAAGGACAGGGACTTCATGACATTCCAGTTAAAAGATGTTTTTATCAGAGGAAATGCTTCGAAGCATGAAAGCTCATCAGTAGCATTTTGACAACACCTTTTAGCAGTAAGAGGAGGCAACCATGTAAAGAAAAGGAAGAAAAATGTTAATGATATAAAAAAAAGGTCCAATTTAGAGTCGTATTAAGGCATCAAGCAGAGACTTGCAGGGGCGAGAAAAGAACGCGCAAGATGAGATTTCCTTCTAAAGTTCCCTTCCCGCTCCCTACCCCTGGCTTGCCACTATACCCGAGAATCGTCTGCAAGATGCCCAGAAGGTTGGTTAATTGTCTGTTCACGGCTATACGTTTGAAATGTACACTCCACTCAACTCTTGAGTCTTCTGCGAACTGGAACTGTACAATCTTTTATTGAAAGAAATCTTGAATCTGTCCAACAGCCATTTTGTTCCTCCATGGGAGCTGCTGAACCAAAATGCTCTTCCCGAGATGCTCAGCAGCAGAAGCTCAAATAGAACTGCTGAGGACTGGTCACCCCGAAGGGAAAGGGGAAGTGTATAAAATAAAAAGGCACTGTGGAATCAGAAAAATACAATATTAAGGCTGTTACACTATGCAAAGAAAAATACACCGACACGGGCTTGTAAAGATTCCCAGAATCTTTATTACAAAACTGATCAGTATTGAACAAAGTACACAAATAGCTATTTGGCTGTCAATACATCAGAGACCACCAGCATGGTTCAATGTGAGCAGTGAGCAGAATTTGCTAGCTGGACATCAGCGTATTTATATAGCTTGTTATAATGATGTCCAGCCTCTTACAAGTTAATTATACACTGGGCTAGGGTCGCGCCAAGTTCGTTTTCCTAATTTACATATCTTGTGCATGCAGTATACTTTTAAATACATTTACTAACAAACATTATTATTCTCTAATTTAACGTTACACTCTTTACACATTGCTTTAATACAGATCAAACAAATGTTTCGCATGTTGTATTTGGATAGCATTATTGTTCTTGTATACTTGTAGGTTAACATTGCTGATTCAAGTAATCCCCTGATCCCGAGGTCAACGAAGGACAAGGTCTACATGACCCTAACATGTAGCCTGAAGGCAGGTTGGACATTAACCCTCCTACAGAGGTTGAAGAGGTTAAGGCAAGAACAAGAGCACACAAGACGGCCATTTTAGACTACAGGATGACTTTGTACAATAAACTAAAATGGCGGTTCTAACCTAAAATGGAGGCTTGATTCACTTGAGGTCAAGACCTTGTAATACGGATTTCCTCGCAAAGCGACTGGGCATAGGCCAACATATACAATGAGGACGAAACAATATTATATCAGTTCTAACAAACCCTCCTTTTGGCCTATGCCAAGCGCTAAACTACCTTCAATCACTTTGCGACTAACTCCACATACTCTTTGGAAACTTTCTCTGGGGTGTATATTTTATGCCCTAATACATTTGTTGCTTGCGCGCAACATCCCCCTAATACTGAGCATATACCAGGGAGACACTGTATACAACAGCAAAGAAACGGATAACCTCCCAAGATAATCAGCAGGGCCGAAAACAACTTCATCTCCATGACCGTAGGAGGTCCCAAAACCATGCACTAAGTTCCCAGTTTCCCTCAGGAACATGTACTTCTGAACTAAGAACATGTAGATTTTGGATAGCCCTAAAGATCGTCAGAGAGGTGTCTGGATGTACACGCAGCAAGCGGACCCCACTAATTTACGTACTCCTCCACGCTCGGCCAGAATGACATCTAATGCCATCCGGTTCTGAAGAGCCACTAATCTCATCGCTTTCTGTTCTAATGTCATATTATAGAGTATGTCAGTGGTCCGATTGATGGTTCTCTCCAATACTCTTGCTAGTCTCCTGATATCTTCTGAATTCGTAATTTGGCCAAAGAATGGCACAAATGATTTCATGATATCTCTAGAGTTTGCGCTGGAGTATCCCCTTTCACACCTCGTCGTGGACGAGTTTTCGAAATATCTGCAGTACTGGCAATAAATACCCCAGGTAGTAGAATCCCTAAATAGCAGGTTCCTTGCCAATCCCTGGGCAACCATGGAAATGCCACATCACCGCAAACGAAATAGACAGGTTCGCCTACGTACAGAGGTCTGTTCTCACAAGTCAAATTCGCAACGTTGGCGCACTTTCTAAAATTACCCACTGACCGTGTTCCATTCCTCTGTATGCAGAAGGATACTGAATCGGGGCTATGGTTAACAGAATAAGATGGAGATGTGGCATCCTTATTGCCTATAGGAGCCATTTTGAAAGAGATTAAAGACTGAAAAGGACGAGACAATCTATCAGAGGGCCTAACAGAAGCAACGTTTGGCTTACTTCTATTTGCAAAAAGCGAGCATCCCAGGGGCATCAAAATGTGCTTTTCTTTCAAAACTATTCAAATTTGTACCATCAAAGTTCCCTGAGATGCTGTCATTCCATCGGCCAAAGAATAGTGCTCTAAGGGAAGCATAGCAAGCAGTTGTTAAAGGTAAAGGATGAATATACCAACCTAGCCCCTTATCCCTATGTTGCGGTAGATGTGAACAAATCCAGCAATTGGTTCTATTTAAAATTGCATGAGTGGCATTCATAATTAACAAAAGAGTATTATTCTGATAGTTCCGTCTATGCGAAGAATCTCTAGGCGATAAAGTATGCAATTGCACGGAAGGAGTGGGGATAACAGATACGTTTTCAATAGGTAAAAAGTCCTCTAGTGGATATGCTTCCTCCAGATACCATAACCCAAAACCAACAGTTACTAAAAATCCATTAATTATCACAAATAGGCAACAATACACTTTGAGGGTCCCCTTACATGCTTAATCATTGTCTCTGCTAGTCACATATTTATCTAAAAGTTCGGTACGAGCGGTAGCGGGTGCAGGCATTGTAGTATTCAACCGAAAAACAAACATTTTTTTTCGTTTGCTGGCGACTCCAGTCGCGCGTTTTCTTAATGTCTTTTCCACAACCCTTAGCCAACAGAATCTTCCCGTACAGTCTGGCCAAAAGACAAGCCCTCAAATGATTTTTTCCAATCGCACAGTCAGACCATGCTGTACGTTTATTTCCTTGGATGCAAATTATATTTCACAGTTTCTGGTAAGGGCAAAGTGTCGTCACTTCCTCCTGGAATTGGCGAAATAACGGAAATGGGATCATCGGAAAAGGATTGATCCGGAAGTTCCACTATGTTGGGGAGTGCAGAGACAAGATGGCCGTTTTGTCTGGCCTTGCGGATTCTGGAGCGGTCTCCGATTCTCCCTTGTTGGTTATTGCTGTTTCAGGCACGCTAGTTACAGCAGTGGGAAGGGATATTCTGTATCTTCTGTATCGTATGGCATGGGCTGTGGGATCCGTTTGGTGTGCGTCACATGGATCCAGTTCCTACGACCCGCTACCCGCACAGCAGTCTGAGTGACTAGCAGAACTTGGTAGGGACCCCTCCACCGAGGTGCAGGGCAAGATGACCTCTCAAAAACGTTTGTGAGGATCCAGTCCCCCGGTCGTAGACTGTGATCAGGACCCTCGTATCGTACAGGTAATGCCTCTCGCACCTGGTGATAAATTGAAAACAGATTTTTAGTCAACTGGTTACAGTAATGTGAAAGAAGCACGTTTTCCATATCCCGTAAAGAATTACTTTTTGGCAAACCCCAAATATTAGCAGGTCTCCCCATTACCACCTCAAAGGGAGAGAGCCCAGTCTTAGTTTGAGGGGTTGTTCTCATCAACAGTAACACGATCGGTAAAGGCGACCGGCCATTTTAGCTTGGTGCCAGCGCACGTCTTGGCGAGCTTGTTCTTTATAATTCCGTTATGCCTTTCCACTAATCCGCACTTTGGGCATGTCTGGCCGATTGGAACCGTTTATCAATCTGTAATCCTTTGCAAATTTGTAGGATTACAGTAGCGATAAAGTGTGGCCCATTATCCGACCAGATGACTCTCGGCAGCCCGAACCTAGGATAAACTCTTTCAACAGAGTTTTTGCCGTGGTTATGGCCGTTGCATCTCTAACCGGGAAGGCCTCAACCCACTTACTAAAGGCACAAATGACAACCAACACATATTTAAGATTGTTACAACGTTCCATTTCAATAAAATCAAAGTGAATAACCTCAAACGGGACAGAAGGTGGAGCAAAACTTCCTCTAGGAGTCGAGGTACCTTTTCCTACATTGTGCTGCAAGCAGACCATGCACCCTTGGACAAAAAGCTCTGCGGTTTTGAAAATCTTATCATTGGCCCATACACTGTGTAGCATTTTAGTCAATTGACGCGCACAAACATGTGTCGGACCGTGAGCCATAATAAACATCATTGTAATGTAGGCATCAGGGAGTAACCATTTTCCTTCAATATTGTCCACCCAACACCCATCATCATCCAGTCTCCCTTCACCCTCGATCCATCTCTTCGTTTCCTCTATGGTAGCATCTGCTTGAATGTCTTTTACAGCATCGATCACCCAAAGTGCAAATATTTACAGTTTCTCTTACAGCATACATTTCTGAACTGGAATCGGTGGCAGTTTGTTTAGCTATCTGATCAGCTAAAGCATTCCCTTTTCCTACATCATCTGTAACCTTTTGATGTGCTGAACATTTTATAATAGCTAACTGAACAGGGAGTGCGAGTGCTGAAAGTAATCGCACTATTAAACTGCCATGCTGAATTTTCATTCCGTGCGAGGTCAAGAAACCTCGTTCTTTCCAAAGTCTACCGAAGTTGTGGACCACCCCAAAAGCATAATGACTTTCGGTATATATATTTACTGTAAGACCTTCAGAAAGTTCACAAGCTCCAGTTAACGCTATAATTTCTGCGGCCTGCGCGGAATTATGCATAATTCTTTTGGTTTCCACAATAGTGTTTAAAGTAGTGACGGCATAAGCAACTGTGGATGTACCGTTCGGAAGTTTAAAGCAAGAGCATCACAAAATAGCTCTCCTTGTGGGCTATTCAAAGGTGTGTCTTTCAGATCGATTCTGCCTTTAGTCTCTTGTTCTGTCACATAAAGGCAATCGTGTGATGTTTCGTCACCATCAACAGTATCTTGCGGGACAGGTAAAAGTTCAGCCGGATTTAATACACAACACCTCTGAATTTGAATGTGGGGGGCAAACAAGATTAGTTCATATCTTGTCAATCGTGCAGAAGTGAGGTGTTGCATTTGAGTTCTAGTCAATAAAATATCGACAGAGCGAGGTACCATTAGGATTAACGCATGACCCAGG
This sequence comes from Ambystoma mexicanum, assembly GCF_040938575.1. Taxonomy (NCBI): domain Eukaryota; kingdom Metazoa; phylum Chordata; class Amphibia; order Caudata; family Ambystomatidae; genus Ambystoma; species Ambystoma mexicanum. The sequence goes on from NC_090931.1 coordinate 96,794,916, forward strand.
ACCATTCCCTCACTCTGTTTTACAGACACAGCAGCAGCAGCAGCAGCAACAACAACATCTCTCAAACATCTCGGCAAAGCGAATGCCACAGGATCAAGGGCAGATGAGAAATAGCCGCATGGCCTATTCTTCCCTCCATTTTCCTGCGTTAACACAGCCAAAGCACATCCCTCACGTTCATGCACATACAACACAAAGGCCTTTTCATATTTAGGCGTACCTAAAACCGGTGCTGAACACAGCGCGGATTTGAGCAAATCAAATGCTGTCTGGTGTTCCAAAGTCCATGGCAATGGCAAAGAAATTCCCTTCTTTGTCAAAGCCAGCATTAGTTTAATCGTTAACGAAAAGTTAGGGATCCACAATCTACAGTAAGAAGCCATACCTATCAGGGATCTAACTTCCTTCTGCGTATTTGGGACAGACATGCCAGAAATAGTCTTTATTCATTCAGGTGTCAACCGTCTTTCCTCCTTTGACGGGAGGTAGCCTAAAAAGGCGATCTCCTGACAACAATATTGGAATTTTTTAAGTGAAGCTTTGTGGCCATGTTTCGCTAGATGACAAAGCAACAACACGGTGCCTTCTTTACAGGCGCTCTCAGAATCAGCAGCCAAGAGGAGATAATCTACATACTGTAGTAATGTGCAAGTAGTGGGCAACTCGAGAGTATCGAGCTGCTCTTTCAATGCCCTACTATAAATACTTGGACTCTCAGTGTACCCTTGTGGTGCACAAGTGAATGTAAACGAGCGTCCACCTAGGGCAAACGCGATCAAATACCTGCTATCCTTGTGTATGGGAATACTGAAAAACGCGTTTTTAAGATCAACGACGCTAAATGATTGGGAATAGCCGGAATCATGGTTAGTATCGTTGTAACATCAGGTACAATAGGAAATTGAGGAGCCACAATTTTGTTAATAGCACATGAATCAATTATAAAACAAAAGGGAATCGCATTATCACCTTTTTTGTATACTGGCAAAATGGGGCTGTTACATAAGATACCCGTAATTTCCTCAATTACTCCACAATGCACAAAATCAGAAACTATGCGTTTCAAAGCCTGCTCGCCTTCAACTGAGATCTTATATTGCGGGATGCGAGGCAATTTTATTCCATGTTTCAAAATAATTTTAACAGGTTCAATTTGAAGAATGCCCACATCATTATCATCAATTGCCCATAAGCATTCTGGAACATTACTGAATTCTGGCGGTAAAGGTTGAGTCAAAAACTGAGAGGCGAGTGATTGCTGAGGTGAAATTGTTAACCGAACTCCGTCCGGAGAACAATGCATTACTGCATGCAATGCCTTCAACAAATTTAGCCCCCACAAGTTCTCCCCACAGTTTGTGGTAAGTAGAAATGGACACTGTTCCGTGAAGGGACCCAGTGTTATCGGTACTGGCAAAGAGACCGGACAAAGTACAGGTGTGCCTGAAAACCCTACGGAAACGTTGGACTGCCCTGACAGGGGAATATTTGGAACCCGTGAATGATCAATGGAACATTTCTCTGCTCCCGCATCTACTAAAAATAGATGCTTCCTATTTCCCACCGCCATCTCAACGTCGGGGCCTTTCTGATGAACGGGAATAGGCGTAGGTTCCAAATCCTGCTTCGGGCAATCCTAGCGAAACAGAATATTATCAAAAGGACGCTCTTCAGGGAGGTACGCGGCAGAAGGGTGATCAAAAATGTTTCTATTATCCACATTCGAATCTTGCTTATCTTGTGAAGGAGGTTGCTGTGATTCTGGTGCAAACTGACCTCTGCCAGGGCCCCCTGCACCTGGGCGACTTCTAGATCGTCTACCCATGTTCCCAAATGACCTTTGCTGCAAGGTCGGACATTGTGCGCGCCAGTAGCCTTCCTGTCGACAATAGGCACGCTTGTTAATGGTTACCGGAGCCAAAGGCGCACTTCCCTGTGCAAAGTACTGACCTCTAAATTGATTACCCCCTCTAAGGCTTCTAACAATCTGTTGTAATAAAACTTTTGTTTTCAGGTCACCTTTTTTTCTCAAGTTTTTCCTTTTCAGTATTTACATGGTTTTCATAGTACTGAGCCATATGCAGTACTTCTGATTGAGACTTCGCCTGCCAAGCACTTTCAGAAGACATAATCTGTAACTGGATGTCAGGCAGCAATCCACGTACAAATTTGTCGACAATCAGCCTTTTCCCTGACTCTGTGCCTAAGTCTTGTTCACTGAAATCTGAAAATACCTGCTCGAACCGATTGAAGAAATCGGTAGCACCCTCAGACTTTCCTTGGACACAGGCCGTAAGCTTGTCCCAAATGATTCTTTTTTCAGGAACTATAGTTTTCAATTTTACAATAATTCTATCAGGCAAGGTTAATATCACTTGAGGCGGTCGTTCACCAGCTGGACTTTCTCTATCTAGCCTAACCATGTTATCCCATGTATCTCCCAACCCAGGTATGTCATCTATAGTCCTAATCTGTTTCCACAAATCAACTGGCAGGAGTACGGGAAATAATAAATCCATATCATTTAAGGAGAATACCGACGACTGTAAGAGCAACTCTATTTCTTTATAAAACCCGGTCGGATTCTTTCTTACATCGAGAATAGATTGCTTTATGGTGTTCACTTCCTGTCTTGAAAACGGGACGTGAACAAACTGTGATACGTAATGTGCAGGAATTTCTCCCGCAAGTATTCCTCGTCCAGCATCGGCCGCAATCTCATCTTTCGGGACAAATGTCGGAGGGACCTCTCTCATAGGCAACTGAGAAGTAGGCAGCTCCGAATGCTTACTAAGCAACAGAGCCAAATCAAGCGATGGGGCAGTCGAAGAAGTATCAATCGAAAAAGCTCTTATAAACACTCAACAATTCTGCAGGACAACAAATCTTTCTTTTTACACACTCATTCTGCAGGTACTCTACAATCACCTGTATCACCTTCTTTTGCATTTCTAACGTATACTGACTATATGTGTCATATACTTCATCTGGAGTTATCGACATATCCGAAATCCATCTTATTGCATCCTTTATACAAATTTGCGCTTCCTCACCTTTTAATTCATGGCGAGGAGAAAAACGTTTCTGTAAGTACATAATACCTAAACTACCACCATCTGCTTCCTCATTCTGTAATCCTTCCAACTCCTTCCTATACTCAAAAATCCTCTCAACATGCTCATATACCTTCTCCGCAGTATCTTTGGACAACGCTAAGGCATTCAAATCGCGTAACCCCTGTGGGAAATCTTCATCGTTTAATCTATTCCACATTATACTCAAATGAGTCCCTAATCCATCAATAAAAACATTTTTCTCAGGAATACCTTTTAAATTTTCGAGTGTGGAAAAAACATCCGCTTGTTCACCCTTCTCCATACAATGTTTAGCCCAAGCAATCAATTCACTCTTTTTGTCTGGGGACACAGTATTACGAGTCACAACTCTTGGTCTCGCTCCCTGGTCTACTACAAGCGATGCAGAATCACTTGGAAGAAGAAGAGTAGGCACATTCTGAATATCAACAGGTGGAGGCAAGGGGGCAGGCAAAGGAGCGACGGCTGGAAGAACAGGAAGAACAGCAGGGAGGACCGGAGGAACTATAGGAGGGGGAACAACAACGGGAAGGGGCAAAGCGCCGGGAGGAGGGACGTACGGAGGTGGCGCGGAGGCATCAGGCCTTCGTTCATGCAAAAATGTATTAATCAATTCATCTGACGTATGAAAATACTTCGAAGGGTAGATTTTCTGAATGCCTAATTGAAACGCCCTGTCCGTGTTCCTAACTGACACTAATTGTTTATTTTGGTCATATAACCGTGCCTTGTCAGATGTCTACGCATATGTTTCTCTACTCTTTTGTTGCTGCAAAGCTTCTGTTTTCCAACTGTGCAATGCATCAAATGCTGCAGGTCTAGCCTTTTTCTTTACTAATACAGACTCTAGATATTCTATATGAGGGGATTTCAAAACTACCATTGGTTGGCCACCGAAGATTAGAATTATGTCTGGTCTGTCTGTGCCAAATGTCATTAAATGCTATACTACCAAAGCCTTTCTTACAGTACATAGTACATGCCGGCGACCCCTCTTCTTCCAAAGATTCTGTTGCTGCGGAATAATGCCCTAAAGCAGGCAGACAATTTCAAAGTTCTGGTGTTACCTGATCAAGTAATTGTGCTCGCGAGTACAATGCGCCAAATTCAAATTGTCAGGGTTAAATTAAGAATCGGAATACGATTCACCTGACCAAAGGACTGGGAGGCCCGATCGGGTTACTAAGGACAATGGTAAGGACCCATGTGTCTGGTGATTTTCAGCAAATTTACCCACCTCGATATATGGACCCTCGTCAAGACGTCGTCTCGGGCTACAGCTCACTGTTCAGGGATCAGATCGTGCAGTTTTGTCGAGGAATTCGCTTCTCGTCTGGAGTGGCCGTTTCTGTTGGCACCGTCCGATCCCGGTCCGATAGCCGAGCCAACCTTCAAGGGTCCCTGTTCGGGCGCCATCTGTGGAATCAGAAAAATAAAATATTAAGTCTGTTACACCATGCAAAGGAAAATACACCAACACGGGCTTGTAAAGATTCCCAGAATCTTTATTACAAAACTGAACAGTATTGAACAAAGTACACAAATAGCTATTTGGCTGTCAATACATCAGAGACCACCAGCAGGGTTCAATGTGAGCAGAATTTGCTAGCTGGACATCAGCGTATTTATACAGTTTGTTATAATGATGTCCAGCCTCTTACAAGTTAATTATACACTGGGCTAGGGTCGCTCCAGGTTCGTTTTCCTAATTTACATATCTCGTGCATGCGGTATACTTTTAAATACATTTACTAACAAACATTATTATTCTCTAATTTAACGTTACACTCTTTACACATTGCTTTAATACAGATCAAACCAATGTTTCGCATGTCGTATTTGGATAGCATTATTGTTCTTGTATACTTGTAGGTTAACATTGCTGATTCAAGTAATCCCCTGATCCCGAGGTCAACGAAGGACAAGGTCTACATGACCCTAACATGTAGCCTGAAGGCAGGTTGGACATTAACCCTCCTACAGAGGTTGAAGAGGTTAAGGCAAGAACAAGAGCACACTAGACACCCATTTTAGACTACAGGGTGACTTTGTACAATAAACTAAAATGGCGGTTCTAACCTAAAATGGAGGCTTGATTCACTTGAGGTCACAACCTTGTAATACGGATTTCCTCGCAAAGCGACTGGGCATAGGCCAACATATACAATGAGGACGAAACAATATTATATCAGTTCTAACAGCACAGGTTCAATTCTTCTGTTGGATGATGCTCCTGTTTAAGGAAAAAGGGTAAAATTAAAAGTGCATTAATAACCTCCTCCTCAATATGTTAATTATCTCCCCCCTGGACCATAATATACCTGTGCTTCCTCAGTTAGCTGCAGTAAGGAAAATGCTGAAGCAAAGTTAACTGAAAACTGCTTCTCATTCACTTCTGCTTCTTCTTACTATATGATTTAACTCCCTAAGAGTGTGGCAGATGCTGCTAGTTCATTTCCTTGAAGAATGGTTTCCTTTTGCATCTATGAAAGGTGCCAGTCGCAGAAGTCCGTTTTATTGCTCCAATAAACTTCCTTAACCTGCTTGGCAAGCAAATTAGCTTTCTTCTTTTCGTCGAAGCTTTTATGAGTTTTCTTATAAAAGTAACAGAACCTTTATTTTGTTCTAAATACTGCTAACGCTTATGTATATTATTGGATTGTCTCCTGCACCTACTAAAACTATTTACATGCTGCCCCCTTCAATGTCTCATTCATTTAATCAATGTCTGAGCGATTGCAGAGTTACACGTTTCAGCAGCGCCACTTTCAGCCTTCTCTTGCCACAAAGCACAGCCGCCGTTGATCCACACGCTTCGCTGCCGATACAGGCTCCCACACAGCTTCCTGCATTCGCCACTGTTCGCTGTGCTCCTGGTTCCTTTCTTGTATACCCGGAAAAACATTCTGTTGCTCCCTTCACCTCAAGACTCACTTGACGGGCACGCGCAAACTGCTACTTCATTCGAGCGTTGCCTAACCTGTCCTTCCGCACCACCATTCCAAGGTGAGGCAATTCGTTATTTCGTGTCTCTGGTCTGCACGCCTCACATTGACAACTTTCTTTTCGCCCTAACCTCGCTCTGAAAACGTTCTTTTATTTTAAGATGAGCGCTATCCTAAATAGCTCAACTGCAAAGGTTTTGGTTTAATTGCTTATGGGTTATTAAAAACCTATTTAAAATGTCTGCAATATGATTTATGGATTAAAGGCATTCTCCTGGTTCTGTGAGACAAACTAAAGTTCATTCACAAATATGCGAATAGGCATTACAAAACTATTGTAACACCATTTAACTTAACTGCTACATTTCTCAAACTTAAAGCGCTCTTAAAAATTAACTAATGCTTTGAAAACTGCAGCGCTCCCACCAGTAATTCTTGTGTTACTCCTTCATTTCAATGCTTCCTGTACTCCAGATTCCGCAATCTTCTTGACCACTGTCCGTCCTTCAAGAGAATTGCCAAGGAGATGTTACTGCTTCAACCTCTCTGATGAAAGTCAGGCAAAGGCAGTTTAGAATGCCAGAAGCAGCTAGATTCCTCTCCCTAAGCTTCCAATCCCTCCATCTTGGCCTGGGGTAACTTCAGATGTCTGTATATAGAGTTAAGGATTTAATTGAGATTAACAAACAAGTTACCAAACAGCCTACACCTTTCTCCCCAATTCCTCAGGCACCCAAATATATAGGTGACCAAATGCTAAATATCTATGGATACCTACATAAAGTGTCTATGTACAATATGCTCCGACACCCTGTGTCTAAGAACCCTGGTGGTACCCCTCCACAAGGCCCTGACCCAGGGCCTAAGTTTTCTGTATTTCTTTTATGAAACCTCACAACCTGCCCAGGCGCAAACCCATCTGAACTTCACTCCCAGGTTCTTTCTGCAGGTCCAAAGCCCTTTCAATCTACTAAATACTGTAATTTTCCCTTACTACTTCTGGAATCTAAAATTGCTTTCACTTCAAATTCCTCTATAGCCTGCTCAATAACAATTGGAGACGGAAGAGCAGTTAATCTAGTATTTTCTACACGTGGCTTCAGAAATTTGACGTGAAAAGTTCGATGTACCCTAACTCCCTGGGCAACTTCAACTTAACTGCTACTGGATTGATTACCTTTTCCACGTCAAACGGCCCCACAAACCTAGGACTGAACTTGTTCTTGCCCTTCAGTCTGAGATGTTTGGTAGATAACCAAATGTTGTCACCTGCTCTATATTCCGGGCTCAGTTTACAGTGACAAACTGCCAATTTTTTCATTTGAACCTTACTTTCTTGTAATGCTATTACTGCTCTCTGCAAATTATCCTTCATCAATTTTAATCTCTCCTCAACATCTGAAAACCGGCTTTCTTCCACACTCTTAAGAGCACAAAAAGTGGGCATGAAAGCCAAGATTGCAGAAAAAAGGGGACATCTTGGCCTCTTAAGTGGTATTGTTGTAACAAAATTCTGATCCACCCAGCTTTCACCTACTCCCAAGTAACACCTAATTTAGCTTTCAGTGCTTGATTAATTCTGAGTCTCTTTGTTGGTATGAGGATGATAAGAAGATGGCAGATTGATTGTGATTCCCAAGTCTTTGCAAAAGGTTTTCTAGAATGTTGACACAAATTGAAACCATCTGTCTGAAATTATTTGTGAAGGTAAACCATGTAAACAAACTACCCCTTGCTGAAAACATCTTACCAGATTTATAGCGGTTCCATCCCCCTTCCTGGGAATAAAATGCCCTGCCTTAGAAAGATGGTCTACTACCAGAAAAATAGAATAACCCTTGTCCTTGGGCAAATCCATGATAAAGTCTAATGAAACAGTGTTCCATGGACGTGGTCGCACTTGAAGGGGATTTAATAGACCAGAAGGTTTGCAGCTCTCTCCTTTAGCCCTTGCACAAGTTTCACATGTTTTCACAAAATTTAAAACATCCTTTCTCATATTCTTCCACCAGAATTCTCTCTTAACCAATTCCAAAGTTTTGCAATAACCAGGATACCCTGCCAAAACTGATTTGTGATATTCACTTAATGCCTTTTCCTGTAATTCTTCTGTATGAAGAAACATTTTAGAATCCTTTTTCGGAACGCCCACCTCCACACTACGCACTGGATCTTCAGCAGCCCATCTCAACATCTGTTAAATAGTCCTACTCTTTTTCACTTCCATCTGAAAATCAATACTCTTCCCTTCAACGGAGGAAACAAAATGCTCTTCTGAAATCAAAGGTTCAGGTGGCTGATCCAAACAACGCTGACTCCCCAGAAAATGACGAGGAAGAGCGTTGACTTTTCCATTCTGATGTCCAGGCTTGAACGCAATGACGAAATCAAATTCTAAAAAGAATAGAGACCAACGTAATTGTCGTGGCGTCGGGGTCTTTGCTGATTTAAAAAAAATAAAATAACCGATTACGATGGTCAGTGAGCACTCTAACTGAATGTCATGCATTTAATAAAGTATTTCGCCATTCGTGAAATGCAGACTTGATAGCCAACAATTCCATATCAGTTATGATGTAATTCTGCTGGAAGAAACTTCCTAGAAAAATAAGGTACAGGATGCAGTTGACCAGTCTTTGTTTCTGCGAAAGAACGGCTCCTACTGTCGCATCTGGAGCATCTGCTTCCACAAACAATGTCTGAGTAACATTGGGTGTTGAAGAATGGGGCCTGAAAAAAACTGTTTTAACAATCCAAAGGCCTCTTCCTTTTCCTCAGTCCATAGAAAATGCACTCCCTCTTTTTTAATAGGTGCGCAATGGGTGTTACCATATGAGAGGAGTCTTTTATGAATCTTCTATAAAAATGTGCGAATCCTAAGAAACTTTGCACTTCCTTTACACAAGTCGGTGAAGGCCAGTCCCGAACTGCAACTACTTTACGTGTATCCATTTCCAGACCAATAGAGATCATGAAACCCAAGAATGCCACTACCTCAGTATGGAACTGACTGTTCTCAAGTTTCGCAAACAATAGGTTTTTTCTAAGTTTCTGCAGAACCTTCTTAACATACTCGTGATGTTCCTCTTGATTGTGCGAGTAAACCAAAATATTGTCTATCTACTCAGAGAATATTTGGATGTTTTTGTATTAGTTTAATTTGTTAATGAAAAACTGGAAAGTAGCTGGGGGGGTTGCATAAACCGAATGGCATCACTAAATATTCAAATAGACCAAATTTGGTTTGAAAAGCGGTCTTCCACTCATCTCCTTCACAAACTCTAATCAGATGATCAGCCCCCCTCGGATTCAATTTGGTAAAACTAGTCACCCCTTGGATTTGATCCAGCATTACAGATATTGACGGAAGTTGATAGTGATTCTTCATGGTAATTATATTTTAATACCCAATAATCTATGCAGGTCCTCAAACTCTCGTCTTTCTTTAGAACAAAACATAATGGGGATGATGCTGGTGACTGAGAGTGTCAAATAAAACCCTCCCTTAAGTTCTCTTCCAGATATTTTTTCAAATGATCATTCTCTTTCTCAGTGTATATATCACTTTTGGATCCCTTGCAGTCTGGGTTCCGTCCAAAATTTGGTACGGAGACGGCACTGCTAACAGTCTATGACGAACTGTTGAAGGTGGCTGATCAGGGCAAGCTCTCACTTTTAGTGATACTTGACCTGTCAGCCATCTGATGCGGTCAATCTTGAGATTCTTCTGGAAAGATTGAGGACGGTTGGAAGAGTTTCAGAGCAGGCCATTCGGTGGTTCTGGTCATTTTTGCAGAAGTCCCAACAATGTGTTAGATTGGGTGCCTTTACATCAGCCCCTAGTACGGTGGATTGTGGGGTTCCACAGGGATCTTCATTGTCGCCACTCCTTTTTAACTTGTGTCTCCGACTGGTCATCGACATTCTGACACGTCATGGAATCAGCTTCCAGTCCTATGCAGATGATACTCAGATTTTCATTACAATTGACAAGGTTGGGGAATCCTTTGTCAAGATTAGTGAATGTCTTCAGGAGATTAGTGAGTGGATGGCTTCTAATCAACTGCAATTGAATGCCGCCAAGACGGAGTTTATTCTGTTTGGCCCCGAGTTTCTTACGGTTTCTATAAAAAATCAACCACTCCCCAAGTTTTTGGGAGTGGAACTTACATTTTCCACCAAAGTTAGAAATCTTGGCTTCATCTGGCAGGACAACCTGGGTAGTGAAAGCCAGATCGGAGCCAAGGTGAAAGCTATTTTTTATTCCCTGAGACTTCTACGGCAAACTCTTCCTTACACCCCGAAAGAAGATCATGCACAGGTAGTGGGAGCACTTCCAAATGCCCACTTGGACTATTGTAATAATCAATTGGTGGACATTCCAAAAAAACAACTTTGCAGATTGCAAAGAGCGCGGAATGCAGCGGTCAGTTGATTTACGGATTAAAAAATACCTTTCTCTGTAAAATTGCATCTAAATCCTTTTCGCAGTGAAGGAATACTGTATCTTCACGCATGCACGCAGTTAAGAAGTCCTTAACGACACAGATCTAAATCAGGCATGTAAGGTTAAAGCAGTGACACTATCGCTCTTGACAGTTTTCGGGATTTCATATTTAATGGTGACACTTATCTCTAGACATGCACACTACTCCCCTTATTAGTCTGTATTACAACTGTGCTCAACGATGTTGGAACAGAGACACTATTCTCCTTTACAAGCCCACTCCATAGGAAAGACTTAAAAGAAATACACTTGTCTCTGGAGCGTGCCTTATTCACATGATATTCTGACAGACTTTCTCTCATTAAAAATGTAAGTCGGTGCGCAGTTAACTTAAACTATTTATAACTAAAGCAGTCTCGGCCACTAATTGTTTTTTTTTTTTTTACATTTTACTTTTCTCATGAAACTTATGTTCACTTGCTCTGAGCCTTCTCAGTCTTATTCAACAAGCTATAAAATCGTTCCGCTCCCACCAAGAAAACCGGAAGCATGTCCCACATTGGAAAGTTGTTCAATTCAGAGTTCCCTTGTCTTTAAAACCATACAGAAAATCTCAGGAAAGGGTGATGAAGTCAGTTTAGAATGCCTGCCAACACTCCAGGAAGCAACCCCACCAATCAGCTTTTGGCTCCATCCCCTCCATGATGGCTTTGGGGTATCTTGTCTCTGAAAGGAATTCAGTTAAGGGTCTGACCCAACAATAGTAATGAAACACTAATTACCCCAAATAAATACCCAAAAGTACAACCATATAGGCTATGGTGAACAGTATTATTATCCCAGCACAGACCTCACACCTACTCCACTCTGGTGGCTCCAAGCTTACTTCTGGATCTGTTGGCATAGGGGTCCTTTGACTTTGTATCCTGTCCACCCTTTGACCTAACTCTGTAACCCGTTCACCTAATGTAAAATGTTCATTTCTCATGACTCAGCTCCTGCCTTAACTCCTGCGAGACCTCCCCTAACACACCCAGGGAAACCCTGTGGGGTCAATGACAGCTCAGACGGAAACTCCTCTTGGGCCTTTCATACACTTGGGTCCGTACTTGTTCCTCCCTGGGAGCTGCTGAACCCCACTGCCCCCTCTCCCCGAGACACTCAGCCCCCAGAAGCTCAGATATAACTGCTAACAACTGGTTACCCGGAAGGGAAAGGGGAAGTGGATAAAATAAAGTCACAGGCTCAATTCTTCTGTTGGATGACGCTCTATGTATTACTTCTCTGTAAATAGCCTACTCCCCAATATGTTAATTATCTCCCCCTGGACCTGTAATGTACCTGTGCTTACTCAGCTAGCTGCTGTGAGGAAAATGCTTCATCAGAATTGACTGAAAACTGTTTCTCATTCACTTCTGCTTCTTCTATTTGACTGAACTGCCTAAGAGCTTAGTAGATGCCATTTCATTTCCTTGAAGAATTCTTTCCTTTTGCATCTACAAGGTGCCTGCCCCAGAAGTCCGTTTTATTGCTCCAATAAACTTCCTTAACTTGTTTGGCAAGTAAATTCGCTTTTACCCTTTCTTCTAAGCTTTTATGAGTTTTCTTATAAAAGTAACAACCTTTTTATTTTGTTCTAAATACTGCTAAACCTTATATTGATGATTGGATTTTCTCCTGAACCTACTAACCTACTAAAAACTATTTACAATGAATACAAGAGTTAACGCGGATACCAACAACAGGTACAAACAAGACGCTTCACTGAAAGGAAGCCCGAACACGATATCCAGTCCTATTGCAGCCTATACTAGCGTACATGGGTTCTCATTAAACCTATGCACGCTCCAACGGCCGAATGAAGCAGAATGATGGCTATACAGTGAGCCCTATCAATCCATACTATCTTTGGGATCTGTAATTCACGGCCAGCCTAATCCTGCAGGGTGTATACCCCAAACCTGGAATCGTCACCTACAGAAGCCTTAATCGTGCTTTAACCAAGCCTGCTTCTGAGTTAACTCCACAGATTGGACAAGTTGCAACTACTCAAACACACCAGAATTAGCGTGTACACTTTCCACAATCAGTCAGAAGAAACTTCGGCTTAATAGATTCAAAGTATAGATTGTGGGTTTTTAATTCAAGTGACAATACTCCTGATGAATGTTCTGCACTAATTGATAACGAACAGAAACATGTCGAGACAATACAATGGCTAATTATATAACCACTGTGAGACGATAACTGTCTAGATAAGGACCATACTAGACCAGAGACTAAAAACTTTAGGTTCTCTGGAATACTATTGATCAGATTTACATTGATGTTAATCTTACCTATATGGTCACGGTTTGTCACCTTTTTAGAGTGTTTTATCAAGTGATGTTTGATGAATTTGTAATTTTTTATGTCTTTATTAAATATTTAATGTGTCTTAATTAACAGTTGATGTTTAATGATTATAACTGTTGTTTACACTTTAGTAATCTATCTCTTGTTTAATTAGCCTCATCAATGTCCCATTCATTTAATCAATACCTGTGCATGATTGCAAAGAGTTAAACATTTCAGCTACACCACTTTCAGCCTTCTCTTGTCACAAAGCGCAGCCACCTTTGAACTCTGCGCAACGCTGCCGATACAGGCTCCCACACAGCTTCCTGCATTCGCCATGCTCCTGGTTCCCTTCTTGTATTGCTGAACACCACGCGGCTACTCCCTTCACCTCAAGACTGACTTGACGGGCACACGCAAACTGCTACTTCATTTGGAAACAAGCGTTACCTTCCTGTCCTTTCGTACCACCATTCCAAGGCCAGGCAGCTTGGTATTTGTTGTCTACGGTCTGCACGCCTCACACTGACAACTGTCTTTTCACCCAAACCTTGCTCTGAAAACGTTCTTCTTTTATATTAAGATGAGCACTATCCTAAACAGCTTGACTACCAAGGTTTTGGTTTAATTCCTTATGGTTATTAAAAACCTACTTAAAATGTCTGCATTATGATTTATGGATTAAAGGCATTCTCTTGGTTTTGTGAGGCAAACTAAGTCCATTCACAAATATACTACTACGGTTTACAAAACTATTTTAACATTTAATTTAACTGCAAACTTTCTCAGACTTGAAGCGCTCTTTAAAAAAAAATACTTTATGAACTGCAGCGCTCACACTAGTAATGTTTCTTGTGTAGCTCCTCCCTCAAGTTCAAGCTTCCTGTCTGTCAGATCCTGTCTTCAAAGTTCCTCGGAAGCTGGTGAACCCCACAGACCCACAAAGGTGTCTTGTGCTCAACCGATCTACAGCTGAACTCAGGACACCCCCGGGAGAAAGGGGGAAATGGGACAAAATAATATACTCAGACAACGGCTCCTCCTCTTCCTTAGGATGGATATCTGCATGGAGGGAAAAAAGGACACAAGGTAACTCAGTCTGACAGTGACTCACCTCCCACTCATAACCCCTAAGATACGTAACAGTACCGGAGGATTCCTCTGCAAAAGCCTAGAGGATAGGCTCAGCTTCACAATTGCATAAGAAGACCTGAGTAATTTTAGAATGCAACTGTCTTCTTGACAATGTTCTAGAATGGCTTTTCTTCAAAACTATTGACTGCTTCAATTTGAATTGTACTGAGAGTATTCCTTTAAGTGATCCTTAAATCCGGAAAAGTCTCTGGCTTTAAAATATAAAGTCACAAAAACAAAGTTTCCATCTCCTTTTGGTTAACTTCTCACTTGGAAGGATTGATTTATCTTCTTACCAGGAAATCTTTCCTAACCTAAAGTAGCAGTTATTCTTCACACTGACTGCTATAGCAATTTGTTTTAGTCCATTTGATATTCCTCTGATACTGAAAAGGAACATAAACTCCTCCTTCCTTGGCTGATCAACCAGTTAACCTATTTAGATTGTTTCTTTAAATTCTATTTATTTTCTAGTTAAAATTACCAGAAAACAGGAGTAATATATTTAACCAAATTCCAAAAAGAATGAAACACCTGCCGCTGTGTTTCCCCTACTGCCGACTGCAAAGTTATATAAAAACATAGTGTATATTGACATGAAATCCTATGAGCGCAGTTAAACAATGAGCAAACTGCTGTGCGCGTCACTAAATTAACTTTAGAACTGAAATGACACGCGGAAGAATGCTACATGCATTTACGTTGACCGCGTAGAAAAGAAAACCTTACCTCACGGTCAGCAATACCTGCTCCTACACAAACCTCCTCCAATGAATCCGAACGAAGATGGAAACACGAGGAAAATGGTTGCGCCGTCCTAAAAGAAATAACGTGAGACGCGCGGACAATCGAAATTAAACTGCGGTCCCATGTTTTAAAAACTAGAAAACAAGACAAAATCCTGTCCCGTGCACAAAAACACGAAAATTAAAGCAGAACAGAAAGGAAATAAGCATTTACCTGCACATACTTAAATAGTTCTAAACTACTTAGAATGCTATTTAACCCAATGTATTCCTCCTTATTAAAACAACACTTCACTTCTCTGAAATGAAGATGACAACAAGTCTTCCTGCTTTTCTTTCTTCACATAATTCTTCCTGGGATTTACATTTAAATCATCAATGACACTAGGCTCAAAAACCAGAGAATTAAACCGGACCTATCTTCTTGACAATTCTAAATGAAAGGCAGTTGAGAATGTTCTGCCCTGCCCTTTGTTGAATCTTCAGCCAATCAGGACTCCAGATTACTTCCACCATTTTGGCTTGGGAAATCCACCTCACTCTGAATGGACTATGTTAAGGCCCAAACTAAACATGAATTAAAAACGGGAAAAAATATTTAACAACCATATTACACAGATGCATGTCAAAGAGTTATTATTGGCCACGACTGCCCTGAAACCTGACGCTACTCCAGATCCCAAAATCCTCTGGTCAAAAGCCCTTACTTCAAGGGAACAACCAAGGAGATGTTACTGCTTCAACCTCTGTGATGAAAGGCAGTTCAGTTTAGAATTTCAGAAGCAGCTAGATTCCTCTACCCAATGTTCCAATCCCTCCATCTTGGCCTAGGGTAACTTCAGAGGTCTGTATATAGAGTGAAGGGTTTCAATGAGATTAAGCAACCAGTTAACAAACCGCCTGCACCTTTCACCCCAAATCCATAGGCACCCAAAATACATAAAAGTCCTTGGCTCCTTTTAAAAAAATGCATTTATTGCCTGAAAAAGTACCTCTTAACCAACTTCCCTTTTGGATTGAATTCAGAAATTTGGTTTTATTTCAAATTTGCCCTCCAGCTTCAGTCACTGATCTGCTCGCTGAAGAGCCAACTACACAGGACATCCCTGTCTCTCCTTGGGCTCTCATCTCTGCTCTGCTACGCTTTCAGGGATTTTCCTCTTCCCTCCTACTGCTCCGCGCTCCCTGCGTTTGGTTGGGTTGGGACGGGAAAAAACAAACTCTCCTAGACGTAGTCAGTAACCACGCCAACCTGCCCTTCTACTCCCAAGCTTGCGCATAGAGGGTACTTTCTTCTAATTTTGCTGTGCACCGTTTTTTCTTCAACCTACAGCTTTTTCAATCAAGACTTTCTTCCCACAGAACTGGTGCTTTAGTTGGAACACATTTTTCAAAGGTATTTAATTTAGAATGTATTTGTTTCAAGTCAAACAAGGTAAGTAATTACAAATCACTACTTAGCTGAAGTTCAGAGCTGATGCACCTTTCTTCACTAGACAAACTCTTGAAGACCATGGTAACTCACTTTACCTTTGTGCATGCATACGTTCAGGAGCACAAAAAACAGAACCTACTTGTAATCAAAAGCTAATGAAAGGCAATTCAGAATGTCTAGCACCTGCCCTTTGCCCTTCCTTCAGCCAATCAGGAATTGGTTCCATTCCTCCATCAAGGCCACGGATAAGCCCAACACTCTGAATACACAGGTTAAGGCACAAACCAACTTCAAAGGAAACATTCAATAAAATAATGGTATCTATTATGTACATGGTGACTATTGTGAATGGTACTATTGTGTACATGGAAACTATTGTACATTGTGTCTACCATGAAACCTGACGGTACCCCTTCTCCAAGCCCCTGCCCCAGGGCCTGACTTGTGTCAGGGTCCGGCTTCCCAAAGGCCCTCACCAAGAGTTTCCTTCTCAACTTATATATTATAGCTGAGCTGAGAACCCCAAGAAAGGAAAAGGGGAAGTGGAGAAAATAACAAACGCGATACTGCTGCCTTGCGACCTTCTGGTAGGCTCAGGTATCTGTGGTAAAAACAAATATGCTTGGTTACTTATGCTTTATGGAAAATTCTCTTCTTTATTTGTTCCTTGTGAGGTAGTCCTCTTTCGAGGGGATGGTGTCCTCCGACGTATTCCACATCTGACAGGTAATGACCACAGCTGTGCTGCTTCGGAAAATGTTAGGTAGAGGGCATTCTGCGTCAATGACGTCGATACGTTGTTCCTCGAGGGCCTCCGTCGAGGGTCGACGTCACCAGATGTTATATAAAGGACGCACAGCGCCAGTAGCTTCCGTTCTGTTTTTTCCACAACGTGTTTACTTCGGAATCTTGGTGCGCTCCATTCTTCTGTGCGAATATGACTTTGTCTTCTTCTGCTACCCCGAAGTCGGGTTTTAAAAAGTGTCGGGACTGCGGGTCGAAGAGGTCCATCACAGACCCGCACGACATCTGCCTTTGGTGTCTCTGCGAAAGCCATGCCACCGACTACTGCGAGAAGTGTCAGTCCCTGACGTCTAAGGCCTTGCGGGAATGGAAGAAGAAATTGAAGGTAGGTAGTTGAAGTCTGCTGGGCTTTCGACCGAGGGGTGACTCTCCACGTCGGTGAAAGTCCAGGGCTCGGTCTAGGAGTGGTTCCTGCCATTCCTCTGCCTCATCAAGGCATTCTAGGAAGCACCATCACTGGTTGCCTTCCCTGTCTTCGTCGGAGGAGGACTCCGCTAGACGGTTGACTTGTCCCACCAAGTCTTCGTCGCTGGCCGAATGGGATTTATTCCGCCGGCAGATGTTGGCAATTTTCGAATCGCAAGGCACAGTTCCATCCGCGCCTTCGAAACAAGCTGGAAAGGAACGGGCTCGGTCCACCACTCGCACACCTTTTGGGCTTGGGTGGTCAGCACGATCATCAGGAGCCGTCGAGGTCTCCAAGGGAGATCACCATAGTTGTGCCAGGTCCAGGTCCTAGTCCTCGACGCCATTGGGACTGTCGGAACCTGTGAAGCCTTTGAGGAAGGTGTCAACGCCATCCGCGCTGTGCCCATCGAGGGGCTCACTCGAGGCTCTGCCCTCGAAGAGGTTGTCGTGGTAGGCGCCTTGGTCGACGTAAACACCAAATCCATCAGCGCCCTCGACGCCGTTTGTGGAGGATTTGCCGGAGATGCCCCGGAGGGCTGTGGAAACTCGGAGGAAGGCTCTCAGTAAATCTGTGAGACCAGTTTTTGAGCCCTATTCTGTTCCTCCTCCCAAATTGAATTTGTTCTAACCTTTGGATTATATTTCTGAGGTGGAGGAAGGGTCCGAGCAGGAGATGGTTGTGCCTCCTGATGTTCCTGATAACCTTGTCTGGGCACAGTCACTTGGAGGAACTCGGTCAGTCCCTGCATGACGCCGGTGGTCTTGACACCTCTCCGGAGGTGGAGTTTGGTAGGCCTGAGTCAGGGACACATGCCGAATCCTCTTATAGGCGTCTCATGTCGAGGGTGACTGAATACCTGGGGTGGTCTGCTCCACCTGTTGATTTTGATCAGGATGATCTGATGGACATCCTGGACCAAGGTCCACCCACTGACCCGATGTTGCCATTTCATATGGCTTTGCAAAGAAGGGTGGCGGCGGTTGGGACTGCTCCGGAGAGTCTCCCGGCAGTGAATAAGTCACTTCCGAAAAAATACCGTCCAGCCAGTAGTGACCCCTGCTACTTGTCGACGCACCCTACTCCGGAGAGTTTGGTGGTGCAGGCGGCTACAGCCCCCGCAAAGTAGGCTGCATACCCTACCATCCCTCCTGATAGGGACGATAAGCGCTTTGATGGTTGGGCGAAGAAGGTATTTTCATCTGGGGGTATGGCTTTGAAGCCAGCCAACTCTGGAATTGTGCATCTTTGGCGGCTGAGCATATTCCCGAAGGGTAGGAATGGTATGGTTTTCTAGCCCTCGTGCAGGACGGCAAGGATGCCATGTGTGAAGCCACGGCCGACTGTCAGTCGATCCATGGCTGCGAGCACTGTGATAAGCAAGTTTGCGTGGTTGCGAAGTCAGGGTTTGCTCCTGATGTGCAATCCCGGCTTCTCAACATGCCCTTTGATGGTGTCCATCTGTTGGCAGCGAGGCTGACGAGAGTCTTGAGAGGTTGCAGACCTCAGAAGCTGCAGCAAAGTCTGAGTGCTGCAGTACGTCAACCTCTGCCGTTTCGTCCTAGGGGACAGCAACGGAGGGGAGGTGCCTTTCGGTACTAATCTTCCTTTGGTCGATCGAGAGGAGCTGCCAGTCAAAGGGGCCACCGTAGGCGTACCAGAGGTGGAAAGTAAGGTACTCGAGGTGCCAAAGCCGCTCAGGCAGTTGCCTCTTTGCCCTCAGGCACAGCTGCAGCCGCGTCCGCTCAGTCATGAGGCCATGTCCCATGGTTAGCCGGTTGGGGGCAGACTTCTCCACATCCTGGTAAGGAAGAGGAGAGGCTCCATGGGTTGGATCCTAGAAGAGCTTTGAGTTTCTATCTCTCGTGGATGTCCCGGCTCAGAGTGGACAATCGGCTCTTTGTTGGTTATGCTGGAAGGCGCTTGGGTCAGGCTGTTTCCAAACAGACCTTGTCTAGATGGATCATTTTGACTATCTCTGAGTGTTACCGTTTGGCGGGAAAGGACCCTCCTGTAGGCTTATGGGCTCACTCTACTAGGGGTGTGGCTGCCTCCACTGCCCTACAGAGGGGTGTTCCGATTCGCAATATTTGCGAAGCAGCCACATGGGCTTCTGTCCATACTTTTGTGAGACACTATTCCTTGGACTCCATCCATGGGCAGGATTTGGCCTTTGGTAAGGCAGTCCTTTATGTAGCAATTTGATTGGGCATTCTAAAATTATAATGTGTATATTCTTTTCCCACCTCCATACTCTGGTACTGCTTTGGGAGTCTGTCATAGATGTGGAATATTTCGGAGGACACCATCCCCTCGAAGAACAAGTTACTTACATTATCTGGTAACGTTCTTTCGATGGGATGTTCCTCTGATGTATTCCACATCGAACCCTCCCAGCTTGCCCCGATACTAAGAATTTCTTATGCAATTGCAGCTTCCGTTTCTACAAGGCTTTCTGCAGTCATACTGGCGGGAGATTGGTGCCACACGTTCTGGGAAAAAAACGTCAACTGAGGCTACGGGCGCCGTGTGTCCTATATATAACATCCGGTGATGTCTACCTTCGACGGAGGCCCTTGAGGAACAACGTTTTGACGTCATTGACGCAGGACGCCCTTTGCCGAAAATGTTCCAAAGCAGCACAGCTGTGGTCATTACCCTTCATAGATGTGTAATACGTTGGAGGGACATCCCATCTAAAGAACGTTACCAGATAAGGTAAGTAACTTGTTCTTCTACTTCCATGAAAGCACTTCGTATGCATGCTCTCTAAATAGAAAGTCTGTGTGAAGTTTTTGGATTGTGTCACTCTCCTGAAAGCCTGTAGTTTGAAAAGAGTTTCTTTTACACAGAAAATGTCTTTTTTAGAATGCAGTTCCTCCCACGCATCTGTTGGTGCTAAACACGCGGGTTCAAAACCATTAAAACCATGCACTTTCACTTGCGCATACTTGACTGTTTCTTTTGACAATTTACACGCGCCTGCACTGCTCCGTGTGCTTATTCCTTTACATTACACACGATCTTAACCCACACATCCACTTTTACTTCTGCTTGTGCTCTTTTCTTTAAAACAAACTCGTGCTACAGCCTACAATGACACGTACACTGTCTCGTTCCTTTAACGACGCAGTCGACAGACTGAAGACTCACGCTTGTGCTGTTCGCGATATCCCAGCACGCCGCAGTGCTCAATTGAATACTCTAAAACTACACCGCTGCAATAACGTTACGGGTGCAGTTTTCCTTTACTTGGAATTACTTTTAAAATATGTACATATGAATCCTCACACTGAATGACCATAAACGGTGTCAATCCAATTTGATTCTGAAGTCAACAGTCACTTGACGCTCTACTTGATGAACACGAAGATTCTTAACTATGCACAGGAAAAGAACTAATGTACAGTCTCAAAGTCTTTCCTTCACACTGTCTTTCAACAAATGCCTTCTTCTTAACTAACTTTTCTCACCATTTCTCTCTCTCCAACTTTACTGTTATCCTAGTTTCCAAAATATTCCTCGAGTCTGTGAACTTTAAAATAACACTCCCACCTGTGGTCTTCTAAGCTCTCTGTTACTGCAATCAGTCTTCTTACTTTTTAAATGGATTCTATGAACTCTGGAAAGACCTTAATTAAGGAGCTTAATAAATATACTACCAGCCACTGAATTACTATGGATGAAAGGCAGTTTAGAATCTTGCTCACCTACCAAGTAACCACACCATTATCCTCCCCACCAATTAGACCAAGCAAACATATCATTGTTCCTTCAACCAATCGGATATGGTTTCTTTCCCTCCATCTTGACGTGGGCAATCAACAATATTTATAATTAAGAAAACGGCTTCCTGTTCTGTGAAGAACTACAGGCCTTTTCCTGCTACCAGCCCACCTACTCCAGCCAGCCCTGACAGCTTTTAAGGATTCCTTCTGTGAAACGTAGCTACAAACGGAGGAATATGCACGTTATTAGCAGCCCCCAAGTATGTTCTTTTTGACCAAAACCCTTCCAATCGAACAAATATTGAAGCCTCCCCTTAATCTTCCTCGAGTCAAGTACAGACCCAACCTCAAATTCCTTGGATTGATCCCTAAGAATGATTGGGGTTGAAGGAGAACCTAATCTAGTACCCTCTAGCAAAGGTTTTAGCTGACTCGCATGGAAAGTTGAATGTACCTTTATCGTTGGAGGGTACTCTTAATCGGACATCTGCAGGATTAATGACCCTTTCCACCATTTAAAGGACCCACGAAACGCAAACTACACTTGTTCTTTCCTTGGATTCTCAAGTGCCTAGTAGATGACCAGACCCTGGACCTTATTACGAAGACTATGGTAATCTGCCGGTGCTACCGGTGGGTTTCCACCGTCCTTGTAACACTGAATCCGCCACCTGATAGCTCGGTGTCACTGGCACATTAGTCTCAGCAGCCCAGGATATCAGGCGGCGGATTCGGGAACTCTCATTCCCGTGGAGTCCTGCAGGACTTGGTTGAGCAGGTAAGGGCCGTAGATGGTCCTGTATGACTCCACGGGAATGGGTTCATGGAGGCAAATGCACCGGCATTGTTGCATACAGTGCCGGTGCTGCCGTGAAAATTCTGCCCCAGAAGGCAGAGTTGGAGGGTGGCGGTCCAGAAAGGGTGCCGGTACGTTGCGACCGACACCTTTCTTTCCAGACCGCCACACTTCGGAGGCCCCCTGTCTCCCATATTATACTCGACTTGTTTTTCGCTTTTCATCAGCAAATCTCTTGGAATGTGTCTTGCTCACTTGAAGAGCCTTGACTGCTTGATCTAAATTTTCCTTCATGGCTAGTAACCTTTCTTTAGCTGTAGGACTGAACGTCTGCTCAGTAACCTTCTCCCTTAAAAATCGTGGATGAAACACTCGTGTATACATTGAATCCTTCAATTAATTATTGTTGGCGAACTCCGCTACCCAAATTAAGTCCACCCGACTGTGACTAGCTTGCAAATAGCAACTGAAATATTTTTCCAACTCTTTATTGACATGTTCTACATGGTCATTAGTTTTTGGGTTATTACCTGAAGTTAACTTCACTACAACCCCCAAACTCTTGCAAAAGGCCCTCCAAAACTACAACACGAACTGCAACCCTGCATCTGAGATTACCCGACTACGTAGCCGGACAATGCCTCAAGAAAAGCTCTACATCAATTGGTCATCTGTGACCTCCCCTTTTACAGTAATGAAATGTACCACCTTAGTACGGATATCTACCACCACCAAAACTGCGGAACATCATTGCTTTTAGGGAGATCTACTATGAAATCCATAGAAACAGTGTGCCATTGATGAGGAGGAATAGGAGGAACCAACTGGTTTGCATACACTTCACAAGTCTTTATTAAATGTAAAGAATCCACTTGCATAGTATTCCACCAAAAATCTCTTCAAACCAATTCTAGAGTCTTCCGAAACCCACTCGTGACATTCCTTCAAAACCTTCTCTTGAAGCTTCTGAGATGGAAGGAATAGTTTTGTATCCAGGTATGGTAATCCTTTTGTAATATTCCTGGCCATATCTTGCCGCACCCAACACTCCATCTGCTCTGAGTAATGCTTTCTTGAGTTTCCTTGAAGACTTTAATCTCCCTGAGTTCCGGCCAAAATAAAATGCTCAGAAGCTATTAAAGTTTGTGGTTTTTAATTCCTTTTCTTGCTCTCAACCAGGTAACTGGTGATCTAAGGCATCAGCTTTTCCAGTTTATCTTCCCGGCTTGAACGCCACCACAACATCATATGCGAAGAACAGTAACTATCTCAGCTGTCTGAGTTAATGTTTTGTCTGACTTTAAAAAGAACAGATAACGAGGGTCAGTTAAAACTGTTAATGCGTCTAACACATTTAAGATGGTGACGCCACTCTTCAAAACCTGACTTAATAGCCAGAAGGTTGCGATCCATGGTTGTATAATTAATCTCTGCCAAGGAAAACCTCTTGGAGAAATATGCAACTGGATGCAACTGACTGGTAACCTCGTGTCTTTGGGATAAAACCACCCGATGGCAAGGTTTCAGGCGTCCGCTTTCACAAAAAACAGCTTAGATGGATCTGGATGAAGGCAAATCGATTCTTGAAACGCATCCTCTGCCTCAGAACTCCAGGCAACCTTTCTCCCTTCTTGAGAAGTCTGGTGATGGGAGTGATTATTTAGGAGAAACCTTCAATAAATCTTCGATATACATTTGCAAAGCCTAAAACTATTCACCTCCTTCATTTTGGTTGGAGAAGGCCAGTCCACAACAGCTTGCACCTTGCTGGAGTCCATTTCCAGACCTTTGGGCGAAATCACAAATCCAAGAACCTCCACTGTTTCTGTGTAGAACTGACTCTTCAACTTGGCAAATAAGTAATTCTCCCTCAGTCTTTGAAGGAGTAATCTGACGTGAGTTCGAGGTCCTAAGAGTAGATTAGAATGTTGTCAATGTATATGATGACAAAAATGTCCAAAAACTCACGAAGAACTTCATGAATGAAGTACTGGAATGCTGCTGGAGCGTCGCAAAGACCAAAGGGCATCACTTGACATTTGCACGATCCATACTGAGTCTTGAAAGCAGTCTTCCACTCGCCACCTTCCCTGACTCTCATGAGATGGTAAGCTTCTTGAAGATCCAATTTGGAAAAGATTACAGCCCCCTGAATTTGGTCAAGCATAACCAAGATTAATGGGAGTGGGTATCACTTATTTATCATTACCTTGTTTAATGCGTGGTAATCTATACTAGTCCTAAGAGTGCCTTTTTAGGGATACAAAATAAAGGAGATGCTACAGGAGATTGTGAATGTCTGATAAACCCATTAGCTAAATGTTCCGCCAAATATTCCTTCAGGTAATCTTTTTCTATTTCTGTCAGGGTGTATACTCTACTACAAGGTAAATTGGCTCCCGGCTCTAGTTCAGTCTTACAGTCAAAAGGCCTGTGAGGCAGACGTTCACAGGCCTCTGCGGCATCAAAAACATCCCAGAACTCTTTATAGCACTCAGTTAATTCACCTATCACAGCCCCTATTGACTGTGTGGAACAGGGCTCCTCCCTTCACCAATCTCTTAACAGTAGAATCCACTTGTAATGCGGGAATTTCTTGGACCCGAGACCCCTAATAGCGTTCTCTACAGAATTCTGAATCTGTCAATACAGGGATTATGGAAGATAAGCAAGGAATGCTCAGGATAATTTTCAATTGTGGAGCATCAGTGAACTTGAAAACAAACTCCTCGCCATGGTTCCCAGCCAAAATTGTGTGTAATTGGTCCAGAGATTAAGGCTGAACCATTTACAGCCCTTACCTGCTCAACCAAGGTCTTATGAATCAATGGGATACTTAAAGTCTTAGCCGTCCCTCCAGTCCATGAAATTCCCTATTGCCCCTGACTCAATAACCACAGGATCACTTCCGCCTAAGGTCTTTTCAGAAAACTAGGATAGTTTTACTGTGATGTATGAAACAGCAGAGTGGAGGGTGTTGGCGACCTGGTGCGTCTTGCTTATTGGTGACTGGAACCTCTTCGGGTTATTCAGACAATTACTAAGGAAATGACCACTTTTGCCACAATAAAAACATATGTTGTTTTTACTTCGCCTATCCTTCTCCTCTTTCAAAAGGGGTCCACTGACTCTCCCTGGACCCTCTGAAACCCTGTTCTTGAAATCTCTACTTACAAATGCCAACCTAGTCCTTTCTGCTCTGGAATTTGGCCTCCCTTCTACAAAAAACTACGCTCTCACCCATCTTTTCACTCTGATTAAAGTCTAACTGGACCACTAAATCAATTGGGGCTTCGCAAAAAAGTAGGTTAACTAACCACAGCCACAGGTGTCCTTCAGCCTTCTGTGTCGGGGGTCGCCTCGGAACTCACCAGAAAAAATTACAAAAAGTAGTCAAAAAGGAGTGTACACCAGGCAACAAGTAACTGTTTTTTTCAGGATCCCAGACGCAACTGGGACAGCTATGTTCAAATGGAACACAGAACAGAACTGCATGAAAAGGTGCTGTCAAAGAAACCCCCCCCTAAATTGGAAGCTTTTATAACCATCTAAAATAATTAACAGTAGGCATGTAGCAATATAACAAGTCTCCCTGCACATAGCGGATTGGTTACTGCATATTAGACCCCTGTAGATGGACATATATCACTTTCAGTGATTGGGTCTCGCTGCCCTGGCTACAGCATCCCTGGCCCCCACTGTGACACTGCCCCCTATATATAAAAGTGAAGCCCTTTTTTCCTCTAGCCAATGACTTTCTAACGCCAAGGTCTTAAACTGTGTGGTGTAACTAACAAGAACCCCGTTACCCTGTTTAAGTCCCAGCAGTTATCCATCCACCTGCAGGGAAACCTGACACCTAGCAAACTATTTACTAAACCCTTTCCTTAAAAAGGCAGAAGTCATGTAAAGCTGGAACCTTCTGACTAACCAGCAACCCTGCCCAATTTGCCACCTCGCCAGAAAGGTAGGACAAAAGGAAGGTTACTTTAGAAGTATCAGAAAAGAACACTTGGGCCTGCTGAGAAAATTTAACTCGCCTTGAGTCAGAAATGTTTGGAACTACTTGGGCTCCCCTCCAAACCGGTCGGGCAGGGAGTGGGAGGGGCGCTAAGGAGATGGGAACAATTAGTGACCTCAACCTTACTTCTGGCCATTTGCCCAATTCCCCACTACCACTTCAGCTTTCTGACCAATACTGGGGGTTCCTGATTCACCTCAGCACTAGTTACATGAGTTCTACCACCTGTAATCTCCTGAATATGGGTAACCTTGACACTTACCTTCCTATTGAGACTACCATTCTCACTATGTGTGGCTCGCAAATCCTTGCTCAATTCATTTAGAATTTCCCCCAAAGCTTCCATTGTGGTCTTAGGGAGGGGTGGGGCGCGGGGGGGCTGGGGAGGTATTCATGAAAGCTGAGGCGTAATTATTTACTTGGGCCTTTTCATTCTGTCCGGTCCTGTATCTTCCGCTGGGGCTGCGGAACCCCACAAGGGCGCCTCGCTCTCAACTGTTCTATACAACTGAGTACACTACACCCCAGAGTTAAAGGAGAATTGGATAAAGTAAAAAAATCAGATTCCGGATCTTGCCTCAAGCGACGATCTGCAGGGGTGAGAAAAGAACAAACAAGATGAAATGTCCGTCCTCAGTACCCTTTCTACTCCCTAATCCTGCCTTGCAACTATACCTTAGAACCCTCTGCAAGATGCCCAGAAGGTTGGCTTATCAACTGTCTATCACAAGAATACGTCTGGCATGTACACCATTCAACTCTGAGGCTTCTTCGAACTGGAACTATGAAGTGCACATTATTTCATTGAAGGAAAACTTGAATCTACCCTACAGTTATTATTTGTCTAGTAGATCTTCCCTTAACTTTGACTCTTGTTGTCAGTTCTCCAGATAAGATTTTGAAGCAGGAGTATTTTACTCCCTATTTTCTTTAAAGGTGGCAGTAAAATTATTCTTTAAAGAGAAAAAATGTAAGTATCGTTCCTTAATGAGAGTATTTTCTTAGAAATTTTTTTAATAAATATTTCTTTGCATCTAGTTATTAATGCAGATTAAAAGATGCATGTTTACCTCTTTAGATCAGGCAGCAATAATTGCAGTTTCTTCCTGTGGCACTAGATGCACTACCATTTGATGGAGCTGTGTGGGTGTAAGCAGGGGTGGCAGACAGCTAATTTGGTCGTTTCCTATTTTTTGCTGAGAGTAATTTTACTCCTTTTTTTTCTTTTCTAGGAGAATTTGCCTGTTTTTAGGGAGTAAAAGTGGCCGATACACCACTTACCTGTATGGTTGCTTGTTGTAACCTCTTAAAATGCTTTTTCTACTAAACTATTTACAATACTTAAATTGTACTTTTCGTTTGCTTCAGTACTGCCTAACCTGAATTCTTATAAAATCAGCTAAAAGTCCCTTGCTCCTTTTTAAAACTGCTTTTATTGCCTGAATAATTGCCCTCCAAACCTCAGTCACTGTGCTCCCGCACACCCCTGTCACCTGTTTTACAAGTAACTGTGTTTTCGCTGATCTGCTCGCCGAAGAGTCACCTACACGAGACATCACTGTCTCTCCTTGGGCCCTCATCTCTGCGCTGCCGCGCTTTGAAGGACTCTCCTGTTCTCTCCTACTGCTAAACGCTGCCAGCATTTGGTCACTTCGGGAGGGGAAAGAAAAGCAAACTCTGCTAGACGCATCCTGTACCCACAGCAACCTTCCCTTTTACTCACGTGCGCATAGTGTCTTTTCCTCTAATTTCACCACGCTTTAGATTTGCTTCAACATTCAGCTTTCAATCAAAACATTCTTCACACAGAACTGGCACTTTAGTCAGAACATATTTTTCGAAGGTATTTAATTTACAAAGTACTTATTTCAAGTCAAACGAGTTAAGTAATAACTAATCACTACCTGAAGTTAAGAGCTGAGGCACCTTTCTTCAATGAACTCTTGAAGACTCTCTCTTGACCTTCGTGCATGAATTTTAACCTCTGATCTAGAAAATTCTGGCCTAAATTCAGGATCACAAAAAAACTGTACCTACTTGATGGACAAAAGCTAATGAAAGGTGGATTATAATGTCCAGCAACTGCCCTTTGTCCTTCCTTCCTTCAGCCTTCAGTCTGGTTCCATTCCTCCATGAAGGCAAAGGATAACAGGAACACTCTCAATAGACAGGTTAAGGCCCAAAACAATTTCAAAGGAAACCTTCAATGAAATACATGGTGTCTATTACGTATATGGATACTATTGTGCATGGTACTATTCTGTACATGGTAACTATTGTGCATTGTATTGACCATGAAACATAACAATCCATTTTCCCCTTTTCCCCCAAAAGTGTCTATTCTGCAGTTGTTACTATAGTATTAACGGCAGATGCAACAAATCCTAGTGGTTAGTGGCAGTCATTTTCACCCTCTGCAGGATTAGGAGACTGGGACTTTGCAAGAGGTTTGGATAACCAGTGTTGAAGAATTAGTTCCTATGTAGAATGGGTCCACCAATCTCCTTTCAAGTGTGTTTTTTTTTTTATATAAAACAATTATTTTATTAATTTTACCATAACAACTTGCAGACATTTTAATCATTACAAACATATCACGTTAAATTGTCTGACTGCTCCCCCCCCCCCGTAACTTCCCCCACCCCTCCCAGGCCTATGTTGCACCCCATGTTACATCGCTCTCCTTTAATACCCTTCAACCTTCCCGGCCACAGTATCCCCTTGTCCAGGAATTTTGTCCAAGTCTCGGGCACCCTGTTCACAGGTGGCCAGATCTGCTATCCGTTGTCTCCAAGGTTCCATCCCGCCCTTCCCTTGTTCCATGTTTCTATATACCGCTTCCTGCCACACCATGGTCTCCGCATTAGCCAATTTTTATAAGTCTCTCCACCACATCTGCGCTGCTGGTCTCGTTTGTGCTTTCCATTCCATCGCTATTCTGCATTTCTCTAGTATTTATGCTAAGTCCTTGAGCTTGCTCACGTGTCTAGCCTGTTTGGGCCTTGGGAAGCCTCCTAACAAACAAGACATGGGGGAATCCGACATCTCTGCTTTTGCTAATGCGTGGGCTACTTCTCCCCAAAATCTGCCGATCTCTATACATCCCCACAACATATGCACCAGATCTCAATTTATCTCCCTGCACTTCGGGCATGACTGTATTTCTGCTCAGCTGAATTTGGCTCTTTTGTTCGGGGTGAGATAGGCCCGATGGGTCACGTATAATTGGATCTGTTGTAGTTGTGCATTCCGTGACACCTTTCTATGATACCCCATAACTCTACTCCACATCCCGTCCGACGCTGGCTCCTGTAAGTCTGCTTCCCAGTCCTGCCTTGTCTTCCCTAATTCCTTCCCCACCTTGGACATCAATAGCTCATATAGCCTTGAGACTTTGTGTCCCCTTTCCAACGCATCATAAAATATGTCTATATGATCTCGTCTGGTTGTAAGGACATCTCAACCTCTGGCCATCTGCGTCTTAAACTCCTCAAGAGTCGGGTATATGGGATATGTTGTCCCCGGTGTACCCTTGTGTCTCCTAACAGTTCCTTTAAATCCCTGGGCACCCCATCCATTATGCACCCTAGGCGCAACAGTAGGTGCGAGCGGGTCATGTGCGAATCTGATAGCCATATAGCTTTATTCAAAAATAACGTAGTACTTTCTGCGAGTAGCAGCCTTGATTCGGGTGTTTGTCCATCTGACAGCCATTTGGCTACAAATTGCAGCTGGCTAGCCATAAAATACACCTCAAGATTGGGCAGTTTTATGCCCTCTGTTTCGTATGGGTTCTGGAGCTTCCACAATGCCACTCTGCACCTTGATTTGTGCCATATGAAGCTCCTGCATATGCTATGTAGTTTCTTAAAGAATGTTTTCGGTATCGCAAAAGGGATATTTGCAAAGTAATGAAGGAGTCTCGGCAGCACCACCATCTTCAATAATGCTGCACGCCCCATCATCGACAATGGTAATTGAGACCAGAATGATATGCAGCATACAATATTGCTTACTGCCTTCTTCAAGTTTTGTATATGTTCTATTTTAGGGTAGCAGTATATGTCTATTCCTAAATTTCGAAACCTATCTACTTCCCACTTAATTGGTAACACCAGCAATATGTGTATGGGCTTACCTGCCCAGATGGTACAGACTCAATTTATGTGGGTTAATGGTTATACCTGACAGCTCAGCATAACGTTCCATCACATCCAGGACATATTGTAAATCCTCCTCCGGGTGCTAAAGGTACAGGAGCATGTCATCGGCATATAACTAGATCAGATGCTCCCCCCCCCAATCCCTGAGGTCCTAATACCTGCTTCCCCGTATTCTTCCCTTAAGTAAACCACCAGTGGCTCCAATGCTAAAATGAAGAGCATCGGGGACCATGCCTCGTGTCTTTTCCTCAACTGCCACTGCTCCGAAATTCTAGTGCCCGTTTTGACCCCTGCTATTGGTTCATTGTACAGAAACCGTGCCCACTTACAGGGTAATTCATAGAATTTCGCAGAAAAGTGTCGCAAGCGGCTGGCGCAGAGTGTCCGCGTGCGATTGTCTGCGCCAGGCGCGTGCGCTAAAACCGATTTCCGCGCACAGCGTATTCATGGATTTTAGGCTCCCAAACTAGCCGTGGCGCAGAGTATCGCAGCGACCCTGCAGCAGCACCAGTAACACCCCCAAGAACGCCCTCGCGCAAGGAAAAGCCATCAAAATCGCTAAATCATCGCAAAGGGCTGCGCTAACCCTGGACCAGTTTACAGGGCTGGCAAACAAGGAACGCAAAGCGGGTAACGTTTATATCAGGGGTACGCGGGAAGTTTTACACGCGATTAGCCAGGGTACGTGTATTACAGGGGTACGCGGGAAGTTTTACACGCGATTAGCCAGGGTACGTGTATTACAGGGGTGCGCGGGAATTAACACACGCGATTTGGCTGGGTACGCGTGAAGTTTTACACGCGATTTGGCTGGGTACGTGTATTACAGGGGTGCGCGGGAATTAACACACGCGATTTGGCTGGGTACGTGTATTACAGGGGTGCGCGGGAAGTTACACACGCGATTAGGCTGGGTGGGCCCTCACAGGTGTTCCCTGTACACCCTCCACGGCCCCTGCAGGCAGCCCACAAAACAGGGGACTACCCTGCACACCTGCTCATGTCCCCCAGCACCCCCACCCCTCAGCACTGTGGGCCACCCTCCACAAGGCCCCCACTCATGTCCCCTATCACCCCCACCCCCCAGCCACCAGGGGCAGCCTCCAGCAGGCACCCACTCATGTCCCCTATCACCCCCACCCCCCAGCAGTGCAGGGGCAGCCTCCACCAGGCCCCCACTCATGTCTCCAACCCCCCCCAGCACTGAGGGGCACCCTCCACCAGGCCCCCACTCATGTCCCCTATCACCCCCATCCCCCAGCAGTGCAGGGGCAGCCTCCACTAGGCCTCCACTCATGTCTCCCACCACCCCCACCCCCCAGCCACCATGGGCAGCCTCCACCAGGCCCCCACCCATGTCTACCACCACCACCACCACCCCCCCAGCAGAGCAGGGGCAGCCTCCACCAGGCCCCCACTCATGTCCCCTATGACCCCCCAGCCACCATGGGCAGCCTCCACCAGGCTCCCACCCATGTCTACCACCACCCCCACCCCCCAGCCACCATGGGCAGCCTCCACCAGGCCCCCACTCATGTCTACCACCACCCCCACCCACCAGCAGTGCAGGGGCAGCCTCCACCAGGCCCCCACTCATGTCCCCTATCACCCCCACCCCCAGCCACCATGGGCAGCCTCCACCAGGCTCCCACCCATGTCTACCACCACCCCCACCCCCCAGCCACCATGGGCAGC
Source organism: Ambystoma mexicanum (assembly GCF_040938575.1). Taxonomy (NCBI): domain Eukaryota; kingdom Metazoa; phylum Chordata; class Amphibia; order Caudata; family Ambystomatidae; genus Ambystoma; species Ambystoma mexicanum. The sequence continues at coordinate 96,826,668 of NC_090931.1, forward strand.
CTCCACCAGGCCCCCACTCATGTCTACAACCACCCCCCAGCAGTGCAGGGGCAGCCTCCACCAGGCCCCCACTCATGTCCCCTATCACCCCCACCCCCCAGCCACCATGGGCAGCCTCCACCAGGCCCACACTCATGTCTCCCAACCCCTCACCCCCAGCCACCATGGGCACCCTCCACCAGGCCCCCACTCATGTCTCCCACCACCCCCACCCCCCAGCCACCATGGGCAGCCTCCACCAGGCCCCCACCCATGTCTCCCACCCCCACCCCCCAGCACTGAGAGGCACCCTCCACCAGGCCCCCCACTCATGTCTCCCACCCACCCCCACCCCCCAGCCACCATGGGCAGCCCCCACCAGGCCCCCACTCATGTCTCCCACCACCCCCACCCCCCCAGCAGTGTGGGGCACCCTCCACCAGGCCACCACCCATGTCTCCCACCACCCCCACCCCCCCATCCACCATGGGCAGCCCCCCCCAGGCCCCCACCCATGTCTCCCACCACCCCCAGCCACCATGGGCAGCCCCCACCAGGCCCCCACTCGTGTCTCCCACCACCCCCACCCCCCAGCCACCATGGGCAGCCCCCACCAGGCCCCCACTCGTGTCTCCCACCACCCCCACCCACCCAGCCACCATGGGCAGCCCCCACCAGGCCCCCACTCATGTCTCCCACCACTCCCACCCCCCCAGCCACCATGGGCATCCCCCACCAGGCCCCCACTCATGTCAAAATCAAGCTGCCTGTCCCTTTTCAAATTAAAATCAATAAATGATAATCCTAAAAAATTTCTTCCAAAGTTCTAGTCCATAAAAAGGAAATGAAGGGAAAAAAGGAAATGAAAAGCATTGCTCCATGGAAATAAATATCCATAGTAAAAAAAAAATCCAAATCCAAAGTCCACTATGTACAAAGTATTCAGGGTCCATCATCCCAACAGAAGAAATGAAACCTACTATAAAAACTTATTTAAAATGGAAATATATACAAAAGGTGGAGCAGTGTCCGTCGACTCCAAATAAAAATAAACTATAAAGGAAACCTATCACTAAATAACTATATACAATGGCGGCGGGCCAGTCCAGCGGCTCACTTAGTGGTGTTCTGGGCCAGGGCATCATCAAACTCCTCGTCTATGTCCCGGAGGCGGTCCTGTTCCATGGCCCGAGGGTCCGCAGGGAGGCCGACATGTTCACCCCCAACTCCCTGCGGATTGCCTCGAGGCACTCAGCCTGCCTCAGGGCCCTCCGCATGGAGTTCTCCGCCCTGACCATCGTGAGCCGCGCCTCTTCCGCCCGCCACCGCTCCGCACCTATCTACTGGCCCAACCGCTGCCACACGGAAGACACTTCCCGTCCAGGGTCCTTCTGCCCTCTGGCCGAAGCCTGCCCCTCCGATGTTGAAGGCCCCGAGCTATCGTGGCTCCCACCTACAGCCTCCTGCTGCTGCAGCTGCTACTGTCCATGTGCCCTGTCCGATGGTGCCTGCACATCCTCCTCCAGTTGTGGGGCAGTCGTTGATGTGGCCACCCCTGCTGGACGTCCGACTCCCGACTGTGGCAGGGATCTGTTGTCCACCAGCCTGGCCGCACGGTCGGAGGCAGCTCCACAGGGCACCCAGGTGACACATGGGTGGGAAGATGGCATGGAGGACGACTGGGGCATAGGGGGTTCCGTGGAGGAGGGGGTCGGAACAAGGTCCAGGAAACGGAGGAATCCCTGGTGAGCTGTCCCAGTGGGTCAACGCAGTCAACGAGCCATGCAAGAAGACGTGCAGACTCATCATGAAAAGACTGCAGGTCAGCTCGCATGGCCCGTTGACGCAACGCCACCCCACCCTGGACAGGCTCAACCTGATGCAGGATAGCCACATCCACAGGGAGAGGAAGGCCAGGTGTTGTAAGCCAATCCCCTCCCTGAGAACGGGTCTGGAGGTAGGCATCCCCGCTGGTGCAAGATGATGCAGTGACAGGAGCAGGGACAGGATTGCACACAGGCACCTCCGCGGTGGCCTGTGCTGCCTCCTGTCCCAGATCCTGCACTGCACCACTAGCACCAGTGGAATCCCCACCTCCAGACCCCGCCTCTGTCGCTTGCACGGCCTCCTCCTCCTCCAAACCCCTCACCAACCTGGATGACTCCGTGCCATCTTCCTCCGTTGGGCCCTGTGGGGTCCCAGCTGCCCCTTCTGCTGCCGAGGAGTCCAACTCCAACCTCCACCTCTTGGACCTCCCCTCGGCAGCTGCTGCCTGGGACACGGCACCGGACTCCTCACTCCCCGACGAGATCAGAACCTGGGAGGCGATCCGGGCCTTGCGTCTCCGGCTGGTGGTGCGACCCCTGCTGCTGTGCTCCACAGCACCTTCTCCACCCTCTTCATCAGTTGACGCTGCAGACAGGGAGAAAGAAAACGCAGGCATCAGGGCACTGTCCAATGGACTCATACACACATGACAGTCATACATGAGTGGCATTGGTAAACCTCAGACATGACATCACAATACCCAACACACATGTCATTTCAACTTGCACACATGAGCCATACCACAGGCATATTGCAACAGCCAGCACCACCCATTCACATACAACAGCATGAGCAGCCAAAGGACAGCCACACATCACATGCAACATAGGGAGTACACTACACATGCACACACACCACCAAACTTGCATGCATGTGTACACCTCCGCCAACTGTCAGTGTTCCGATCGACATCCATGTCACACCAGACAATCATTCCTCCACATCCTGTGCCATGCAAGCCCACACACACAAGCACCATCCATGTGTAACACATGAGACCCCTCGCATGTGTCACCCTCGCGGTCCTGTACACCCCCCCTACTTGCCCACATAAAAATACATGTTCAACCTGCACACTCCTGGCACACCACACACAGCTTACAATCAGTATGCATGTACACTTACCGCTCGACTCCAGACGGATCTGCCTCTCAAGGACCTGGACGTGGAGCGCTGGGGATATGCGTTCCAGGACCCTCATCTGATCTTCCGACAAGTGGCCCCGGCGCCCCTTAGCATCCGCTGCCCTCAGGAGGCACCGGGCCTTGTTGAGGGTCCTGGCCCTGAAGTCCTCCCAGCACTTCCTGACACGTTCGTAGTCGCGGACTGCCACCTCCTCCGCGTTGATGGCAGTCACGATGTCCATCCAGATCCGAGTCCGTCCTTCCTTGTCGGCGCGCAACCTTCCGAAGAGGGCTTCATACTGCCCCAGGACATGCCCCACCAGGACACCAACTTCGGTGGCAGTGAAGCTGGTGCCCCTCTGCCTCCTTGGCCGGGGTTGCCTCTGGTGCCAGATGTTGCAGTGCCCGACATGGCAAACCCAGAGGCAGGAGTGGGTGGGCAACTGGGTCCTTGGGCTGGGCTGTGGGGCAATGAAAAAGCAGTCGGGAGTCTTCGGTTCCAGCAGGGGTGGTCACAGCAACAGCACCCCTGGCTGATGTGCAGGCAGCAAATGGCAGGGCACGTGGGCAGCAGGCAGTCAGGCAGCAGCAGATGGCAGGCGGGAGCGTGCTCAGGGCTCTGGGGGGCAGTAATTCGGCCTTCTGGGTAGGAGCGTGGTCTTCCGTGTGTGAACGCGTGGCCAGCTTGATACGGAGTGATTTTGCACGTGAAAATCCTGCACGTCTGCGTGTAATTGGAGGAAAGGCCCTTAGCGCTTAAGCGCGTCGGCACACGTCTGTACATTCATTGGCCCAAAGGCCACCAGCGTATGCGGGTCTATGAAGTCACGTGCATGTTGAATATGGCACTAGGGTACAATAAACATCTGGTACCCAACCCCTTTGACCCCCAATTGCCCAGGACAATAGTTTACAGCCACTCCCATACGCACATTAACATCAGTGCCATGGTTGGGAGGCGAGGATTCCGTAAGGGTGGCAAAGGTGGACGAGCCACAAGTGGTGGCGGTGGTGGATCCGGTAGAGGACGTGGTCATTACTTGCAGGGTGACCCTGTCCCCCCATGTGTGGAGGACCAGTCAAGGGCACCCATAATCCCCCCCCCCCCCTGGTTGAGGCTGATGTGGCTGACACCATCCATGCTCAGCCCTTGTTGGACCAGCCCATTGTGGCACCAGACCTGGCTGACTCCATGGCTGACTTCCAGGTCAGCAGACCTATGACACGTGCGCTGGTGCACGTTGATGTCATCAGGCCACGTGGATCAGGGGCAGCAAGGTCATCTGCTGCCCCAAGTAGGCAGGGTGGAGAGGCTGCAGGGGCAGCTGCGGCTCCATCCACCCCAGCTCTCACACACCCAGCCAGGACAGTGTCGGTCCTAGTCCATCCTGCTGACATTCCCCCTGACACCATTACACTTGGGCCAATGCCTGCACCAACTCCCATGCTGAGTGTGCAATCCCACACTCCTGATAGAGTCCACCAGGGCTCCTGCCCCTAGTGTCCAGAGCGGCGCAGGACACTCAGGATCACCACCACCTTCGAAGAGGAAGAGTGCTCGTCCGGCACAGGCTGATGCCCCAGACACGGCTACACAGTCCGGCCTGTCGAGGAAGCCCAGCTTCACGGATGCTGAACTGAATGCACTTGTCGAGTATGTGTCCGCACATGATAACGAGATGGTCATTGTTGCAGGATCCAAGACCACACCTGCACAGCGCCAGGCACACTGGCAGACCGTTGCGGACATCGTAAGTGCCCTTGGAATCGTGAGGCGCACAGCCAATGATTGCTATAAGCGCTGGAATGACCTAAAGCGCAGGGCAAAGAATAAGCTGGCCTCAAGTCATGCCGCAACTCTAGTGACTGGAGGTGGGTCTCAAGTAGAAGACATGGAACTCACTCCACATGAGTCAGTCGCTAGGACCTACGTCACGGAGGAACAGATCCAAGGCGTGGGAGATCTGCCTGATTATGAGGCATTGTCTGGTGAGTGCACATGCATGTGTGTGTCATCCATGTGCATGGTGTGTGTGTGAGGGCTTCTGTTTGTGCCAGGTGAGGGTGTGTGCGCCTGAGTCGTTTGGGTCACCCATGTGCTTCATGCAATACATTCTGCACAGCAGCATTTGGCCATAACAGTATCCCTTCTGCCAACAGTAGACATCCAGCCCAACAGCACGCCAGTTGCCCTTGAAGTGTCACCTTGCCACAACATTGTTGCTTATTTTTCTCTGTTCATTCAAGCAGATTGTTTGCATTCCACCACTTTTACTAGGCATTTCTCAGTCCTGTAGTCACATGTCTGACATGGCTATGGTAAAGTGGAGTGACTTTGTTACCTGGATATCATTTGTTCACACATGTCCCTGTGCAATCGGACCATTTTGGACTGGCAGCTCCAGGTGAAAAATCAGACCTGTTTGAATTAGAAAAGCTATTACATGCGGGAACTGGACTGAATGAATAAGTGCTGCCCTCCTCTCCATCTTCACTCAATAGCAATGGTACATGCCATCTGTGTGATGGCATGTGTATTTCACCTGGCAATCACAGGCCAATGTGTGATGCCACTGCCAGGCAGCATGCAGAAAATGTGTTCATTTTCCATCTTGGTGTCATCAGTGTGTGCCATTTGCCCGCCCTTCATACGCAGTGAGGGTGCATGCATGGGAGGGTTTTAGTCATGTGGGACATGTGTCAATCAAGTACTGGTTCTCTTGCTTCTCAGCCCTCATTGTGTGCCATGGTGATAATGCCTGTTTCCATTTGTTTTCTTTTATGTCTTTGCAGGGGAAGACGCACCTGATACTGCTGGGGTTGTGGAGATGGTGCAGACTCAGGAGGGGTCCGAGGGCCGACCGACCACCAGTGAGGGACGTGGTGGTGTGGTGGTGGGTGAGAACCCACAACTGCTGCAGGTCGTGCTCTCAAGGGGTGTCTCTGGCTGCACCTCCCCCGAGCTGTACTCAGGTGTTGATTCGGATGATGAGACCTACGTGCCGTCGCAGGTGAGTGTTCCTGGGAGGGATTCTGTTCTGTCCCACCCACCTGCACCAGGGTCAGAACCCTCAATGGGAATGTCGGTGTTGGCAGCTACGCCTTTGGTGGTTACGGATGCAGGGTCACACTCCGCGACATCTGATCCTGTTCCTGGGCCAGCAGATCAGAGGGGGAATGCAGTCCTGCAGCCTCAGGCAGTGCCGGCACAGCAAGGCGCAGTTCGCCTTGCCCCAGACAGGTGTGGTGCCCGCCGACGTGGTGGCCGTACGCCACCTGGCAATACTGCATGGGAGCAATCCATTTACGGTATGGCAACCCAACAGGCAGCATCATCAGAGATGATGGCTCAGGCCATGGATAGGGTGGCCACTTCCATTGTCCCCCCGAAAGGCTGATGCAGCGACTACAGCAGGCAACCAACTCCATCTGCCAGTCACACAGGGAGGACTCGCATGTGTAAGTGCCCGCGCACCCCTGAAATACACGTACATAGGCCAATCGCGTGTACGCGCACTTTTGTCCAATTACACGCGATGACACTCTGACGTGCAGTCTTTCCACGTGTGCTCCGTCATCACGTGCTATGAGGGAAACACCCGTGCGGGTCACGTCACAGACGCGCTTGCGCGCTGAGGGCCTTTGGTCCAATAGAATCGCGTATGCGTGCTGACGCGCTTACGCGCTAAGGGCCTTTCCTCGAATTTCACGTGCAGGATTTTCACATGCCAAATCACTCCGTATCAAGTTGGCCACGCGAAAACACATGGAAGACCACGCTCCTGCCCAGAAGGCCGAATTACTGCCCCCTAGTGCCCCGAGCAGCCGCCCACGTGCCATCTGCTGCTGTCTGCCTGCCTGCTGCCACAGTGCCCTGCCATTTGGTGCCTGCACATCAGCCATCTGCAGGGGTCCAGTTGCTGTGTCCACCCCTGCTGGAACAGAAGACTCCCGACTGGGATAACATCGCGCCACAGCCCAGCCCCAGGACCCAGTTGCTCACCCACTCCTGCCTCTGGGGTTGCCATGTCGGGCACTTCCACATCTGGCACCAGTGGCAACCCCAGGCCAGAGGGGCAGAGGGGCACCAGCTTCACTGCCACCCAAGGTGGTGTCCTGGTGGAGCATGTCCTGGGGCAGTATGATGCCCTCTTTGGATCGTCCCGCGCCAGCAAGGAAGGACGGGAGAGGATCTGGGCCGACTGTGTGGTTGCCATCAACGCGGAGGGGGTGGCAACCCGCGACATCCAGAAGATCAAGAAGCGCTGGGAGGATTTGAGGTCCAGGACCCTCGTGAAGGCCCGGCGCCTCGTGGAGGGGGTCCGGGGCCGCATGAGTTCCATCCAGATGAGGGTCCTGGAACGCGTACGCCCAGCGCTCCACGCCCAGATCCTTGAGAGGGAGACACAGCAATGCTTGGAGCGGTAAGTGTCCAAGCATTGCTGTGTGAGACAGGGCATGTTGCGGTGTGCTGGTTGTCTGATACTTGCCTGTATGTGTGACATAGGCCATGTATGCATGTATGTGTGCAGGGACATCATGGTAATGCATGTGCGACCAGTGATGTGTGAACCACATGGTTGTTGCATGTGTTTAAATGCCACATGGGGAACCCTATGCAGATTTTACACATGAGAGCATGCCAGTCTCTGTTCCTGGACATGGGTGGGGGTGAGGGATGGGTGCTGATGCCAGGTACATATATGGTAGCCATGTCTGTGTGCCTGACCTGCGTGTCTGTGACTTGTGAATGCCATGGATGCATGACACATGTGTGTGACAATGCACAGATTCACTGATGCAGCCTAGTTACCCTTGTATCCGCTGTGTTTGGGGTGTATGAGGCCAGATGGATGTGACTGAGGTGAAGTGTGTGCATGTGATAGGCATGACCCATGATGCATGTGAGTTCCATATCATTGTATGTTTCAAGAGTCCATTGGACATGTATGTAAATGTCCATGGCATGCACCATGCCTGTTACTGTGTGTGTTTTGCCTGGACTGACCCAAGTGTTGTGGAGGGACATGATGGAAGTGTACTTTGACAGTGGTACTCATCTGCTATTGCTTCCTGTCTAGGGGACCATTGAACAGTACCCTGATGCATGTGTTCTATGTCTCCCTCTACGCAGCGGCTAGTGAAGAAGAGGGCGGAGACGGCGCTGTGGAGCAAGGCGGCGGGGATGCCCCCACGGCTGCAGCGAAAGGGGTGGGTGAGCCCCCACAGGGGCCTGCTACGGCGGAAGACGGTGAGGAGCCATCCAGGTTGGTGGTTTGCACAGAGGAGGAGGAGGCCGCCACTGAGGCACACATGGGGCCTGGTGGGGGCATCCCTGCTGGTGCAAGTGGTGCAGTCCAGGGGCAGGAGGCAGCACAGGTCACCGTGGAGGGGCCTGTGGATGTCGCTGTCCCTGACCCTGTGAGTGCACCACCATGCACCAGCAGGGATGCCCCGTCCCAGGCCCATCCGCAGGTAGAGGGGATGTCCATGTCACCTGACTCCCCTCCACCTGCGGACGAGGGGACCCGTGTCCGTATGGAGAAGGTCCTGATTGGGGACGCGATGCGCGCGGGTGCAATTCGTGATGATGTGCGTGCTTCCCGGGAGGAGCACGCACATCATCACGAAGAGCACCGTGCCGACGTGGCCCAATCGGGATCTTCCATGTTCGGGGGTTTCCTGCATTTGTCGGCCAATCTGGCGGCCCGCTCCTCCTCTGTGGAGGCTATACGCCGGTCGTTCTCATTGCCGTCTTCCGGCCCAGATGCCACCAGGGCCCCCTGTGGACCTGCCCTGACCAATGCAGCCAGCTCGGTGGGGATCCCATCCCTGCCACAGTCGGAGGTCCAGCAGGGGTGGACACCACAGCAACTGTACCCCAGCAAATGGAGGATGTGCCGGCATCATCAGGCAGGGCACGTGCACGACGGCGTCGGTGGATTCCATCAGCCTGGATGCTGTCATGCTTGGCAGAGGCAGTTGCGTCGGAGGCAGCAGCAGAGTCAACGTGGGAGGCATCATGGCTCGGGGCCATCAACATCTGAGGGGCAGGCATCGGCCGGAGGGCAGGAGGACCCAGGCCAGGAAGTGTCTTCCGTGTGGCTGCGGTTGGGCCAGCAGATAGGTGCGGAGCGGCGGCGGCGGCAGGCGGAAGAGGCGCGGCTCACGATGGTCAGGGCGGAGAACTCCAGGCGGAGGGCCCTGAGGCGGGCCGAGTGCCTCGAGGCAATCCGCAGGGGGGGTTGGAGGAGCAGATGGTGTCGTCCCTGCGGACCCTCGGGGCCATGGAACAGGACCGCCTCCGGGACATGGACGAGGCGTTTGATGATGCCCTGGCCCGGAACACCACGGAGTGAGCCGCTGGACTTGCCCGCCGCCTTTGTATATAGTTCTTTAGTTTTAGGCTTACTTTGTTTCTTCTTATGATTTGGAGTCGACGGACACTGCTCCACTTTTTGTATATAGTTGGATTTTAGTTAGGGTTTTTTGTAGGTTTCCTTTGTTCAGTTGTGCTCATGGACCCTTGGATGTTTTGTACATAGTTCTTCATTGGATTGTTTTTATTTTTGATTTATTCTCCAGGGAGCAATGGTCTTTGCATTTATTTTTATCTCTCGGATTGATTTTATTTTTAATGTAACTTTGAACAACATTTTTTTGGATTTGTAGTTTTGATTTTTTTGGACGGACATGCAGCTTATCTTTTTTCATTGCCATTGTAGTTTGTTTCATTTCATTAGCATTCAATTTTTTTTAATACAATTTTGTTTTCATACTTCACTGTGTGGTATCATCTCATTGGTTTCATGCATGTCATGTTGGGTGTTTTCCCATTCATTTGCAACCATTGTGTGTGACGGACATGGGTTCATTTGCTTTATGAACATTGGGGGTGTAACATGTAATTTCCATTTCCATGTAGTTGAATGGGTTACTTGGTAGGGCCTTTTGGCTGTGGAGGCTGACCATAACGCACATGATTGGGGATTGTGAGGACCTGGGTGCAGGGGGACATGAGTGGGGGCCTGGTGGGGGCTGCCCATGGTGGCTGGGGGGTGGGGGTGGGTGGGAGACATGAGTGGGGGTCTGGTGGTGGGGGATGCCCATGGTGGCTGGGGGGTGGGGGTGGTGGGAGACATGGGTGGTGGCCTGGTGGAGGGTGCCCCACACTGCTGGGGGGGTGGGGGTGGTGGGAGACATGGGTGGTGGCCTGGTGGAGGGTGCCCCACACTGCTGGGGGGGTGGGGGTGGTGGGAGACACGGGTGGGGGCCTGGTGGAGGCTCCCCCTGGTTGCTGGGGGGTGGGGGTGCTGGGTGACATGAGAGCAGGTGTGCAGGGTAGTCCCCTGTGGTGTCGGCTGCCTGCAGGGGCCGTGGAAGGTGTACAGGGAATACCTGGGAGCACACAGCCAAATCGCGTGTGGAACTTCCCGCGTACCCCTGAAATACACGTACCCAGCCAAATCGCGTGTGTAAATTCCCGCGCACGTACCCGGCCAAATCGCGTGTGGAACTTCCCGCGCACCCCTGAAATCCATGTAACCTGCCAAATCGCGTGTGGGACTTCCCGCGCACCCCTGAGATCCACGTACCCAGCCAAGTCGCGTGTGTAAATTCCTGCGCACGTACCCGGCCAAATCGCGTGTGGAACTTCCCGCGCACCCCTGAATTCCACATACCCTGCCAAATCGCGTGTGGAACTTCCCGCGCACCCCTGAAATCCACGTACCCTGCCAAATCGCGTGTGAGACTTCCCGCGCACCCCTGAGATCCATGTACCCAGCCAAGTCGCGTGTGTAAATTCCCGCGCACGTACCCGGCCAAATCGCGTGTGGAACTTCCCGCGCACCCCTGAAATCCACGTACCCTGCCAAATCACGTGTGAGACTTCCCGCGCACCCCTGAGATCCCGCGCACGTACCCGGCCAAATCGCGTGTGGAACTTCCCGCGCAACCCTGAAATCCACGTACCCTGCCAAATCGCGTGTGGGACTTCCCGCGCACCCCTGATATCCACGTACCCAGCCAAATCGCGTGTGGGACTTCCCGCGCACCCCTGAGATCCACGTACCCAGCCAAATCGCGTGTGGGAGTTCGCGCGCACCCCTGAGATCCACGTACCCAGCCAAATTGCGTGTGAAAGTTCCCGCGCACCCCGGCATACACGCACACGTTATTTTTCAGTCAGCGGGTGTCCGTGTTTGTGGGTACCCCTTTGCACGTCATTTGTCCTGGAGGGCCACAGTATAGGACATTCATCATGGCTGTATATAGGTGCTATTTGTTGGCGCACCTTTTGGCGCACATTTATTACAGGCGCTGAGACGCTACCGCCTGCTTTCTTGTGGCGGTCGTGTTTGTGCCTGTGCGCTGGTTTGACCGTGCGCTTTTTTGGCCTATTCGATTCCATGAATACGTGTTGTAGGCGAGCGTGTGGGCGTTCCGCGCACTTGCACCCTGTACTTCCCCCCGTGACGCCCACATTTTGGCAAGTTGTTCCCCATTCCGAGTGTTACGCTCCGTGTTCCGCCTACTTTTGTTGTGTGCGCCGCGCTATGTGCGATTTTCGCTGTGGCATGTGCGATTTTCGCTGTGACCTCGCGCACGCCGTTAGATGGCCTGTGCGCCAACGTGCGCCGCGCACTTTTTTAGCGCACATCGATGGTTTTCTCGCGCACGGCCTTCCATGAATCGATGTGCGCTGCTTTTCGTGCGATTTTCGCACTTGCACTGCGATTTTTGCTATTCCACTGCGAATCGCACGTTTTTGGCCACTTGCGCTACGCTAATTATTCCATGAATCGGCCTGTTAATGTATAATATCCTCCCAAGTGGTTTAACACTTGTTTGTAGTCTCTATGCATGTGAGATTAGAAGCAATTCCATACTGGAAAAGAGTTAGTTACTTGCCTGTACATGTAATTCTCCAGCATTGGCATCCTTCGAGACTCGCATGTATCCCACTTATCTTCCCATTTGGAGAAACGGTTGCAGTTATGTCAACAAAAGTATTATTGTCAAAATATAAGTTGGTGGTCTCCCAGGAACGTTTGCTGCCTACCACAAGCAAATGTCGTTCGGTCTCCTATAACGTGGTTAAGTAGGCTGCAGATTGCTTTTTGCCTATTTATTTTTTATCATGTATGTAGGGTTTGCCTTCTAGTTATTGGGGACTCCCTTGCTTGATGGCAAAATCTATGTTAAGCATGTTAGTCAATAGGGATTTATATATTGAGGTCCTTAGTTTCATATGCAAGTAGCCAATTGTTTTCCAAATGTTTGTTTGCCCAATCAGATATCCTTAGATAGTATTCTTGTATGTGAATTTGGTTCGTTGCCGAAGCACAATATCTTGTAACACTTAGTGTCTTGCTCTTTGTTCATTGAGACGTGTTGCCCTCTGTAAAGTGGGCATGCCCAGTCGGCTGCTAAAACCACTTTCTGTATGTCTAAAACACAGGCCCATTATTCCCTGGGACATTGAGAGTTTCCAGTGATTTTTCACGTTCTAGTGAACTGTAAATGAAGCGTCCTTGAGAAGCATTTGTAGAGATTGGTTTCTCCAGGCAATCCATTCTGTATGCACACGTAAGATCACAGTGGGGAAGAAAGGCATTTAAATGCACCTAAACCCTTTGCTATTCTTGCTTCGGACTAGAAATGCACCACTGTTGGTTAGTTGACGTTGTCACTTCAAACCTGTAATCAAAAAGTACCAAATTCAATGCATAGGATCCAAATTGACTTCCTGTGGCATGTCGGTACCTCAACGTCCATTAGGAAAGTGAAAATCTCATAATTGCTCTTCTGAAGATCCATTTAAGTGGAACAAGGTTCATTTTTGGTAGTTGCTTGGCCTCTGAGTGGTGGTTGGGTGTGGTGGGTTGTTCAGGATGAGTCCAAGAACTAGGGGCAGTTGGATTACATGCCTTCGGGCAGAGTTTGTCACGTTCCAGGCTGGACCCACCAGATCACATTTCATGGAACTGGGGTGGTGGGGGGTGCTGTGTTGCTGTAGGGAAAAGGGCTTAACATGAATTTACTTTTCAATACGAGCACACAAACTGCTTTGCTGAGTGCAGGGAAAGGAGGCAGCACCACCAAGGCCCTCCTTCCCTTCCTTCTGGTTGATCCATGAACCTGGGAAGAAATGTCACTTTTCCTACCAGTTGGGCATAGCAAGGATACCTTTTTGTAATTCTACTTCATCTGGCCTTGAGCACCAACTGGACTGATTTACGGTCTGCACTAGCAGATGGTATGTGATGAGGCCCAGTGAGTGTGGGTGTTTACTCTGGCAGGCATTCAAGGTCACCAACCCAACCTTTGTGATCCTGAACTATTTGATTTGGCTACATAACATGCTGTGCCTTTAGCCCAACTATCGCTGGCTCAAAAGGTATTTGTGTCTGTTTCCCTTTTTCTTGGGTGAATTTACTAGCGTAATCTACAGCCGTATCTGTACGCAAGTACCATTTCCAAGATTCCAGAGGTGTATGCTTCTCTAATTAGAATACGTAAGGCAAGTAGGAATTTCACCTTTATAAAGCATCGAACACACTGCAACTACTGGTATACAAGCACCTCCTTGTAGTATTATCGTAGATGTTTGTCATACTTGCAAATCGGGTCTGCAAGTGGTTTTAAAGAAGTAGGACGTTCCTGTCGAAGGCTCATCCTTGAAGCACCCCAGGAGCATGGCAGCAGTAATGAGCTATAGGCTTCTGGTCTATTTAAAGCACTTTCCTCACCCCTCCTCGCACCATTGAGAAATGTGGAGCTAGAAATACCTTCACCACTGACAAGTGAGCAAGCCAAAAAACAAAGTTGTCTGTCGTGTTTGTTTTTTTTTTTCCTGCTTCTTAAGGGCCAGAGCTTTCCATCTCCAGCGTGTGTTTGAATGAGAGACCTGTCGCCAAACTACAGATCTGCAGAAAGTTCAGTAAAAACAAATTTCTGTTTGCTTTCTACAAACAGAAGACCGAATCAGCAGGGTTCATTTTTACCAAATAATTTGTGCTGTGAACATTTTGAGTTGTCAGTTTCATATTTATCACAATGTTGGTGATAAACCTATAGAAATATAGCTGGGTAGGTATCAACTACATGGATGTATTCCACCAAGTGGTTCTGAGGGACGTATGCTGTGCCATTAAAGCGAAGTTCAAGTTGTTTATGAAGCTACTATGAACTACCCTTCTGCTTCCCTCGCCATGTATGACCCTAAAACCACGTGACTTGTAGAGCACGCCCGTACTTCCTGGATCTAGGTTTGTGCTAAGTAAATACCCCGATAATCTTTAAGTTGATGTTGTGTATGTCCACACTGCAACTTTTTTAACGCTACGTGCTGTCCACTCGCATTGCTGGAGAGGCATGAGAGAACTACATAAATCATTAAATAAAATACCAGGTTCCCTCTGAACACTGCAAAACCAATTTGAAAAACATGCGTGATGGAGAAAATGCCCCCTCACTCTGAGGTGATGTCCTAGAAGCCCATTCTGAATTTCAAAACGCCCTGCCATTAAGATGGTGCTTTTACCTAAGGTTCTTTACATTATTCAGACACTCCCTCTGAAATTTCCGAAGAAGATGCTCAGGCGTATTGATAGTTTTTCAGAATCTTTTATAGGGAGAGGGAAAGAGACCTAGGATTCCACGAACCATTTTAGTGCGTGCAGGGCATTGGGTTTTTGGGATGCCCCAAACTTGAACATTATGACAGGGGTTTTCTATTGAAGTCTGCATTTTATTTTGCATTTTATTTTGCTGAGAGGGGTGATTGCGTGCCCCTTTCAATATCTATAGAAAGAGCTCGATTTTTACCATATTCTCTACATGATGTACATTCCGTGGGGAGGATACCCAATTTAGCTACTAAATTACCCACTATCAAGGCATCTAGAGATGCACTTGTTTCATGGATTGTCGGCTGTGGTGAGACTTTATGGATTCATTATGGAGCCTGTCTGTGGTACAAACTGGGCCTTCAAATTGAGAATAAGACTCTGTGCTGACAGAGGTATTTTAAGAAATTGTGATGTTTGGAGTGACACGCATCCAAGCAAGTCCCTAGAAGTCCCGCTTGGCCCGGAACTCTGCTTCGTTGGATTTGAAGATTTTACTTTTGTTTATTTTACTACGTTCTCCACATGGTGAACACTGGTAATATGGACTTCTGTAATTTGTCTCTGTACTAAATATCATTACTTATACTTTGTTTAACACAGGCATTTGAGCCACCTGCCATGTCATTTGGGGGAGTGACTATATATTCTGGAATGTCCCTAGGAGTCCCGCTTGGCCACTTTGCCGCCGTGCTGCGTGCTGCTGCCTGGCATAACACTGAGCCAAATTGCGACCTTAGTCCTTGACCACCGATTTCCCTGCTGAAAAGCTGTTTATGGGCAGACCATAGCAAGAGGCCTGGTGTACAATAAGTACGTTTTGTAATCCGCGCTTGCTGACTATCCGTTTACCCGTCGGAAGTCATTTGCAGGCAGTGCTTTGGTGCACGAGAAACACATAGCTATGCTACACAACTTGTATACTCTAAAATCAAATATGCCCGATTCATCAGGGCTGTTACTAAACACACCCACAATTGTCAATAAGAAGGCATCATCTATATGTTGCACATAAAGAAAATCTATTACACTCACCCCAGTCCTTAGAACACCATTGACATATAGGGATATTCGCACCTTTTGTGCCAAAAGGAAAGAGTGTATGCATGTTGATTCACAATCACAACAGGTGGTGGCGCCTGCAGTTTTGCATTCTATCCTTGCAGTCTCCACCATGAATGAAGTACCTACAGACACGTCCTCGTCTTTGATCCCGTCCATTGTGTCTGATCTTACCATCCTTGCAATAGCTCAAACGCCCAAAAAACATGCAAATAATGGCAAACTAATGTCTCCTGTGCCTGAAATTAGTGGAATGATGCCTGAATTATCTGATATTTCCATTTATTCCTGTTTACATAAACTTGCAACCTACACCTCAGCGCTGTTTACAAATTAATAATTCTGACAACCCAATGGCAATCCTTGCCATTATTGAAATCACTTTAGCTGCAGTCAACACAATTGTTGCAAGTCTATTCAAATTATTTGAGTGTTTAGATTCGAAAATCGCACAACAGTCCAGTCAAATAAAATACTTGACTGGATTATAAAGCTACCTGTTGATTCTCAACAATCTATGAATGTTCGCAGTACAAGAAATAATGTAAATGCAAATGTGATTGAAGCTTCTTCTGTGTTAAAAGATGCAGTCAATTGTAGCTCTGTTCCCTCGGTACTGCCTTTGTTTTAAAAATATTATATGTCCGGTGGAACAAATCAACCCGGAAGTCATCAACCTAAACGATTCATGGATTAGCTTAGACAGGAGCGTAAAAAGATCTCACCACAATGACCGTGATTCCTCTGAGGCTCCACCCCAAAAATGGAGTTCTAGACCACGATCCAAACGTACTGCAACCAAATCAAAAGCAGCTCCCCCAAAGGTGATTAGGCTATCTCAGCCAGATAAAGTGATACCCCAGTGCTCCCCTCAGTTCGATCAGTAGCACAGCCAACAAAATTACCACAGGCCCCTATCATGGATCTTTCCAATGTATCAATGAGGGCTGTCCTTTCGCATAAACCAATTGATGTCTCGCATCCCAAGACACTTACTCTGAACTATGAGCCTCTTACTGAGATAGTGAATCTCATTGAAAATTCATCAACTGAAGCAATGTGTTTAAATTGTGACACAGAGACTCTAGCTAGCCCTGATCCGAATTTGAACGCAGTACAAAATAAGAGAAAAGACCTGGTTGAGGATGCTTCCTTACAAGATCGTATGACATCCATTAGAGCTGCAGTTGATGCTTACTTACTACAGCGTGTCACACAAGCAATGGTGGCTGAACCCCCTTGTTCTGCTGTAGGAAAGACAGTTTCTCAGCCAATGATTGTTAATCAACCAACAACCAAAGAATCATTGGACGTTCCTCTCCCACCCAACCATCCAAGTGAATGGTCACGATTCTACAATGAATCTGGCCATCAAGCTGGTTTCAGGGCAACAGTGGCCCAAACTAAGATTTTAACTAAAAATAACACAGCCAAAATAAATTTAAAGGAAAAGGATAGAAACACCTTCCAAAATTGTCACTCATTGATTGTCAAATGTCGTGATGCTCCTGTTGAAAAATGATCTTTGTTGAACAAGCATATTGAACATCTTTGGAGATGTTACTAATTTGGAAGATATATCTTCAAGCGACATTGACCAAATTGAATTTGTCTGTGATCAAAACTGGTCTATTGTACGTTTATGGATCACATCGGGCATGGTTCTAAATTCAATCTGGAAATCCAAAATGGATTTATTCAAGATGGGCTTCCTAATTGCACAGGACCCTGAACGCATGATCCATGAGAAAAATGTGTCATTATCTACCAAGGAGATTGCACATACAGACTTACAATGTCTTCCTATTTGTTCATGCTCGTATTGTGGACCTAGTCACAACGTTCATCGAGAAAAGGTCCACGTCACGGAGGCATAACCACTAATGGACACAAGTTTAAAAATATCCTCTTTGGCCAGTTGTAACACTAGAGGTCCCACTCACTTGCAATGGGCTTCAAACCATCTCATAAATCAGTTGTATATAGTAGCCCTGCAAGAGAACTGGCTGATAGTTGCTCCAGTTGGGACGATCATGAAATCATATTGCTACCAGCCATGGCGACTCAAAGGGGGAGGCAGACGTCAGTCCGCCTTGTTGCGGTCAAAACAAGCAAAGGTCTAACTAACCATGACTAAGTGGTAATCACTGAATAACTTTATTCAATTAGTGAAAATATCTAACTCTGTACAATCACTGGCACTAATCAATTTATACCGTAATCCGGCTGGCATTTCAGATGATATATTCTATATAGATCTATCAAGGGTTTTAGAGATAATAACACTGGCACAGGACATTATGACCACTATTTTAGTAGGAGATTTAAATCTTGATTGTATGCGATTGACAAAAACAGCACAAGCCCACGACAAAGGGAGATGGTTTAAGTTTGTTGAGGATCATAACCTCCAAATAGCAAATGGTTCTATTGAGGGAGATATCCCGCCTCATCATACATGGGAAAGAGGCATGTCAAAATCTATCATAGATTACATCTATATGACTGAAACCCTTTTTCACAATGCCACTAAATTTGAAATAATCCAACAGTCAGTGATCATCATCTTGTAACACTATACTGGCAATGGGCATCTACATGGCATATGAATAACTAGCAGTGGTACAAGCATACCTTAATGGTAAATAATGCAAAAACACGCATTAGATGGTCTGATAGTTCTCTTGACGCCCTAAATTAGTCAGTAAAAAAATCAGAGTTGGAGTGATCTTGACTCCTACGTAGAGCTTTTGCCCTTCTTTACTAAGGTATATTTTGAGAAAGGAACAACTCGTTCAAATCCTAATCATAGGTTTGATCCCCTTGTACAACAAACCCAAACCTTGTATAGGAAGGAACTAAGCATATCTGCAAAGCTTTCACCAAACAAAAGTGATAAGGCACTAAAGACGATCAAGTGCAGATATCGTAATAGGACTCGCGCAAGAAAAGCTAAATTATTTTAAACCGATAGCGAGGCCTTTTTGAACTCTGCATTTAACAGCAATTTTGCTCAAATGTGGGCTTTGCTTAGTAGCACTTCAAATGCGACACAAGTAAGTGCCCAATTAAATGGGGGTTACAGAAGCCCAATGGCTTGATCACTTTTCGCTCCTATATGCTGACAAGAACTTTGATAGCTATGGGTACGAAAACCAATCTACAGCTGGGTGGAAGTTAGTGTTCGGAGGAGATAATAGTAGAACTTATAAAAAATTCTTCATCCTCCCGTGCGGTAGGGCCAGATGGCCTGAGCAACTTTATGCTCAAACAAAATCCAACAAAGTGGGCCACCATTCTCAATGTATATCAATTCACCCTAAGATCCAGAAAAATACCAATCTCGTGGAAATCCTCCCTGATGGTTCCTATCTTTAAAAAAGGGAATCGCAGCTTACTATCAGGCTACCGGCCAATCGCATTGCTTGATGCCCCGGGCAAGATCTTCTCAAGACTTGTCCTGAGACACTTTGCCCAGTGGACTCAAGCTTGTAAGCAACGCGATCCAAACCAAACCGGCTTTGTTGCTGGTTTGGGTACGGCAGTAAATCTTCTAACCTTGAATGCGCTTAAATCTCAAGCCCAAGCGTCCAAATAGCCGATTTAATTTGCGTTTGTCGACCTACACTCGGCGTTTGACTCTGTTTCACGAGTAAAACTAATGAGACAATTGTTAATGCCGATTGTCCAAGTTCCTTGTGACATCATTTATGCCTTTCACTATACCACATGCATACAATTTAGGCTAACAATGATGGGTCTCCTTCAAGAGGTTTGAAGCAAGGGTGTATTCTTGCTTCGGCCCTCTTTTATTTTTTCATACATGATGTGGTGCGGGCCTTTTCTCAAGTGTGCACGGATTCGCCAAAAATGAATGGTGTTCCAATCAAAGCTTTGTGGTACGCTGACGACCTTGTGTTGATTTCAAAGACACCGATTGGTTTACATCTTTTGACTGCCCACAGCACCTATCTAGATTATAATGACCTAGTCATCAATCTGGAAAAAAACGGAGTTCTATATGCTCCAAGGATAACCAACAGAACTAAGATGGGTTGGCGAGTTGATGTGAGCTTGGAAATTGTCCCAACCTATATTTATCTAGGTGTATCGTTTGATGGAATGTCGCAAATAATCATATTTAAAAACGCTTGTTCATAGGTTAACTTCAGCCATATCGCAAACATGGTTGATCTTATACAAATACGGTAAATGTTCAATCAAATCTGCCGTATTGTATTGGCGACGAAAGGTTATGCCAACAATTCTCTATGAATTAGAGACTAAAAACATAATTCCAACCGTATTCCTGAAAAAATTGGAGTAGAAATATTGGAGGGGTGGTCTTCATCTTCCATTATGTATACCAGGACCATGGATGCGATATGCGTTGGGTCTTACCTCCTTGGTGGTAAAATATCACTGGCGACTATGTGCTCGATTTCGCAAATGTTTAATTTACACACAAACTGATAATATATTGTCAACTCTGTCCACTTATGTGCTGTCGTCATCTCATGCTTTTGTACGAACATGGTCAGTATCCATTCTAAAAATCTTGGCAGGTGCCGATGTTACTATTGACATTCTCATCACCAATCTGGATCAAGCCAAGGATAAGATCTATAGGCTGGACTGAATCAATACAAGAAGATTGTCTTACTTACAGGGACTTACAGGTTACTGCCTTTGAACACAAAAATTGGAATTATATCTGTGTAGAGCTCCGTCACCACAACTTAGATCAGTGATTTTACAATTACGTTTTAATTTGTATTTAACATGAGATGTTTTGGCAAGAAGAAAACTCATTGATGGTAAAGATAACTATTATCGATTTTGTCTAGACACAACAATCAGAGAATCTTTAAAGCACATCATAGTAGATTGCCTGGCTCTCATGCATTTGAGAGAGAAGTTTTTCTGGAAGCATATGACCTATTTTGGTCTGATGTTGCCAGAAAATAGATGGCCAAATATTTTGTCCACTAAAATCATGGGCATTCGGGTTGCAAATTTCAAACTTCATGAATGCTTTTAGATTTAAGTCCTGCAGTTGACGCTGTAACTATAATAAGGCGTCCTGGAATTCCAATTGCCTCCATGAGGTTGTCATGCACTAAAATCTTAACACCGATTGACATTAGCATAAGCATCATTGAGTTGTGGTAGTCCTGTGCAAAAACTCATTTCTTTTATATGGATTTGATTGTCATGTTATAAGAATTGTTTTATTTGGAACACATTTTTACATATGTAAATGTGTTTCACATGTATGTATCTAGTGATACGGTTTTTATCTTATGTTCATTGTTTTTCCTTTTTATTGTTCTTACTTTTATCTGTTTGATGATGCCTTATGATATATTCATTGTTGGGAAAAGAGAGTAAACAATGTAAGTTGGTAAAAAAAAAAAATGTACATTTTTCTTTTTGTTTTGAATGTTTTTGAAAATGTTGAGTTTGCTCAGCTAAATTCAAATAATAAAAAAAATGTTTGGAGTGTTAGGCAGATGGTTTCTTTTGACGCTCTTAGAATCAATTTTGATTTGTGGCGGATGGGATTAAGTTGGTATACTTAGTCTTTTTTGACACCGAGACAAGAGGTGTTAAATGGGCCAATGAGAGCTAAATCGATGGCCTGTAATACGTTTGACTCGCTGCATCGCATGATATCAAAGTTCCTAAGAATTATGCCTCTGGATCTCTTCTATGCTGACTCCTGGGAAAGATTGCAGCATGCATGGATGAAAGAATTGGGTAGGGACATTCCCATCAAGGAATGGGAAAGTATATTGAGAGTGGGAACAAAGTCAAAGATGGATTTGAATCTGTGATTCATTAATCTGAGGATTCTGAGCCATCTCTACTGGACCCCATTAAGGATGCTTGAGTTAGGCATGACAAATCAGGAGTCCTGCTGGGGCTGTGGTCAAAGGGGCGGTACCCTGCTACATATGCTATGGGAATGCCCAAGAGTGATCGTATTTTGGAGAGCGGTTCTGGACAGGCCGGATTCAATTCTGGGAGTGGAGTGTTGTTTCCTAGATCGCCTTGTTCAGTGATTCTGCTTTCAGATTCTGGTAGATGTAATGTGGCTCGAGCTATGGTAGTTGGATAGATAAAGTGCTTGTGGTGGCAGCTAATCTTGAGAGTTTGGAAAACGAGGAAAGAAAACGATGGTGGAGAACTGGCTGTCAGATTTGCAGACTGTGTCCAGCTAATGAGAAATTCATGATCCAAAAGCTGAAAAGCGAGGATGATTATTTGGAGATGTGGGGAGCATTTAATGAACTGTATGGCTGAGGTTAGTCTTTTCTTTGAAATAGTTGTGAGAGTGAGGCGTGCTTTGTGAGGATGTAAGTGTGTGTGTATGTGCGAGTTGTCTATATGTTTGTATCTGTTTTTTTTTAAGTTAAGTCACATTGCATAGGGTTGGCTGTAGATGGTGGCTTTAGCTGGGACTCCATAAGGAGCAATAGGAATTAGCCTGTTTTCCCTCTTTTGACCAAGCTGCCATTTGAACTGTTATGTGCATCTTACCGACTCTAGATCTATAATATGTTTCCTATCTAGAAATGATTAACAAAAAGTTTTTAAATAACTGCCATGAATTCACACTAGAGGATACAGCATTCAGGATGGGAAAGCTCTTCTAAACTTTCCTACGGAAGCCATGCACAAACGAGCTTTGGACTGGAATGAGAAGTAACATAAAACTGAGATTTTGACTTTTAAATTTTTATTTATTTGTATTTATTAAATTTTAATGCGCTTTATTAGAACTATAAAAATACATTAGGAGAATGAGTACCAAACTTGAGTCAAATAATCGAGAACTTTATGCTGAACAATTTGCTGAGAACTAAGAACAAGATAAAAATAGAGGAAGAGTAAAAAGAAAGAATCTGAAGCGGGAAGGGGCGCAAGGCGATGGTGGAACAGTGAGGAGGAAGAGGTCAGTAGAACAGAAGGGGGAGAGGTGGGTAGAAGGAGATGAGGGGGGAAAGGTAGGGAGGGCAAGGTGATGAAGATATTTTAAAACGAGGCAGAGGAAGTTGAATTTGAGTTGTGCATGAAAGGGAAGCCAACCAAGAGAAGAAAGTGAAGAGGAGATGGAGTCATGAGGAGAGAGTAAGCAAAGAGTACGGATGGCAGAATGATTTGAGGGGGGCAAGATGAGGCATGGAGGCCAAAGAGGAGAGCAGACCAGAAGAATAAACTGGAAAAGATAAGGGATGAGATTAAGAGTTTGGTAGCTTGTAAGGTGAGGGAGGATCGGATTTTTCAAACATTGAAGAGGTGATAGCGACAGGATCAGGAGGTAAGAGAAATGTGGTGAGTAAAATAGAGTCCAGGTGGAGACCAAGATTGCGGGCAGAGGTTGAGAAAGGAACATTGGTAGGGGGAAAGAGGATAAAAGGAGGGGGAGAGGGAGGAGGAAGTGTGTTGGCACGAAAGAATAAGACTTCAGTCTTGTCAGTGTTGAGGGAGAGAAAGTGGGAAGACATCCAGTTTTTGATAGCTGTGAGACAAGAGGAGAGTTTGAGGTGGATGTCACGAATGAAGGAAGAGAAGGAGGAAAAGCTGGGTATCGTCTGCATAGAAATGGTGAGAGATACCGAAGGAAGAGATAATGGGCTTAAGAAGGGAGGTGTAAAATGAGAAGCGGAAAGGACCATGGACAGAGCCTCGGGAAACACCAAAGTCAAGGGAGTGAGTAGGGGAGGACCGCCCCCCCCAAGAGAAGGCAAAAGAACGGTTAGAGAGGTAAGAGCAGAGCCAGTTGAGAACAGAGGCTTTGAGACCAAAGGAAGAAAGTGTTGAGGGGTGATCGACAGTGTCAAAGGTGGCATAGAGTTCCAGTAGAATGAGAATAGAAGAATGCATAGAGTAGCGAGTAGCGAGGAGGGAGTTGAGAACTGAGGTAAGAGCAGTTTCAGTGGAATGTTTAGGGCGGAAACCAGATTGAGTGGGGGCGGGGGAGAGAGAGCATGGAGATGCAAGCTGAGAGTTGAGCGTATACAAGGCATTCTAGGAGCTTGGAGAGGAATGGTAGAAGAGAGATGGGATGAAAGTTGGTAGCGAGGAAGGGGGTTAGCAGAGGGCTTTTTTTTTTTTTTTTTATTTGTTTAGTTGATAAATCAACTTTTTCAATATATATTTACATTTATAAATTTACAGAAAAAGAAAATTTCAAAGTTGTATAACAATTAAGAGTTAATTCTAATTCATTATACAAGTTGGTCCGCACAAAATAATCAACACAAATTGACATGCCCTCATGGTAGGTCATCAAAGTATAACGCAACTAAAATGTCACTTCCTTTGTATAACGACCACTAAATTAATTCTAAAATATTTACAATTAAAATTAAAACATATAAAAGCAGATAAGACAAAACGATATGTTAGGCTGTACATAATTCAGACAATAGTCTGCCACGTTATTGGCAACGTTTCCCTTAGGTTTAAAGCTATGAGAAAATTCACAACCGCTAATCTTATCGTGGTTATCTGTGTGTTATAAATTCGATGCCAAAAGTCTTCGACTGTAAGAAGTGTGCATGTCTCAGTGTTTTTTGAAATAGTCAATTGTCATGGATAATAATGCCTGGCATTCTGCTATCAGATGGTACATAGTCTCTGCATTTCCAGGTTTCCTACAAAATCTGCAATAGCTTTCAGATTTATCGATGGCATTCCACTTGGCTAAATTACTCCTGGTGTTCCACCAGTTCATTCTAAATCTCAAGTATGCATTTCTTGCCTCGGCACCAGGGAATTTTAGCAGATGGCTTTCACTAGTTCGAATTTTTTTTGGAATGATTCTATGGAGGACAGCATGCTTGGTCTTTTGACAATCCTCATATGTCTTTATCCAGTCCCATATAATGATTTTTTCCTTCACTCGTTCAGGGTTCGTAACCAGCAAGTCTACAGAAACCTCAGTTTTCAGCAAGAAAATTTCAACCTGTTGCCGCCATGCACTCATTGCTTTGTGGTCACTAGTTTTTATGTAGCTGGACAGGATTTGCATTAAAGAATTATCTTGTTTTACAATAATGCATTTCCTATACAGGCTACATAATTTCCACATATACATGCAGCTTAATGATGAAATACCCAATTCATATCTCAATAGACACATCTGAGCAGCCATGGGTGTATGTAGAACCTTTTTCCAAAATTGGCCTTCCAATTTTTGCCAGAACAACTCGTCTCTCCAGATTTTGGTTTCTGCACCATAGAGTACAATTGCGACTACCCTTTGACAATAAAAGGTAAGTATCGGTTTTAGAGAAAAGGTACAAAATCTGTGATTTATAATAAAAGCCTGTGAAACAGACGTGGCAATTTTAATTTTCAGCTCATCAATATACGGAGCATCTGCTCTAAGAGTCATTTATATTTAATCCCAAGTACTTATATTGTGTGACATTTCCCAATTTATTCATGCCTATAGTTTGTGATAGACGAGATACCCTGGTTTTCTTATTGGGCACAATCTTGAGAATTTTTGTTTTCGAAACATTAATTACCAGTTCATTTTCATGTACAAATTTTCCTAATTGGTCCAATAGATTTTGCAGCCCGTTTGTAGTTTTAGCTAGAAGGACTAAATCGTCTGCATAGAACATCCAAGGTATGGGATGCATTCCAAGGCGTGGAGCATCAGACTGAATTGTGCGAAATTTCTTTACTACATCTGAAATGAAGTAATTAAATAAGGTTGATGCCAGCAGACAGCCTTGCTTCAGACCTCTATATGTTTCAATTGGTCTAGATAATGTACCATCCATCGACAGACGAATTTGGATAGAGGTCCCCGTGTGAAACTGCATGATCCAATGTAATAAATGCTTTGGGCATGCATTTTTTTTTTAGTTTGTTATTCAAAAGGGTTCTTGATACAGAGTCGAATGCAGTTTCAAAATCTACAAAAGCCATATAAAGAGGTTGATTTGCTTGTAATTCGTGCTGTTTTATGGCTTCAAGAGTACGCAAGTTTACTGATGTCCCTACACCCACAATAAAACCTGTTTGGTAGGGGTCATTAAGATCTGCTTCTCTGGTCCATTTATTGAAATCTCGCAACACCAGACAAGCAAACATTTTCCCAGGCGCATCTAAGAGCGCAATAGGTCTGTAGTTTTTAGGGTTCAATCTTTCTCCTTTTTTATGAATGGGGACAATAATGGATTTTTGCCATGATGCAGGTATTCTTTTGCTGGCTATTACTTGTTTGAATATCACTCCTAGGATCATGGCCCATGTTTCCGGGTTAGATCTTAGCATTACATTGGATAGGCCATCTGGACCAGGTGCTTTAGATTTGCTTAATTTTTTTATGTAAATTTCTATGTCCAGATTATCATACACAATGTCCTGTATTTCATCATAGCTCTGCTCGTTTACTGTATCAGAGTAGTGGGTTTCAGCATACAGAGAGTTATAGTATTGGACCCAAATTTCTTCCGATACTGCATTTACTTGTCTTATAGATTGTTTAGAGGTGTACACAGTTTTGATTAGGCCCCAAACTAAAGCAGAGTTCTTAGAGGTGATGGAATGAAGCATGGTTTGAGCATCTTTTAACATCATTGCAGCTCTTCGTTGCTTCATCCAGTTCCTATAGCGATTTTTGTATTTGGAAATCATGAGGATCTTATCACTATTATTTAATAGGGTGATATGTCGGATGTCCCTCCTAAGTTCAGATTTCCTTAGACTAATTTCTTCATCATAAGAATGACAATGTTGTTTCTGAGGCTTGTTACACACACCATATGGTTTTTTAAATAACTGAAGGGTGCTAACATAATCCCCATTCATAAATTGTAAATTGGGTTTCAGAATATCATTTGGATATGATATTGCCACGAGTAGTTCGTTCAAGTTTTCAGGAGTCCATTTAAACTTGTGACCTTTGGTGGAGACTTCTATGTTGGTTATATGATTTGGTCTAGATCTCGTAGCCAATTCTCTCACTCTGGGCCAACTCATACAGAGAAGACTATGATCACTTATATTTGTTTAGATACCTCAAAAGAAGATATAGTAGAGAAGAATTCGCTATTGACGTACACATAGTCAATGGTGGAGGTTAAAGAACCCTGTTGCCAAGTAATTCTGGCTGGAATATCACCCTGGACCGCACCATTTACCATAACAAAGCCTCTCTCATGCATCAAATTAGTCCACTTTTCATTAATTGCTCTCTTCTTCCCCCTCTGTCATTCATACAGTCCATATTCAGGTCACCCGCAATGACTGTAGAGTTGATCAAGGGGTCTTTATCAATTTTATCTAAACACTGTATCAGATCTTTGAAAAATCTTTTCTCTGTGATGTCTAAGTGATTCCAGTAGATGTTTATACATGCTATAATATGGCTTTCGGCTGAAATGCGAACCAGTTGCATATAGCTATTAAAGGAGGCCCATGATTCAGCAAAAAGTCCGTTGGTTGATTTAACAGCAGTAAGAAGTCCAGCTTTGGGGCGGCCTCTCGCGGACTTAATAGCAGGTACAAAGATGATGTAATGATTTTCCCATACGGGGGGGGAGGTGAGCCATGTCTCTTGTAACAGGACTATGTCATAAGCACCCAATACAGATTCTGAGGAGTTTGCAAGGTGCAGGTGGCCCCTAGTATTCTAGGATGCCAGCTTAAAAGTTGTTTCATTTCTCAATGTTGGAAGCTAGCATTTGCTATACAATTTGTTCTGAGGGTAAGTTGTAATAGTTTTCATCTCATTTGCACCTATTGTAGAAAATTTAATCGTCATAGGTTCAATGAGGGTTCCAGCAGGATGTACCTTGGGTTTTATGTTGTTTGTATTGGCGCTAGTGTGAAGTGAGGGATAAATGTTGGCAACATTAGATGGTAAAGTACCATTCATTTTATTTTCTGCCATAGGATTGTCAAGCAAGAAGCCTAAATGATATACTTCACTACGTGCTTGCCAAATAGTATACTTTACAATAGCAGATGTCATCCAGATTTTTACTACAGATCTATCATGATCATCGATAAAATTCAATCTGTTCAAAATCTTTGGACTTTATTTCCTGAAGAGCCTGAACTCTACGCAAGATGTTTAATACGGAGGATCCATTTAGGTCATATAGGACAAATTCACCACCGCGACATTTCAGGATGAGGCTTACATGGGTCATGTCATTGCATTTCTTGTGACTATTCCTGAAGGGTATTCTATTTTCTTGCTGTTTCTTCAGCAGCAATTGTTTTAACTGTTCAGACACTTCATAGTTTCTTATCCTGTCTTCTCCCATCAGATTGTTAACACTTTCCTTCCTTTTTGAGTATCTGTCATCAGTATTATGAATATCTCTTGAGGCAAATATGCCCATATATTTCATAATTTCTTCTCGCCTTTCTTCCAGTGTTCTAAATGTGATGTTTTGGTAACTTTCTTCATTTTCACTAATTTGCTTTTTTACTTTTAGTATTTGAGAGGGAGGAAAAGTCTTTAATGAATTTTCCAGACACTCTTGTTTGGAGACCTCATTTACCAGCTCATCAAGCGGCTCATAGCTCACATCATTGACCACTATGTTTTTAGTTACTTTAGGAGCCAGTTGTATAGGCGGTAAATTGGTTTTGCCTTTACTAATAGCGATGTATTTCCTCACAATTTCTGCCCTTTTCCCTTGTGTTCTTTTATCAGGAGTACTTAGGGCTTTAATAAATTGTTGCGTGTTCGTATTCCTCTGCATTTTAGTCAATTTCTGATTTTTGGATTTTTTAGACTCAGATTGCATGTTGGACAGTTGTTTTTTCCCTTTTTTTGTCACACTGAATATGTTATATGTTCCACTCTCCAAAGGCGACTCAGTAGAAAATGTTTTGGATGTCACAACTGGTTCAACTCCTGTAACAGTTAAATCAGTGTCTTTTTTATGTTGGTGCTCAAGGGTTTCTATTATGATCACATCATGATTAACACATCCGGTGTTATTCTTTTTTTCACTTGTCACCATGGAATTATCATTGGTTTCATGTTGGTTTAGGTCACTATCCGGTATGTTACTGATCATGTCAATACTATTAGTTCTACGATTGACCTTTTCCATATCCTCAGCTGAAGTGCTTACAATTACTCTATGTTGTGCTTTTTCACTATCATTCATGTTAGAAAACATCTGTTCCACTATGCCAGACAACATAGAGCGCATTTTGTATGGGTCAGGGCTTTTCAGTATTACACTTTCAGTATGCTGACATTTGTCACTTTTCTTCTCCAAAATTTCTCTAAGTAAAAAGTTTTGGTCCAGTAATCTGGCATCCAGTGTTTCATAAAGTTTAGCTAGAGAAAACAAAGCAGTGTTCATAGCTTGTAGAGTTAATTCTGTTGGTGCCAAAGTAACAGGTGCTTCTGGTTGATGGGGTACAGATTTATTGCGTCCACATCGTTTGGGAGAATGTTGGGTAAAAGAAATTGACAAAATAGAGGAATCATTAGTACATTCCGGAAAAAGATTCTGCATTTTCATCATCACCAGATAGATTCTCTGGGGGCTCAGTGTTAGCAGATTCTAACTCAACTTGCGTTATTTGTGCATTTTTTCCGTTGACATCAATGGCAGTCGTGTCTTTAGTAGACACATTGTTACATGGTTGGTCTATCTCAGCATGAAATTGAATTTCGGTCACCACTTTGTTGTTTATAGGGAGGGCTAAGTCGCCTAGCAGACTTCGTTCAGAGAATGCTGCTAGCAATGAGTCAGATGGAGTACATAAATCTATTGATACAGGAGGGACCTGTGCTATTGTATTATTACTTTTACAGATGTCTGTATCTGTCAAAGTAACGGGCACTACTACATCATTATCATTACCTGTGCACAATTTTGCAGCTGTGGGAGTTGCATGTAGCATCATGTCTTTGCACAGATCTATAGTTATAGGCTTAACATGTGGTATTGTTTTTGGACTCACCCTTTTCTCAAGTAGACCCTCCGTTGAGTTAACATTGCTCACTGTACTCTCTTTGTCAATAACATCAGCCTGACCTGATGTACTGTCAACATAAAATTTTCTTATATCACTCGTATAGGACATGGATCGACTCTTTGTAGATCCACGACTTGGCAACCCAATTGAATTCCGCTTAGGGGTAGTATGAAAGTCGTAGATTGATCAACAAGAGGTTCAATATTCAGCATATTAGTCCGAAGTGAATACAATTTGACCATTTTGGTCTGTTGTATAGAGACTAGCTCTCGCAAAAACCTCTTTGTATAGATATAAATTTGGACACAAATGCTGCTCAAGCACAGTTCACTGCGAACAGTGAACAGTAAACCGTTTACTTGCGGTTACTTCCGGGTGCGCGCGAGGTGCGCTGTTCACTCGGGTTAAGTAACAGAAGGGGGGTGGGGACCAGGAGGGAGTCTCCTTTAGAAGCTCCAAACACAGGGGAGTTGTAAGTCAGGCAGAGTGAGTGCAGCCTGAAAAGACTTCCTCCTGCTGGAACGCCGTGTAGATTCACTCGCACACGGGATGGTCTCTTTCTTTTTTTTTTCCAAAACGAAGTCCAAAATCCAGGCAAGTCAAAGTGGGTCCGGCCAGTAAACAGTTTACTTGCGGTTACTTCCGAGGGCTTTTTCAGAATAGGGATGATAGCATGTTTGAAAGCTGAAGGAAAGGTAGCAGAGGATAGGCAGGTGTTGAAGGAGGAGGTGAGGTAAGGAATTAGGAGAGAGGGTAGATTTTGGGAATCGGGTGTTTGGGGAGAGGATCAGAGGGGGCAGCTGTAGGGTGAGTTTTGTACAGGAGGAGGGACACATCAGAATGTGTGATGGGGTGAAGTTAGACATGTAGGAGGAAGGGATGGTGTGAGGAGGGGACGGAGGAGAGTTGGAGGGGGAGCATAGAATGTTTTGGCATAGAGAAAGTATTTTAGAGGAGAAGTTGTTTAGTGGTTAGGAGTGGGAGGGGAGAGAAGACGAGTTATTGTCTGAAAGATTTGACGGGGGTGAAAAGCTTGAGGGTGGAGATGATTAGAAAAGTAGGAGCGCTTGGCTGAGCAAATGCAGGAGTCGTAGAGGGGTAAGAGGAGTAGGAGGCTTGGTTAGTGGGCGAGCAGTGCTTAAGCCAAAGTCGCTCAAGGCGACAAAGCGGCGCATTGACGGGAGGTGAGGGGAAAGCCAGGGTTGAGAGGTTTTGTTGGAGAGGTGGAAAGAGGAGAGCGGGTGAAGTTGATCAAGCCTAGCGGAGATGGCTGAGGACAGAGTGGATAAAGCTTTGTTAGCCAAGAGAGAGGAAAAGTCAGGAAGAGGGGGTAGGCGGGAGGGAGGAGGAACAAGTGTCGAAGAAGAGAGAAGGGTTAAAGTTACAGAGGTCCCGTAGAGAGAAGGAGATAGGGGAAGAGATGGAGGAGAGAGAGGGGGAGTGAGGGGGAATGAGAGAGAATGAGAGTAAAGCGTTATCAGAAAGATAATTGGGGAGGGTGGAGACAGAAGAGGAGGAAAAGGAAGAGACAAAGATAAGATTGATAGTGGAGCCAGAAGAGTGGGTAGGAGGAGTAGGGAGGGGAGTGAGAAGATAGGAGTCGAGAATAGTTAGAAGAGGGGAGGGTTGGTGGGAGGTGAAGATTGAAGTCACCAAGTACAGTAAGGGGCGAGGGGGAGGGTGAGAGGAGGGAAAAGAGGTGGTCAAGGCCTTCATAGGAGGAGGTGAGTGGGCCAGGTGGCCTGTAGATGATTAGAAAGGAAATAGCATGGGGGGGAGGAGAAAGATTTATCAAGTATTCGAAGGAAGGGAAGACAGGGAGAGACGTTGGACCAGGGGCAAGATAGGCATTTAGGATTCAGCGGCCCGACGGGAGGGAGACGTGTGTAAAGGAGGAGAAGGAGGTGTTAAGGGAAACGGGTACAGTAGAGTTGAAGAAGGGGATCCAGGTTTCAGTTATACAGAGGAATTGAAGTTTGAGTTGCAGGAACAAGTCCAGGACGGCTGCAGTCTTGTTGCAAATGGATCTTGCATTCCAGAGGGCAACATTGAAGATGCCGGAGGACTCGACAATGGGGGGAGGGGTGGTAAATGAGGTTGGGACGGTGAGAGAGTGTAGGGGGGGATGGAATGGACGTGGAGGAGTGGGGAGGTTGAGTGTAGAGATAGTCATGAGAATCAGGCAGAGGGGTTGGAGAAGGGGCCAGAAGGAGGGGTGGGGAGAAAGAGAAGTGGGGAGGTGAGGCTTGGTGGAGAGAGGATCACACATGCCTGGAGGGGTGGAAGAAGGGGCTGGACTGAGGAGAAAGAGGGTGTCACTAGACAAAGGACACTGAAAGAGTAGAGGCGAAAGTAAGGAATATAGTGCTGAGAGGGATGTCGAAAATGAGGGAAGGCACAAGAGAGGTGGGCTAGCTGGTCAAGACCAGGAAAGAGTTGGCAGGAGCTTGTAAGGAGGAATGAAAGCAGCATTTAGTTGTACTTTTGGAACTTTGTAAAGCAAAGCTGAATTGTGTGTGTTTTATTTATTTTAGCACTGAGGCACTAGTTTAGTGTTGTTTTTGTTTTGTCACAAAACTTTCCACATGTAACATCAGCAGGTTGTATAAAATATGTTATTTAAACAATAGAACCCTCATTGTAAACTACAAGTAGCCCTACAGAAATTGCATATTGTAAACAAATGATTGTAATGCCCTTGTTCTTTAAGAGGCACTCCCTTCGAGTGCTTTGGTTTGTGTACACTTGATTCCATTGTGCACTTTGTTTTTCTTTTGACCAAATTGCTGAGCTGAATGGTGATTTCACAACCTGTTTTCTCTAAGGCAAGTAATGGTGACCTTACCCAAGCAGTCAGCCTGCTCACTGAGGAGGGCGCAAAGGAGCCAGGTGTGGATACGGAAGCAACTGAACCATCCGACATTGAAGGCAGCGCCGTGGGCAAGCAAGGTCGTTCATGTAAGTGGAATGGCATACTACCAAAATCTGGGAGGTGGATGTTCATGTGCCCTTGTTGACTCGTGATATGATGCTGGATCTCGTTAGACTCATTCATAGAACACCAGGCTGAACACAGGGTTTTTGATCGTTCCTATTTCCGGTAACGCTAGAGATATGCTGTTGCGACCAGCACCGTCGATGCTGGTTTGGTTACATTTGCATGCGGCAATTCTACTTCTGTTTCAAGACCTTCATGTCTGTTGTATACAAGTGCATCTCTTCAGCCACACTGAACCTACCCGCCCCCTGTCAGCCCAATGTTTCCTTGGGCAAAGCAGTATGTGGAAGGAGCGTCTGTGGCAGCTGCCGAAGCGCCCTGTGCATCTTAATCCATTTTAATTTTAGTGTCTGGGTGGATCACTTGTGTGTGAAGTGCTCACCTCTGGCATTGGACAAGTCTACACTTAGCTATAATCCTGTGAGGGCCGACTCATCCTACCCCACTTCCGAGGTTAATAAATTGAAAACCCTTATGTCTGATAGGACTAGCTTGCTTTACAGCACATTGCAGAAGAAGGAACCAGCCATGAAGCACTATGTAAAAACATGCCATTATTCGCTAAAATATGTTCTTGAAAATCTAAATGTCATTTGTTCCAAAACCTAAGAGAGCCAACCTCAGAAATCTGCCACAAAAATGAAAAGTAACATTGTGCTGCTACAGACCTTTCTTTTTCTATTTTTTAGAAATTAACTATTCATATAGTGCAAATCACTAAATTGTCTCTCTGCCCTTTAGAGAATATTACTATATTGCACTCCTTTGAATGATGTTTAAATGATGGGAACTGCACAGTAACAAGTTTATCCATCTTTACAGTTAACAAAAAAAGTATATATTGTTAGATGCAGCTTGAGAGTTAAGCAGGAGCATGACCTTATTGGGTGATTCTGTAGGCCATAGGACTACCCTGTGAGCCTACCGAATCAGGTTTAAAGTAGTGTTAGTCCAGTTTTAATATCACAAAAAAATCCAACTTTTGATACTCATTATTGGACTAAGATTCTGCAATGTGTTAGCTTTCAAAGTCCTTTAGACCTCTTCAGCTTATGGTGGCAGAGTAAATGTAGGGAAGCTTGTTAATAAAACATTTTTTCAGTTCAGCTGTGTACTTCTAATGTGCACATTAAGACTAAATGAACTGTCCACCTTTCCCTGGCTCTGCTGCACCCGCTCATTATTTTGTTCTGTGTATTTACTCTTTCGACCATGACCATCTTGGTACTCCCAACTTGTTGGGAGACCAGAAAACTACTGTAAAGATGCTACAGAGTTACATTTTAGTTATTTTTCCCTTTTATGCTTTGTCTGCATCGTTCTTGTGGTGTTGGTAGTGCCCTCATGCTGTGCAGTAGAACCAGTCTCCAGTGACTTGCTTTGCAACTAACGATCGTTGCTTAGAGAAGATTTAATAATTCACATGAGCAATCATCTGATTTTGCTCAAAGGTGCAATATCTCTTCTATTTTCAGAAGGTGCCTCGCACCAAATCTTCGGAGGGGTTTTCTCAAAGCCAATTAACACATTTGGGTGGGTTGGGGTGTAATCTATCATACATAGAGCTGTAGATTGCATCAGTCTATTGACTAACCACTGATGAAGAGGACTTTATCTGCCAGGTAACAATACTTGACGATCATTATTATTATTATTATTATAATTGGTGTATTGATTGAGCACGGACCTAGCTTCAGACAACGGAATGCTTTGATAATGCTCATTTGTTTTGAGTGGAGGAGGTAATTGCACGCAAGTGGAATTGTGGAAAGTCATGTTGATGATCAATAATAGGCAAGGGCCGAGCACAGATCCGTTTAAAGCCATCCACCTAGAACCTCCTTCCTATAAACAGAGCTGTCTAAGACGCCTAATATTTCAATCAGCACTCGTAGGGCTATTACTAAAGTGTGCCAATTTGGTCCAAAGTCTAGGTCGATTCATGTGACAAAATACAGTTTAGAAGACCCCATAGCAGCAGTGGTAATGCATTTTCACTCCCGGACATGCTGACTAGGTATGCCAGAGAATTCAGTTAGTGACCGAGTCGACGTTTGTATTGAATGTATCATGGGTGTTTATCTTGGATTTGTAAAAATGCTTTTATTTCCTCTCCTGCTTAAATGTTTTGATTGTACAAATTCAAAATAGTCAAAAATCATTTGGAATGTGTACTTTTTTTTTCTTCTCCACATTTGATAAATGTATGCATACGGTCGACCGGTCCTCACTCTGGCTGCACAAATGGCCATTGGTTTACTTTGTACCCCTATCTTAATACATTGAACAACAAACATTTCAAATGTCCTTAATAAAACTAAATAGGGTATTCAATTCTGACACTAAAAGGCCACTTCCCTCATTCAGCTGTGATTGACCTAACAAACGACAAAGAAGCCCTGCAAGCAGCCATCGCTCTCAGTTTACGTGACTCTGCCAACCAACAAGCTGATGGAAGAGATCACTGCAGGTACAGTAGTAGATTACTCACCATTGAAACTCTCACATTTGCAATGATTTGGGGTTTGACCTGTATCTACTGCTGCTCTGTCTCCGTTAAGTTCATTTGATAAGTTCTGAAATCCTTGGCTTAGGAATTCTTTGCTGGCAGCAGGAGGTTTAGGGTCATCTGGTAAGATTAGATAAAAAGGTTCTATATAATGAGTAACTTATTGATGACGGGGATATAGTTGTCACTTCAATGCCACTGTAGGACTACTTAAGGGAAATGCTATCCTACCAATGAAGGGTTTCAGACCCTCTAGTAGAGTATTCCAATGTGTAACCCATGTATTTTCCGCTAAAACAATGATCCAAATCATCCAATGGTTCACTATATTCTGAAAAGGGCATGGCTTACCACAGCTCTGCCTCCCATAAGGACCATTTATTGCATAAGTGCGTGAGAAGGCCGCCATGCCATGCCATCTTGTGAGGTTTTGATCGATGACACTGGTAACTTGTTGGGAGACCAGAAAACGACCGATGACTCTTTGAAAATAAATTCCCCAAATACAATTCCACTGCTGGAATAAAACTTCTCATCCAATTTGTTCATCCTTTCTCTTGGCTCTAATAAATGACTCTTGAAAATAAATTCCCCAGCGAATGCAGCAATGATGAACAAGTTTTCGCTATACCTTGTAAGGTAAGCGCTAAAAAGGTATAGCGAAACACTTGATCATCATTTATTTTCAAGAGTCATTTATTAGAGCCAAGAGAAAGGATGAACATATTGGATGAGAAGTTTTATTCCAGCCATGGAATTGTACTTGACAGATTAAAGTGTTCTGCTTTCTCATGATTACAAGTTTGCACATTTGACGCTTAAAAAGCTTTCTTTGGAGCCCGGGTACTATAGCATAAGCCTCCAGTTTGGCCTTTGCAACATGAATACCTTGCCATAGTGAGACAGACACTCACTCACTCACTCACTCACTCACTCACTCACTCACTCACTCACTCACTCACTCACTCACTCAGACACTCACTCACTCAGACACTCACTCACAGACACTCACTCACTCACAGACACTCACTCACTCACAGACACTCACTCACTCACAGACACTCACTCACAGACACTCACTCACTCACAGACACTCACTCACTCACAGACACTCACTCACAGACACTCATTCACTCTGCAATATTTTAGTCCTCCATTATTAGCTAGAATACTAAACAGATGATTCGGTCCCTCTGACCCATTTTCTGGCCTCTAATTTATTTTAAAAATAAAATGTAATCCTAGGTCAAATGAGACTGAGCTGTCTGAAAGTCGTAACCGCTCCAAGAGGAAACGCTGCGAGGTGTGGAGGGATCACCCAAACCCCAATGAATGGAGGAGAGTGGACAACTGGCCTGTGGGGATGAAGAACATCGGTAACACGTGCTGGTTCAGTGCTGTTATACAGGTTGGTCTGATGTGAATGCCATAGAATTGATCATCTGTGCATCTTCACAGCTGTTTCGGCCCTCCTTCCCTTGGTTAAAATTCAGCTAGCTGAATCGACCAGTCTGTTTTTATTTGTCTTTGATCAGTATCTTCTCTCTCTGTATTTTTCCAATTACAAAACTGTCTTGCCAGTTTCTATGTCGGAGATCTTGTTCCATTTGTAGGACACCGCTTTCTGTCCCCCCCACCCCTTTCACTGTTTCTCATTTCCCTAGTTGATGAGACAGGCCCATGGTCACTTTGCATCCTTTTAGTGCCCAGCCTCTCCTGTGCCTGTCAGGGCATCCCTTTTCTTTAAGAGGAAGGTCTGTAAATACTAGGTGATAAAATAATCGCATGGTTCTGCTTGTTGAAATACCTTTCTTTTGGTCCCTGACAGAATATACAGTTGAATATTGATCAGATTTCCTGCCTTCAACGTGGTATTAACTTATACATGTGACACCTAAAGTGTTATCCTCGCAGTGCTAATGAACCTCTTAAAAATACAAAAATAAAAAATGGGCGTTGATTTTC
Organism: Ambystoma mexicanum; assembly: GCF_040938575.1. NCBI lineage: Eukaryota > Metazoa > Chordata > Amphibia > Caudata > Ambystomatidae > Ambystoma > Ambystoma mexicanum. The sequence continues at coordinate 96,863,745 of NC_090931.1, forward strand.
CTCCAAGAAGAAATTGTGGACAAGGTTCAAAATTACCAATAGTCTTGGCGCCCAAGGACTGTAAGTTGTAAGTAGAGTCCTGTGCTGTGACTCACGGTAGTCTGGCGGGTTCCTTGTGTTTTCAATTTGTTTTACATGCACCATTTCAAGTTTCTATAACTGACTTTGGTGTAACTACGTTTATCTTGACAAGTTCCAGCAATGCATTATAACATTTTGATAAAGGTAAACTGCCGTGGCCTTATTTTAATTGTAGTAACCTCCTTATTTTATTTTGCAGTCTCTTTTTCAGCTTCCAGAGTTTCGAAGGCTTGTCTTGGGTTACAATCTTCCACAAAGTATACTTGAAAATTGCCAAAATCACAATGTAAGATATATATTCCCCCCATGTATTCTGTGTAAATGCTTTACTGTCCATACTCTTTGAAGCCCAAGTGGTTATTGTTCTTTACAGTGGCAATTGCAGTGAAATGATATGTATTTTTTTGTTACTATTTTTTGGTTAAAACTGTATTTCAATGGCAACAATTGAATCTCCTATGAAATTGCTTTCTGTTCTTCACTAGCTGATTTTAAATATTTATGCTTGAGTGAATTTGATGTTGTGATAAATAGCTGTATTTAATATACATCATGTCAATGTTTCATATAACTGGTGGGGGCCTAGAAACTAATCTCTGCAGTGTGGTCCTGCAGAAAAGAGGTGTTACTTATGCTCATGTTTGTCTTTTTTACCCTTGCAAAGTATGTCGAGCAGGTAGAGGGGCTGCCAAATAGTGTCAGTGCCTTAACTCTGTAATCAAGAGCGCTGTAGACTGTGCTTGACGGTTGACACACACTTGGCAGGAGTACTCTAGGGCCAGCTTCTCTTGTCCTAGCAAATGGAATTCCACAGGAACTTCTGAATCCTGCAGACCCTGGTGACCATCTAGGGTGCAAAAGTTTCAGGTCTCTGTTCCAATTGCAGACTCTGGGATCAAGGGGAATTTGTAAAATAGCACGACCAGACATAACTTTGTCTTTTCAGTAATGTGTACTGTCAAATTCAATACAGTAAATCACATTTACACAGTGAAGATCTTGGAGCTGAATACCAATAAAAGGGTAAAGGGCTGAATAATCATTTAATGCTCCCATCTGAAGCATCTGGAACATGTCCTCAAAGACTCTGCAGTCTTTCTGAAATTAAATGATTGAGTGGCCTGCAGAGAGGCCTAATGTTGTGCTTCTCTGGCAAAGGATTGACCAGGTAACCAGTTGAAAGATGAAACATGCAGCGAATGTTCATCCAGGATATATAGTGCCAGACTGACATGTCATGAGCCAATCTGAATCCCTCCATCTTGGAATGGAAAGAGCATACCTGCCTGAAGCAAGATCTTGTAAAAGCATGTTCTCAAACACATCCACTCAATCACATCCAGACTGTAACCTTTGGATACAAATGATACACCTACCAATGCACAAACGCTGCCTGCCCTTAGTCTACCCCTTGTTTTAGGGAGTCTGTTAGTACATACAGGTCTGAGAGGTCTGACCGAAAGAAGCACCAGAGGACTGGATTGGCACATGTTAGGTAAGATTTTCATATCTATGATAAATCTTCTTGACCTGTGTCAACCACGGTGTTGGCATACTTGATCAAAAAGAAATTGACCTTTTTAAATTTTACCAAATTTATTTGATTTTTTTTGGATAGTTTTTGGGTTAAATGTAATTAAATATAAAAATAGGGTGGGGTATGGGAATAGGTAAAGGTGGGGGACTCTCCCCCGCTTTTTAGAGCAAATGCATTTTAGAGCAAAAAAAAGACAAACCCCAGAACATTTTGCTTTGACTGGGTAACTATTTACCTTGTCCCTAGGTGTAGGGGAATCTTTTTCTTTTTCTCACCTAGTCTTTTATTTTTTTATGGGTGACCTTTATATGTCTCTCCATAGTGTATGGTTGGAGTTAGTTTCCTGTAACCTTTTGGCTTAGGCTTGGTTGTACCTTTGGGATTCCCTGTAAATTTCTCTTTAAGGTATGAACTACTGTTCAAAAGGGGTAAAGGGGGATTTTCATTCCCCTTTACATTATATATAGTGAGCCTACACAGCCCACCTTATGTGGAGTGCTGGGGGGGATACAGCGTATCCCCTTGCCTAACTGTTATAATTGCAGTTTTAATTGAATGGCTTGTAATAAAATAGCAAGTCCAGCGTGGTATGAAGGAATGTACTTATCAGCTGAGAGAGCAGTACCCTAAAAGGGAAGGGGCCCTTTCACATATATGCGAAATTAAAAGCTTAAAAAAATTCATAAATCCTGAGGCACAGGTAAGTATGATTAAACTTAGTGGTAGAATCAAGCGCAGTACAAAAGTCCCAAAAGCCTGCTTTGTTTTTAACATGTGAGAGCATTTTGTTTGTGGCAAAGGCCAATGCAGACGGTTCATAAACACATAGAATGCGATCTCTCGCCAAGTGTACTGAGAAGCACACAGAGGTTATGTTTCCAGGTGAACTGATTAGAGCGCAAAGGGTTTGCCAGTCAAAAAGGAATATGACCCTTTTGTAAATTAAAATCTTTTATGAAATATGTTTTTCTAGTAAGGCCAGCAAGTCCCACGGCAGTTTCGAATCGCCTGCAGACCATTTTCCATGGCAAGAGGGTTAGAATGTTCCCAATATGCAACAAAGTATGTCCGTGGGTCAAGGCTCTGATATCGTGATGACTAGCTGTTCCCATGGGAGACGGGAAGAGGCGACCAGAGCAGAGTAAAGTTCTGCAGGTCATCTCAAATGTTTGTCATATAGTTTTGTGTTGTGGTAATTGGGTGTGCGGTGTGGGAAGGTTCATGGACCCAATGATCCAGCATAATGTATATGGTTCTATATGAGTTCAATGTGCAAAAACCAATCGTTTCTGCGTTGGGAGATTTTTTTCTATGTTGTATGATCATAAATCCTAATTCTTTTATTGTGTTTAAAAGACTGAACTTCAAGGGCATTTCTTTGACCTAGCTGTTTAATGCAGTTCTGTTCCGCGTTCTGTTTGTATCTGCTGTCCCAGCTGCATTTGGGCCCTGAATAAAATTGCATTACTACTTGCACTGGCGTGCGTTAGTTTGACTACTTTTGTAATGTTTTGGTGAGTGCTACGCGGCTGTCCCAGATGCATCTTTGGAGGCCTCAGCGAGATAACTTAGACCGAGGCATGAAAAATTCCAGTTGTGCTACCAAAGGGGTGTGGGGCAGCATCCGTTGGCCAGAATAAAGAGCTCAAGAGAGGCCAGTGAACGCCACTTCCCAAAAGTCCGCCTGGTCCGGCTCTCTGCCTTAACTTTGAAAGTGCAGGCCTTTAAAGGGCGACTACGAGGTCGTAAGAAGTGGAGAATCTCCTAAAAGGATACCTGAGTTTACCTGTGCATGAATGAAAGCGCTAGGGGCGGGAGGGGCTCTTTTTATGGTGTATAGGACGTACCCTTGTTGGTGGTGAAGAGGGTGATTGACTGTGTAGTGTTAGCTATTACCTCTGCTGTTCCAATAGGGAACAAGTAGACGGTGGAACATCTGCATTAGTGCAGAGGATTGCGTAGTGAGTGGTGGACCTTGTTAGACGAGAGTTGCGTGTAGAGCAGGCAATTGGTAAAGTTGCGTAATTTATTTTTCTTGGGGAAGAGCTTATCTGTGTATATGCACACACGTGTTTGTTGGTAGCAGCAGTTTGTTTTTCACTGTTGTGAAAATTGATCGTATTGCTCGTTTTATGTTGCTCTGGAAGGGGCTGAAGAGCCAGAGCCAAATTACCGTGTATATAACGCAAAGATGCGTAGCGCGAGGTGCTGATTTAGTTGTGCCAAGGAAAAAAGTAAAATTTTCTAACATATTAATCAAGGGCTTTATTGTTAAGGTGGTTGGGGCCTGTGAAGAAGGCCACTTCTATACTAATGCAATTTTACAAGACTTGCCTGTGGAGAAGGCCACTGTGTGTGGTGTTGAGTGTGAGGTGTGAAAGGGCAGGGCCTGTGGAGAAAGCCAGAGTGGACGAAAGTAGAGTGATCGAGCAAAGTGGTAAGTTTAAACATTGAGTGAGTGGGATTGTGTGTAGAAAGAGTGACATTTCTAGATGTTTGTTTTTATTTTGGGGAGGGAAGGAAGAAGGTAGGAAAGGAGAATGTTCTTATAAGAAAAAGTAAGGCCAAAGCAGTGACGCCCTATTGAATTGATGCCCCGTTTAACCATATGTTTAGGAAATTGCCCCAATACCACGATAAAATATCAAAGTACCATTTTGAGTGAGTGCATGACACAGTGGGCAATTGTAATAAAGAGTGGCCCGGAGAGGGAGCGTTCGACAAAGATAGTATAGAAGTTCTCCTACCTAGCAGCTACATATAGAGGAGCTTGGCAATTGTACGAGGAGAAAGAGAAAGAAACATGGAAGAGGAGGAGGAGGAGGAGGAGTAGTAGGAGGAGCAGGGACGCGTGCCGCCACCCTATACAATCTGCCCATTATTAAAACCATCTACAGGCTATACAAATCCTAAAATGAGTGTCAAGACAAGGAAAGAACACATAAAAAGCAAGATGAGGGCAGTACAAGTGTCATCAGCAAGGACGAAAAGGAAAGAGGAAATATTTAAATGACATACAAAAGAGTGCATAGCAACAACTTGACAGTGTTCAAGGAGGCTGAAAAAGCTATGGAAATAGAGGACAAAGGAACACAAGAAAGGAACAAATGAACAGGGATGTACAGCAGGACGCATCAAATTTAAGAAAGACAAGCAGGGATGGGACTCTGACCATAGTGAAACTATGAAAATAGCTGAGCTCAAAACACCCCTGGAGGGAAAGGGGAATGGGGTAAAATAACAAACTCAGACAATCTTCCTCCTGAAGATGGAATTCTACATAAATGAATAAAGACAACAAGATGTTTTTTTTTTCTTTTGTCTAACTTCACCCCCTCTCTAATAGCCCAAAGAAAAGAGACTGTACCTGAGAATTGTCTGCTGAAAGCCTAGAGGAATTATTCCAACCTTCCATCCATTGACCGATAAGAAGAAAAGGGTAAAGTGGAACTCGAACCTTGATTGATTTCGATGATACCTTCTTAACTGTATTCCTAAAGTGTTTAATTCCTTACATAGTTCTCAATCCAGGTAACCTTAAAGGCTGTAGGAATTCAGTACATTTTAGGAAACGCAAGTGTATTGTCTGGATAAGCAACTCTTCTGAATACAAGCTCTGAAAAGGTTTTTGCCTAAATCCTCTGTAGTTGGATTTAAAGTGCTTTTAATGGAGAGCTAGGAACTCCTAATCTAATGACTAAAAACCTAACTAGAATTATCTTTTAAAATAAGAGAAAATATATTCCAAAAGTCTTTTGTTGTGCTTGCTGAACTGAAAGTTCTTCCTGTGATACAATATTGTATTTCTTCTTATTATTGCCACCAATATTTACTGCATCATGTTTTAGTTGTTAATGTACCCCTAGTTAATCTTTATGAACCTGGGATAGGGAAAAACCAAGTAGGTTCTAGAATTGCATTGAAGGGGAATTAAAAAGAACGGTCACCAGGCTAATCGAGGAAAAATCGGCTTAGCTGCCACTGTGCTAGTCAGGTAAACAAATGAACTCTGCAGTTGCAGCGCAGGTCAGAAAACAAAACATGCAAACAGTTGCTGTGCTGAAACGCTGTGAGGCTCAACTTGAATTGAAATCTCATCACCCACTAGATCTGATGCAACTTCTTGCCTGCCAGGAACTCTGGACTCAACGCACAGCACCAACAGCTCACAGGACACGAATTACGGGAAGCGGCCTTCAAAGGAAAAGTAGCATTCGTCGCAAGGAAAGCAAATAAGTGTGCTACATTACAAGCAGGAGAGGCTACTTCCTGTAAGTCAAGACTGCACACATGCATAGTAACAAAAACTCTTTTGTCCTGGGGAAGTACCCGCGAGTAGGAAGGAAAGAAAGATACCTTCCAATAAATAAAAATTAGCAAAAATGAAAGTAAATTCCTAAATACTATTTAAGAAAATTATTTAATTCTACTTTTAAAATTACGGATATATTTGTACAAGTGCATCACTTATCTCAGATTGAAGAGATGATCACGGATCTTCCTGCTTTTTATTTAAAGTCTTTTTATTCTTAGGTGGAAAACAGCATTTACACTTTAGAATCTCCAGGCCTAAAACTCAGGCCACACAAACTACAGGACTAATTCCAATGACAAATCTTAATGACAGGCAGTTTAGAATGTTCTGCCTGGCCCTTTGTTTCTCATCCCACTAATCAGCAGTCCAGGTTCTTGCCACCTTTTTGGCTTGGGATAATCTCAGCGCTCTGGATAACAATGTTAAGGCCTCAACTAATTACTAGATAACCTACAGGAGAAAATAAATGTATATAATTCCGAAAAGTGTAAGAAATGTAGATTACTATCTACATCTACAAAGAAGCCTGACAGCCGCAGCTTGGGGTTATGCATGCATGCAGGTAGGAGGATGTGCATATATGGGATAGAATCAGGCGGGAGAGAATACTAAACACATGGAAGGGTAATGGGATAGAGAGGGTTGACTACACATTTTGGAGTACAAGGTTTTGCATGCAGGAATATAGGACCTGTCGTACAAACATGCCCACTAGTTGCGCAGGGAGGGCAGCAACAGCAGACCTACATGCCGCTGACGCCTCAACAGGTGCAAGTCATACCGTAGCAACAGCAGACCTACATGCAGCAGATGCCTCAACAGATGCAGGTTATATCGCAACAACAGCAGACTACACAGCAAGTACAGGTAAAACCGCAGCAGCAACAAGTGCATATACAGCCTGCACAGACACAGTGAATTACTATCCAAGGACAAATACAGTTGCAAAATGAGGAAATGACAGGAAAAGGTGCAGTGATTGTGCTTCAGGCACTAGCACAGGCAGCTACCCGAAGGGGTGACCATATTGGGGCAGAACGCTATACCCCAATGGACTGGAGTGACAATGGTGGGTGGTAACCCATTTGCATCATCCGTGCACACTTTTTCCCAATACGGGTGCCCACTGGGAGTGCAAGTGTGTCCTTTTCCAACATTAACTGAGGACCCAGAGGAGGAACTAGAGGTAGCAGTTCAGATGGGACAGAGGGGGATTTTCCCTTCTGATAGATACTGCGGCAACCAGATCATGCATCAAAGAAGGATTTCCATGATCTAACAAAGTTTGGAGACACAAGTCTTTTCGGGGACGATTTTGATAGGTCCTCTGACAAAATATTTGCCCTTAACGATGGGGACGCAGCATATTGTAGCACCTTTGCTGTATTCAAACGACACTCCCATCAATATTCTGGGGAGGTATTTACTTAGTAAAGTGAACGCCCGAGTTCATCATCAGAAAAAGAGATGGTGTGCTCCACACCGGGAATGTACCCAGCCTGGGTAGCCGTACTCAATCGGGCATACCATGCACACAGCGCAATGAGAGGCATACCCACTCATAGAGGTGTTTGTACATGGAGTGCACATGTTGCTGGGATGTGTTGGGAGTTTTCTGGCAGTAAGAGCTTAGTAAGATATCCCAGTGGTTTGTAGATCCCCAACTCTTAGTATCAATCTGTACTAGCTCCGGACTTTGGTACTGTGACAGAGCAGTCAGGCTTATTTTAAGAGGAAGGTGTGGGCTGTTGCGCTGTAGGTAAGTACACTGAATCTTAGTTGGACAGGCACAGCAAAGAAGCACTTATAATTATATGAAAAGTAGATTATAGTTACACCAGAATCACTTTAAATACTTCAAACGCTTATACGAGAACACTTAGGATTACTTGATCATGCACTTCAAAGGGCACTTTCATGTTTGTGTTTGTTTGCGGTTACATTTGTACCAACGTTAGATAGGGAAAAGACAATATTATCGGTTACGCACTCATGCGGTTTTCAGCAGTTTATACAGTAATGCGTTTACTCTGCATACACGTTTAGTAAAGCCACTTAAAGGGAGAACAATTGTTATTAAGTGTAAAATAAGCTTAGTTCAAGGTTCTAGAGTCTGTTTCTTCGCCTAGTATGTCCTTCAAGGCCAAAACCACAACCCTAGCTAAAGGCAGTGCAGAGAGAGCTTGAAGTCTTGGCAAGCAGCAAATTACGAAGAGTTCCTGTGGATTTCTTATAGTTTTATTGAAGCAGCAATTTAACACCCAACAAGGGAGACCTTAAAATGGACTAGAGTAGGGGACACAAGCAGCGACTTGGGTCTGAAGTAAATGGGGGTTGCCGTGGACACCGCTGCTTGCACTCCCAACGCACTGGAGCGACTTCTTGGAAGGAGGTAAGTAATACCTTTTTCTCCACAGTACCCTAGGTTAGAAGAATATGTTCATTCTGGATGCTCTGCGATGTTGCAGCTCTGGACGAGACTACTGGATTCCTTGGTCTGATGATTGAAGGTAGGACAATGGACGGGATCTCTCAGCAACAGAGGACCTGTAGCATGACTTTCAGTAACTTCTTGGTTCACTCTGTCGTTTTGGTGCCTTTTATGCAGCACCAACAAAGGACACAGATCACCTGGTCAGTCTTCTTCACTTCCTGCAGTCCCACACTGGTGGGTTGGTCTGGGTGAGTTGGATCAGCTCTCTGGAGTGTCCTTACGGGTTCAGCAAAGATTTGGATGGATTCGGCCTTTCCACAACCATGCTTTCTAAATGGGCAGCAGGTCTTCTTGTATTGGTGTTCTTCAGCTCTAGAAACTCCTAGGACCTCGGGATGGCTTGTTTCAAAGTTTTGTCTTGGGACTGGTTGTTCCCACCAGCCAAAGTAAGGCGTTCTCATCTGAGCTCCTGTGTCGCACAGAAAACTGGCTCAGGCAGCAGTGGTCGCTTCAGTGTTGCAAAGGGTCTGCAGGCGTCTCTGGTAGTCTTCCTCTTCAGTTACTTCAGCTTCCAGTGGTCGACTTGCTTTTCATTCCAGAAGCCTCACCTTTTCATACAGTTCCAGCACACACTCCTCTGCAATCTCTCTCAGCATTTTACAGAAAGGGGCATTTGGCTGTTCAGTCAGGACAGCGAGACCCCCTGTGGGAGCTGGGCGTAGTCAGGCACACTGGCAGACAAAGTACAGGGGGGTGAAAAACTCCTCCCCCCACTTCCTGCCTTCCCAGACACTCAAGAGCCTTATGCTGCGATACCCAAGGGTTCCTGCCAAAGGCAAAATACACACACTGACCTCCCCCTCCCTTAATGGTAGAAGAAGGGCTAACAAAGAACAACCACGCTAGTAATGATGAAAAAAGAAGGGAGGCCCCAAGTTGGTACTTGGGTCCCTCTATTGTGCACTACCGAGGCTATGGATCAATTTGGTAGAACAAGTCCACTGCCACCAGCCATAGTTAGGTAATTGTCTACATGACTAAAGTCACAGGAGCAGAGAGAAGGGGGGATACTATTTATCCCTTTGGCACTGCACTGAAGGTGGTGTGTGCCAATCCCTCAGACTATATGGTTTTGGGAGAGATTCTAAGTATCCTTAAAAACTGTAGTTACTTCAGGATATAGAAAACATTCTCAAAGGAGGATCCTAGGGGCCCCCAGAAACACTGCCCATAAGGAGCTGTGTGCTGCAGTAGTAAAACAGATGCCTTTAAGAGCTATGGGGCAGACAAACTCCATAGTACAGGTTGGATACAAAGAAGAGTTCCAAAAGACAGAGCCCACAAGAATGAATGAGTGGAAAAGGCTCCACTCATTCAGTCAGCATTGAAGGAAAAAGATCCAGAAGTCCAGCAAAAAGTGCTGGGGCCTCACTAGGAGAGGGGATGAAGCATAACAAAGATAAATCCCTTTAACAGGATGGTTACCAGGGACTGAGGGTAAGGTGTTCTGGCTGTCTGAGTTTTTGTTTAGGCCTCAGTGTCCCTCCTCAGTTAGCTCTCTTTCGAAGGGATTGTGTCCTCCGACGTATTCCTTATCTTAGATATCTCCTTCCAGCTCTGCAGGCCTCGGAAAAGTTTTCTCTAGAGGGCGCTGCGCGTCGACGTCCTCCGAGTCAATGTCCCTCGACAGCCGCCATATCGACGTCGACGTCATCCTGCCTATAAAGGCCGCGCGCAGCGTCCGTTGCTCAGTTCCGTTTTTCCGCGCTTACTCAGTGCCTCGGAATACCGTTGCTCAGTTTTGTCAGGTTAATCCTATTTACCTCGAGTTATTCGATACCGTACTCGATGGCTTCTTCGGAACCGACAACTCCTCGATCCGGCTTCAAAAAATGCCGAGATTGTGGAAAAAAGATGTCGCTGACTGACCCTCACAGAGTTTGTCTGTGGTGTTTGGGAGCTGAACACCATTGTTCGGAGTGCGAGAACTGTATGTCAATGACAGCTAAGGCCCTGAAGGAGCGTAGGGGGAAGCTGGAGAAAGGTAAGACTTTTAAAGTTTCTTCTTCCTCGACAAAGTCGAGACATTCGTCTCCTCGTCACCATTCGTGCTCCAGGTCTCGGAGTGGGTCCCATCACTCCTCGAGATCGAAGCACTCGAAGAGGAGATGTTGAAGATCCTTTTCTCCGTCTTCCTCTTCCTCTGTTTCTCCAAAGAGAATCCCTTGCCCCACGAAACATAGTTCCCGGGCTGAATGGGAGGAATTCCGCAAAAATATGATGAGCGTCTTCGAGAAAGCGGCCGCGACCCCCTCGAAGACTGCCGAGAGCGATGCTCTGGTCGAAAGACCCGAAGGTCAAAAACGCTGCGAGTTACTGTACCCGGCGAAGGAAACCTCTCGAGCGCGTCTCGAACCCTCGAGTAGGACTATGACCTCAAAACCTTCATCGAAGGTTCCGTCGACGAAGGTTCCGTCGACGCCGAGGTCGGTGTCTTCGACGCCGTTGTCGAAGGGACCTTCGACATACGGGTCTGTCGACTCGACGCCAGCTTCGACACTGGCGTCGACGCCAAGAAAAGTCACGGTTACGACACACCCAGTGACTATACCCAGGTCCTCGATGACGATGGCGTCGAGATTGTCGAGCAGAATCCCAATTCTGTCGAAGTCTTCGAGGCCTCCGCCTTTGTTTTCGACGCCACGCTCGAAGCCTTCGGCGTCGACGACATCGACGTTTTCGAGGCCGATTATGACAAGTTCGGCACCCTCTGCCTTGGAAATGGGGTTTACACCCTTTTTGAGTTCAGAACAATTGAGTACTATGTCCTCAATTATGGAAGAGGGTGAATTGTCTGAACAGGAAGACACATTTGAGTTGCAGGGACCTGTAACCCCAATTAGAGAGGAATTTTCCTCTGAAGAACGCAGATTAAAGGATCTTCATGATTCCTTACATGAGGCTAGTGGGTTAGACACTTCCCCTGAGGTGGAGTTTGCTAGGCCAGTCCCGGGGGAGAATGCTGAAACCCCCTATAGAGCCTTAATGGCCAGGATCACAGAATTTATGGGGTGGTCTGCACCTTCACAATCTTTCCAACAAGATGACCTCACGGATATTCTTGACAAAGGCCCACAGGAGGATCCTGTGGTGCCTTTTCATAAAGTTCTTCAGAGGAAGATTATGACGAACTGGGAAACCCCAGATGTCGTCCCGGCAGTAAATAAAAAACTGTCTAAAAAATACAGGATATCTTCTACAGACCCGGAGTTTTTGTCAAAACACCCATCCCCAGAAAGTCTGGTGGTACAGGCAGCATCTTCTACTGATGTCAAGACGGCTTATCCTACCGTCCCGCAGGACAGGGACGATAAAAAATATGATGCTATGGCAAAGAAAGTTTTTTTCGGCATGTAGCATGGCGTTAAAATCTGTTAATGCTACTTGCACCCTTGCTAGATTCAGCCATACACTTTGGGAGTGTGCTTCTACAGCGGCTGACTGCATCCCGGAGGGAGAAGAAAGGGAGGCGTTCCTGAATATCATACAGGACGGTAAAGACGCTATGTGCGAATCCCTCCAGACGGGCATTGATTCAGCTGACAGTATCAGCAGAGCAATGGCGGCAAGTACAACAACGAGGAGATTCGCTTGGTTGAGAGTCTGGTTTTGCCCCAGATGTGCAAGCCAGACTCTTGAACATGCCATTCGATGGCTCTTCTTTGTTCGGGAAAAAGGCGGATGACAGTTTAGAGAAACTGCAAACTTCAAAAGCAGCAGCAAAATCCCTAGGCGCTGCAATCCGTCAGACACCTTTTCGTCCCACAGGAACCTCTGCGAGGGGCAAGTCCTTTCGCTTCTACTCCGCATTCGGAAGAGGTAGAGGACGACCGGCTCAAAGGGGATAAAGAAGAACTACCCGAGGTGGACGGGGTAGATATTCAAAAGCCACAGCAACAGCAGGTGCCTCTTTACCATCGGCATCCGCATCAGCCGCCCCAAAACCACTCTGAGGACTTCCCTCACAGGACACCTGTAGGAGGCAGGTTGACTCCACATCTGGCGGAATAGCAGGCTATCTCGTCAGATGCTTGGGCATTGGAAACAGTTGCCCAAGGTTACTGCCTGCCTTTCCTACGCATACCTCAGAGTCATCCACCGGGGATCAGCTCTCAAAAAGCTCCAGATCCGCTCCTCTTGCAGGAAATTTTGGACCTGCTAGAGAAAGGTGCCATAGAACCGGTACCTGTAGCGGAGAGGAACAAGGGCTGGTACTCCCCTTACTTTCTCATTCCAAAGAAAGACGGAGGACTGAGACCCATCTTGGACTTGCGGGAATTCAACAAATTCCTCAGGAAAGACAAATTCAAAATGGTCACTCTTTCTCAGATCCTCCAGGCCCTTCAGTTCCATCTCTGGTATCTCTGGACCTTCAGGACGCTTATTTCCATGTGCCTATCCATCTCAAACACAGGAAATACCTGAGGTTCGCAATTGGCAACTCTCATTATCAATTTCGAGTGCTGCCATTTGGGCTGACCTCCGCCCCGAGGGTCTTCACCAAGCTGATGTCGGTAGTGGCTGCAAGTCTAAGGAGGGAAGGGATTCACGTCTACCCCTACCTGGACGATTGGTTGATCAGGGCTGTATCTTCGGAACAAGCTCAGATCCAGCTAAATCACGTGTGCCACTCCCTTCACAAACTGGGCTTCTCCCTAAATTTAAAGAAGTCACAAATGATACCATCGCAGAGACTCCAGTTCATCGGAGCGATCCTGGACACTTCCCTGGGAAAAGCCTTGCCACCAGAGGTGAGGGCTCAAGATATTCTACAGATGGTTACCAAGTTCCAAAATGCCCAAAGTCTCCCAGCCTTCGACTTTTTGAGGTTGCTAGGCCTCATGGCATCCTGCATTTTCCTAGTGTCAGAGGCTCGCCTGAGAATGAGATCCCTCCAGTGGTCACTGAGGACTCAGTGGTCACAATTCTCAGGAAAAATGACAGACCTTCTTCAGGTTCCCGACAGGGTGTCTCGAGACCTTCAGTGGTGGGCCTGTCAGGAGAACATTCTGAAAGGAGAACAATTTTGGCAACCCTGGCCGGAGATAACGGTAGTCACGGATGCCTCACTCACGGGGTGGGGAGCCCACGCCAACGACTTGACCATCAGCGGTCGTTGGTCTCCATCGGAGTCCAGACTACATATCAACCTGTTAGAGCTGAGAGCCATCAGACTTGCGCTGAAGGCGTTCCTGCCAGCTGTACAAGGGAGAAATGTCCTGATAATGACGGACAACACGGTGGCCATGCATTACCTCAACAAAAGAGGAGGCGTAGGATCACTACCCGTGTGCAGAGAGGCGATGCAGCTCTGGTTTTGGGCAATCCAAGAAGGAATCTCTATCGCAGTTCACCTAGCCGGAGAGAAGAACTTGACAGCGGACGCTCTGAGCAGGCAGAGTACAGTCTCCCACGAGTGGGAACTAGCTCAGGAAGTCCTTCAAGAGATCTTCGCCCTTTGGGGAACCCCTCAGGTGGATCTGTTCGCCACCAGCGTCAACAGGAAGTGCGATCTGTTCTGCTCAAGGGAATTTCCCCCGAGAGGAGCTCTGGGAGACGCGTTCATAGTGGACTGGGAGTTTCCGCTTCTGTACGCGTTCCCACCGGTCCCTGTCATTCCTCAAATGATCAGGAGGTTGAGAAGATTCCGGAGAACCATGATCCTAATTGCCCCGGATTGGGCCAGGAGAACGTGGTACCCGGACCTTCTAGACTTGTCCATCTGCCCTCCAATTCGACTTCCACTCAGAGAGAACCTACTCTCACAGAAGGGAGGTCAGGTTCTCCATCCAGACATCAAAACCCTCAACCTTCACGCTTGGCTTCTGAAAGGCTGAGGTACAAGGATTGGGACCTCCCTGATGATGATATGGAGGTGTTGCTTTCGGCAAGGAGGCCAGCAACAGTCTTTATACCGCTGCCGTTGGAACAGATTTTGCAGCTGGTGTAGAGAACAGAATATTGACCCCTTTTCATGTGGTACACCAATGGTTTTGTCCTTCCTACTATATTTGGCAAATTCAGGCCTTCAAGTTGGCACCATTAAGGGCTATCTTGCAGCGCTATCCATCTTTAAGCGCACTGCGTAAGAACCATCCTATTTCAAGTTACCCTTGGTAATACAGTTTCTAAAGGGGTTAACCAATGTTTATCCCCCAAGACCATTCCAAGTTCCCCTGTGGGATTTAAACTTAGTCCTAACTTTCCTGATGGGCTCACCTTTCGAACCACTCCATTCTTGTTCGTTAAGATTCCTTACCCTTAAAACTGTTTTATTAATAGCACTTACATCTGCTAGAAGGGTGAGCGAATTACAAGCTCTTTCTTGTTAACCCCCTCATACAATCTTTCACAAAGACAAAGTTGTCCTGCAAGTGAAGCCTAATTTCCTCCCAAAGGTGGTTTCTGAATTCCATATCACTCAGAAGATTACCCTACCATCTTTCTATCCTCCTCATCCGGGGAAAGAGGAAGAGAGGTTACACAGGCTAGACCCTAGAAGGGCTTTAAGTTTTTACATCAGTAGACTAGCCAGGGTAAGACAGGCAGACCAGCTGTTTGTAGGTTACACAGGTCACAAGCTGGGGTTACCAATAACTAAGCAGACCATTTCCAGATGGATCATTCTAGCCATTCTGGAATGTTATAAACTGGCAGGGAAAGAGCCCCCTCAAAACCTTAGGGCTCATTCGACCAGAGGTATTGCAGCCTCATCGGCCCTCAAAAGAGGTGTGCCGGTTAAAGACATCTGTGCGGCCGCTACATGGTCGTCTATCCATACCTTTACACGATTTTACAATTTGGATTCCTCCTCCAGTCAAGAGACTAGGTTTGGAAGGGCTGTACTGCACTCTATTCACCAATAGAAGACAGCGTGAAGTCAGTACTCCCTCCTCCAATGATAGAATACTGCTATGGGAGCCTATCTAAGATGAGGAATACGTCGGAGGACACACTCCCTTCGAAGAACAAGTTACTTCTTACCTTGTAACGTTCTTTCGACGGGATGTTCCTCCGATGTATTCCTTATCGACCCTCCCATCCATCCCCGCAGTTCTACTTCCCTTGTTGTTGCAGCTTACGCTCCTTCAGGGTGATTAGTTTAGTCCAGAAAGAATTATTGTGGGCTACAAAACGGAACTGAGCAACGGACGCTGCGCGCGGCCTTTATAGGCAGGGTGACGTCGATACGGCGGCTGTCGAGGGATATCGACTCGGAGGACGTCGACGCGCAGCGCCCTCTAGAGAAACATTTTCCGAGGCCAGCAGAGCTGGAAGGAGATATCTAAGATAAGGAATACGTCGGAGGAACATCCCGTCGAAAGAACGTTACAAGGTAAGAAGTAACGTGTTCTTCTCTCTCATGTCTCTCTCCTCTCTCTCCTGCCCAACAAAAGGAAATAAAGGAAAGGCAGTGTTTGAGCTTAGCCTACCTTGCCCAGTTCGTATAACAGGAAGAGTAGTGCCCCAAATGATGTAGATAGCAAAACAGCCCACTATTTAGAGGATAATTTGGAAAAAAGTACCCAAGAATCTGTGGACAACAGGACCCCATGATGTAGGAATACTTAGAGGGGCGGGGGCAGTACACATTAAGTTAAAAGAAAGAGGACTATTGCCACTGGAAAAACAATACCCCTTATCACGATAACCAGATGACAGCATATATGACACATTGCATGCCCTATGGCAGCAAGGCATAATACAGGCGAGTTAATCACCTTGCAACACTGCTATATATCCAATTAAGGAAGCAAAGAGAGGTGCGTGGAGTTTTATACAGGATTTACGTCTTCCCAGTAACATTACAGAGGCAGAATATCTATTGGTTCCAAACCCGTCGACAATTATTTCGCAGCGTTCCTACAGAGCTACATTTTTTTCACAGTGGTTGACTTAAATAATGCTTTCTTTCCCTCCATCGCACTACACCCATATTCCAGGTATCTCACCGCATATTTGTAGCATGGGACGGAGTTCGTACATACTAGAGTGCTTTGGGGCCCCTGCGAAAGGCCAAGCATCTTTAATACAAATGGACCTGAGCAACCTACAGGTTGCGAGCACAGTGATACAATACGTTGATGACTTATTAGTGTGCAGCACAAAAGAGTGTAGAAAGGACTGTGATACTACTGACTATGCTAGCTGATAAAGGATATAAGGTGGATAAGTTGCAATACTATCAAAAAGAAGTGGTGTACTTGGGTCAGATTGTGTCCGCAGATGGGAGAAAAAATACCAGGAAGAGTAGAGGCCATACACAAGACTCCACGATCAAAAACCGTGACAGGAATGTAGCAATTTTTGTGCTTATGCAACTATTGCATGGCATGGGTTATTGATTACTCCATATACACCAGTCCATTGTTGCAAGCATTAAAAGAAGCACAGAAAAACAAAACCCACATAAAATGGACAGCCGAAATGGGCGAGAATTCTATTATGAACTAGCACATGCACCAGTGTTGTTAACTCTGAATTACAAGTAAAGATTTCGCCCGTTTTCACATTCAGATGGAAAAGGACACAAGCCACACACGTATTACAGTGGGTCAATGGATGCAGTGATACCTCCCATGTGAGCAGGCACTTGCTGCATTTGCAATTGAAAAGGCTTCCACAATAACCATGGGGTGCCCAGTAGTTCTATACGTAGAACATGAATTATTTACTATACTGGGGAAGACAAAATCAACACTGACTACTCAAGTCTTCAGGGTATGAGGTAATACTAACAAAACCAGCAATAGAAGTGCTGAGGTGCAGAACAATAAACCCAGCAGAGTTGATTGCAGAACAAATAGGAGACTCTGGGTGTACAGTAGCAGGGTATGGAAGGGGAGTACACAAAAGGGAGGAGTTACTAATGTACCCTCAAACACGATTACCAAATCATTGCTCCGCACAAGCAGCTGAATTAGTGCCTCTAATTGAAGTACTTAACATGCCCGAAGGCCAAGCACTGAATGTCTTCTCAGACTCGGTTTATGTCCCGTCTACTGTACACTCAGGATTGGCAAGATGGGAGAGGAGGGGGTTTAAAATAAGTGACACCACTCCTGTTTAATATGCAGCATTGTTGAAAGAACTATTGGAAGTGTTTACACTCCCAATAGAATTAGCATTAATAAACTGCAAAACCCATACAGGACGGCAAGATTTTGTCTCACTAGGAATTGAAAGAGCAGACAGAGCAGCAAAGGAAGCTGCGTATCTGCCATAGGATCACCTGTGCTTTACTGTCAGGTACTGTCAGGTTGGAGCGACATATTCTTTTACATACAGTATCATATACTCATTTACATTGGGTCAGGGGAGACACATTTAGTATAGAAAGGTTTTGGGAAGTTATTATGGGTTATATTTTTAAACAGCCAATTTTGCCCTTAACCTTCATTGCAGTCTATGGAGAATGCCCCAAGCCAAGATGGAGGTTCTCAGTCTAAATTCTAATTGGCTGGAGATGGTTTATAGGGAGGACAGTGAACATTCTAAACTGCCTTTCATCGTCTTTGCCCAGCTGAGAGGTCGTGTGCTTTGCTGCTCCTGCTTAACTTGTTCAAGGGTGTCAAGTTTCAAGCGGTCGAGCGGCATCTTTGAAAATATAACAGGAGTCGTGTATGGAGTTTAGTGGAGACACAGGACAGGAGTGAGACCTTTCCAATTTTCTGAAAAAAGAAGTTTTCAAGTCTCGATCACAAGATAAGTGACTTTCCATGTTTTGATGAACTTTGTAAAAAGGTTATATTAATTTAAAAGGATTGAAATCGCAAATCTGTATATAAAACTGAAGCGCGTACGTTTGTTTTCTTTCCTACGTATCATTTCAAACTAGCGCGTGATTTTTTTCCCGTTACTTTGAGCCTGCGCGTGTGACTCTGCGTGTGAGAGTGAAGCACGAGCGTGAACTTTGGACTCGTGTTTACTGTTCATTTACGCAAGGGTTTTTTCTACGTGAGTTTGCGTGTGTGTTATATTACGCGTTTCGTATCTGCGCGTGCGCAAGAACAAATCTATGTGGAGCATTCGCGCAAGCTCTCAGAAGTGTCACGTGATAAAATAAAAGCGCGTGTGCTTTTTCCCGCAATTTGGTTTTTGCGCATATGCGTATTTTTTCGTGGGTTGGACTTTAGCGCAAGTGAGTTTTACTCGCGTCTTGGACTTTAGCGCGTGTGCGTCTTACCCGCAAATTGGATTTTCAGCGCGTGTGCGTATTTCCCGCGACTTGGAGTAAAAAGCGCAAGTGTTTTTTCCCGCGGTTTGGATTTTCAGCGTGTGTGCGTATTTCCCGCGACTTGGATTAAAGCGCGTGTGTTTTATCCCGCGGTTTGGATTTTCGGCGCGTATGCGTTTTACCCGCAGTTTGGATTTTAGCGCGTGTGCTGGATTTTCCACATGAAGATTTCATCGCAAGTTTAAAATTTGTTCCCGAGTAAAAGACACTCTAAAAAGAAAATATAAAAACAAATACAAGAACTTAAAAGAACTTCCTTAAACTTATTTGAAGAACTTTAGACCTTGTTCAAGAATCTTGAGGTTGAGAAGACGAATTACAAAGTTAAATATTACATTCATGGACCTGCTAAGAAGGCTGAATGATGTTTAAGATTCTGGTCAACAAGTAAGGAAGTCTTATCTGCTTATCACTTCTCTGGGCATACTGAAGAGAAGTACCAGGTATGGTTTTTTGACTATTTTGGTAGAGGATATAGGGTTTAAGGTTAGTATAGTAACCCATTGAGTAATGAGGTGTATTACATGTTTATGTTTTAACTACAGGTAAAGAACCAGCGAGTTGATAGCTTCCAGCCTGGTGTTTATTTGTCCCTTCCCCCTTTCCCCTGGAAGTGAGGTAAACTGAGCGGTTATATATATATATATTATCAGCTCAGAGTGCCACATTTTGGGTGGATTGTCGGGGGTTCAGGTATGGGTTTGGGGACATGATAGCACAGTAACGGTTATATCAAGGAAATGGTTACATTTGGCATTGGACCAGCTTCCCTATCCTTCCCATGTATCGAAAGACAGTGTGGATGCAGTGATAAATGAAGACTGGTTTGTGACAAATCTGTATGAATGTTTCCAAGTATGTGAGCAATTGTATGGTGTGCCAGAAGTACCTACCAGGTCATACAGAGTTGCACAGGGAACTTTGCTGCGACCGGAGGGCACCTTCAGCACTTCATATTGATTACCGAGATATGCAAGAGAGGTGTACTTCATACAAGTACTTTCTTGTAGTGGTGTGCCCATTCTCACGTTGGCTTGAGGCAGGTGCCTGTTCCCATAACGTTGTCCGCTCAGCGGCAAAACTCTTGGTGAGGGAGGTGTTCCTGAGGTGGGGTATTCCAGATGAATTTGCTCTGATAATGGGCAGCACTTCACTGTTGAATTAAGAAAATTACAACTCTCCTGGGGAAGAGACATAAACTATGCACGGTTTACCATCGGTTTGGTAGAGAAGATGAATGGACTGTTGACAAAGCGTCTGGCAAACCTTATGCATATGCTTGAAAAATCATGAGGCCTCACGAGATTATTACAGGGCGTAGAATGCATGTTCCAAATATGCCGTCCCATACAAACTCTGATGCTCTTTCTACTTCTGCTATTCTGTGAGGGGAATTTGATCAGTAGCTCAAAGACCATCAATACATCTCAATACAGAAAAGGCCTAAAAATCAATGCCAACCAGCAAGTGATGCGAACAGAATTTCCTTAAGCAGAATCTCTTTTTCGTGGAGACCAAGTGCTCCTCAAAAACCATATAGGGAATTGGAAAGAGGAGTATTTCACTGGGCCGCATAGTCGTCTCCTCAAAAGCAGTGAAGCTAGAGAGACGTCGCGGATGGGTCCATACAACAGACGTTCGCAGAGACAACGGGACTGTCCCCAAGCACAACATGATGGGAAGTATTACAGAAATTTCCTTTCATTTTCTAACTGCATTGAGATTTTTTCAGAAACCAGCAAAAGAGGGAGCAGAAGAGGGTTGCGCTGTAAAAAAGATGACCATGAAAAAGACATGTTGACGTTTTCGGAGTATTATGATAATGTTTTAGTAAAGCATTGTTGTTTTTTATTTTACATGTTTTTCAAAGAAAAAAGTGGAACACAGGTGAATACAAAAATGAAAATGGGAAAGGAGTGTGGTGAATGGGGAGCACATCCACAGCAACACAGAGGAAGAGCATTGTTTATTAACAGGCAATGTGCGGTACAATGAAATGAGTGTGGGGAGGGAGAGCGTAAGGGAGAGAGTAAATGCCACATGTTGCGTGTGCTCTATCATTGCGCACCTGCTAGGGATGTCCAAGTTTGTTCTGCCCCAGGCTAAGCCATATGAGGATGCTGGATGCCTGATGCATCAGTCTCTTTTTAGAACTTGAAGTTTGTTCCAGGGAAACAAAGTAGCTGGATGGATAAGGGGTAAATGTTTGAGGATAGTTATGTACAATTAACGCAAATGCTCCAAACTCAGAATACAAAGCATAAAGTTATCAAATATAAAGAGGGGGAATTAGAAATGGAGGATCATAAAGAATACAATGCACAACTAAAGGAAAAGGTGTCCCCTGGTGTCATATTAGACCACTCATGCAGATAGAGGGGGCAGCTGGTATGGGGGACAAATGGGAAGGGGAATAATGCAATGCCGTGCTGAAGGACTGTTAGTGTTTGAGCAAAATGCTGTAGCCAAGGTTAATGGAAACTGTTACCTGGGAAAGTATGTTCATGCCTTAACTTGGTTACATGAAAAACATCAACCAGTTGAAATAAGGAGCTTTGCACGATTCCCTTTGTGTTTCAGGTAAAATGGGTCAATTTTCCTGGGAGTCAATTCTGGCTGCACCAAGGTTTTGCACAATGTAGCACTGGCACTAGGGACAGCTGCACTCGTGGACTTGTGGTCGGCCTGCGGATCCAGAGCATATGCCCAGTTTCCACTACACTGGAGTGTGTGCCCTCGTCACCTTGCACACCCCTGCACTTGTGGTGCCTCAAAATAGCACTGCCATAAAGATCGCACTGCAGGGGAATATGGCACATCAAAGCAAACCAAAAAAGAAAATGGTGAGGAGAAGGAAAAGAGAGTAACAACTTCTCCGGGAAAAGTTCTGACAAATTGTCTCCTATTCTGGATGAGTTTTCTTCAGCAACTACATTTTTTACCTCTTTGCTACTTCCAGGAGTGCAGGCTGCATCCAATGCAAAAGGGATGCAGGTCACATGCTACAAGCTGTTCCAACTAGCTAACTCAATTTGCGAAGGGACTGAATGCAATCAAAGAAAAGATGAAGCATTGTGCTTAGTAGCCCTTCAGAATGGCCTCATCCTGGATCCTCCTAACAGCAATAGGAGATATGTGTGCCTGATTTGGGTCAAACTGTTGTACAGCAATCTGACTGGGTGGGCTCTAATGGAAGTAGTGCAGCCATACAAGCGATAAGGACACTCCAGGGGAAGATGACAAGCAAGGTTCATGGAGTGCAAGCAAAAGACTGGTTGGACAGAGTATTTGCATGGGTGCCCACCTGGCTTTCTGGATATTTTAGAGCGACTGTCCCCGTGCTGGTGCTGCTTGTCATCTAGTGTGTTATTGAAAGCATTTTTAAAATATTTTTTAATAAACAGAAAGGACATTCCATGTTACCCTTGACTACTGATAAAAATAACATTGAAATGAAAAGCGGGAAGAAAGAAATGAGGGAAAATGAAGGGGAGGATCCTGACAGATGGGTGTTTACACAGTCTGCGGGTATCAAACTATAACCAGTATTGGATCCAATGCCTAAACGATGGCACATATTGTGTCTGGGTTGTAATACACCTGAATGGTTGGGAAGAAACTGGGGGACATGTGACCCGGTTAGAAAAGGTATGGATCCATAAAGATGCAGTGGCTAAAAAAGAGCAAGTGGCACACAAAAAGATTTATTGATAAATTAATAAAAGTGGGGGAATGTAATGTAATAAAAACGCAAGTCCAGCGCAGTATGAAGGAACACACTTATCAGCTGAGAGAGTAGCACCCTAAAAGGGGAGGGGCCCCTTTCTCATGTATGCAAAATTAAAATCTTAATAAAAATGAATCCATAAATCATGAGGCACAGGTAAGTATAATTAAACTTAGTGGTTGCATAAAGCGTGGTAAATAGACCCCATAAACCTGCTTTGTTTTTAATGTCTGAGAGCATTTCATTTGCAGCAAACCGCAGACGGCTCATTAGCACATAGCATGCAATCTCTCGGCAAGTGTACTGAGAACCACACAGAGGTAGTTATTTATCAAGGTGAACTGATTAGAGTGCACAGGGTTTGCCTGTGAAAAAGGAATATATGACCATTTTATAATTCAAAATCATTTATGAACTGTGATTTTCTAGTGAGGCCAGCAAGTCCATCAGCAGTTTCAAATCGCTTGCAGACCATTTTCCCTGGGAAGAGGGTTAGAATGTTCCCAATATGTACAATAATTTAAAAGTAGGTCCCTGGGACAAGGCTCTGAGGACGTTGTGATGGATAGCTGTTCCCATTGGAGACTGGAAGAGACAACCAGGGCAGAGTAATACAGTTTTGCAGGTCATTTTGTGTTTTGGGAATTGGGGTGGATTGTGATGTCACAAAATTCTAATTGAGGGCGGTGTTGGAAGGTTCCTGGACCCAATGATCCAGTTCTGCAGGGGCCCACAGTGCAAGAACCAATAATATCTGTGTGGGGAGATTTTTTTTCTATCACACAATCATAAATGCTAATTCTTCTATTGTGTATAAACATTTAACTTCGAGGAGAGTTCTTTGGCAGTTGCCTTTTCATGCAGTTCTGTTCTGTTTGCATCTGCTGTCCAGCTGCGTCTGGGCCATGACTAAAATTGTATTACTTCTTGCACCGGCGTGCACTCCTTTTGACTACTTTGGTAACTTTTTGGTGAGTGCTACGATTGCAGGTTTACTTGGATGGCTAGTGGCAGTGGCTTTACCTTAGTGACTAACACGCCTTATTACTCGCAGGCTGTTAAATCGGCCTCATTAATGCACAAAAGGAACACCATTTTTCTAAAGTGGTGTGCTCCTTCTTTTTTCGCCATTTCTTGTTTGCTTGTAGTTTGAGGTCTTCCCCTACGATTCTAGGCAGCAACAACCTCAGTGGGAGCTTTTTCTTCGGCTGTAATCCTTTGTATTTGCTGCCAAAGATCCAGAGAGTATGAGAAGGCAGGAAGTGCGGGAGGAGTCAAAAACTATGCAGTCCTTTCTTTCACCTTGCCTGAAAGGAGCCCAATCTCAATGGGGGGGGGGCTGGCTGTACTGATTGGACAGCCAGACCACCGTTTTCTGTAAAATGCAAAAATGTTAAATACTCTGAAACTGGAAGCTACTGTCCACCACTGGAGCTGAAACCAAAGAGGAATATGAAGAATCGATGGCCATAATGATTTCCAGAGAGCCTGCTGTGTAAACGGAGCCTACTGTAACCCTTCCTTACAGTCAACTTGACTGTCCTGAAAATTATGCCCCAGAGCCTGGTGAGATCCACTAGAATCGAGAAGACCTTCATTTTGAGCCATCCCACGTCGTGCTGCGACATTATAAGGCTGCAATACCCCAATACTGTGTGATCTCGAGCCATTGTGCAGTGCATGGTCTTCTGATTCGCAAATCGGGCTGAAACTTTGGTGGCCTCCTGCTGGACCTTCAAAGACCTGATTTAAGTTCCCTCACTAGAGTGCTGTAACTGAATACAGACGAGCATCCGATATTCAGTCTTCTGGCTCCTGAAAAAGGTGCCAAAACCACAGAGCCACATCCAGCCATGAAGATACTTTTGCCTTGAGCCTTCCGTGTTGATCCCTGCTGCAAAATCCCTTCCAGTGTCCTGTCTTCAGTCTTCATGACAGAGAATTCATCAACCAGGTTTTTGGCTGCAGATCCTGAAGTCTTGTTTCTGCAAACTCTTCTTCTATGCTGAGATACTGTGATGACTGGGGAATTTACCTACCTTAAGCTTTTTGTGATTTCCGTGTAGCTTATGGGTGTTTCTTGTGATTGGGACGCCCCTCATCCAGTTCACCCAGTCCCACTACTGGAATCCTCCTAGGGTGTCTTCTCAGAAGTCCCTGAACCCTAACCAACTCTACAGTGTAATACTTACTTGTTTGAAGAGACTTCCTCAGGAACTCTGACCTTCCCTGCAACTGAACCCTATCCCACCGCTGCAACCAGTGTTGGGACCGTTTTTCTGAAGTCTAACTAAGGGCTTAGTAAAACCATATACTCAGATGGGCCTTCTTCTAAGAGTGGAGTATTGTACTGTCTCAATTGTATGCTTTTACTAAGCCCTTGGGCTTCAAAAAAACTGTCCTACCAACGCATAGTAAATCCTTTATTACATGTGAAAGTTAGCAGGAGGGAGGCTTACTGAACTGTAATCCTGATAGATGAACAATACAGCAGGTCAGGTGGAGTGTAAATGTCTGCTTGATGTGAAAGCATCCAGTTTCTAGGCGTAAAGAAAAGGACATTACAGGGGAAGCTGGAAGGAGTGTAGGTAAGCTTAGCTGGGTCTGGACAATGCTCTGTATCCACCCCCTGCACTTGAAACATTTGCTTTTGCTGTGTAAAATGCTGATTTAGTCACGGCATAAATGGATGGCCAGTTAGTGGGAGGCAGGTAACTATGGGCTATGAGTGCAAAGTCTATGGTCAGTAACCTGTACTTGTGAATCCAAATATCAGCAGTCTCTGTGTCTGTGAACAAGCATAAAGCGGTATGTTAGGAAAGCTATTCCTTTTTGCCTCATTCTTTAGAGTCCAGCCCCATCCCAATTCTGTTCCCATCAAATAGAAATTATCAGGATCTGCTGGCTCCACGGTCTCTTGGCAACAGCCTAAGATACCTGCTACTCTCAGCAATGGGGGGAAAGGGTATTGAGGCAAAATAATACAATCTGACATTTCAGCTCATCAGAGTTCTGCAAAGGAAAAGACATTTAGTTTAAAGAGGTTTTCCATTGTCTGCATTTCCCAAGGTGCCTCCCAACTCCATTGTCATTACTGTATTTGAAATACCTCCTCTAATTGCCTGGATACTGATGAGTTGGAGACGTTTGCATAACTTATGTAGTGTTGAGTTGTCTTTTTCTACTCTCTAGAGACGTGATGACATAAGGTGTGCTTTGCTAGGATGACTTCAAAATATGCTGCCGTGAGTACATGCCCAACTATCCCTATCCTAAGTAACACAGATATAAACAATCCTAAATAGTGCAACTATCCCTTTCCTAAGTAACGGATGTAAAAATCTAAATAGTCCACACTTAGTTTTGACCTTTCATTTTTCTACAGGCTAATTACCAAAAATGTTACTTGAAGGTGATGATTGAACATTTTAATAACATTTTGTTTGTCTAGATGCACTGGCCCAGTACTCCAAATTCAAATGTGAATGTTTGCTTTTTCCTTTACTGCAGAGATCCGTCTTAAATTGGTGTTTTGCCTTATGTAGCATGCTGGGTGAAAATAATATATCAGCGAGGAACCTGCCATTCAGCCCTGCCTACCCAGGAGCCACAATCGAACCAAACAAAAATGTGCCATGTAATGGGATGCTTATGTACAGGGCTCAAAGACCTGCATTGTTCAGATCCAACACATTATGGGAACATTAGTACTTAACAAACATGGGAATATGTATTTTTTAATTCCTAAAATCCATCTTTACTCATAACAAAAACAATATTTTTCAACAAATCACCTTACTTTTAAAATGAGTGCACATGGGAATAATATACATAAAAATGTAACACATTGCATCATTTCAATTAACAACATTTTATGTACATTTTGCCCACCATTAATTCTTGTGGAATATTTTACAACAGAACGTTCAGTAAATGATTGACTGGATCATATCCAATGTTATCTTACTTAGCATTTATATAGCGCCTTACAATAGTCAAACGTATATAAGCATCGACACTGTGTTTCGTCCTAGCAAGAGCAATTCATGTAGTGCTCTCTTTAGTGTGACTACCTTCATCAGGACAAACTTGATATTTCAGAGCAATTGCTAAGAACACCCATTTGTAAAGTCACAATCATGAACTCTGCTCAATTAAGAATTTGGTTCAGCCAATGTGGTCTACTGTCCCAGGGTTCTTTCTACATCTATTGAAGGTTAATGATGTTGGAGTCCAGATATTATTCACAAAACTGTTTTTTTCTGGTAAGAAAAGTCCAACGTTCATATGTTCTATCTTGCACATGACGTCTCAGCCTCAACTACTTTTAAAGCGCTTGCGCCATACTTGACGTTTTACTGATGGTCTAGAATGTGTGCTAGCAATTCCCCCTCACAAATAATTAATCTGTGGAGAATCCGCTTGTTACTCTGCGTCCTGTTTCAAAAAATGTATACCATGAGAATTAATGGTCGTAAAAACCTGGATGAAATGTTGATCACAGTATTGATGTAATGTGTTGTTGATTTGTATGCATATTCCCATGTGCAATAATTTTGAAGCTAAGGCGATTAGTTGACATTTTCTTGTAATTATGGATTTTAGGATGTAAAAAATATGCATGCCCTCGTTTATTTGTTCAATATTAAAGTCCTCATAATTTGTTTAATCTGAAAAATGAAGGTCTTTGTGGCCTCTCCATAAGCATTCAAGCCCTTGGCACTTTTTTGTTTGGTTTGCATGCTGGTGGTAGAAATCTATACTCCCCAACCCCCTTGCTCAGTGCTTTGTCCTGCTATTACTTCTCAAGTGTTGAATGCACGCTGCTGAGGAAAGAAACTGCTCTGAGCAGAGAGCAGTATCTTCCCCACTGCTCTGTGCCTAAAGACGACTTCACTGTGCGTGTCACACATTGAGCATGCGCACATTACAATGCGCCACTCTTTCTAGCTTCTTCCGGTTTCCATGCAGAGGACACAGAGGGGCAAACCCGAAGGGATCAGCTTGATTATAAAACACAAGTAAACTTTATCTAGAATTGTTTCTAAACTGGGGAAAATAGCCCATACAGTGTTTTTATCCCAGCTCGGATCTTAAATCTTTACTAAATCAGGTTGGACAAGTGCCCTTTTACCTAACTCTGTGCCACACAGGTAATCTCTTGTTTATGTCTGGTGAAGAAATGTTGTGACTTTAGTAGTTCTGATGGGCCTTTTTACCTTGTTCAGCCAAATTGGTCAAAGACAGAGGACTGGACCTATTCCCCGGACAAAGATATATGAAGGCCAGTTAAACCCTTCACTTAGGTCCCAAACTACTGCGTTGCCAGTGAACAACCGATCAGCTCTGTAACTCGCAGCATCTTGGGTTGGAAGAGTCCTGGTCTCCTGATGCACATTCCAGTTAGGGAAACTTTGCCCCAAAGGTCTTAGCACACACAACACTGTACTAACGAGCACACCATAATTGCATACAAAGAAACACTGCCGTCTGTCGGGTAACTTCCCTGTTCTCCTCCCCATAATTGTACTGCTACGAATCCTGGAAACTTTATGCCCCTTATTTTAAGGTTTTTCCTAACTCTTTCCGCAAGTGATGTGCTATTTCCACTGCATTTGCCTCTGCATCTCGTGTTCTTTGGAAAGTTCTGAAAACTGCCAGTGCTGAGGGATGTTGTCCTCCATTTTAACTCAGTATTGTATATTGCAACAATAACTAGTAGGGCGGGGGGGCTTGTCACCCCTTCATTTTTCTTCAAGTGTATTTTTACAAATCCCTTCTCCCCATTGGGGAGCCATCCTCTTTGATGCTAGGGAGGTTAGCCCGCTTAGCAAGACCCTCCCTACGGGGTCTGGGCAAGTGGGACTTCACTGGGCGTGACTCCCCTCTAAGGGACAAGGACTCCCGTTCACACGAAGAACTCCTATGTAAGCCAAACTATCTGTATACATGGGCCTACCTGGGAACAGTAAAGTGGTTCCCTTCTATTGGCTTCAGGCAATGCTGGATCGGCTACAACATCTGAGGAGAACTGGAACGCTGTATGGAATGCAAGTCTGCCCGTAAAAGGAACGAGCGAATCATGGCAAGGGAGAGATGCGTACGCAGGGGAGGCACTCTGATTTATGACTGCATTGGAAGGGCGGCGCTGTGGGGAGCTAGCAAGAGCTGGTAAGCAGGAGAACCCCAAAGGCTTGGCGTTGCAAGCGGTGGGTAACTGCTGATCGTACGGATCTCAGGAGACAGTCCCAAGAGGTGGCGTGACCTCAAATAGGCCATGGTGGGTGAGGGACCCAGACAATGCCTAAACCCGAATTAGTGAGAGGAACAAACCCTCCCATCAGCAAAGCTGTGCTGAGCACCAACAGAGCAAGAAAGAGCCTCCGAGAGAAGCGAGAAACACGAGGCAGACAACAACTAAAGCAGATACATCCCGGCCCTGAACCTGCAGATTCAGCCCACACTAACTGAAAGTTCCCAGGTGATTCTAAACCGGGGGAGGCCACAGGGTCTATATGAACTAATCCCAAGGAACTTTACTATTGAGAGTGAAATGTTAAGAAGAGAGGAAGCTGTTTACGAATGGACTCCGAGCAAGTTGTCTAAAATAATGTTTGATGAATACTGGAAATCTTTGATGAAGGACTTTGACAAAGGTGTTAAGTTCAAACCTCAGTTATAAAACTATAAGGAACTTGAATATCAAACCCGAGGACAGTTCCCAGGAGGGAGACTATCGTAACAAGGCAAAGCATGGCAGAAACTCCAAAAAACTCCAAACAAGTGGAGGGAAGCACCCAAACGTCAGAAGGATATATGTTGAGTGACAATGGGAGAGACTACAACTATAAGGGACACTTGAGAATCTAGAGGGGCTAAGAAGCTCCCAAAGACCCAGTGTACAAATATCTATCAACTCCAGAAGCTCATCTAGGAAAGTGGCCATACCCGGATGCAACTGAAACACAGGTTGGATAATACATTTTTGAAGTAAAACTCTTTTTGAAACCCTTGGAGAAAGACGAGGGGAAGATACTGTATTTAGTTATTAGGTCCAAGTGGTAGGCCAGATAGGTTTAGAGTTTTGGACAGAGGACATTTTTTTTTGTTTTAGATTCCCGACTACCGACGGGCACCCTTGCCTAGTTTGGTTAGGTAGGTGAAACACCCTAGTGATGGGGCAAGCTAGGCATTACATTTCTTTGTTAAATAAAAGAACATGCAAACCTCCAGTTTGTGTCCAACTCTTTTCGCAGGCTCTGTCGAGCGATTGGGAGGAGCAACTGTCTGCATGGAACAGTTTCGGAATGGATGACAGTCTCCAATCTCTTGTCCAAATCAAGACCTGAGTGATGTCACAAGTGCATCTCAGATTTTTAACCATAATTGCTAACATCTGAGTTTGAATGCTGCATATTTCGTGGTAGATGGGCTGTGTCTTGCTCTTGATTAGGGGATATCCAAAACTTACCTGCAGTGTGTTTTGGGGATATCCTGCATTTTAGTGTTCAATAATTACTTGCTTGTCAGTCAGGCTGCAGACTGAAGTATTAAATGCTCCTGCTGCCATCTTGCAGGACAAATCTTTATGGTTGCAGTACAGCTCTGAATCTCGGCTCCCCTTGCTTTGATGAATCATTCCCTTTGCCTCATGTATGTTTCGTTCAATTTGTTGTGGGATTTATCTGTCCCCTATTCCCCTGGTTCTGCAGTTCATGCATTGCCGGTCAGATAGTGACTCCCTCATAATGTCATAGTTCTAAGGCTATTCCAGTGATGCTCCTGTGACATAGGTTGGACAGCAGAGAGAAACCCCTGGTGGATCCGCTCTGTATTGCCTCCAGGGGCAACATAGCAGAGTGGCAGTCTCCTCCTGCCACCCAATTTCTCCTTGCCCTCCCCAACCAGAGTCCCGAAATGACCTTTATAGCACAGGCGTGTTGGAGCATCATGCTCACAAATCTTCATAAATATTGCCCACCCCCCCCTGTTTATTTCCCTGTTATTCTTTTTTATTCCTTTCTCTCTCCACCCCTTTTCTCTTTCATTCACAGATGACGTTTGTTAGACAATAGGCATTCTGAGACTACTATGGTTTTGATTTGGCAAAGTAATACAACTTTGTTACATAACACTGGTGTAATCAACCTGTCTCATTGAAAGGGGAGAAATAGGGTTGGTTTTCCTTTTTGTTTGTTGAGGAAAAGCCTTTAAAGCAGCATCTTTTCAGTGAAACCTCAGTCCTTTATGTTTCTGTCAGGTCTGGCTCTGATCATTAGTTTGATCTGTAAAGATGTAATGTATTCTATGGTAGTATAGGAAAGGAGGCACACGTTGGTTTGGCCTTTAACTGTTCTTTCAGAATGAGAGCTTATCAATCTATCATGGAGGTGATGGCGCGGAACACTGATTGGTGCAAATTGTCTCTTGATGACCTAGTTGTCATTCTAAACTTCCATTCATCGTCGGTGAAGATCAGGAAGTTCTTGTTTAGTATGTTCTCCATAGATAGGGTCCAAAGAACTAAAGTTTTGGGAAGAAGCTGAGGAAACATTTCTGCATGAGACGAGACATGCTGTGAATCTGGTGGGAGTGCAGCGATTCTTTTGTAAATAAAAAGCAAGGATGACATTTTCAGTAGAAATGACTTCTTATGAATTCTGTAACTGCTAGTTCATATTCATTAATATTTCTTAGTTTAGATCTTTAGTTTAGAGAGTTCAAGTAATTGTACTTAGAAATGTGTGCTCTGTGTGAAGAAAACTGTTAATTGTTGTCCAAGTTAGGAGAGATCAGTTTTCCACATGTGTCTTCCTGAAAGCCAGTGCGTGTGTGATTACTTAAAGGAAGTGGTCCGAGAAGTGAGACCGTTGGATAAAAGGTCTTATTATTGTTAAGCAACCTTGTTTCGGTTGATTTGCTGTTAGAGTAATCTCTGTGGAGAGTTAATTTTCTTTTTAATGTGCGCATACGCAAGAATGAAACTGCTATGTTTTGTCTCGTTTCTTGTCTGACCTTGTCTCAGACCTTCTGCATTGCGCGCATGTGCGACAAACGTTAATGTAGCGTTTCCCTTGTTTAAACCAGAAGCCCTAGGTTTGCAGAGTATGCGCATGCGTGAAGAAAAAAAGTAGCGTTATTGGTTTTCCAAGTTTAGAGGAACTGGACCCCGTAAGCGCACATGCGCACAACATAAAAGCAGTGTTTCTACCAGAGAGAATCGGACAAACTGAAATTTGATGATTGGATTTTGAACTGTCTGATCCAGTAATTCATTAAAGGATATTAAAGTTACTTAAAGTAGCTATCCTGAAGAGACTTCTTAAGGGAGATGAACTGGGAAACTTACTAATGTTGTGAAAGTTCTATGAACTCTTCAAGTCCTTTCTGCATCTCACACTCAGAGGACCAGAGGTATAACATGTTTCAGGAGTATAAGGGGTGTTAGGAGTAGATATGATTTTAATCTGTTTTTCTTAATGTTTTCACTTCCTGCAGATTGGTGACTTGCTGAAGACCTGGGTCTGTGTTCTTTTTTCAACTTGCCTTTTCCCCCGTAGGGGTAGGGATTACAGCTGTTCCTTAACTCCGTTGTGGACCACACTTTTCTGGGGGACTGTGGGGTTGTGCAATTTCTGCGGACAAGAGACTACAGGACCGGACAGTTTCAGGTTGAGTCCTAAAGTAACAGTGGAAGCTGCTGAACCCTGCAGATCCACAAGATCCTGACAAACTCAATTAGGCAGAATCCACAGCTGAGCACGAAACACCTCTCTGGGGAAACGGGAAATGGATAAAATAAAAAAAATGATTTCTATCAGCAATTCACTTGGAAATATGCAGGGCAAGAAAAATAAGATATTGTGCATAGTTAACATCAACCTCCTCCCACTGCCCTCCCTTAACCCCCAAATATACTATAACTAGAAACCTCCAGTACCTGAAAATCCTCTACAACTGCCTAGATGAATGATTCAGTCTTGCATAGGTTTTGATTAAACTTTGTAACTGTGAAAAACCTTCTTTAATATACTGCTTGTTTGGGAGATGAAAATGAACACTGCTCTCGAATTCCTGAATGTAGTTGGAAAAACAAACCTTTAAGACTTGAGGAAAAATTGAATCGGAAGAAAATTACTGTGTGCTCACATTGGACATACATAGTTCCTAAATCGTGTAATGTCTCTGTGCAGTTTGTGCTAAGAAATGTATAGACTCAGAACACTCTTAGACATCACTGCAGCATAATATTATCTTCATTGCACAGTAAAATATCTCTGCGCTGCTCACGCTCACTCTCTCTGCTTAAACACGCTTGAGAGTCACTGCGCTGCCTGCACTAAATATTGTGTCCTCAACTCTCAAAAAGACACTGTTCTGCCCGTGCTTAATTACGGTGACCAAACACGCTCTGAAGTGTCACTGCCCTGTCAGCGCATTAACTATTGACTCCACTCCTGAGCTAGTTGCGTTGCCGGAGCGAGAAGGAAACGTAACTCGTGTACACAGCACATGAAAGCTTTGCAGAGAGGTTACCTGATGGTTCCTAAGCAATGGAACAAGGAAGTCCTACTAACTAGGGCCTTTCCTCGAAAAAGAACATTCACAGAGAACTAATGGTTTCCCAGCACAAGTTGAAGCTTGCGAAAGGGAAAAAAACATACAAGAAGCAAATAAAATGTTACTTCAGGTTGGCAATGCGGTTCTTAATTTTCTAAATAAATATCTTACCACAATATTTACATAAGAAGTACTTTTCTGTGAGCACAGACAGAAATAATTAACTTCATCTTAGCTTATACTGTTGATGTCCATTTATTTTGCTCCCTGAAATCTTCTGTTTCTCTGTACTGTTGAGTTTCTTAAGAATGATCTTCCTGCGTGGCCTCTTGAAGGGAGTACGTACGGCCCAGAAACCTGAGCCTCCTAATACCTGACCTTCTCAGCTGGCCAGACGACAACAAAAAGCAGTTGAGAATGTTCAGCAACTGACCCAGTACACCCCAAAGCCAATCGGAATGTAGGGTACCACCATCTCGGCCTGGGAAAGGTCACAGTTAAGGCCCAGCTACCAGTTTGCACAGAATATAATGAAATTGGTTGGAGATGAATCACCGGAAGGTAGGTACAGGTCGTGACTGGCCTTGGCCTACTACGGTTAAGGAGATGCAAAGTTTTCTTGTCTTTGCCAATTTTTACAGGAGATTTATAGAGGGCTTTTCTCGTATTACCCCAATCACTAAACTTCTAAAGAAAGGGGTAAGATGTTTGTGGAGCCCGAAAGCTGAAGAGGCATTCCAGTTGCTAAAAATAAAATCGCTTCATCTCCAGTACAATTCTGATTCATCCAGAAACCTTTCTTCGTCGTGGCAGATGCCTCTAACTTGGCTATAGGAGCAGTTCTTTCTCTGAGGCATGAGGTGTCTAGTCAGTTGCATCCGGCTGCCTATTTTTCCAAGAAGTTCTCAACACTTCTTCTTTCCAAATCAAGTCACTGCGCTCCCTGCACTCTTGATCCTATTTGCAGCGCACCCCGGGCTCTTAAACTCCGGCTCTTAAATCAACTGCCTTGATCTTGCGCACCCGGTGCTTATCTTTGCACTGAGGCGTTGCTAAGGACGCTCAGAGTTTCCCTGAATGAACGTCTTGTTATATAAAATAAATGCTACTCTTGCTGCCTCTGTAGGGAAAACCTCTGGACGAATAAGGAAGTGTAACTCTCATTCTGTTTAAAAAGGTCTGAAACTTATTGGATTCCTCACTGTAACATTCTGGAACTGCCAAAGGCACAAGCATAGAAATAGATCTAGTTCCTTGCACTGCTCCCTTATCCACCTCCTGACATTCCTCATCTTCACTGACCAGCACTGGGGGGGTCATAACCTCCCCTAGAACCTGAGTCAGCCTGCCTATCAGCCTTCTGAATCTGAATTACCTTCTCACTTAACTCCGCCACTTTCTTATTCAAACCCACATTTTCTCTGTGTGCTTCTCTTAACTCCTCCCTTAATTCCCGGATCATATCGACCAAGGTGTCCATTGTGGTCTCAAGGGGGTTCATGACAGCTTGGGCAGGCTCAATTATATTTGGCATTTCATTCTATCGGGCTGAGTCCTGAAGTAACCACAGAAGCTGCTGAACGTCGGAGACCCACAAGACCGTGACACACTCAACTAGGCAGAATAATAAGCTGAACACAAAACACTTCTGAGGGAAAGGGGAAGTGGATAAAATAAACAATTTCAATCAGCAGTTCACTTGGAAATCTGCATGGGCGAGAAACAGAAGATATCATGCAAAGTTAACATCAACATCCTCACACTGCCTTCCCTTAACCCCCAAATATACAACTAGAAAACCTCCAGTACCTGAAATTGCTCTGCAACTGCCTAGAGGAATAATTCAACCTTGCATCGGTTTTTATTTGACTTTGAACTGTGAAGAACCTTCTTTAATATACGCTTACTTGGAAGATGAAAATTAACACTACGCTCATATTCCTGAAAGTAGCTTCAAAGACTTGAGGAAACATATAATCTGAAGAAATTACGGTGTGCTCACCCTGAACATAGTTCCTCAATCTTGTACTGTCTCTGTGCAGTTTGCGGTTAAATATTTATAGATTCAGAGCACTCTTTAACATCAATGGGCTATAATATTGTCTCCATGGCACAGTAAAATGTTTCGGCGCTGCTCGTTGTTAGAACAGTTTTTAGGACATACTAAATTGCTCCCTCTATTTTCATCAGGTACCTCATGACACCAGGGGACACTCTGCCCTTCTTTAGTCGTGCATTGCAATCTTTTATTGTCTCTTATTTGCAATTCTGCCTCCTTAGAGCCTTCAGTGACATACTCCAGTACCTTTTATTCCTTGTTTCGTGATTTTTACGCATTTGCCTCAATTTAACATAGTTGTCTTCATAGACATTTTCCCCTTCATCCACCCAGTGAACTGCTACTTTCCCCCATGGAATAAACTTCAAGTTCTACAGAGAGACAGGTGCATTAGCATCCTGCCTCTTCATAGGACACTGCCTGGGGCAGGATTGCAACTACGTGTGGAATGAGGGAGCACCCGTAGCATGTACCATTTGGCTCTCTCTCCCCATCATTTCATCATACCAGATATTGCCTGTCAACGAATTGTGCTCTTCCTCTGTGCAATGGTGGAAGCCCTCCCCATTCATCACATTTCGCTTTCCCATTTTTCTTTTTGTGTTCAATTGTTTCACTTTTTCCTTTAAAAAGCAAATACTATGAAAGCATTTAATCTATACTAAAACATGTTAACATCGTTATGCTCCAAAATGCTGTCAGTCTTTTTCTTTTTTTTTAAACTTTGTTTATTAGTTGTAGTTTACGACATTGCAGCAACACTTATAATTGCAAACAGTACAATTCAACAAAGATGGGTATCGTGGTCCAATCTTACATGACCTATTTAACACGTTCAGACAGATATCAGGGTCCCTGGGGCCTTTCATCATCGGACACCATTTCGCACAGATATATCCTAAACGGAGGCCATATATCTTTGGGCCTGTTTGTCCTAGAAAATGTCATTGCATATTGTTCCTCACACTCATTTACATAGGTGAGTTCTTTGAGCAAGTTGTCCTTGCGTGGTGCGTGTGGGCTTTTCCAGCTTTGAAGTATGCACTTTTTGACCACTGTACATCTTACATTAAATCTCCTAGTCACTTCCGCTGCCTTCCCAATGTCCCCAAACAAGTATTTCTGGGGCGTGAGGACTGCTGGTATCTGCGTTATCTCTTCTAATAACTTGGCCACCTCCCCCCAAAACTTAAGGATGAGCGGACAGCTCCAGGACATGTGAAATGAGTCCGCAGTTGGGTTCCCTTATTTTTGACAGCTCCCCGTACAGTTATCTGTAAATTTGGCTATTTTGGCTGGTGTATAGTGTAGTCTATTCAGTATCTTACTGGATTAGCCAGAGTCCGCCAGTAAATGATACTGTCTTGGATGACGCACAGTATCTTGACCATTTCTTGTCTTCAATTGTAGTGTCCATGTCTGCTTCCTATCTCTCCTTGCCCGTGTTTATCGTAGGTGTATGTGTTTGTATAATCGTATACAGTTTGGAAACACTGGTCCAAGAGCTTGAGGGTAGAACTACAAGGCATTCATGCGAAAGAGGTTTATCTGGAAATAGAGGCCATCTACTTTTGAATGCCGCCTTCATACAGTTGTATTGCAGTAATCTAAGCTGTCCTCCCCCAAAGTTGCCACAAAGTCTTCCTGCGTGACAAATTTCCCATATACCGCATTTTGATTTCTGTACCGGGGTCCCACAACTTTTGTATGTGTACATTGTATGTTGGTGAGATGCTGGGGATGTTCCAGAGAGGTGCGTCAGGATTGTAGGGTGTCTCAAGTTTTAACCTTTTATAAATCTTGGCCCAGGCAAGGACTGTTGTACTGACCGGGTCAAATTCGCATTCAGCCTTATGTTGTGTTTTAAATAAAATGGAGCATAGCTCGGTTGGTGCTGTAGCATGCCGCTCTGTGGGAAGGTGTGGTGCAGTATCTAGCGGGTCGTACCAGTGTTTGGCGTATTGGGCTTGCGATACTAAGTAGTATAACTCAGTCTGGCGCCACTATGCCTCCTGTGTTAAATGGTTCAACCAGTTTCTCCCGTTTCATCCTGGCTGAACGCCCATACCAGATGAACTCTACAGCCATGGATCGTAGACTATCAAAAAACTGTCTACCCGGCCAGATCGGGATATTACCGAATATGTACAGTAATTTTGGCAGGAACACCATCTTTAGAATAGCTATCCGGGCTGCAAATGATATTGGGAGTTTGGCCCACAGCTGGAGTTTGGCTGTGATAGATTGTAAGAGTTGTTCGTGATTATCTAAATACAGAGAGGTTCTTTCTTTGGACACTAGAATTCCCATGTATCGAATTTTAATGTGTGACCATTTTAATCCGTGCATGTTGGTTGGGCATACTGTTGCCGGAGTCGGGGGGGGGGGGGGGGGGGAAATTTCAGATTTTCGATTTATTAATTTTATAACCGGAGTACTCTGCGAACTTGTGTATTATCTCCATGGCGGGCCCCAGATTAGATTCGAGTTCTCGGATATATAATAGGGTGTCATCCGCATATAGCGATATCGACTGACCGGATCCTGCCATTTTGATTGCTCTCTGTCCCTGGATTTGTCTTGACAGCAGCTGCCACAGGTTCTATTGTGAGAACAAACAGTATGCAAGAGAATTGGCACCCCTGCCTGGTTCCCCTACCTAGTTTAAAGAAATGTGAAATGGTGCGATTAGTCAACACCTTGGCACCAGGTCTGGAGTATACCTGACATGCGTCCCTCAATTCAACTAGGACAAGGTATACTCCATAAAGGATACAGGTGGAGTTAACATTAAAGGATACAATATGGATCCGAATTCTTTCTTCTTAACCTTCATTGAAGAATCCTCAAGGAAGAATCCTTTCCCTTGATTACACCCACTGTCCGATACAAAACACGGCCAGAGCGAGGAATCCATTGAAAGGATAAATACCTATGCACGTTCTCCAATCTGTGTACAAAGAAGCATAAGGTAAGTAATTGACTTTAAGTATTGCTGTACTCCTTAAATCCCACTAATTCTACACTAACCTGTAGGACTGGTTTGTCGCGTTCAGGTGAGCTTCAATGTTCCAAATGAATCCAAAACAACGGAAAGGAAGGGGGGGGAAGTTAGTAGGAAACTAATCCCGTACGGAATGAGGGCCGAACTAGAGTAGGGTAGGTGCACTCTGGATAGCGTCCTTAGTTGGGGGCACTAAACATAACACAAAGTAAACATGGTATTTCCAGCAGGGTGTAAATGGAAGAGTCTTTGGTTGGCAGCACGTAGATCACCTTGATTAACGAAGGAAAATAAATTGTCCTGGCATCTCC
This sequence comes from Ambystoma mexicanum, assembly GCF_040938575.1. NCBI lineage: Eukaryota > Metazoa > Chordata > Amphibia > Caudata > Ambystomatidae > Ambystoma > Ambystoma mexicanum. The sequence continues at coordinate 96,902,070 of NC_090931.1, forward strand.
AGAAGTTCAAAACAGAAATCTATCTCTATTCAGTAGTGCGTTATTCTCCCTTGATGCCAAATTGGAAAATAAAGTAATCCCAACCAGGACACAGTACGTAAATCTCAGTAAATGAATGTTACTGGACAGGGGACTAAGAAAGATGATGTAAATACTCCCGTAGCTCCGAGAGTAGCATTGAAGTATATAAATGAATGCTAACACATAGCAGTGGACATGTGGTAGAAGTATACCTTACGGCAGGTAAGGCGAAGACACTTCTGTGGGCAACAGCATGATGCTCAGGTCTCCGGAAATAGCGTGGAAATTGATCTGGAATCCAGGAATGGAAACGGGAACGCTTTAAGAAGCGTGTAGCTGAAGGACGCGGTTCCGCACGGAAACAAACCGCCATCAGGAAACAAAGTTGCAACAATCAGAAGTGCGGAGCCCTTGGAGAACAGGACCTAAATATGTACCAAGAGCACGTGACTGGTGAGCCAAAGGCGCGATCACGTGACTTTAAGAGCAGGAATGCAATGTTGTTTCGCGGGGAGTTTGGAAAATATCCTCCACCTGTTATAGAACGGTCTTGCTGCCGTTCTGAAAGCATATGGACTCCTGCTACCATATGCAACAGGTGAGTGAGGCATTACAATAACAGCTTAACACATTTCAGGAAATAGTCCAAACCTTTCCAGTACAGAGAACAGGTAAACCCATGACACCGAATTGAATGCCTTTTCGGTATCTAAGGAGTCCGCCGCCGCCAAAGCTTCAGCTTTAATTTGAGCCATGACCCCAAATAGTCTATGTAAATTCAGTGCAGTTGACCTTGTCGGGATGAATCCACATTGATGTGGGTGGATCAGTTGGGGCATGTGAGGTAGTAGCCTCATGGCCAGGATTTTTGCAAAAATGTTGGCAGCACAATTAACGAGAGAGGTCTATAAGAAGACATGTCGTGAGGTGGGTGTCTTGGTTTCAACAGCACCGTTATAATTGCTTCCCTCATTGTGTCTGGCAGGGTCCCTCGCTCCATTGCCTCTTCCCACACCAATAACAATATGGGGACCAGTTCGGCATTGATCTCTTTGTGCAACTCTGCCCCTAGGCCTTCAGATTCGGGGGCCTTCCCAGAGGACAAGGATTTCATTGCGTCTGTAATTTTTTTCCACTGTTATCGGATTCGCAAGGGCCAGTCTATCCTCAAACCTTATTTTAGGGAGTGTTATTGCATCTAGCTAATTCTCAATTTTCTGTGTAGACTTTATATCATGGTCAGAGTATATCTCTTAATAGAATTCTGTAAATTCATTATTAATTCCCTCCTCACTGGTTATCACGGAGCCATCTTTCGCAAGTATGCAGGAAATGGGTGCATGCCACCTTTCAGCAGGTTTGCGAGAGCATGACCTGCTTTGTTCTCTTCACTATATCGCTGTGACTTAAGAGGGGCAGCCATGTATACTAGTGCCCTAGTTGCAAGTTTATTGAAGTCTTATAGAAGGCTATTTATGTTTGCTAGGGTCCTCCTTTTCATGGGTGTCACTAAATTGTACTTCCAGTTCTCCCCGTTTTCTCTCCACTTCTGCTAGTCCTGCCCTGACTGTTTTCAGTAATCCCGTAGACTTGGAGATTAGGATCCCCCTTACCCAAACCTTAAAGGTTTCCCACAGGGTCACATTTGTTTCTACATATCCCTTATTGACCTCAAAGAACATCTCCATTTCAGTGTGAAGGGCTTCTGTGACACTCTGGTCTTTTAAAACATCAGGTGGCATCCTCCACCTTCTCGCTGGGGGCTTGACTATTTCCAATGAAATTTCTAAGGTTATGGGAGAGTGGTCTGATGAAGTAGGTGGGTGAATCTCACATTTACCAACCATGCTTGAGAGTTGTGTGGACATGAGCCAGTAATCTATGCGGTATTCACTATCCTGTACGGAGGAGTAGAATGAGTATTGCTTAAGCAGTAGGTGCAATGTTCTCCAGGCGTCTGAGTGACAGTTGCGTAATATGAAGTACGGTAGTTGCTGTTCTGGTAGGTGCTCTGTTTGCTAGATGAACGATCCAGAGTAATGCTCAGAGTAGTCTTTCCCTCCCACCATACACATTCCCCGTCTAATGTGCCCATCTAGCATGCCACATTTGTGTAGAAATCGGGGTCATTGATATTCGGGCCATATGTGTTTACAAGTAGGACTCCTTTCCCCATAATGTTGCCCCACACAATCACATACTGTCCCTGTGGGTCAATTTTGCTTTTAACGAACTGAAAACACAGAGAGGGGAGAAAGAATGTAAGAACTCCTCTCGCCTGGGTGGAGTATTCAGTACAATACCTCTTCCGTCCCCATTCGCAAAGAAGGTCCCTGTCAGGCTTTCTCAAATCTGATGTTGTCCCCGGAAGCTGCTGAACCCCCGCAGTCCCCTTTGGATGCTAACCTCTTAACTGGTATCAAACAGTTCAGTTGAGAGCACCCCCAAGGGAAAGGGGGAAAATGGGACAAAATAATAAACTTCAGGTTTTGCTCAGCTTCTTTATCTGTCAACCTGTTGGTGAAAATAACAACAAATTCACTTTAGTCACTAACCTTTGAATTCCTTGGCTCTGACTTCTCGTTATAATATTAAGTAAATAAACACGCCACCATACCTGATTATCCTCTGTGAATAACTTAGAGGACGTGTGAATTCTAATGAAGAAAACAGAAAAATAGAGTCTCAGATGCTCTTACTAATTTCTTCAATTCGGTTGTGAAAAAGCTGCTAATCTCTCTCAGTTTAATGAGTTAATCTTCAAGCAGTTCCAATGTCATTTACCCAAACAACCCGCTGGAAATATTATACATGTAGTTTGTATTGATGATTTCTAGCTGCTTCAATACCAATTCCAAAAATGACACTCTGGCTATTCAAGTTAAAATGGTTTGTTTCCTGAATATATAAAAGTGTTCATTAATTGGATCTTTTGCTGGCAAAGATGATCGCTCATAAAAGAAGCGTTCTTTTAACCAGAATATGCGCATGCGTGAAGATATTGTTTACTCCTTCTAAAATGGAAGCGCACAAAAACAAGGAAAAGAGTTCAAAAATGAAACTGGCATGGGCGCATGCGTAAATGAATAGTATTCCACTCTTCTTAATATGAAGTGTTCAAACAGGAAGGAGAAAGTCCTCAGTTCCGGACACTAATCCTTGAAGAGGCAGCCCAGTGATGATCACGCGCCAGGTTAGTATGTTAGTAAATTAAACATAACGCTTCAGAGTCGCATGGCTACCACACTGTCACTTGCGCAGACAGTGTAAGATTTCTAACGCTAGTCCGACGCTAATAAAAGCACTGTTACCAAAAAAGGGTACAATACTCAATATTTTATACGGCCGAAAAAACACACGACGCTAAAATGATAAACAGACCTCCACACTCCAACTAGCCAATTGCAAAAAATGTGACGCAGTTCAGTAAATTTAAATACAGTTCTAGAAGTTCAAAAATAGATTCATGAAAGAACGAAATGAACTACTATTTTAACAAAAACTAATAAAAACAGGAACAAGTTAATTAATGGAATTAATATTTAACTCCTGCTTGAAAATCACAAAGATCCATAAAAGATAATGAATTCACTTAGCTTGCTTCTTTCTTTCACCGGAACGTTTTCTAAGTTTCTTCTTAAATCTCCAACACTTTCCAGAACCAAAATAACTAATTTTAGGCACAAGGGCCTAACTAAAGTTTTCTAAATCTTAAGAGCTTCAAACATAGGACCTTCCAGCTGGGCTTCTGACAATGAAAGGCGGTTTAGAATGTTCCAACAATGCCTTTCTGTTACTTCTGACCAATCACTGATCCTTTTGGAAGTCTCCATTTTGACTTGGGAAGCTCTCCACACTCTGCACAGAAAGTTAAGGCCCAAACCATACTTTATGTTAATCATATCCTCATTCTACCACATTCAACCAAATCCCACGAAACCTGACAGTCCCCGTTTATCTTCTGGACTGCATGTTTTTCCTACAGCATGAGAATATGGGGGTGATGTCTGGCAACATATGCACCAACCTTCCTCAGTTTGGTCGGGTTATTTAGCCCTCGGACATTCCATGTCAGGAGATTAATTTTGAGCCTCTAAGATACGATAGTACAGTGTGCCATGTGTGTGACTTAATGTTACTCTTGACCATCTTGATTTTAGCTGAATCAGTGTTGCATGCAATTACGCGACCACAATTTGTCCCCAAGTGAGCCATTCCAGCTGGGGCTCCGGAACTCAACAAACCCCCCCACCCTCCTCACCCGTCTAGAAAAGAATGAAACAACTATGCACCCCCCCCGCATAGTCAACCCCAACTGGACCATGCCGTGCCTTTGGTTTCAAAAATTTCCCAAAGGGCATCCCCTTCAACTTGTGGACTTCTCCTGAGGGGTCACCTGTTGCAGCTACATGGCTGCCTTCGATAGAGGCTCACGGCCCCGACTAAACAACTATCTTATCAGAGCCACCCTCCTGTGCTGAGGGTCTCAGCTATTATGAAGGATATAGCCATAATATGTCAGCCAAATCTTGTCTCTGTTCATCTGGTCGTGGTCACATATTTTGATCCATCTCTTGGCGGAAGCGGAATGGAAGCTTCGACATACGCCATGGCTTCGGCTGGGTTTTCAAAGAAATGAGCCCTTCCTCCATGCTGAATTCTCATCTTCGCTGGGAAGATGAGGGCGTAAGAGACGTGTCACAGCCTGAGTTGTCTTTTTACTGGCTCATATGATCTCCTCTGCGTCTGAACGGACGTTGAAAAATCCAGGTAGATGTGCACCCTATTCTCCTTGTGGTATAATGTGCCTCTTTCTCTGGCCAACCACAGGATCGTGTCTGTCTCTATAATTGAGGAGACAAGCTATTATCATGCGAGGAGGTACAGCTGGTCTTGGCGGTGGTGCCTGGATGCGGTGTGCTCTCTCAACCAGAAAATGTTCTGAAAGGATTCTGTGCCCAGGAGAGTCTTAAAGATGTTTTCCACAGGTCCCTCCATCGGGTCTTTAGAGAAGGACTCTGCGACTCCTACAATCAGGACATTATTTCTTCTGGATCCTGATTCAAGGTCTTCACATTTACTTTGGGTTTTGTATAGATAATTTTTAAGTTGTGCAATATCTTGGCTGTGTTGATTTGTAGTATCTTCATTTGTGCTGATTCTGTTCTTAGCGTCCGTGATGCGTACGCTCTTATCTACCCTAGCCCTTAAAGAGCTGATTGTGGCCACAATGTCGTCTAGCTTTACATTTACTGCTAGGAAGCCATTTTGTACCATCGTCATTAGGCGATCCTCCCTTGCAACCGAGGGGTCTTCCACTGGGCAGTCACTGGTTGATGTCGACATTGCAGCCGACTCACTGGTCTGGGAGCTGGTGAATGAATCCATTGGGCCGTTTTTTTTGGCTCCTGCCCCTTCTTTTTCATGACGGCCCATATGATGCAGTTTCTGCCAGCGAGTGGACTGTGTTCTCCCACTTGTCATTTACAATCTGGGATTTCCCGGTCTTGGCGTTCTCAAGGGTTGGTGTTCAGGCGGGCAACCGGCCCCAACTTAGAGTCCCTCTGTTCGGGTCTCTCCCAGCTACCCAAGAGGGTGATCTCGCGGTTACGGGCCCACAGGGTTATTGTAGGAATTCAGATCAGTTCTCTGTCAATGATGACTGCCGGGTCACGCAATGTTATTCCCAGAGACTGTTATTTTGCTGACCTCGGCCTGTATCGTGTAGTTTCACATATTGCTCTCAGGGGTTAATACGTCTTTGCTTGCAGGAGGTTTCGCCCACGTTTGGCAATGCTGGCTTGGTGGTTGTAGCGGAGCACGGTGCAGTATTTACCACTCCTAGGTTGTGTGAGGGTATAGCCTTAACTTGGTGCACCTAATAATAATCTTCCGCTTGTTAGCCTGGTGCTGCAGCATCCCCTTGTTTATCCAGTATTGTGTGAACCCTTTTGATTTGTATATGCACTTAGTGATGGTGCACCGCTACTCCTCTTTGTGATTTAAAGTTCCGCCGGTATGGTGTCTGGCTGGGTGTGGCATGTCCGCTCCAGTCAATTGTACACAATTCAGTAAAAACCTTTGAGCCTCTCCAATGGGTGTATGAGAGGTCTCCAGCTTTATGGCTGATCTCACAATCCTCCCGTGTTATCAAAGCTGTGCAGCCTGAGCTATCTGTACTCCTGCTACATCACCACCATATTCAGGGTATATTTCAGGGTCACAGTGGAGTCGCCGCTATCCCACAGGATTAGGATCTTATAATGTGCACAATGCTAGTACTAAATCTCTTCCCTGCAACATGCGCCGTGCACATCACATACGGCCCTTCAGAGCCAATTTGTGTGGGGTCTCTCGTATCTCCACCCAGGTGACTGGTATGTGCGTCTGTATGACTCACCCGGTATTTTCTCGGATCTGCTCGCTCTTTAGGGGCGCAGTCTCGGGGGTCTGTGATGCAGGCAGCCCACTCCTATTTATCCAGTCCCGCTGCCTCCGTCCCTTGCTTCCGTTGCTGTACAGCACCCACAGACGGGGGGCCTGTGTACGCACGTCCCAGCAGTGCCGCGGGCCTTCAATGTATTGTAAACTGCGGGTGTCCGGAGCACACACGTGGGCCCCAGCTCACTTCGCAGGCCCCCCTCTGGAGTGCTGGGGCTCATTCACAGGATGCACAGTTTTCTCCTTTTTCTAGCCTTCCCCCGTAGCTCACCACACAATCGGTCTAGTGGCCACAGGCTGTCAGTTTAAGGCTCTGCTTTCCGTATCAGAGGTACGGCTTATCTGGGACATTTATGGAACAGATGTTTGTGAGCTCATTGTACTCAGCACAGCACGACACCTGGCACAGCCTCCTTCACAATGTAATAGGCGCATCAGTGGCGTGGCGTCTCTTCTCGGCCCTTCCCCTACTTGGCCTTCCGCAAAGGGCTCCACCTACAGTGTGTCGGGATTTACCAAAGGAGCTCTCACACGGCTTGCTCCTTGCTTAACCTTCGCCAAAGATTTTGGGCTCAATATCTCCTCAAATATAGGGTTGTTTTTTGCCACGGTTACACGGATCAGCACTGCAGACCTTCTGCTGTTCCCTGCATGTTTGTGACGGCAGGGTGGCCCCCGTAAGGATTAATTTTAAATAAGGATATTGTACAGGCCGGAGCTCTCCTCTCAACTAGTCATTTGCTTTGTGCGCAACAACGCCCCCACTCCTGTCAGTCTTTTTCTTTGTCACACTTTCAGCTTCCTCTTTCACAGGTTTGTTATAAATCCTAACGGCGGTTAACCAATGAAAAGAAAACTGTGATGCTTCTCATTATGTTGTGCTCTGGGAGCCGGTACTTTTGTTTCTGCCAACTTTCGTTATGTGGATCCATCTGCGTCGTCCTTGGACGTTTGACGATTGTTAGAGTTGAATAGAAAACGGTCTACAGGCCTGTGAAGCGCTCAAAGAAGTGTTGCTGGTTGGAAATGTTAGTTGGGATCACCTGATAGTCCACTTTTTATTTTTAGGCCGCTTCTGCAAGGATATACAGTTATAGTTTAGGGACTTGGTGAGTTCTTTAATATACAGATCAAATCCCTCCCCAGAGTAGAAGAGTTAGTGAGCATCAGAAATTGTACTTGACAGCGGAATTGACACATGCAATCTCCACCCTGTAACAATCTCATGGAGAGTGATGATCTCGCCCAGTCGTTTTTCTTAGCGCAAACAAAGCAAGCGGCGAGCAGTGCACCCTAGACTTTTCAAGCATTTGCATAAGCTTATCAAATCGCATTTTCAGAAATCCATTTAACTTCTCTACTGAACAGTTGGCTTAGGGATGGTAAACCGTGCATAATTTCTTATCCCCAGGAGGATTATAACTTCCTTTATTAAACCATTGGCAAAATGTTGCCCATTATCTGAGCGAATTTCATCTGGTATCCCCCATCTCGGGAATACCTCCCTCACCCGAAATCTAGTCGCAGAGCGGACATCATTGTGGGCACAGGGAAATGTTGCAAGCCAACATGAAAATGGACACACCACTACAAGCATGTACTTTTAAGAAGTACATCTTGCTTGCGTATCCATGTAATCGATATGCAAGTGCCGAAAGGGGCCTTCCAGTTGCGGCAATCTTCCCTAGACAACTAAAAGGTGTGACCTGGTAAAAAAACCTTTGGCAGATCATACAATTACTCGCATACTCAGTAGAAAACATTCATACAGGTTTGGCACAACCCATTCTTCACTTATCCCTGCAGCCACATGCTCTTTTGATATGTGAGAAGGATAGTGAAGATGTTCTGACGCCAATTTCGATAATTTCTTTGGCATGACAACCTTTCCTGTGCGATTATGTCGCCAAACCAGTTGGGACAGAGAACATCCTCTCTTTTTAGGTAGCTCTCTTTCAGCATCTGATGTTTCACCCTGCAATTCAGTTATCTGCAATGCTTGGATTGCATTGAAACATTTTGACAATGCATTGTTCTTTGGTCACTTTCATTCCTGATATTGGGGGTATTTTGTCTTCTTCGCCAGGGTACAGCACATGTGATCCCTCTGGTATATATGCCCCTTCTTTTGCTGCTGCTGTGGCTTCCCTTTCGTTCCCTAGTGAGGAAAATCTCGCCCTCTTGTATGGGCTTTGCACTTTATTGATGTTCGTTCTACTGGGAGTGGTAACATTTCTAGTAGTTCACTCAGTAATGCTGTGTGCTGGATAGGAGTGCCATCACTTCATTTGAACTCCCCACTTTCCCACCTTGCTGGTCCTGAGTGCACTGTAGAGATAGCATAGGCTGAATCGGAGAAGATGTTCACTGCTTGGGCTACTGACATGTTTAATGCTTCAATCAACGCTACTAGCTCAGCTGCCTGTGCAGAGTAATGGTTTGGTAGTCATGTCTGTGAGTACACTAGCAACTCCTCCCCTTTTTGTATTCTTTGTCCATACCCCACCACTGTGTACCCTGACTGCCTTTGCCCCATGGATTGATCAATGCTGGAACTCCCGTCAATGAAAATCATGTTCCCCTTCCCCTTCGATCACTTCTTCCTTAACTAGGTTGTTACGTGCTCTCCTGTCGATGCATGCTACACAGTCATGCACGTAGTCTAATTCTTCTACTCTTTCTGCAATGAACTCTGCTTGGTTTACTGTGCTGCACCTCACCACTTCTATTGCTGGGTTGGTTATTATTAAAGTATATGAAGACCTCTGAGTTGTCAGTGTTGATTTTGTTTTCTCCCGTATAGCAATCAATGCATGTTCCACATACAAAACTACTGGGCACCCCATGGTTATTTTGGAAGCCTTTTCAATAGCGAATGCAGCAAGTGCCAGCTCACATGGGAAGTGTACCTGCATAACTGAATTCAGTGACCCACTGTAATATGTAAGTGGCTTGTGTCCCTGTTACTTTTTCTGTGTCAGTACTGCTGTTATTACTTTTCCATCAGAGAGTGAAAACGGGTGAAACTTCTCACTGTAATTGGAAGTTGCTAACACTGGTGCGTGTGCTAACTCGTTTTTTAGCTCATCAAAACATTTGCCCATCTCAGCTGTCCATTTTCTGTGTGTTTTTTGTTTTTCTGTGCTTCCTTTAGTGCTTGCAACAATGGCCTGGTGTATGTGGAGTAGTCAAAGACCCATGCTCTGCAATAGTTGTACAAGCCCAAAAATTGCTGCATCTCTTGCACTGTTTTTGGTCGTGGAGTCTTGTGTATGATCTCGACTCTCTGGCATAATTTTTCTCCCATCTACTGACACAATCTGACCCAAGTACACCACCTCGTTGTTGCAGTAGTTTCACAGAGTCCCCTCTATACTCCTCTTCTGTCTAGCTGTACACCAATCAATCATCAACGTACTGTATTTCTGTGCTCGCAACCTGAAAATTGCTCATATCCATTTGTATCACTCTGTTGAAGATGCTAGGCACTTCTAGTATGTTCGAGCAGCGTCCCGTAATAAATAAAGGCGGTGAGATACCTGGAGTCTGGTTGTACTGCAGTGAAGAAAAAGGCATTCTTTAAGTCAACCACTGTGAAATAGTGTGCTTCCATGGGAACGCTGCAATAAATTGTCACAGGGTTGGGCACCAATGGATACTCTGTCTCAATAATGTCATTCATAGGGCGTACATCCTGTATGAAAAGCCTCACCCCTCCCTTTGCTTTCTGTATGAAAAGCCTCACCCCTCCCTTTGCTTTTTTAATCGGATAGATAGCTGTGTTGCAAGGTGATGACTTCACCTGTATTATGCCTTGTTGCCATAGGGCATGCAGTGTCTCATATATGCCCTCATTGTCTCGTGATAGTGGGTACTGCTTTACTCGTGGCACCGGTGCTCCTTTTAACTTGATGTGTACCCTGCCCCTTTGAGTATTCCTACATCATGGTGTCCTGTTGTCCACAGATTCTGGGGCACTTTTTCCAAATCTTCCTGCAAATATTGTGCTTTCTGTTTCATTATCTGTGTCGTCTGGGGCACTACCCTTTCTGTTGTGTACTGTACAAAGGTAGGCTCAGTTCGAACACTACCTCTCCTTCATTGTCTTTTGTTGCAAACAACTCTGTGTCACTCCTGTTAATGTCAGTGTGGAATGAGTATATAATATTGAGCCCCGCCCCATGTTCTCATCAGTGGCAACTAGTATAATCATGTCTTTTCGTACTACTACTTCTTCCAAGTACAGTAGTGTGTGTGCCCAAGCTAACTGAGGAGGGACAATGAGGCCGGATCAAAAACTCGTTAGACAGCCGAAATGCCTCTCCTTCAATCCCTGGAAACCATCCCAACACCACGTGTATGCCGTAAACAAACACCTGTGTGTGGGTATCCCTCTCATTGTGCTGCGTGCATAGTATGCTTGAATCCGTACTGCCACACCATCTGGATACATCCCGGGTGTGGTGTACATCATCCCCTTCTCTGAAAATGAAATTGTGGTGTTAATTTGCTGAGTAGGTCCCTCGCAGAATATTGATGGGAGTGTCTTTTGAATACAGCAAAGGTGCTACAATATGATGCGTCCCTATCGCCAAGGGTAAATCTTTTTTCAGAGTAACTTTCAAAATTGTCCCTGAAAAGCCTTGTGTGTTCTAACTTTTGTTAGATAGTGGGAATCCTTCTTCCTTTATGCACAATCTGGTTGCCCCAGTATCTATAAGAAAGGAAAATCCCCTCTTTCCTATCTGTACTGCTACGTCCGGTTCCTCCTCGGTCTTCAGTTACTGCTAGTACAGGACACACTTACACTCCCTGTGGGCACCCCTATTGGGAAAAAGTGTTAGCGGATGACGCAAATAGGTTATCACCCACGATTGTCACTCCAGTGTTTTGGGGTATGGTATTCTATCCCAGTATTGCTACCCCTTTGAGTATCTTACTGTACCTTGAGTTCTGTTATTTCCTCATTTTGTAACTGTATTTGCCCCTGGGTAGTAATAACCTGAGCCTGTGTGGCTGTATCTGTCATTGCTGTTGCTGCGGCATTACCTGCACATGCTGTGGAGTCTGCTGCATGTATGTCTGTTGTGGCTGTCCTGCCTTTGCAATGAGCGGGCACGTTTGTGCAAAATTTAAAAACTGTCTTATGTGAAGCACTGTACACCCGGAACGTGGAGTAATTTCCATGTATCCCATTCCCCTTCCATGTGCGTAGTATCCTCTCCTCGTCTGATTCTGTCCCATGTACCCATTCCATCCTCCTACTTGCATAACCCCTGGCTCCCTGGCTGCTGCTACACATTTATGAATGAGGGTTGCTGCTGCATCTGTACCGTTCCCCAATGCTAGTTTGTTGGCAACTTAGTGTAACCTCCTGGTTGCATTTCCGTGGCCACTGAAATCCCCCCCTTGCTGTGCTTGTAGAACAACTACTGGCCCTGTGAGCACTGCTCCCTCCATGTGTATTTTTGCCAGTATTTTTCTGAACCAATTTGTTTTCTGATTTGGTTGCATTATCGACTGTCTCCTTATCCTTCTCTTGTTTCCATTTGCAATAATGTACAATAGTCGCTTGTATCTCAGGCCATCCCTGTGCTTCAATTCTCATTATCTTTTCTAAAGAGACCTGCACATCCGCGAGCAGCCCCCTCACTAAAATGTGGTAAAACAATGGTATTTTTACTGCGTCTGTTTATTTTTCTGCGTCCACATTTCCTGTATGGACCGTATGTATTCTGCGGGATCCTCATCAAGCTTCATTTTGTGAGCCATTATAGACCCCATGTGTGCTGTCTGGATACAGATCCCTAAGAGTCTTCCAAGCATGTGCTCGATAATAGTTGAAGGGTGCTGCATTGTGTATATTGGAGCTTAACTTTACCCCAGAATACCTGGCATGTTGCCATATTGTCACTTCTCTCCCTGACCAATACTGCCAACAAACCTTTTATGTCTCCTGTGGACAATGGGATTCCCGCTGTCTCCTTCTCAAAAACTTAAATCCACTTGCTCGGCCCCGCCATTAATGAAGGTAAACTGTAAACTAAATTGTCCCTGTCCATTGTCTGCCATGGTATGTATTGAACCTCCCCTGTAGTTTCTGTAAAAAGGGACATTTGAGTGCCTGCTGTGCGTTTGCCACGTTGTGGTCTTTTCGCTGCTGCTATTCTGGTTTTCCTGCTTCGGAGCTTATTTCCCCAGTCACCCAGTGATTATTCTTTCCTCCTCCTCGCTCTCATCTCTTCTCCTTTTCCTTCTCCTTCCTGTCAGACTGTTTCTGTCATCATTCCCATGATCGCTGTCTTCCCAGTCCGACATGGTCTGTCCTTCGTCTGCCGTGTCAGTTCCACTATGGTCGGAGTCCCGCAACCACTTGTCTATTTTAAATTGTATGCGTCCTCCTGTCCGCCCCTGCTCATTGGCTCCCTTCTCATGTTCCTTTCCTTTCTCAACTATTTCCCTTTCCATAGCTTTTTCTGCCCCCTTGAACACATTGTAAAGTTCTTGCTCCGCATACTTTTTTAATGTCATTTAAATGATTCCTCTTCCCTCTCTCGTCCTTGCCGTTAATGCCCGTGTATCCCTATCTTTCTTCATATGTGTTTCTTCCTGCAAGTTTCAAAACCTTCGTTGATGGTTTAAAAGGGGTTGGAAAACTCCTATCTTGCCCTATAACTAGGATGTGAGTATTCTCGACCATCAAACAAAAAGAACATACAGTCCTTAGTTAAAAAGCATGGGGTAAGGTGGCGCAATTGCACCTTGCAAAACATTATGGCTTTGGACACCAGGATCAGGATAAATAAACAATTCAATTCAAAGGATGCAGTTTGTTTCGTGGACCAGGTCCCACTTGGCCTTCCACGAAAAGTCACTAGTTTATCCGCTGGACCTCTCGGCTTTCTCTTACTTTAGCCCAGGTCACCTTTTAGCTTGTAATACAGCTCAATAAAAGTGTTTCCTTATGGGATACTACAATTCAGCACAGGTTTCCCTCCAACTGGCTCAGACCTTTGAAACACAATTTGTGGGTGTTCCCTTCCCAAAGCTTCAATCACACCTTGATAGGCTTCCCTCCGTCAGGCCCAAGCCTCCTTTCCCTTTCCTTTTGCTGTCAAAGACTTTGGAAACTGCAAGGCTTTTCCTCTTACCTCGGCATGACCACTTTGACCTAATTTCCTCAAATGTCACGTTTTGCTCTCCTACACCAAGGCCTCTTGGTAAATGTAGTTTCGAGCACAGTGCTTATTTCAAGTTCAAAGACCTCTCTCACATCCAGGTTTCCCTCTGCCAGGATCAAACCTAACAGTTCAAATAGTGCATCTGTTTCTTTCTCTGCTTGACAATTCTACGGCATCAGATATTTCACAGAGACTTTCAATTGGGCAACCTTCTTTCGCCTGACCACTTTGTAGCTTTGATTTACTGTTCTTTACAATGCTTTGCTTTCTCTTGCGTTTTAACGGCACACATGCAACCTTCATTCGTCGGATACTGTTGCCGCCAAGTTTCATTTAACACAGACTGGACTTTCATTGCTTACTTTTGTCTTTCGCGGCTTTTGATCCTGAAGTCAAGGCTGATGCCACAACTGCCGCTGCCCCTCCCTAACTCTGCTGTTCACTCCGCAGGGTTGCTGGTATCCTTGAGACGCAAGAGTTTTTTCTCTTCTCTCTAGCTGGGTTTCCTTGCGCAACCTTCAAGGCCCTTGGGAGGCAACAATCTGTCGCCGGGATGTTCAAGGTTTCTATGTACTTGGGTTCTGTCCCTCGGCTTGTCACTCTGCTCTGCCTGTTAAGCCCGTTGCCCTAGAAGAACTGCTCCTTCTCGTGCACCCCCTTGCTTTGAGTGTCTCAGTGTTCCACCTTTTTAACCATGTGGGGAGAGCTAATTGGTACTAGGTGTACGTAATTCTGATCAAGTGCCTGACCTTATTAGTGGAACATGTACAATTTATTGTATGGGTGGTACTCCTTTCAGCCTAAGACCTCCTTTCTTGGCTCAGTGTTTGTGTCAGAAAGGGGGGAGGTCTGGGAAGTTGGAAAATCTTATAAAATAGTGTGGGATAGGGGTATCTAGAAAGTGGGGATGGCATGTTTCGCCATCGGGCGTTCTCCCCCCCCTCCCTTATGACCCTTCACCGAGGTGATCCTCCCACACTTTTCCACTTCCAGGGTCTGAATCCACCTCCAGGGTCTGGATCCAAAGGTGATGGCTGTGCCATGGCTGCCTGAAGAAGAGATTCCTGGGAGCTAGGCAGTGAAACGCCCTCTGGTTTTTCACAAGTCCCTGCTGCTAGTTTTAATAACTGATGTATCGTATAGGGCGGTGGCAGTGTTTAGGCTGAGTCTTGAAGATATCCGCAGGAGCTGCTGAACCCCGACAGACCCTCAAAGGCGTGATGCACTCAACTAATTTTTCGACTGCAGAACACACAACACCGCCGTGGGAAAGGGCAAGTGGAGAAAATAATACAGAAACGGATTCCTTCTGTGCCCTCGGGATAATCTGCAGCGGAAAGAAGAGAGAACAATTCTGGTTATGCACAACATTCCACCACTACCTTCCTGTAACCCCAAACCAGATATTGAATAAATATACCTGTTAATCCTCTACAGACTGCCTAGAGGAAGAATATGGACTAGATTCTGGTGAATTCAACTGTTTCTAGAATGTGCTTCTTCACCTTTTAAATTTGTTTTTTTTTTTTAATGTGTTTATTTTTGTTCGACACACAGGAGAACGTACATTATAGCAAACAAAATCTTAGCCATTTATCAAGCCCATTAGTCCCTTTTCTTTCAGCCAGCCCTCCACCCTCCTCTTGTTAACTCTCAGTCTTCACCCATCTTTCGCTCCTCCTCTCGCTGTCTAATGTCTGTGCTCTCGGCCGTTAAGGCGTTTGCCACCGCACGCGGCTTGAATGTTAGAGCCGGGTAGCTCTCGTCATAGTCTATCAGTGGTGACCATATGTTCGTGAAGCGATGCAGGAGGCCCCTACTTGCCGCTCTGATTTTCTCCGCTATGAAAATGTCCCATAGTTTTAGCCACCATAAGATCATCAGGGGGCCTTCCGGCGATTTCCATGTTCGTGCTCCCGTGATCTTGGCAGCCAGCAGTAACTGAGTTAGAAGGACAGCCATTCTGCCAGATCTTTGGTATATGCCTGGGATCGGGGCTCCTAGTAGGATTGATTCTGGTTCCAGGGGCAATGCGATCTTCGTTATGTCCGCTATCGCTAACGTGCATTGGGACCAGAACTTTGCGAACACTGGGCATGACCACCACATACGTATGAATGATCCCGGAAGGCCACATTGGTGCCAACATCGGGGGTCTAAGGATTGGTTAATGTGGTGTCGTCGAAGGGGAGGATAATACCATCTTAAGAGTAATTTATGGGCACACTCTCGATTAGTGATGCAGTAGGAAGAGGATCGGGCATGAGACGAAATGTCTATCCACGTTTGGTCATCTATTGAATGATCCAGGTCCATTTCCCATTGTGTCATGTAGGTCGGTCTGGCGATGAGAGAGTTTGTCTGCAATAGCTTGTATATCGAGATTCAACCTTGTTGTGGGGGGTCTGCGAGTGTCCGCTCTACGGGGTCCAGCTCTCGAGTAGCCGCCAAGCGAGTAGATAGATGGGAACACCAATGTCGTAGCTGTGCATATGAGAATCTGTCTGTTTCCCTTAAGTTAAAGGCGCTCTTACATTGTTCAAAAGTGAGAGGGCAGTTCCCCTCAAAGAGCTGGCCCAGGGAGCAGAGACCTCCAGCGATCCAGTTGTTAAAATTCGCAGGGTTGGCTCCTGGTGAAAACGTTGGGTTATGGAAGACTGAGGCTGATGGGCCCAAGTCCCTCGGGATGCCCCTGTATTTGCGTGTCCATTACCAGGCCTTCAGGGTGTGCTTAGGGGAGGATAGAGTGGCTGGCCATGTTCTCCTTGAGGCGGGAGGTAGATGTAAGAGGAAACAGAGGGGGAGGGGTAAGCGGGATTGTTCCATCTCTGTCCATCTTGGTTGATTCGAGCTAATGATCCAGGCTTGCGTGCGGGCTAATTGCGCCGCTATTTGATATTTCTGGAGATCCGGGACTCCCAGGCCTCCTAGGTTCGGACTAGTCAGCATTGTTTTCAGTGGGATTCTTGACTTTTTACCCTTTCAGATAAAATATAGCACCTTCCTCTGGAGACGTTGAAGCGGTGGCCTGGGGATCATAATAGGGAGGGCTGAGCAAGCATAAAGTAGACGTGGGAGGAGGTTCATCTTACACGCCGTTATACGGCCCAGCAGTGAGATCTCCTGTGAGCGCCACTGATCGAGGTCTTCTTCCAGGGACTTAAATAACAGTTGAAAGTTCGCCCGATAGGTGTCTTCCGGTCGGGCTGTGATCTGGACTCCCAGATAGGGTATCGCCTTTTCCGACGGTTGGATCGAGCAGAGGACTCCGAAGGACACTTTATCCTCCGAATTCAGTCTCACTCCTAGGGCAGATGATTTCGTGAAGTTTATTGCGAATCCTGACCCTTTGCCGAAGGAGTGAATTTCTGCCAGGGAGGACCTTAGTGATTGGGCGGTGTCTGTTATGGTTAACATCACATCATCCGCGTATAACACTATTTTATGTTGGGTAGGGCCTACTTGGAGGCCTTTCATTCTGGGGTTAAGGCGGATTCGTTGGGCCAAGGGTTCCATAATTAAGGCGAAGAGTAGGTGGGATAAGGGACATCCCTGCCTGGTCCCACAGGATAGGGGGATCGGGTCAGACAGGAAGCCGTTGACTCGGAGCATGGTTTTTGGGGATTGATAGTTCGCCAGGATGAATTTCTGAAATGCGGCACCAAAGTGAAAGGACTCTAGAGTGAGTCGGAGAAAGGACCAGTCTACTTTATCGAAGGCCTTAGCCGCATCCAGAGCCAACACTACCAATTTTCGTGAGTCTCGCTGTGCGATTTCATCCAAGTTCAGGACTCTACATATGTTGTCTGGGGCAGATCTGTTCATTATAAAACCGGTCTGATTTGGGTCGATAATGGCTTGGAGTACCTTCGCCAATCAGTTGGGCAGGACTTTTGAGTATATGTTAGCATCTAGATTTAATAGGGAGATCGGCCTATATGCCGTGATATCTCTCGGGTCTTTTCCTGGTTTTAGTGCGAGGACTGTGATTCACTCTTGCATCGATGGGGTAGTGGTTCCAGAGACTGCGAAGGAATTGAAGAGTCGTCAAGGGGGTCACCAGCTGGGGGCGGAAGATTTTGGGGCTCTTGGTTTAAGACTCTTGATGGCTTTGTCCACTTCTTCACTCGAGATCGGAGTCTCTAGTTCGTCTCTGGTCGCCTGGGAGATCTGGGGGAGAGCTGCGTTTCGGAGGTAAGAATATTGGTCTCCAAGCGATCTAGGAGATGCCGTCATCGTGTCTGTGAGATGGGCCACTGCTGTTTGTCTCTCTCTGCAAATTGGACTCTCCCTTGCGTGTCCCTAAGGCCTAGGATTGCGTTTCTTTTCCTGGTCTTTGCCAGCTCCTCCACCAGGAATTTGTTAGCTTTGTTTCCTTTAACATAGTAACTTTGTTTAGTTCTGGCTAGTATCTGGGCTGTGGCTTCTGCATAGTGAGCTTCCAGCTTCTTCCGGGCTACCTCTAGGGCCCGGTGGGTTTTAGGCATCCAATTCTTTGCTTTGCTTATTGCTTCCGCTTTCTCTACTTCGTCTTGTAGGGCTTGGCGGATTTGTCGCTTCTTTTTGTGATAAGCAGCCCCCTGCGAGATCAAGACCCCTCTCACCACTGCCTTCATAGCGTCCCATGTAGTGGCCGGTGAGGTGTCCTTGTTCTTATTTTCCTTAAAGAAGTCTTTGATAGCTTTCGCTGTCACGTCCCTTAGCGCCATGTCGCCCAAGATCGGGTCGTAGAGCGACCATTTACGTTTCGGGGGCAGATCCAGGTCATGGCCTCTTATTGTTAATATGATGGGGGCGTGATCCGATAGAATTCTAGGGCAATGATTTCATCGCCCGTGAAGGCTAACGCTTGGGGAGAAGCCAGGAGGAGATCAATGCAAGAGTAGGTTCTGTGTACATAGGAGTAGAATGAGTAGTCGCGGGACTCCGGGTGTAGAACTCCATGTATCCACCACATCCAGAGTTCAGAAACATTTGAGTAGGGCTGTCTCAATGCTATAATCTTTGTGAGCCGGGGGTGAGATTTATCTCTAATTGGGTCTGGGACCCAGTTAAAGTCCCTGCCTATTATTGTCTGGCCCTCTATAAATTGAGACAGGGCTTCTTCCAGGGTTGTGTAGAACTCTTCCTGATTTTCATTTGGGGTGTAGACCGAGATCAGCGAGTATAATTGGCCATATAGCCGGCATTTGATCGCAACAAATCGGCCCTCCGGGCAGAGTAAGGAGTCTAGGATTTGAGATTGGAGATCCTTAGCGAAGAGTATTGCTGCTCCCCCTTTCTTGGTGCCATTTGATGCTAGGAACTGCAACGGGAATTGTCTGCTGCGGAGCCTAGTGAAATCCGCTGGGATCAGGTGGGTTTCCTGGAGAAATACTACTGAGGCCTCTTCGTTCTGCATACGTTGTAGGATGAATTTTCTCTTCGGCGGCGCGTTCAAGCCTCTGACATTGATCGTCAGGAATCGCAGTTTCTGGTGTGGTTGTGGGGTCTCGTGCTCATCTTCGAGTGGCTGAGATGCCTTTGGAGGGGGGTGGCTTGATTTCAATGTCTCTCTCCAGTGATTGTGTTTTATGTTTTCTCCAACGGGCGGATAAACTTGTCATCTTCGGGGAGGCCGGAGTTACCTTTCTGGCGGGTCCCCTGGCCAACAGGGCCATCTTTGTCCCAGTAGCCAACAGGGCCAGGGCCATCAACCATAACTGGGTTCGTCTCCAAGGGTGGGGAAATGGCATACACTTTGGAGTGGCGGAATGGACCGCGAGGGTCCCGCGGGATACTTATTGTCTTTCATACTTCAGTGGGCAGGAACCTCTGAGCTGAGGTTCTTGTAGTACTGTCTTATTTTCGGCGTCTCTGTGTCTTTGACCAGGCTGGATGAGCCTGCTTCCGAGGAGGTTGGCTTGGGTCATTGGGGGTGGAAGTCGGACTGCGGGAGGGCGAAGATCTCGGAGAAGCTGGGTGGAGGATAGATTCAGCATCTTCCAGGTGACTTATCGAACGCTGGGTCCCTTGGTAGGTGAATTGGAGGGCCGTCGGGAACAGCCATCGGTATCGGATCTTCTAGCTCTGCAGGAATTGGGACAGGGGCTTGAGAGCTCTACTTTTTTTGCAGGGTCATCAGGGAGAGATCCTGGTAGATCTGCAGCGGGGAGCTCATGAAGGATATTTCGTCTTTAGTGTGGCTAATCGCTGCCAATGCTTCTTTAGTAGAGTAAAAATGGACCCTAGTTATCACGTCTGGAGGGGGATCCGTGGTCACCCCCCCCTCGTCTCGGGCGTAGCCTATGGGTCCGGTCAAGGATCAGTTGGGTCTGGTCCATTTGTGGGAGTAGGGTTTGAAAGAAGTTTCCTATGTATTCTGGGAGATCTTTATCTGGGACGGACGAGGGCACTCCGCGGATGCGCAGATTATTTCTTTGGGCCCCGTTTTCCAGATCCTCCTGCTTAAATTCCAGTAGCTCACTTCTATTCTGGAGGGTCTGAATTGCTTGCTGCATCTCTATTATGGCTGCGTCATGGCTCTGAGTCAACCTCGACCTCACCCAGTCTCTGCTCAG
Source organism: Ambystoma mexicanum (assembly GCF_040938575.1). Classification (NCBI taxonomy): domain Eukaryota; kingdom Metazoa; phylum Chordata; class Amphibia; order Caudata; family Ambystomatidae; genus Ambystoma; species Ambystoma mexicanum. The sequence continues at coordinate 96,922,273 of NC_090931.1, forward strand.
CCTCTGTGACTCGTTGGCCCGTCGTTCTAGTTTCGCGGTGAATTCGGCAATGCAAGATCTGAATTCTTCTTTAATATCCAGTATAAAAGCCTGAATATCTCCCTTCGTTGCCAATTTTCCCTGCTCCTCAGCGGACTTCTGTGGGCTTAGTTTCGGGGGGGGAGGGTCTGATTTCTTGGCCTTGTCTGTCGCTAGCAGCATCGTGGAAATATCAGTGGTTTTGGTTCCCTTTACGGCCTTTGCCATTGCAACAATCGGAGAGCCCAATCTTGGGTGACCGGATAGGGGGCTGTGAAGGGATGAACTGTAAGTCCCTCGAGCTGATGCTCCGTGAAGGGCGGTGATGGAGCGTTAGGGCGCAAGGGCCCCTCTGGGCGAGATCCTTCGGCTGTTTGTGTGGATTCAGCGACAGTGGGGAATTCTGGGGCGACCAGGGCGGCCTGCCTCCGAGTGTAAACAGTCTAGCAGTAAGGAAGGTGGGCCGAGGCGCCCCAGGAAGTTGTTGGGCCGGAGGACTAATTTGAGGACTGTGTGGTAGGCTTGGGTGCTCAGAGGGTGGGCCCGCTCAGAACTGTAGCTCTGCGGTTGTTGGGCCGGGCTGGCTCCCCCACCTCGCTAAAGTTCCACTGCAGAAGGAGCTCAGGGAGCAGCTATCTCCTAGGGCCTGAGCGGCAGGGAAGAACCCATTTCGCGGCTTCGCTGGCACCGAGCCTCTAGAGGAGGGAGGGGGCCAACTGCAGGCCCAATGGACTCTGCTACCTCCAGGGAGAGAAAGTCTGGGGCCCTCCCAGGATTGTTACGGAGTGTAGGCTTTCAATCTGTCCAGGCTGCCCCGGGTAGCGGCAGTCCTCCAGGGGTCTGGATTGGGCCAGCCTGGACCACCCCGCCCTCCGATCAGGAGTGGGCAGTCGACAGCGGGCCGTGCAACGCCTCAGAGACGCCTACCTGGGTCCCGGTGCGTCGCGTGTCTTTCCCTCCACGGCTTCACTGCCGCTTGCTTCCTGCCAGGCTCGCAAGGCCGGCGCAGATGCAGGGGGCACCCAGGTCGGCCCTCCACTCGCCTGTATCCGGCGCTCTTGGGTCTCGTCAGCTCTGTCTCTGGCGCGGGACAAGTCCCGCTTCGAGGAAGGTCGGTGAGAGCTCGGCACAGCTCTGCAGCCTCTCTCCGATGATGTGTCGGCCCCGCGCAGGCGGGCAGCGTTGGGATCGCTTCCCCGGTATCCGCAGGCTCACCTTACTCCCACCACCGGTTCATCAGTGGCGGGGGATCGCTACCCTCCGGGGCGCCACCGCAGCACTCACTTTTGCTAGGGGCTGGTGAGGGAAGGGGGCAATCAATCCACTGATCCACCAGATTCGTTCTGACTCCACGAGGAGCGATTATTCGGCTCTCCCTCTGTTCTTCCTCGGTCAGGCTGCCTCGCAGTCGCTCTGCCCACCACTCACTACATCAGACTGGGGCTGTTACTCTTGGCGGCCATCTTGAGAGCGGTACCTTGGGCCCACGGGGGGAACATTAACATGGTCTATTTCAGGGGTTCCATGGTGGTCAGCAGTCGCATAAGATTGCAAAGTGTGCCTCAGCCTCTCATGATTTCATGGATTATCGTTGAATGCCCGCTGCAAGGGCTGCTTTTTCACTGGATGCTGCGGGACTCCAACAGGAGCCATTAAAGGAGCAGCCATATCGCTGGCGCTCCAGGCCACGCCCCCCACCTTTTTAATTTTTACACTTTCTTTTAAATAACTACTTGGGTCCAAGCCTTTTAATCCTTTCTATATTTTGTGCTCACTTTCTTCTTCCTTTGTTAACTGCAAAATAAGTCCATTGTCTCTGGCTCCTTTATAACCGTTTTATTACAGTTTTACCTTTGTTTTGTAACTTTAACTCTTGACCAGCCTTTAATGGGTTAACTCCTCTGTGTAACTAAACTCATCTTCTTTGAACTTGCTGTTGCTGAAGACCACAAAATCCTGAGCTCTCCTGTCTGCACGGAAAAGGAAGCATGTCACCATGCAACCCGCGTGTTGAAAAAGAAATGAAACTGACTTTGGAAAGGCTCAGCGCTTCTGCTCAGAGAGTCCCAGCGACGGAGATGACAGGCCGTAATAATGTTCCATGCGACGGGCGTGCATAAATATAGAAACTGACTTTGTTTTGATCACCTGCGCTCCCGCTCTATGGAAATCAAAGAGGTTTTAGAATGACATGCTCGGCGGCCGTTAACCCTGCATATACATTGCGTGGCTTGAAAAAAAGCTACTGCTTATGGCGAGGGAAACTCTCTGGTGTAAACCGACACACCCCAGAGGATTCCTAGCAACTGAACTGCAACAAACTGATTGTTACATTGCGCAACAACGGAGGAAAAAATGAACCGAAACGCTCAGCAAAAAAGAGCGCACAAGGAAAAGAAAAAATAGTGCGCACAGTTCAAGCATTCACAGGCTGTCAAATGTTAATTATACCTTCTTAAGTCAATTACCCATTTCTAAATAGTTCAGAATAAACTTTTAAAATGAAACTGAAGAGAATCTCTCTCATATGTTGTAAATAATATCTTCTTTTGCTAGTTCACTTAGCTTTGAAATTGAAGACTGCTGCACAGGTTCCTTAGTTTGATTGACTTCTTCTGTAAACACGGTCTTCCTTCAGAACATATCCTGACCGGTCCCAAGGGTATAGTCCTCAATTTGGGAGCTTCCTAGATCCTGACCTTATCAGCTGGACAATGAAAGGCAGTTGAGAATATTTTCCAGCTGACCTTGTGAATAACCCATCTAATCAGATCACCGGATTAAACCTCCTTCTTGGCTTGGGAAAGTGTCCACATGCTAAATAACACTGTTAAGGTCAACTCCATAAAGGAAAGAAATAAACACAAATTTCACCCAAATCCAATATACAGTGAGTTGTCTAAAGCACCATTTCAGTAGAGAACCATGACAGTGGTGCACTTCCCTGCTCCTCCTCCTCTTTCCTTTTCTCCATATGATTTCCAAAGCCCCAGAACATCCTGCCTCTTTAAATTTAGCTCCTTTGTATGTGGCTGCTAAGTAAGAGTACGTACTTTCTATAATATCTTTATTGAACGTTCCCTCTCCGGCTCACTCTTTATAACACTTGCCCACTGTGTCGTTCACCCACTCGAAATGGTACTTTGCTATTTTATCACTGTATTGGGGCAACTTCTTACACACATGATTGAACGACACATCTAACCAACAGGATGATATGGTCTTTGCCTTATTCCTTTCTATTTAAGATATTCTCCTCTTCTCTTTCAGTCCCATTCACTCAATTTTTATGCTGACCACTTCACTCAGTTCCCCCTAGTTTTGCTCGCTCCAGCCTTCTCTGCAGGACCAACCCTTTCACACCTCTCACTCAATACTTGAACACTATGGCCTTCTCCACAGGCATGCCTTGTTATATCATATTAATATAGAAGTGGTCTTCTCCTCAGGTCCACCATCTTAACAATGAAGCCTGACAGTGTGTTAGAAAAAGCGATTACTCTTCTTCTCGCTGAACTACACCGGCAACTTGGCATTACGCGGCTTTGCACTTTTTACAAGTTAAGTTGCTTTCCACAGCCACATAAAAACAAATGCTATGATCACTTTTCACAGCACCAAGAATGCAACTGCTGCTACTCACAAATGTGTGCGCTTTTACCCCAAATAAATTCTTCCCCAAAAATCAAATAAAGGGACGCAACTATACCAATTGCCTGCACTACGCGCAACTCTTGTCTAACAAGGTTCGCTACTTACTACACAACCCTCTGCTCTAGCGCAGATGTGCCACAGTCTACCTGCCCCCTATCGCAACGGCAGACCTAATATCTTTTGGGAAGTGGCGTCCACGGGTATGACGTCCTTTCATCGCCAGTAACTTCAAAGCCTGGAATTTAAATGCGCACCGTATAACGAAAATGTTCATTGAATCTTTTAGGGTGGGTGGGAATAGGTACAAATAAGCGTGGAGAGGGGTTTGGGGGTGTGACCTCTCGGTTTGAGCTCTTTGTACTGGCCAATGCACACTGTCCCTCATTCCTATTGGAGCGCGGCTGGAATTCGCGTGCCGCGGTCAAACGGCAGAGATATCTCACTGGGGCGAACAAAAATGTATCGCCGGTCACCTCGTAGATCTCACCAAAAACTAACAATAGTAGTCGGAAAGGAGTGTACGCTGGTGCAAGAAGTAATGCATTTTTATTCAGGGCCCCAGACGCAGCTTGGACAGCAAATTCAAACAGATTGTGGAACTGAACTGCATGAAAAGGCGCTGTCACATAAACACCCCTAAACTAAGAACTTTAATAGTAAACAAAATAGTTAACATTTGCGATAGTACGACATGAAAAAATCTCAGCACACAAGTTTGATTGGATCTTGCACTTTGAACCCCTATAAAACATACATTGCAAGCAATGATTGGGTTTGTGGACCTTTGCACACCACCCTCAAGTATCCCCTGTGACATCACAATCCACCCCCGATTCCCACAACACAAAATTATGTAATTGAAACATTTGAGGCGACCAGTAGAACTTTAATAATATGCCCTGGTCACTTCATCCTGATTCAACTGAGAACAGTTGCTACACAAAATGTTATATTGGGAGGACTCTAATCCTTTTCTCTTGGAAAACGTTCTATCAGGGTGATTTGAAACTGCTGTGGTTTTTACTGGGTCCATTAGAAAATCGCATTTCATAAATGATTTTTAATTATAAAATGGTCATGTATTCTTCTCAGGCGAAACCTGGTAGCTCTAATCTGTTGACTTTTAAAAAAATAACAACCATTGTGTAATTCTGTTAACGCTTGCCTGGGATCTCATACTCTGAACTAATTTACCAGCTGGAGCGGTCTTTGCCACAAACGAAATGCACACGTTTAAAGCAGAAGCAAGCTTTTTAGGGCATCTTACTGAGATTCATTCTACCACTACGCGTTATTATACTTACCTATGTGCCAGTTTAGTTTTTTTAAGCCTTTGATTTCCCATATATCAGAAAGAGCCTTCTCCCCTTTTACAGTGCTAGTTTCCACCATACCGCGCTGAACTTGCATTTTTATTACAGTACTATGGACAGAGCAGACAGGCTCATCTTCGGAGGGAGAGAGGGCTGTAGCTTGGTACTAGCACATTGTAGCATACATATCGACCAATGAAACACTATGTATTGTAAAAATAAAGGATTTATTTAAATACAAGTAGGCCAAGGTGAATTTTGGGTATGTAAGTACTATAACATCATATACACAGAATATACAAACAAACTCCATACCTATGGTATGCAAACCAAGGTATAACCTTGTTTAGAGGGGCAAGAAGCAAGTCAAGGTGAATCAAACCTAATGTTAGACATTCAGGATAGTAATATACTATATTTTGGGATTAAGACCAGGTTAGGCATATGTTTATAATACAATCAGTATTTCAAGGGTAGTAGACCCCGTCAGTCATGCAGTGACACTCAGTTACGAAGCACATAATAAACCAACCCTGTTAAAAGTATACTCCTTGCAACATTACTTGCAACATTACTTCTTAGAACTCAGTTCAGAGCTAGTAAATCAACTCATATACTTTCTGGAGGGGGCTTAAGCTACACAATGACAAGTATGAACACTCAATAACTATTTTAGAATGCTCTAAGCAAAGCAGGGAAAGCAAAACCCAATTACGCTTTAAGAACAACCCCATGTATTTCAAGCTAAGTAATTGACCTATGGGTACATAACTATCCACTGTCTAATAGCTAGTTATACCCAGTATACTTTTAAGAAGTGTATAATACAGTTTCTAAGGTAAGTAAGAACTTTATGAAACTATTTTAGACTGGCAGTAAAGCAATTCAGGGAAGCACAACCAAGGGTTTCAAGTTTAGAAGAGCAGCAGGTGAGTAAGGGTTAAATACGGGGCATCAAGCAACTAATAAGACCAATATTAACTTCTAGACTGTTTTAGGTCTGTATAAAGCAGATTAGAGGGCACAAAACCCAATTACGATTTAAGAACACAATGTTATTCAAGGTAGGTAAACCATGTTGGTATGCTTTTACACTCATTCAGTTAAGCGATCATAAAACAGTACCAACACTTAATACTTTTCAGAAGGGAGATTTTACCGAAGATTTTTTGTATTCTAATTTTTTTTTACCGGAACATTATTACTGAAAATCCGATTTTGTTTTCTTGTTCTTTTTATTTGGGTCGGGGGCTCAGCCCAATGTTTCCCCATGTTTTTAACCCTCCCCCACCCCACCTATTTTAACCCCTTACTACCCCATATATTTTTTTCTTAAAGAAAAATGCCTATTTGTCTTGAATAAAACATGCTCGGTAAAATCACTGGAGACTAAGAAGAAACGCCATTCAAAGTCACTTATATATTTCTAGAGGGCACAATATGCAACTCAATGGTAAGTATATCTTAGGAACACACTAACTTCTTTCACAGAAATACAGTTACCACACTAATTCTTTCAGCAAGTAAGTACTTTTACACTTGTTATAATTTTCAAGACGGAAGCCTTTTCTTATCCAGTCTATTGCATGAGTTTTCTCAGAGGCAGAAGATGGACCCTAGTGTTCTAGGAGCCAGCTGTACGCAGGTTGAGATAGATTTTTCAATTGCAGAAAGTGAGAGTTCCATAAGATTTTCAACAAGTATTCACTTTCAGAGTTAAAGGGACTTCTGACAAGACTCCCTATTTGTGTTCCAGCATTGAGGCCTGGGCAAGTGGTATGGGCAAACTCCCAACCACACAAATCACCTACTATGCCTCACAGGATGCAAACCAGATTTAAGGTAAGTAGTACCCAAGCCCACACAGTACCTCAGGAGAAAGGAAGAGCTTCAGAGTGGATGCCTTGAGGATGAACCACCCTTGATTCTTGGTCTGGAGACAAAAGAACTGGACACTGGATGGGAACTTGCAGCAGCAGTCGTCGGGGGAGGTTTCCCGCAATGGATACTTCATGGATTCTCTGGATTTGGTGCCTTTTTACAGCAGCCAGATGAAGAACAAATATCGCCGGTCAGATTCTCTTCGCTCTCTCGGTCCTGCACTCTGGTGAGGGGACTTCAGGGATTCGAATCGTGTCTCTGCAGAAGCAGGAGGCGGCCACTGAATTTTCAGACCGATTCGTTCTTCGGAAGACCATGCGCTGAGCAATGGTTCGAGGTCCCAGGGTATTGGCTTATTGAAGCCCAGCAAGGTCGCTGCCCATCGTGGGATGGATCAAGATGCAGGTCTTCTTGAGACTAGTGAGTCCCACCACCGTCTGGGTGGGACTTGTTGCATTCGGGACCCCTAAGTCGATTGGAAGGATGGGTTGCATCAGGCTCCAGTTACACAGTACACTCTCTGGTCGCTGGAAATCGCTACAGATGTCTTTTCTTAATCTTCCTCTTTGGTTTCAGCTCCAGTGGTCGACTTATCAGCAGCTTCCAGGTTCGGAGTATTTATCAGGAACTATAGCACACCTTCTGCAATCTTTCCCTGCAGTTTACGGAAAGGGGTCGTCTGGCTGTCCAATCAGGATAGCCAGCCACCCGCTAGGAGTTGGCGTTGGGTCCTTTCAGGCATGGTGGAAGACAAAGGGCTGCTGAGTTTTGGACACCTGTCACGCATCCTGCACACACCACTAACACCCTTGGGGTCCCCACAGCTCGACCATGTCCCGCATCCTCGCTGCACATCAATCACAAGGGTCGCTACTCACGTGTGCAGCTGGGTGTCCCTAGAGGACGTGCACGGCATACCAGGTGCATTGCGCAGTCCCGATCGCACCCGTTTCTCCATTGGCAATTGCCCTGGCGCTTTGGAAACGGGAGACGGGCGCTTCTGTGTCACGTGGCTGCCTGCTCCCACTCATGTGATCCGAAACCTTGTTCACGTGATGCTATTGCGCGTCACGTGACCAGGAAGCAGCGGGTACTAAAGCGGTGATTCACTTTACGATCATCGCTTCACAGCTGTTTATTGGAACTCTGTTTGGCGCCGCTTACCTGCTACTGTTCTTTGGAAACCTTGGATTTTGCTACACGGATTTCTTTGGATTGCCCTTTTGGATACTGGTACTCTGCTTTGGGACTGCTTCTTACCAGTAACAAACTCTGGATTGTCCCACTGACTTCATTGGATCACCCTCCTGTTCTGGCACCTTGTTATCCGAACTTTAGTTTTTCCTTGGTTCAGCCTCTGGAGTGCTTTACGGACTTCTGGTCTTCGGCCTTACTCACAGGTGGGCCATTTCAACTCAACAGCACAGTGGGCATTTCCATCACCCCCATCATCACCTGGGGCTGCTGCTCACGTGACTCCCGGAATCCTATTGCCCCAGCCTTGTATGGTTAGCAGTGCTGTTACTGCCATCACTTGGTAAGCCTCTCTCCATCTCCTTCCATACTAGTAGACACTGTTATTGCGTGGTACTTATTGCTGTTTCCTTTGCAGTGGCTTCGGGGTCTCCAGTGTTCTGTGGTTCCGGACTTTCAACATCTCCCACCTGTGGCCTCAAGGACTGCGCAGAGAGTGGCTTTGGTTTCTTTCTGTGTGGTACTTGGGGACGGAGGTCTCTCATATCTTCACGACATTCAAGTCTCAACAACACCTTCCTCGCTGCCTGGGCCGGGAGGATAGCTCGGGGGGCAACACATTTGTCTTGGAAGCAAGACAACTCATATAAACACAGGTTTGAATCCTGAGTCTCGCACTTAGAAAATGGTCTTCAGTATTAAGTGCGTTATGAAAGGGCAAATATAATTCCTGTTTTCTCAGACACTCTGGAGCCTGGGCAGGGAATACAAAGTATTCCAGCCGAACACAAAACGTCCACTGAAGCGGTTTCCGCCTAGAATGGCAGGGGAAGACCTCAGAAATTATAAGAAAACTTACAAATTGTGAAAAGGAAGAAACCCACCGTTCTGGCAGAATGGTGGCCCTTCTGTGCATTACTGAGGCTGAATCATCAGCCTGTGAGTAATAAAGACTAAAAGTCATAAAGGTAAAACCACTGCCACCAGCCATTCAATTAAATTAGCCATGGTAATAAATATGTTACAGGTAAGTAAGAAATGTGATGCATTGTATCTCCCAAACACTCCACATAAGGTGGGGTCTGCTGGCTCACTTATACAAAATGTAAAGGGGATGAAAAACCCTCTTTACTACTTGGGAACAGTAGTTCACCAAAGTACATGAAAGGGAAATTCACAGGGGAGCTCAAAGGGGCAGCCCAGCCTTAGCCCAAAGTTGTAGGAAACTTTAACTTCAACCATACACTATGGAGAGACATTAAAAGGTCAGCCATAAAAAGAGCAAAAGACTAGGAGAGGGGGAAAAAGATTCCCACTCACTTAGGGACAATGTAAAATAATTACCAAGTCCAAGAAAAATGTTCTGAGGTTGACACAGGTCAGGAAGATTTATCATAAATATTGAAATCTTACCCCTAACACTTGCGCTCACTATATCTGCTTAAACACTCTTGAGTCACTACACTGCCGGCCCTTAATTACAGTGACCAAACACACACTGAAGTGTCACCTGCTGCTTGCTCATTAACTCTTGACTCCTGAGCGACAGAGAACGAAGGGTTTCCCAGCACCACTCGAACCTCGCAAAGGCAGAAAAACAGCAAAGTAGCAAATTAACTGTTACTTCAGGTTGGGAAAGAGGTTCCTAATTTTCTAAATAAATATCTTTCTACAATATTGACACAAGGAGTTATTTTCTGTGAGCACAGGCAAAAATAAATAACTTCAACTTGGCTTATACGTTTGATGTCCAGTTTTCTTGCTTCCTGAAATCTCCTGTTTCTCTGTACTGTTGAGTTTCTTAAGATTACATTTCCTGAGTGGCATCTTGAAGTGAGTATGGCCCAGTAAACTGGAAGTTACTAACCCCTGACCTTCTCAGCTGGGCAGAAGACAATGAAAGGCAGTTGAGAATTTTCAGCAACTGACCCTGTACACTCCCAAGTCAGTCAGAATGTAGGGTGGGAACTACCATCTTGGCCTGGGATAGTATGCACACATTGAAAGGTCACAGTTAAGGCCCAACTACCGGTTTACACAGAATATAAAGTAGAAGCCGCAGTGCTAGAACACACCCAATTGCCCTAAAGTGAGCTTGCCTCAAATGTTATCTAAAAGATTGTCTGGAGGTCTGGGACCTTAACATAATGGGGCCAAAGAGCCTTTATGAGTTGGTAGAACTTATAAAACTGTAACTTTGATGAGTTTAGCAAGCACTATACCGGAGGCCAGTAAGATGGATTTGGATTGTAAACTTGTGGCTTATAAGACTCGCAATAGGCATTTTAAAGTATGGCTTTTCCTAAATGTGTAGACCTCGACTTTGTATGGGTCATGAATAACAGCCTGTCTTTTACTGGAGATTCCCGCAGCTATGATAAACGAGATTAATTTTCAGTGTTCCAGATTTACTATGTAATTTTCTCTTATGTTTTAACATGTTTTTGCTTAATTTTATTTGCACAGGAAAAGAGAAACATTGCCTTCATGCAAGAACTTCAGTATCTTTTTGCTCTTATGGTGGGTTCAAACTGCAAGTTTGTTGATCCCTCTGCTGCCCTGGAGCTATTAAAGGATGCCTTCCTCTCTGTTGAAGCACAGCAGGTAAGCTGGACCTCAATTCTGCAGAGTTTCATAAAGATACTTGCAAACCTTTTTTAAAACATTTTATTTTATACTCTAAAAGGGGGAAATGATTTAAACTTCCTGATGATCCATGTGATGCCCTGCATTTTAATAGACCAAAGTGATGAAAACCTGCATTTTTCAGTTCCACCCTTCAAATAACCCTATGCTCAAAAAAATGTTACCCAATCCCTATAAAGTTTGTCAGTTGTCTTTCAAGTTGTTGCAGAAAAATGGCATTTCATTTTGGGGTCAATACAACTAGTTTAGGCTCCAAATAAAGAGTGCTTTGCCAAACGAGTACTCAAGAGAACCTCTGCCTTTGGGGGTCCTGAAGTGTTATATTGCATAAGATTTACACTCTTGGGGCTACGTACCTAACATGTTAAGTAAGGAAATTAAATGTAGGAGCACACATGATTTATGGCATGTTTCTTCAGGTAATCTAAAAGTGTTTCTAGCGTGAGTAATGCTTGTCACACGAAAGGTAAATGCAAATACTACCCCGGTTTGCCATTGCAAAACATGTGCTTGAATGTCTCACCTTTCTGCAAAGATCAATTTATATTTACGTTTTTCTTAACAGCAAGACGTGAGTGAGTTTACACACAAACTCTTGGATTGGCTGGAAGATGCTTTCCAACTGGCTGTAAACGTGGAGTGAGTTGCTGGTTTATTTTATATGGCAATGTTTTAGTAAGAAAGGTGCATAGAGCAATGTCTTCTGCTCTGTTATGCTGCATCAGAGAAAATGACCTGACATTCGGACTGGCACTTTTTTACTTTCAGCTTTTTTTCCTTCTCTTTTTCTTCATCTTCTATCTTTTACCATGTTCACATCTCTTTACCAAAATCCTCACCCATGATGCCGTCTTTCCCTATTGTTTCTTATACATACCTAGTTTAGCTTTTAGTTAATCTCATCCCTCATTGTTTGTCATTGTTTGCAGTGTCCCATCTCGGTTACCCCTTGAACTTTCACTCTGATATAAACTTTGTAGACACCATATATGAACCCCAAAAAACTGCTTGGTTTCTCGCACCATTTGTTACCCCACTATATTCCCCCCCTTCATCCTGCTTATACTTTGATTCCATATTCATTCCAGCCTTCTTCCTGGCCTCTGCAATAAAGTGTAAATCCTTATCAATTAGTCTTTTTCTAAAGCATCTTCCATTGTTCTCCATCCAGCTGCCACTGCCTTCGCTTGCACACTCTGCCCCACAATGTTGTATACATGTCAGAGGCATGCTCTATAAATGTCTGTAACGCTGTAAAGCTTAGCTTTAGCATGGTGATCATTCTAAACATTGGGTCTACTAGTAATATTAGCATCCATACAGTCACCTTTTCAGCCCAGTACGTTTGCCTGGTATTGATTGGATTTTCTCTTTGCAGTACACCGAGGGACAAATCTGAAAATCCCATGGTGCAGCTTTTCTATGGCACTTTCCTGACTGAAGGCATCCATGAGGGTAGGTGCTGTGTCAAATACTCTTCTCTGAGATTTAGGTTGGGTGTTTTTTTTAAATGTGTTGAGTATGCAACTCTTGGCTCCAGTGGCCAAAAAACAGAATACTCATACCATATAATAGGTTGATGGAATTTGCAAATTCCCATTCTTGTTGAGCATTACATTGGGTCTAAGAATGAATTGCAAGCTGGTCACAATTGTGGTAGACGCTACAAGATGAGATGTATGGATTCAGGTCTTAAGACTAATTTTCTTCAGCCCTGTCTTCAAAGGAGCGCAACCTATCCACAGCTGCATATCAAAGTTTGCTTGTGGTCTACCTCACTATCGATAAAAACACCAAAAAAAATGGCTGAGCAGTCAAGCCTAAATTACTTGGGATTCCTTAATGAAAAACTCTTCTCCCTTCAGTCTGCAACCTGAATCTTGAAAATGTAATACAGGTAATTGAATGTATTGGGAAAGACTGCTTGCTTCAATCCTGCCATTATCCATTTGACAATCCCAATCCACGTAGGCTTTGAGTTGCTGTCAAAGTGCCTTATAAAAATGATTATAGTAGCTGCATGACAAGTATGTTTGCTTTCCTAGGTTGTGTGATGAATCTAATTGAGTTATTCCCCGGCCGTAACCTCCTCTCATGTGGCCTGGCGACGGCAGCCGCTACCTGATCCTGGCCTTGTGAGCGGCTTTATGAGGGAGTATCGTATGGTGTATCGCCCTTCATTAGATAAGACGCTGTATTCTCCACTTTCCCATGAGGGAGACTCCCTGTTGCCCAATACCCTAATGGCTTTTTGTCATATTAGTTCTCCTTCAGGTATTAACTGATCTTCCATGTAAATTCCTTAAAGACCTTTCAAGAATCATGCATCCATCAATGGACTTTTATTCCTTTAATCACCTACATCCTCAATTAATATCAGTGGACTTCAATTACCACTCGAGTACTGCGAGGAAGATGACGGAATTGATACTGAGAAACAAGAGGGGTGAACATACTAGTGATTGGAAACACCTGTGCATGCGACCTTTAAAAATGATCATCGCGCTGAGGTATAATGCACAGGAAGAAGACATGATCTCGCCAGGAAAGGCTGATGGAAGCTGGAGGCATGGGCCGGTGCACAGAAGCTGGAGGCACGAGCCGGTGTGCAGAACTGCAAGTCGGTGTGGCGAGGTGTAAGGTATTGCTAGCAGAGAAGATGGAAAGAAGTGTGGTGCGAGCGAGGTGGGCCATCGAGGCGCCAGAAACCACAAGGAGGTCCCACGGCATCTGGCAGCCAAGAGATGCCATCCTTACTGGGAGCCAGAGAAAAGCCAGCATGCAGGAGCAGAGCCACGAGAGAACCTGGACAGATGTCAGAGCCGCGCAGAGTGGAGAACCTGCAGTGAAGTTATCCTGCGTAAGTACAAGGAAACCTGGAAACTCAATATGCAGGTGAGTCTACCAAAGCAGAGTGGGGACCCTCGGGCATTTCGGTGAAATCTCTGAAGAGAATTGGAATGTTGGGAAGTTACAAAACTGAAACGGCAGAGAATTTTTTAAATATTGTGAGATTGCGGAAAGCAAAGTAAAAGTGAGAATTGTTTATTAAGTAGATATACCAAGGCAAGAAGGGTATATGCTACTTGAATTTGAAAGAGGAACTGTAAGGCATTTGAAAATGCAAAGAGAAGTCCTGGTAAGAGTACAACAGGCATTTGAGCGTGAGTATTCCTGGCAGGACAACACACCAGGCAGTTGGAAGTGCATAATGAGTCCTGGCAGGGGAGTATACCAGGCTAATTGCAAACTTAAAAGGAGTGTTAAACAGAAACAGTGTTTGTGTTAAAAGAAGGAACTTTTGTTGCAAGAGAAATTACCAGACTGAACTGTGTTCATCTAATAAGATTGTTGTGGGCCGAAGAAGGCATAAAGAACTGTTAGTCCTAGACGCTTACCTGTGAAGAATCCAGAGGAAGGGAATCACCCTCTGGAATTAAGGTCTTTTCCATTTTGGAGAACATTTACGTTGAACCCGTTTTACTTTTATTTAAGGAACACCTTTTTGCAAATACCAGGTCATAGACTTTTCCCTTGTCACTTTATTTCCTTTTAGTGCGAGGGTCAGGCTAGAATGTTTTGGACAGAAGGGCGGCTTTTTGATTTATGACATCCTGACAAAGACGGATCCTTAGTTTTAGGTAGGGAAACTCCTCTTAGAATAGGGTCAAAGAGGCATTTTTCCAACCCTTGTAATTTGAATAAAAGTCTATAACCAAAAACATGACAACTTTGTGTCCGTCTTTCATTCCTGACCCCTCAGTTGCCTGTGCATTTTCATACAATCCTATGGTTTCACCGACATCTTGAAGTTAATATGGCATTTGTCAGCTTGAATACGCTCATTTTGATTTATAGATTTAGGTTGTAATGAAGATATGCAATAATTATCTATCAATCATGGATATAGGAGTATATAGTGTGTCAAACAATAACCAGAAAAGTGATTGGTGGAAGGTTTTATATAAATCTGAACCACTGTCACTGCTCTGGGCAACTTTCAACACCGTTTTCTAGTCGCTCTGCACCATTGCAAAAGAGGTCCAGCCATATGCAGATCAGTGGGGTACTGCCACCAATTGGAGCAGCCCACCCCAAACTGCTTGGCCAGGTCCCCTCTACACTAATACACAAGCATCCCCAGACATGTTTTGGGTTTGTGAGGCTGAAACATGTCTGGTGATGCTTGTAATATGAAGGAGGATTTGTCTTTGGGCTATTACCTAACTTGGCGGTAAATTAGTATCGTGGTATACTGGCGGTAAATTGGCACTATCTTATTCTGGCGGTAAATTAGTGGTGAACACTGCCCTATATGATAAGACAAATCTTCAGCGTTTTGTAACTATGCCCTATACTAGGGTTGACTGTAGGCATCCACCCAGACTTAGTACATTTAGAGGGAACCTGGTAAGGTGATAAATGATGTTATAGATTGTGTATAAATTGTGCTAATGACTTATCTACGTCATTAGCCTACGCCCTTGAAGGGCCCCATTCAGCCCTGGCATGCATGGCTGAATACATTCATACAACACACCAGCTTTCTAGCTTGTATAAATATTTTCCTTTCGTTTCTTATTTTACCTCCATCGGTAAACACTTTTATCGCCGTGATGTAATCTCCACGTGTCTTCTAGTTACTTTCCCCCACTGAAATAGTGATCATCAGACATATGAAAAAAAAAGACACCAACTTTGCTTCTTTTATTGCAGTTTTTATTTTTATAAAACAAGAAACAAAACATTGCATTTCATGGTAACAGTTATGAGCTCTTACCAACTGATCGGCACTGCTGCGGTTATCTAAGGGACAAAATATAGAAAGTGCATTGCAAAACGTTTTTTTTTTTAGTTCCCAGTGTGCTAAATAAACCACAATGACCCAGTGAAAATAATGACCTATTCTTGTCTAACCAGTCACAGAGATATTTGGCAGTTATCCAACGCTCTCCTCAAATCTACAACTACTTACATAATGACTGGAAGTAGCTGTGTCTTATCTGCGTGACCCCTTTTTACTCCTGCCTGTCTGTGATAAAGCCTCCCAAGCCCCACACTATCACTGGCACTCCCGAGAAGTGGCCTTGGGCTCCCAAGCAGACTAGGACTGCTGCCTTTGAATCCCCTCGGCAGCAAAGCAGAAGCACCCAGCAGAAGCGCAGGAAAGAAGAGAGCCCAGCGCTTCAGTTCACCCCCTATTTAATTAATCTGCCTGTCAATTAAGAGCAGAGCGGCCTCCACGCTGACGTTTCGCATCAATTCCTAGGCTCCTGATTCCACTGTCCAATCACTCACAAGAGCATGTATGTATGTATCAACTTATTTCCTGCACAAACAAGAGGTTTCAGAATGCACAAAAAGACAGTTCATTCATTTTTCTTTTTTTTTTTACTGTGCATCTCTTTCCATGGAGCGAAAAGAAAGAGGAAAATAAGGCAGAATTTCTATCCGTGTTTACTGACATTGCATTGCATTGTTAACCAGAAGAGCTCATTAGTTAAGAGGTTTTATTAAGTGGGGAAGTTAGTTAATATGGGTTATTTTCTCAATGACACTTTACACAGATGGGACTTCTTATAATTTCATATGTATAATGCACTTTGAATCCACTGTCTTTTTGCAAACATTCTGCTTTGCCATTGAAGGCCTAATGCACTTGTCGTCATTTTAATTTTCCTGCCTTCACCTGCACTACTTAATCTGCTGTCTCCCTTTGCATTCATTCATATTAACCCCAATGCAAATGCTGACCTGTATTCCCTCATCTGCTGCTCCCATTTGCACCCATTTTACTGGCTGCTTTTAGAATTACTGCCATAGATCCCTAGAGGTCTCATGAAGAAGGGATGTGACCAAGCAGTTTGGGCTGGAATGCTCCTTTTGGGGTGGAACCAAGCCTTATTTTCATATCGTTTCCCTTTTGTAATGGCTCAGCAGGCGAAGAACAATGGTCTGGAGAGTTTCCCAGAGCAATGCCAGAGGTTAAGATTAATTGTAAACGTTCCATCCATCACCTCATTTGTTTTTTTGCTCCACCCTCAAGGCTGAGTCTCTGGCAACATGGGATCTTTGTGGTTTTCCTGTGTGACTTGGCTATTAAGTCAGAGTTTTAAGAGGAATGAGGCTCCATAGGCATCTATACCAATCCGTCACGGTTTGCCCACAACAGCATGTTATAAGGCTACTCAAGCCAATCGCATTTGGTATTAAGATGGAGGTCTATCTTCTGGGGAACGTAGCTTCAAAGAACTCACATCAACCAAGGCAACATGTGCACAAAAGGAAAGTTATGGTGCCTAGCTGGATCCATACAAGACTCACACAAGTTTAGATTAAAATTAAGGATTTGGTAAGAGAACTTTATTTTTTTTTCTCATCCTAACCTCCACCAGGCTTCATAATTAAATATTCCTGGGGTTGGTCAGAACGGTCTTATCGAGTACGAATACTGTTCAAAAGCCTGGGTGGCCCCTCTCCAATTAACCAATCTCAAGGATACATCATCACGCATTGTCTTTAACCTCGGTTTGGGCAACAGAGGCAAGTTAGATCTTAACAGCGGGCTGTCCTCGAGTTGGGGTTCCAAAATAACAAAGCCTCCGGAGATAATAAGGTGTCTGACTTTACCACAATCTTGTGGTGCAACAAGGTGTCTGACCTTTGTGGTTTTCGATTCAGGTCCCCTTTCCTATATCCCCATTTCTCAGTCTGTCATAGTTTTGTAGGCTCCTGTGTCGCTACACCTCTTTTTTGGCTCCTATTTCTGAAGGTTCAGGCCCTCTTCTTATACTTGAATTTTAGGGCCACCCTTCCCCTCGTCTCAGAGCCCACATGTGCTTAGATGCTAGTCCGGGGTAAGGCCATAAGGTGGGGTGGCTCATATTCATTTGAGGAGTAAATTGCATAGAGGATACCACCTCCATTACCACTGAAGTGACAAAAATCCACTCTGTGCAATTTTCCTAATTACCACTTTGTAGTGGAAAAGTGAATAATGAAACAAAGAAGAAATTGCCTTCTAATAGTCATTTTTCCCACTATGTTGGTGGAAAGGTGCACATTATTCCTGAAATTAATGATTGCAGGAGACAATTACCAGGGATTCCAATGGAGTCCATCCCTTTTTATAAGGTGGTCCTTTCAGCAGGATTTCCTCCAGCACGATACATGCTGATGGAAAACCGGATGGATTTCCGGGGAACAGCTGAAAAAGCAAGTGGACATGTCCTGCTCCCAAACTCTGCCTCCCGAATTGGTGAAAGTCCTCTGGATTAGTAAATATTGTTCCAAAAGCACATCACCAGCTTTACTGATTGTCCGGTCCTGGAAATCCTTGGTCTGCAGGAGCTGCTGAACTCCATAGGTCCCCCCAAAATGTGTGGTCAACTGCTGGAAAATCTTAACAACCGGGGCAAAGGGTAAGTGGATAAAATAACAAACATATTTCTGTCTTCTTACTGGAAGCACTGTGAATCTGCAGAGGGGTGAAAAACAAATTGGTTACATTAAGTTCTTAACTCGAAAACCCCCCATCCCAGTACACTATCTATAACTGTTTTATCTCCTTGGATAGCTCAGAGATCTTCTCGGTGAAAATCCGGAATCAGCAATGAGTTGAACTACTGCAACATTACTGATTGACTCTGCTAAATTCTGGATTTGAGTAAATATTCAGAGGATTTATAGTTCAAGATTCCCTGAAGAACTTTCCTTGACGAGGATTCATAACGTTGCAATGTTAATTAAATTGAAGAAATCTTCTTGCAAAATAATTATCTTCAGGAATCATTTTGCAGAGTTCCCTTAACTTGAATGAGTCTCTTGGCTCAGTTTAGCCTTTAAATTGCATTTACCATATGGTTCAACTTTGAATGAGTTTCTATGCTCAAAACTTTACTTTTCTAACTTTATACAAGAAGGCCGTTTCTTTCAAATGAAACCACTAGAATTGCGAAGGAGAGAAAATAGCGTGCAATGCCACGCGCAAACTCAGTTACTAGGTGTCCCGAAAGACACTAATCACCTTCAAGCATTGCAATAGTTGGGGCACATGCGAGCATTCGTTAGGCTGGGTAAAAATTCTATTAATTAACGGGAAATTCTTCCGACCAGCACGCTCAAGGTTTATTAAATCGCCTATGCTAAGCGTCATTTCGTTGTCACTGCGCTGCCTACTTGCAATGTTAAAATGATTTATACTTTGCTTTTCAACCGCTTGCTCGCGGAATTGTTCAGTTGGAAGTTTATGGTTTATTTCCGGGACACTATCTCCTTTGTCATGCGCACTATGAAATAACAGACTTTCCGAAAACACTATTCTTTATTTGACGCACTTCTGCCCTTTACAACTAGAGTTCATGCTTTAAAATGAACAAAGCGCGATCACTGTTGAAGTTTTACTGTTGATCTAAACGATTTCCGGACATGTTTTATAAACACACAATAAATTGATGATTTCAGAAACTGTATTTCTTTAACTAAATACCTAAACTATGAAAGAAAATATAACTTCACAATGAAAAAGGTTTTTCCTCAGAACTTTCAGCTCCTTAAGAGAAACGTGAACTAGAGCGCTGCGCTCCCACCAAATGTTTCTTCATGTCTTGCCCTACGCTGTAGCTTTTCCTGAATCTCCTAGATCCTGACTGGAAACACAGAATTCTGAAATGTGACCTTAACATGGAGAGCTTAAAAACACAGGACCTTCCTGCTTGAGGAAGGAAGATGAAAGGCAGTTGAGAGTATCAGTTTAACTCCTCGGTCTTCTAAATGGACCAATCGCACTTGCTAATGTTCTTCCCATCCAATCAGCTGCCGAAAATCTCCACCATGATGGATTAGGGAACCATCACTCTGCATACAAAACAGTAAAGGGCCCAACCCAACTGGAAAATACCTCTCAATAGACTTTCCCTGAAACCCCCTTAAGCTCTCTGAAAATATCGTAACTAACCAAACTCCCAAGATATCAGTATGCCCCCTTGGTACATGACCCTCAAGGCTACGTGAGAGTGTGATAAATTCCTAAATCTTCGAAAAGGAGCCTAATCAACTTAACTCCTCTGTTGGATCATGGGATCATGGAGCTTCTTTGCTTACTTCCTCGATGAGTTGCAATGTTTTTTTTGTGTCTATGGCATCTCTCCTGCACCTTTTCTCCTTTCTGCCGTTTCTCGCCTCCTGCTGTGCCTCCTCAATGTCTTGACTCACCCATTCTGTCTTTCTTCCTTTCTTAGTGTCCTCTTTCTGCCTGTTCTTATTTCTCGACACCATCTCTCCAACGCCACCTTCTGTGTTTTCTTGGCAGCTTGCGATTTGCTTTTACAGCCACCCCACCTTAAGTCTCCATTCAGGTTTGTTCTTGGTCCTTCCACTTCACTCCTCTAACCTCATCCGTTTCCTCTTTCGCATTTCCACCTGTGCCCTCTTCAGCCTTTCCTGGCTATTTTCATGAACCCCTTCTTCAATGCTGTCCTCCTTTTTCCCCTGGGCATTTCCTCTAAATAAAGTATACCTCTTTCGAATGGATTGTGTCCTCCCACATATTCCTCATCTTTTGATATATCCATTTTCAGCTTGATCTGTCTCAGAATAAAATTTCAGCAGTGGGCACTGCACATCAATGCCGGTCCAATCGATCTCCCTCAAGGACCTCCGTCCCGATGTCGACGTCACCACTTGCACATATAGCACCCGCAGGGACCCTTGGCTTCGGTTCCATTTTTCGGCACAAGCTATCGCTTCGGAAAATCAGCATGCATTGGTGCCTTTGCGAAATCTGATCAGGGCTCGATCTCCTGAACAGGCCCTGGAACATCTCCCCTTAACCTGCCACTCTCCACAGGCTTGGCTTCTCACTCAATTACAAGAGGTCCCACATGATACCATCTCAAAAGCTCCAATTCATCGGGGCAGTCCTGGATGCATCTTTGGGAAAAGCCTTGCCACCTGATGCGAGGGCTCAACACATTCTGCAGATGGTCACCAAATTCCAGAGTGCCCACTGTCTCCCGGCCTTTGGCTTTTTGAGGTTGCCCAGCTTCATGGAATCCTGCATTTTTTTGGTGCCAGAGGCTCGTCTGAGATTGACATCCCTCCCGTGGGCTCCCAGGACTCAATGGCCCCAATTCTACGGCAGGATGTCAGAACTTCTTCAGGTTCCGAGCAAAGTCGCATAGGATCATCTGTGGTGGGCATGGAAGGACAACATTCAGAAGAGAACCTTTTTGACAACCATGGCCGGAGATGACAGTAGTTACGGACACCTCACTCACAGGGTGGGGAGCACTTGACCAATGATCTGACAATCAGAGGTTGTTAGTTTCCATCGGAGCTGAGGGCAATCCGACTAGCGCTGAAGGCCTTTCTGCTCTCTGTACGAGGAAAGAATGTCCTGATAACGATGGCCAAAATGGTGGCCATGTACTACCTCCACAAGAGAGTAGGTGTAGGGTCACTACCACTGTGCAGAGAAGCAATGCAGCACTGGTTCTGGGGAATTCAAGAGGACATTTCCCTATCAGCAGTTCACCTAGCTGGAGAGGAGAACACGGCAGCGGAAGCTCAGAGCAGGCAGAGCAGTTCGGGAAATCCATGATCCTAATTGCTCCGGATATCGCAGGAGGTCATGGTACCCAGACTATCTGCCCTCCTGGTTGCTGGGGGAGCATTTCCAATACAAACCTTGTGTTTTCTATAGTCTGGCTTTCCTACAGCAGTGTTCTCTTTTAGTTCAAACAATTGCCAACACTTTCCTTTGTGGTCCTAACAATATCTTATCTGGTTTGGAAAATGCCATGCAAAAATACTGCACAGGGAGTGTTTTTGGGTTGGCTACATAACTCCTGCTTCAAGATCTCATGTCCAATCTTCTATCCAACGCAGGAGCTGTTGAGCCCCACATTCCCACTAAGATGTTGCGCTCTCAACTTAACTAAACAGTTAAGTTCGAGACACCCTAGGGGGGAAGTGGAGAAAATAACAAACTCAGACACTGGATCTTCAATCTTCATCCGGTCTCTGCATAGATGAGAAGTTATACAACATTCAATGTACTTTTTAACTTTCTTAAACAAATTCTAATATTAAAAATAACATCAGAATTCTTTACCTGAAATTCCTCTACAAATGCCCAGAGGAAAATAGCTTTTTGTTTGTAAATGAGTTCTTATGGCACATCATAAATAAACCCTACTCAGAATGCTGAATTGACACCAGGATCCAACTTAGGAAAAAAAAAACACTTGAGTTTAAAAGGATTTACACCATCTCAATAAATAAAAGTTTTTGTACTCCTTCTGTTTTTGATTCTGAGATGCAGCAAACATAAAATGAGTTCACAGGGTTAAAGCTCAGAAGAATATTCCTCTGCCCACCTTTGAAGTGAACTCCCCTTCCTGGGATTTAAAGTGTGGCTCAATGTATGCCAAATCTCATAACTTGAATACAACTCAATGTAGATAAAAGGAATGTTCCAGTCAACAAGAAATATTTCTTTTTCAATGAAGTAATGCAATTCTTCCTCTTCAATTTTATTTTAAGTGAAAGGAAAACATTGCCTTGAATGAAATTTGAGAACTTCTCTACTTAGTTTTCTCATGAAACTCTCTTGATGGAAGAACAGAAAAGAAATCTCTTGCAATGTTGTTATTGTGCTGTATTGGCGCCTTCTTCAAACATTTATAAATATATATTGTATTTAAAATGAAATTCAATAGTTTGTAAGGAAACTACCTTCAGTCACCGCGAAACTCGCGTTATATTTACTGGCAACAAACATTAGTTCATAAAAAATACTGCGCTTAAAATACTAAGAAGCAACAGCGCGCAGCAATGAAAAAACAGACATGCGCGAGCTTACCTCATTCAAATGCCCATCTGGAAAAGGACGTTTCTGACCTCACCTTCCTGTTACGAATCGACCGCAGTTCACCGTTAACTGCATCTCTTCTTTAAAAGGAAAACGTGCCAAACGCGACACCGCACTGCCATCTGATTACAAACGGCTCACAACGAGAATAAAACTCTGAGGTAAGTAAGGAAATGTAAATAAACTGACACGCGTGTAAAGCCAGACACTTCCTTATCCCTTTAAAACAAGAACGGACATGGGGGACATGGGCAAACTCGTAAATACAATTCACAAAGTCCTGAAAAGCTGAAAAGTTAACCCCTAGCTACCCAGAGTAATTCACAAGGAAATAACAGTTTGTATTGAAGCTGAATGTGCCTTGACAAAAGGACTTAGCTTTTAAACTTGACTCGTGACTAGCCTTCTTATATTTTCTGAAGTTCTTATCTGGTATACTGAATATTGAAGTAAGGTGAAGTCTTCAGGTTTCAAGTGTCTTTCAAAGTGGAACTATGCCAAATATTTAAGAGGGAACCAAAACACATGACTTGCTCAGAAGGTTTCTAAAATGAAAGGCAGTTTAAAATGTTGGGATCTGATCATTGTTCTCCTGTAACCCAATCAAGACTCTAGTTTCTGCCCTCCATCTTGGCTTGGGTTCCCGTCTGCTTTCTGAGAACAGAGGTTAAGGTCCAAACCAATTCAAGAATAACAAATAAACATGACACCTCAAATAATTAAAATAAAATGATGGGGCTAAAAATATTTGTTTATTCTGTCCATTTACTCAGGTACCTGACACAAGCCTCTTTATAAGTGGCCACATTGAAAAGCATGCTAGTTGGCTGAGGCATGGTGGGGTAGTTTAGGGGATTTTCCCCACACCACCACCGGGATCAGAATCTCTGTATGCCTCCGCCTCGCACACTACCCCAGAAGCGAGGCAGGAGACTGCTGCAGAACAAGCACCCATATACGGTCTCGTCTCCAGTGCTGCCCCATAACTACATATAGTGTAATCGATGGGGCTCCTGGCAATGAATCATACACCTGATGCCACTTTTGTAGCCAAATGAATTTTAGTTTGCCAAAAGAAAGTGATTCAATACAGAGCAAAGACCCAAATAAATATTAAACCGGATCAAAACAACTTCACAAAAGGTAGGTGGCTTTAACAAACATTGTCATCAAAACATTTTGTGTGAGACAAAAACATACAACATAATTGTCCCATACAATCTGATGGGATCATGTTGATGTGGTTGGAACAAAGACACGTTGATTTAAACAACTCAAGAAAGTAGCAGTGTGGGCATTAAACACTGGAGGGAGAGATGTCGACACGGATGTGTTCCAGCCATTATAAGCTGATCTAAAGTGCTTGAGGTAGGAAGGCATTCATCAGGACAGAAGAAATGTTTGGTGGTAGTGCATTGAGTAGTGAGAGGTGGGGTAATTCTGTTTGGCTGCCCATCACTACATATGGAAATAAGCACCTTCCTCTTGAAGGATCTGCCTTCCCTTTCATTGGTGTCAGGTCCTGTAATGCGAGATCGGCATAAGGTCAGGTCCTGTAATGGGATTGAGGCATTTGGGACAGTGGCATGGAGACATAATGGCTGGGGAATATGAATTGGGTATGTATTTAATTTTCAGTTCGTTTATGGATCGTCTATGTGTTGTTGGCAATCCTTAACGCTTTGTATTCAGTCATGGAACTTTCCCAGGTAAAGATGGTGGACAGGAGCTAGCGTCCTGATTGGTCTTCGGATGGACAATGGACAGTTGGTGAACGTTCTAAAGTGCCTTTCATTGAAAACTTTCGGAGTGAGCAGCAGTGTGTGCAGACTTTGGCAGGCTGTGGAGGGGCTGTGCTAACCACGAGTTACTGTCAGAAGCCTGAAGCCACTACAAGTAATTACCTGACTTCACCGTCTGCGCGTGATGGAGGACTCTTCACACACTACCATTCAAGAGAGTCGAAGACCCAGCTAATCAGTGGCCCTGGCCCCAGAGCGTGTGCAGGTACGGCACCTTTCCCTCCCTTTTTTCCTGTTGATGTGGATGCAGAAATGCTCCCCCCCTCACCTTTCCCTTCCCTCCCCTGCCCTCCTCGCTCCCTTATCCCTGTTCTTTCCCCTGCCCTCCCTGCCCTTCCTGTCCTTCCTTGTTCTCCTGCCCTACCTGCTGGCTGTCCCTGTGCGCGGACCGAGGCGGAATTCTCTCGCCGCGTCCTACGGCCGCTGAAGGAATCGAACGTTTGCAAAACTAACCTGAAGAGGCGGGGTGAGAAACTTTCGGCCCCCAAGCGGGTAACGAAATTAACTGCTCACTCGGGAACGCCCGACTATTCTCCGGATTTTCCAACAAAGACGGCAAGGCTGACGCCTAACCCGCTTGTACGTGGAGAGACCTCTCTTGTTGACATCTCTCTCTATGCCTAGCCTGGCGCCTACGGGCCATGTGAAACCGCTACAAGGTGAGGTTCCACCGTTGGGCCCCCTCCATCAAGGCTGGGCCTACGCCCGTGCTACATCTGGAGGCGGGGCACTCGGCCCGTTTGCCTGTATCAGAGGATCCAATGTCGGACGATACGCACAGCAACGAGGAACAGACACTTTTCACCCAACCCATTCTGTCCCTCACCGTCCCTTGTGTTCCAGCGGCTGTTAACTGCCAGGGATCCGCGCACCTAGTCACGAACTCTGTTGAAGGTGCAAATTACACCTTTGACCAAACATTGAACCTACATCTTCTTTCTACTAAAATGACGTGTACCATCGAAGTGCACAAGATGCCTGAGCGGGATGATTTAACGAGCCCAACAGAGGTATGGGACACCCCAGTTTGTGCTCAAAAAGCCCGTAACAACACTGAAACTACCGCAGACTCATCTAAGCTGAAGTCCCCCTCGTTTCTTGCAGTTGCACACGGCCATGACTCTTGCGAGTCTCATGGGGGGGTAGAGTCCTCTCCAGAGCCTCGTAGTTCCAAGAGGCTTGACTTTTGTAAATTGGTTGAGCACACGGCGTGCAGAGTGTTCGAAGCTGCTGAGTGCCAGGACACAACCAAGAATAAGAAAAAAGAGGACCTCAAACTGAGGGTGATCGCAAATTGACACCCGCTATTCACACCAAAACTCACTGATATAACATCAGTAAGATGAGAAGAAGACTGACCGTAAGACCAAAGGTACCCCCAAGTAAAAAAAATAGGCCCGAAGAAAGGCCCAATCAAGCCCCTTACAGCGGCAGCCATGAATGATTTCTTCAAGAAGAAAATTGAGACTCGGCTGAATCTCCAGCACAAACTCTCGGACAGTGAAATCCTGGCAAGCTTCACGCAACTCGAGACAGCTGGCACATCCCCAAAAGGTATCATAGGGGATCCCAGCATTGTCCCTCGGGCCTCAGAACCTCACATCCCCACGATGTTGATAGTAAGCACGCCGGTACTCAGATGGCATTGTACTGACAAATCCGCAATAACAGTAGGAATTGACCAACGGCGGACCGGAATGTCCCTTGACCCCGCTGTACCCACCCCAAATCCAGAAGGGGAAATCATCAACGACGATGTATTGCGACAAAACCAACAACAAACCCAAAGCCCCGTTGTGAAATCCCCAAAACAACATCTACCAGCTTCTGGGTCACAGAACGAAAGAGCCAGGAGCTCAAAGGGGTCGGGTCAGTTAGTACCACCAGCCTCCCCACTGAAGACAAGAAAACCTGTAACGTCACCCGAGTCCAAGCGCAAAAACCCTGGCCAGGTCAAAGGCAGAGGGCCAAAAGAAAAAACATGTGCTGACACACACCCCTATCCCTATGCGCAGATTGAGCGAAATCCAACATCACAAGACTCACCTAAAAAAAAAAAGTACACTTACTGAACATTATGTCCACGGTAACGATAGCGTTGGCACCTTTCAGTAAGCTCTATGAGGGTATTAACGACACTCTGCGTGATCAGACATCGATCATAGCTTTGATGCAGTCCAAGCTAAATTATCTGGAAGGCTACATCGTCGGGATCGAGGGCACCCTGGCAGCTAGGATAGACCAATCGCTTAGGCTGGTCGCCACTAGAACTTCACAGCAAGCTTCAATTTCACACAAAGCTGGCGGAGAAGAGGGCAATAGACTGACACAACACACCCAAACAAATCCAGAAGCATTGTCTTCCATCAATCCTGAGCCATCTAGAATGGCAGGCCAACAAGGCAGGAGTGACGCCGCCCCAGTGTCTGAGCAATCCCCTGATCCTCTAGATGCCATAATCGCAATAATAGAAGTAGAAGAGAATACACAGTCTGACAAGTACAGTGCAGCAACGGCAGGAGCCCAAAAGAAAGCATCCAACCCTTTCTCCTACACAAAGTCAAAAGGATGTATGAGGACGATCAACAAAGGTCTAGATCAAAATCCTAAGGTTTTCTCTTACGGCATATTCAACCATCAAAAGTCGATTGTACACCTTAACTCCAAGAAAGCCCATAACACGACCGCTCCGTCACAAAGTCTACAAGTCCTGAAGAGACGGACTAAAGTTGTAGCTAGAAAGGGAGCTCCACTGCCAAAGCACCAGGAGGCAGATTTTCTGCAGCAGAAAGTTCTAACCCCTATGCACAACAGTCTGGGAAAGGCAATTGCGACTAATCCAGTGCTTATTGTGGACGACCAGTCGGATTGGAGTAAGCTTACAATCGACAAGACTGGTTTTGAAATTAACATGAGGAGAACCCTGAAGAGAAAAGTAAACAAGGTGTTTGCAGTAACTCCCACCATGGAACCACCAAACAAAGTCCTAATCCATGATCTGTCTCCACTACCACTGACGTCCCCAGACAAAACTCAAAAAATCTGGTCTGCCGGCACAATAAAATCAAGGTCTCCCATAGTGAATCAAAAGAAAACTGAGTCAATGCTCAGAGCACGTGATAACATCTGGAGAAGACGTAGGCCTTTGCCTGAGCCAGCTCATCTTCGGAGACATGACCCGAAAAGTCGACTCAAAAACCTCAGTCAACCGAGGAACATGATGTCGCAAATTCAGCATCATACCCTCTACAGAATCCACTCGATAGTAACAACATCAAAAGCACTACAAGACCCGAAAATGAAAGGGACTCAAAAACGGAGCCAAAGCAAATTGTAAGTGATTGTATTTTGAGATTGAAATGCAGATTGAAATGCACCAAACCAAAGGTGGGCAGTGTGACTCTGAATAGAACCAACATCCTCAAAGTCCTTACCCAAATTCCAAGCCTGAGATACATCCGGAACAAGGATCTTTGGATGGTGGAACCGAGTACGCCAGGAAGAAAAGATTACTCATATATCCATCTCAATTCTAAAATCATTAAATTTCATCTATTGAAGGAAACAGTCTCTTGTTTTTAGGATACGAGTTATCGGAAATCACACGTCCAAACAAACAAGTGGACATCCCAAGCAGATCAGCCGTGGAAACAAGAAGTTCCAAAAACTCAGTGACCACAACAGGCGGCCCTCGTATCCACTATATTAGCAAGATGGATCATGCTAGACCATCCTATAACGACCGAACCACAGACAAATGCAGACCCTATACTTTTGACCAAGCAGACAAAAAAGCACAGGAAAAACGATTTCGTAAAGAAGGAAGTCCCGAAAGGCCATCAGCCCGGACTGATAGGCCTTCACGGCCACTCCAAAATGATCCAGCACCGAGTAACCAACGAGGAACAGGGGCCTAAAACACAGAGCCTTGGTCTTGGTCTAAAACTGATAGGAAACCTCATCGAAAAAACTAGCCATGATTGGCAAATGAGGGAATCCAACAACCTCTTGATAGGAAAAAGCCCAATGGAGGAAAAATAACCCCAACCAAGCTGCTAAAATTAGGATGCTGGAACATGCGGGGTTTCGCACACTTAACTAAATTAACTGATGTCAACCTGGGCTATTTTGATATCCTCTGCTTACAGGAGACATGACTGACCACCAAACCCCAATTGGATGGGTACGAAATCATGTTTACAGCTGCCACGAAGGGAGTCTTAGGACGACCATCAGCCGGGCTCATAACCACTGTTCGAGCTGGATCGGGCCTAGACGTACTTGAAGTACTCCCCTCGCCTCAATGGATCCAGGCGTCAATCCTAAAATGGAAACACACGACTGGAGATCCACGTAAAGGGGGAACAATCCTCTTAATCAACGTCTACTGGAATCCCGAAACGACAACGAACGACGAATTCGCCACCGTGCTCCTGAACCTGTTGGGCGAGGTTGATGACAAAAACCTGGACCACAGTACAATCATTAATGGCGACTTCAACGCAATGTGTGAAGGGATTGGCCACCACCCGAAGCAATAGGACCGAAAGCGCCTAGTGAGGCAAAGAGGGAAACTTCTTGACGAGCTAATGACAACCAGGGATATGCATAATCTTCACTGGCTTCGCTCAAAAGCAAACCTACAGATTCCATCGTGGCAAAGAGGGGATCAACCCGGGACGATTGACCACGTATTCGTCTCTAAGGACCTCCTTCCTGAGATCCACACCTTCAGGATCGAGTTGACAACCTTCAGCGACCATAACCTCCTTATCACAGAAGGCCTGGCGTCCAGGATCCAGCCCTTTACGAGCTCCTTACCGCTTGAGGTGTCCGAAGGAGGTAAATGTGTAAAGATCTCAGAAAAAGGCCTTCTCTAAATAGACGCTCAGTACACTCGATTTCAGAATGACGGCACGATCTCTGCAAAAATGATCAGGGATGACCTGGATTATACTCCTTTGTTAACCAGGTTCTTGATGTCTACCACAAAGTCAACTAAACCTCAGACAGGACACCAACATTCATACAACGGAGACCTTGTAGAAAAAAAAGACAACTGCATAGATGACTGAAGAAAACCTATCAAAAGTCACCATCTCCTGAAAACCTGGTAAGATGAGTAACGGCCGTCCGTAACTTCAAGAGCTGGCTCATACACTATTGCCACAAATTATACCAGAGCAATTCTGAGCAAATGCTGTCCGCTATTTGCGGAAACAAGCCGAAGGAGTCCTGGAACTTGATTAAGGGGTTATAAAACAAGACCAACGATAACATCCAGAATAACGTGGGTGAGGCCCGTTGGATATTCCATTTTTCTGACCTTTTTTCACCGATCCCGAACGTGACCTGCAACCTATCGGCTGTCAGAACGAAGTACAAAGACAAAACATCCTGGAATATTCCTGCTGATAAAGAAGCAATTCTAAACAAGCTTAATAAATTTAACAACTCAAGAGCACCTGGGCCGGATAGTATCTGCAATTTGGAACTTAAAAAACATCCGGAGCTGTGGGCCAACATCATGAGCAAGATCTTCTCCAATTGCAGCCTTATCCAGGCTATTCTATCTTCCTGGAAAAAAGCAACCATCGTACCCATATTCAAAGGTGCAACTGACGACCCTAACCATTACAGACCAATTGCCCTCCTGGACGTGATGGGGAAGGTGTTTGAGTATCTGGCACTGGATGCTTTTCAAGCTTGGATTCGCTCTGCCCACCGCGCGGACCCCTTCCAGAATGGTTTTGTCAAAAACTCAGGAACTACTACTAACATCTTGCTCCTGAGCTCTCTGAAGGCTAAAGTACTGCAAGTCAGTCCTCTTATCTACGTGGCTTTCATTGACCTGGTTTAAGCCTTTGACCAGGTCAATAGACAGCATCTTTGGGCAAAATTGGAAAGCAAAGATTGCCCGGACTCCATCCTGGAACCTATAAAAGCCCTGCATCAGGGTACCTCCACGAGTTCGCCTTAGTGCTGAAGGCCGCTTGTCTGGGGAAATTCAGACATCAGGAGGAGTGAAGCAAGGGTGTCCCTTGGCGCCCTCACTCTAACTCCCATATTACAGACTACGGGGAGTCAACCGAAATGGTCGGGCATTTCCCACCGTCATTAGGAGGCTCTAAGATCGAGCGATTACTGTATGCCGATGACATCAATTTGATGGACCTGACCCCCATTGGCTTGCAACGCCAACTCGATAACCTGCTATCCTACATGGCAAAGAACAACCCAAGGCTAAACCATGACAAAACCAAAATTCTAATTCTGGGTGATTCTGCAAAAAGGAAACAAAAATGTGCCTGGTATTGCGAAGGTCAGAAGCTGGAAACAGTCCTAGCATTTAAGTATCTAGGAATTACGATCAGCAACGACAAGGAGGAAAAGGCCATGCAAGAAGTTCTGTGGTCGAAATGGAAGAATCTCACAGCTCAAGGCAAGGCCGTGGACAGGAAACACGGCAGATTCTCGATCATTCCAACTCTAAGATTCTTCAAGTCTAAGGTGGTCACTGCCTTGATTTACGGCATGGACGCAATGCCACTGGTTCCGAATTCTGTCTGGGCGAAATACGAAAGTAACTTATGGCGTGGTGTTTTGGGTCTGGCGAATTCAACACCCATAGCGCTGATAAGAAGAGAACTTTGCCTATCATCCCTCTTAGCAACAAAAATGAGAGCAACCCTCATGCTTTATCGCAAAGTCATCAATGCGCCTGAAGCCAAAGTACTGTACCTCATCCGTAAGGAAATCCTAGGTGGTGATAACTGGATGCTCTCTAGATGGGAACAACTCAACCTATCCATCTTGAAAGAACTAGAAGTCTCTGTGGAAACATTGATCCAAAATCCAAATAAAGTGTCAAAGAAACTGTTTGAAGCAGACTGGATCTACACCCAACAAGTCGCCAACAGCTACGATCTGACGGCCAACTTGCCAAGCACTCAATGAAGCTCGACACGGTGCGTGGTTATCTGCACACATTTTCAGACGAGGGGCTAAGCAGAACTTTTCTAAGGTTTAGACTAAACCAGCTGAAAACTAACGAAATACTGGCGATTCGCAATCAAGTTAAATCGAACAATTGTCGTTTTTGCAAACCCCATGACACAATTGAAATCACAAAGCACCTGTTGCTTGAGTGCACAGGCCTGGTGACGGAAAGACACTGATTCCTTGCGGATCCGTTGAAGAACTATAGCACCCTAGATTTAGAAAATCTATGGGCAGTGTTGACCAGTGGCAACAACAAGCGATGAGTCATTGGAGTGTCCCTGTTCTTGAAGGCGCTGAACCTGTAAAAGCCGAGGGGAAGAAAATCGACTAAAGGCTTGCTAACATTTGAACTTGCTGTAGCCCCTTTTTAGCCCAGATATAAGAAAAGGAAATTGGATCTCAATCTGGACAAGGACTTGAGTATATCTCTCTTTTTTGTAAAAATTGTTATACAATTAAATAAAATTAAAAAAAATAAAAACGTTCCGGTAGTGAAGTTCAGTTATTACCAGGCTCCTGTTAGTTGGTTTTAGGGGCATTTATCATTTGTATGCTTCATCCCCTCTCCTAGTGTGACCCCAAGCACTTTTTGCTGGACATTTCTTTCAATCCTGAATGAGTGGAGCCTTTTTCCACTCATTCATTCTTATGGGCTCTGGCTTTTGGAACTCTGTTCTGTGTTTTACCTGTCCTATGGAGTCTACTTTTCTGTCTTTAAGGCATCTGTATTTTACTATTGCAGCACACAATTCCTTATGACCAGTGTTGCTGGGAACCCTTTGGGTTCTCCTTGGAGATTATTGTTCTATATCCTAGAGAAACTACAGTTGTTAAGGATAGAGAAATACTTAATATCTCTACTAAAACGTTATATTGTAAGAGATTGGCACACACCACCCTATTTGGAGTGCCAAAGGGATACCTAGTATCCCCCTACTTTCTGCTCCTGTGTCTTGTATGTCACATAGACAATCTCCTAGTTATGGCTGGTGGCACTGGGCGTGTGAATTTTCTACCGCAGGCTATGTACATAGCACCGGTTATGTATAATAGGGTTACCGAAGTACTAACTTGGTGACTCCTTTTTGTTTTTTTTTTGTTTTTTTGTGCCATTTCTAGCGTGGTTGTTCTTTGTTAGCCTCCCTTCTACCACTCTGGGAGGGGGAGGTATGTTTGTGTGTTTTGCCTCTGGAGGGAGCCCTTGGGTGTACCTGCCTATGCGGCAGTGTGTCCAGCCACAATCGTTTTTTCAAACCTAAGGTACTCTGGGGGGGGAAAAGGTATTGCTTACCTTGATCCGAAGAAAAGTCGCTCCAGAGCGTTGAGTGTACATAGAGGTGTTCAGGGCAACCCCCTCTTGCCCAAGCAGCTGCTTGTATATCTTTTAGTGAGTCCTTTAACAGGGTCTCCAACGTTGGTTGTGTCCTCTTGCATCGTAGAGACTAGAGACTAGAAAATATCCTTTTCAAGACTTTAAGCCCCCTCCCGAACTGCCTTTAGCTAGGGTTGCGTTTTGGATCTTAAAAGACTTGCTGTGCAAAGAAACTGCCTTTAAAACCTTAAGCCTTGCTAGTATGAAACTAACCAACTATTTGCCTTCCCAAAATCACTATCTTATTTGTGTATGCAGGGTAAATGTGTTTACCGTATTTTTTCTAAGGGTCGCGAGTGCACGATATTACCGATAATATGATAGAACTGTCATTACTGTAAAAAAAAAAGCTGTAACAAATGTAAATGCGAACAACTACAAACTAAGCACTGGCCTTTGAAAAGTCTTCTGAAGTAGTCCTAAGTGTTTGGGTATATTGTGCTTAGTATTTAAGTGATTCTTGTGTAAATATAATAAATATATATATTACTATACATTTGTGTAAGTGTTTCTTTGGGGTGCATTAGTAAGTAGGTTCAGTGTACTTGCCTACAGCTCACATCTTCCTTTTATGATTAGCCTGACTGCTCTGCCACCCTTCCAAGGTTCCATGAGTAGTACAGACTGATACTACGAGTTGGGGATCTACAAACCATTGGGGTAGTTTTGTGAAGTCCTAACTTCCACAGGACTTTGGGAAAACTCCCCTAACGGCTGGGCCTAAAGTTCATCTTAGTTTGAGAAAGGAAGGCATCCCCAGAAGGTGTGGAGTGATCATGATGCAGGCAGGAATTCAGGAAGATAAGGCGTTGCAGTAGAAGAGCCGGAGGAAGCTAAGTACTTCTTTTGTCTATAAGATTCCATTTTGGAGAGACGTCTGTGTAAAGTTGCAAGACCGATCTTTAAGGCTTTTTGGTGGAAAAGACATAGAACTAAATTGATTGTTGAGATTCGACCGCTTTGAGACTTGCCTCTTGTAGCGGTCGGAGGTCCAGCAGTAGTTTTTATTTCTGGAGCTCGAGCACCAGTGGGCTATAAGAAAGCACCCTGCGCTCGGCTCCGTTAGTCTTCTCGGTAACCATGAAACACTGGGTTTTATTTAGTTCGAGCATGCATTCTAATGTGTGCAAGTAATCGTTTGTGTGTATTCACCCTAATTAAGGGTTTTTGTTACAGCTTTGAGCACTAGGCTGTGCAGTGATTCTAGCTGCAATTTTCGGTGCAAGCAGCGCAGCGTCCGACACAAGATCCTGGAGAAATATTGACTGTCTATTGCAAGCGCAGAGACCTCAAAGGATGCACAAATAAGCTAATGGAATTGCCAAGCTTCCCCAACTGTTGAACTAGTGTAGCTTTTGCCAAAAAGAACAGATTAACTCTTTTTGAAAGAAGTTTATGTAGAAACTGTTGGCATTGATTGAGCTGAAAGTAAGAACAAGTAGAGACATGTTTCTGGTTTGGATCCCAGCTATAGAGCAGTTTAATCCAGACCAACTCTTGCAGTGAACAAAGCATTTTCCTTGCGGCGCTAGCAGCATACATTTCAGGTACTGAGTCTTGGATATATGTGAAGGGGCGAAGGGACAGAGAGGGTGTGTATGCTGAACTAAACCACTTACCTGCGCTCATCTTTTCTCACCAATGCAGATTTCCCTTAGAGTAGATGTAAGGACTCTGAAGACCTTTTTATTTTATCCACTTCCCCTTTCACTCAGGGGTGTTTGGGCTCAGTTGTAAACTGGCCAGTTGAGTGTGCCACACCCTTGTGGATCTGTGGGGTTCAGTAGCTTCTGTGTTCAGTTTCAGTTGGTCCTGACAATTAGGCAGCCATATTGTATGTGCAAACGTCCGCTCTGAACAGATGTCCACCGACTCTTTGGACATTTGCATATTATGAAATTTAGAGGTGGAGGCAGAACAATTATGTGGGCAGATGAGTGAATTGATAAACTGCATTGCTGTACCAGCAGTTATAACGTGATCAAAGCAATCTGATTGGCTAAGATGCACCAACTTGGTGGCAATTGCAAAACGTTTTTGGTTAGTTAAGAAATCAATTTTTTTGTCTCCTTTCGCTAATTTGAGTATTCCCCTAGAACATTTTTGCTAACTAGGACAGTTTGTCTGAGTTGCAACTGAATTTTGGTCTGCTGCCATACATAGTCCATGTGGCTCCCAGGTCAGGGATACTGTAAGGTGCTGTATATTGCCAAAGGATGGGTTCCTTTCACCCAGAAAGGTTGTCAAGGTCATAGACTAGTTGCAGCTGTGTACCTGTATTTTGGCTGCTCCATGATATTCTTTCTTCTACGTTGGTAGCCACTTTCCCGCCGAGCAGGAGCAAAAGGACTACCGATTTTATTTAAAGTCCTATAGCCTATTTTTGAGCCCTTCTTTTGTGTTTTTCACTGAAAGGTTAGTATTTTCTTTTCTGCCTGTGTGCACTCTGGTAGGGTGTACAAAGGCTCCTATGTGTAAATGAGATACATTTCCTTCTGAGAGTCTTCTAGACTACTCAACATCCCGATGTGTGGACCAGTGGAAATTGAGTTTTTATGGCTTTCGCTGATTGTGTCGCTGCCTACACCTTCAATGGTGCACAGATGACTACAGGGCCTTCCGTATCCCCCTGCAAGTTTGTCTGTGGAGGACCCAAGCCACTAAACAGAGCCCACCTGGAACCATGTCCTCTTTAGCTAAACAGATGAGCTCTTCTCAGGAGAGTCCTATGCTTCCAGAGGCAAAGCTGTCCTTCACCTCGACATCGGGATCCTCTGGTACTGTGTGCTCCTCTAGAAGGTCAAGGTTCTGCGTACGCAATTGGGGCTGAAGTGGTAGCCCCTGCTGGTAAACCAAACTGTTACTTTTGCTGTTCTCAAGTGGTTGCAATGTCGGGGTACATCCTGGCCTGGAGCTGTCTCTCTTAACACCCGCAGCTATTTGTTTTTCCTGGAGCATCCTGTAATTTTCTTTTTTTTGTACTTTAGGACTCCATCTCCCCCTCCTGGGTGTTAATTCAAACTGCTCAGTCAGATCTGCCACTGAGTCAGGCCTAACTTAAGGGGAACATTGCAGAACGCTACATGTTTGTCATCCGATCATCCTAACAGTTTTTCTCTAAGGATGGGTGCTGTCTGAACTGCAAAAGGATCAATAACTCTCAAAGGCGGTCGTCTCTTCCGAGCTGCAAAATGGCACACCCAACTGTCGGATGCTGTTGTGGACACTGGTTGGCACACTGATGTCGAACTGTTGCTTGATAACATTCTATATGTCACAGCCAAGTAGCTCATATATTGATCACTGTGGTGTTTGCTGTTCGTGGAATAACATACATAATTTCCTGCTTCTATTTAGTATTTGTAGTAGAACTCTCCTGCATCTAAGCTTTATAACAATGTTTGCAATTATTGCCCATTTTAATAGCATACAATACATCAATCTTGCATTCCGACTGAATTCAAGCAAACCTTTATATTGTCAAGCTATATTGGCTCATTTTATGCTATTTTATTTTTCAGAAATTTTCCTCGTGGTCTTATTCATAAATATATTTATCACAGATAATCTGTTTTTTTCCTACTTTCTATTTTGATTTGTAAAAATAAAAATATAGTCCTGACAAAACAATTCAACATTTTTTTCACTTTTGGAAGACCCAAAAAACAAATAAAAAACAGTTGGCTAGTTATTGCACTTTCGTCACAGCTCTAATTTCTGTGCTTTCTTGCGTCCCTGTCTACTAAACCTGGCCACCCCACTGTTTCTCTCCCGAACTTAAATCATTTTCCTTAACAGCCTTTTTGTCTTTTTTCTTATGTCCATGTTGTTGCTTGGAATGCGCCAGAGACTTTTAATTTCTCATGAAACTCAACCACCTCTAATATTTCTTAATTCTGATTCCCAGGAACAACCTTGCACAAATCCTCTTGAAATTCTCACAAAGAAGTAGAGGCTTGATAACAAAAGTAACTGTTTGGATATGGACATACACTCTTTTGAGTACTGCTAAATGTATTGTTCTTTGTAGGGTATCAAGTGCAACTGTAGGCCCGCTTATAACACAGGTTAAAATAGAACCACTCCTAAAAATATTTCTATTTGTGAAACAGTGTGGTCAAGTGGTTTTGTAGCAATGTGGTTTGTGCATTGGAAATGTCTGTTTTAACGCTTTGCTTTCACATTTAGGCAAAACATTCTCCAATATTGAGACTTTTGGCCAATACCCCCTTCAAGTAAACGGTTATCGAAATCTTGGCCAGTGTTTGGAAGGTGCGATGCTGGAGGGTGAAACAGAAGCTTCCACGTCCGACCATCCGGTGAAGTATGTGCAAGAGGTGAGCATGTGTTTTGCTGCTGATTTTAAAAACCTGTTAGTTCTACAATTAGATAACCACATTATGCAGCTTTTAAAATTTTTTTTTAAAACAAACCTGCTTCCTTTGTAATAGAGAAAGGGACCATTAGCTCAGCTACCATGTTAGGCCGACTTCCCATTTCCCAGTGAACCTTTAAACCAAAGATCAGTGAGCATCTCAGACCTATTGTTTATACTTATTGCTAAAGCTAGAACTCTCCCAAACATTGATTTGTTGTTCAAGAAAAAAGTACATGACTTTATAAATGACAAACCAAGTGTTGCAAAACTACACCTGTTCTAGGATGAGTAACCAGCCACTGTGAAAAGCCACGCATATAGAA
Organism: Ambystoma mexicanum; assembly: GCF_040938575.1. Lineage (NCBI taxonomy): Eukaryota > Metazoa > Chordata > Amphibia > Caudata > Ambystomatidae > Ambystoma > Ambystoma mexicanum. The sequence continues at coordinate 96,959,728 of NC_090931.1, forward strand.
ATTATTTGTTGTTAATTGCTTCACTGCATTTTAACAAGCACACAGACCAGAAGGTGCACTGAGAATCCCTGTGTGAAATTCAGATTACTAAACTGGAACATTGGTGAAAGGAACTGATCTTGTTTGCTTCTGTCTCACAGTTTTACTGACCTTTTTCCCCGGAAGAGGAGGCAACCCTAGTGCCATCATGGGCGCAACCATGCACTCCTAAATTCTGTCCTCTATCCCCTAATACTTATGGGACAATCTCTCTGGGAAGAGGCTTTGTCCAGTGCATAATCAACAGAAACATGGATTTCTTTGTGTTTTTTTCCTCTTCTTCTTCATAGGGCATGGGTCGCCTGCACCCGCATCAGTGGCACAGAACCTTGTGCATGCATGCACCTGGCCTTACCACCAGTCATTTTCACCATGCAGATAGGGCAGGAGAATGGTGCTACAGTTGCCCTTTTTCACCGCAAAGCTTTTTCTTCTAAATCTCCCCGAATCTATACCCTGTAGATCAGGGTTGAAGTGCTTCATCAGTGTAATTTTGGGACACTAGTCAGCCCATAAGGTTACCAAGGCAGGAAGAACTGTGTCCTCCATCCACGTTGTCCTGTGTTTTATTTGTTTATTGTAGCAAACACCACCTTACAGTGGAGTGTATTTTTCACTTTGTTTGGCAACATTCTTCATGCCGTCTGATGTGTCCTGCACAGGCTGGTTTTAGTGAACTAATATTTACTTATTATTCTCGTTCACTGCCATGCACCATCATGTCTGCTCAAAAGTGGTTTAAGACCTGTCTTTGGCCATTTTGCTTTTTTGCCATCTTCCTGCTGTCAAGGTGGAAACGACGTAGAAGGCTTACTTATACAAGGTTGGGCCTGGACTCCAGGCAAAGTACTTGGTGCAGAGAGAACAATGGCTGACGTGTATGCATAGCTTCATATTGCAGGGGTGGTTACTGGGCAAGTCTTAGTAAGGGCCATGTCTGTACTCTTTTTTTGCTACCCCCCCTCCCCATACAATGATTGTGTGGGTGCAAAGTCCACTCCCTAAATACTTATTTTATCTTGTAGTCTAATATATTCACCCCAGAGGTGCATCCTAGAGTTGTGAGATGATGGTGTACCCCAACATTTTTACCTCCTTAGTGTGTTAGGGCCCAATTAATACCTCTGTGTGGTACTCTGTTACTTGATTGTATCGAAGTGTGGTTAACTTTATGTTGTGAAGTGCTAGTTTAGTCTGATGTGGTTTGTCATGTGATTTATGATGTCACCTGAGTGCCTGTGGAATGTTGTTGTATGAGTGGGAGAATGCTGTGGTGAGTGTTCTATGTTGAATCAGTTGGGCCCTTCCTCCCTGGGTGATGGGTGCCGGTGTTTGCTTATGTCTTATTCCTGATGTCTTAATCCTGTAATATGTAACTAAAGAACTTGAAGTAAACTTAAGAAGAAGTAACACAAAGAGGTGTGGACATTGCTTCATTACATTGGCGATGAGGATCTCTAACCCAGAGCCCTGCTGCAGAGAAATCTGAAAAAGAGAAGATAAGGAAGAGCACTGCTGCGGGGCGGTGCAGTAAATATCTGGACCAGGAAAGAAAAGACACCTCCCCCAAGTAAGCAAACCCATCACCCAGGGTGGATAAGGGAGGAGGTTATATAACAATTTGATTCAGCAGTCATAGCGTTTGGAAGTGTTGTCGTGGAAATAGGAAGCTGGAAGTGATCCATGTGAGTAGGTTGCCCCTGCATTTATCAGACAGGACAGCAGCCCTTATGTACATGGGAGTGCTGGGTCCTGGGTTCCCAGATTATAGACTGGCATCGAGTTATGGCAGATGGAGTTGCCCTTTCAATTTGATCTGACACTGCAAGCAGAGGGAAAAAGGACCGAAATGGTAAAGGTGTACGGTCCGACTGCTACTGTCTAACATGTACATGCTGTGCCTGCAGCACATCATGCTTAAACCAACTGGCTGGCCAGCTCTTAGACTTTATCAGTATGCTGTATTGCAAGCCACAGCTCACCTGGATGACGGTTGAAGGGGAGAGATGTGCTGTGCTCCGATCCGGAGCAAAGAATGGTGACGTCACAGGCAGATGCAGAGTTTTGGCGATTGGTTGGAGCGCCGAGGGATGAGTCTCGAGCTTGTCACCGTTTAGATCCATCTGAACGAACTTCATTGTGCTGAGTGAGCACATTGTTGTACAGTTTTGGATAATGGACCTGTTTTGTCTCTAGCTGCGTGCGACGTAAGGCGGAAGGGAAATGAATTTTTCATTTCATGCAGGTTAATGTAAAGGACCTTGTTGCAGTGACCCACGTGACACCTCACGTTACGCAGCGAAGTCAGTCAGCGAGCTGCAACGTTGCGATCGTGGAGTTGAGTGAGATTAAAGGACTTTGTGGTTGTGCCCAATGAGTAATTGTCACGTTTGACACATGGAAGCGAAAGTCTGCGTCGATCGATCTTCAAGGCAGCGGAGTCCGCACGAAGAGAAATAGTAAAGCTCTTTGATTGTGAAGATGAAATGCCGCTCCGTCATGAAATGTGAGCCATTTTGGAGTTGTACTAGAGTATCAACGAGAATGATGGTGAATTAAGGATTGGCCCATTTGATGTCGCTCTGTCTCAAATAGTGATGCGTTTCAAGCGCCCCCGTCTAAGGTGACTGATATAGGTTGTGAAAATGTGATGAGCAACGTGCTACGTATTAAAAGTCTAAAGTCACCAGGTTTATTAATGCATTATTTACCAGTATTGGGAACCGATCATCTTGTAAAGCATGTTAAGATGACTGTATTTTATTCTGTGAGATTTCTGTATTTTTTTGGGAAATGTGTGTGGCGTGTATGTCATATGCCAAATTATGAAGTGATATGGTGGTTAAGTGAAGCTATTCTTCAACAACAATGTCGGAAGTAAATTCTAGGGCGAGTGAGCATAAGTGAGTTGAACACAGGGGTGTTTGTGTTCATTTGAATATGCCTCGTACGATTTGCATATTTTGTAATCGTAGAGATTAGAGATGAAGTATAGTGCTAACAAGTTTTGAGGATTTGCAGGCCCTTTGGACTGTTGCTCATATAAAGAAAATGCATATGTAAATACAGAAGCATGTTGTAGAGCTTATTTCGGTGTGTGGTGAGTAAATCTGCAATTATGTTAGGGACCTAACATATTTCAAGGATTTGCAGGTATTTGGACTTTTGATTAGTTAAATTGTGCATAGCAGAATGCAATGCAAGATGATGATGCAATGTGAAGCCTATTTATGTGAGATTGAGCCAACGTAACGTTTTGAGGAATTTTTAGGTGTTATGGTTGTTCAATAGACAACATGCACTTTTAGGCATATGTAACCATCCTATTGCGAAGTGAAGAAAGATTGCATGTGCTAAGTATAAAGTTGAGAGTTTTAAAATCGTAAATGAAGAAGAGGAGAAAGGTCACATGTATATTCTCTGAGTAAATAAGTATGGAAGTCAAGGAGAGAATGAAGTGTGGTGACTAGTGTAAAAAAGAGATTTTAGTACGCGAGTTGGTAAAAAGGACACTTTTTTTAACTAAAAAGAATGGAATTCAAGAAAGGAATGAGCGGTGTTGACATTCGTTTTTGAATATAGACTACTGAGATTAGGGATGTAGCGCCTCTGTTTAAGGTCGCAGTAGCGTCCTCCTTTTGTGTTTAGGTTATAGTGTGGTATGCACTATTAGGTTATGGAGGTAGCGTTTTGATAAATTAACTATTGTGAGGTAGCGGCTCTTTTAGTTTTATTTGTGAGTATGGTAAATCCTGGGGGTAGCGCCCTTGTCAGGAATTTTAGTGTGTGGTAAGTGAGAGTTGCACTAAGGAGAATGAGAGTTGTAGGTCTAGTGACTTTTGGGTATGGCACTAGTGCACTGTTTGGATAAGCCGACTCTTGCCGTTAAGGACAGCTGGTTAAGTTAAAGTGTGTTGCTGGTAGGGGACGCCCTCTAGTTAATACTATGTTAAAGTTAAAGATGATGTTCAAGATGAAGAGTCGCATGGTGATTTGTTTATCTTTGTGTTATTCCTGGCTATTGTTATTTTTGGTCAGGGTTTGATTATGGGACTGAATAGCACTGCCATTGAGAAGAGTGATAGTCAACCATATGTTTTTGTAGGTGGTCTTGGAGATGACTGGCCAGCATTTTCAAGTTGTTTTAGGATCAGTACACCATGGTATGGTTAGGTTTTGTTTGATTGGCTTTGTCCACCTGTCTACCTGTGTATTTGTGTTCCTGAGGCATGCATGTTGTTGGATGTTTGTTAGAGGTGGTTGTAGTGTTTTACTGAATCTTCTGTCTGGCTATGGTGATTTCTTTGTCATCCTGGTTGACTAGTATTGCGTCGGGGTGACAAGTGGCGCTTCAGGGTGGCAGCCTGAAGGCTCGCCTGTGGCGGGGGCGAGCAGAAGGACAAAAGTTTTTTTTTTTTTTGTGAAGGTTATTGGTTTGTTGGGTAAGGTATAGCCTTGGATCTGGGCTGGTAGCTGTCTAGAGTGGCAGTCTAGAGTTTGCCCGTAGCAGGGGCAGACGGAAGGTGTTTGGGGTTTATAAATATGATGCTTGTAGAACGATAGGCGGAGTTATGGGATTGCATAGCTGTGGGACTTTCATGTAGAATATCCATGGTATTTTGGACCGGGTGTGATGCGTGTTGGTGTTTTTGTGATTACATGATGTGTGAAGTATTTGTTTGTGAATGTGTTCGGTAAGAAGGGAGATGTGTTGTGAAGTGCTAGTTTAGTCTGATGTGGTTTGTCATGTGATTTATGATGTCACCTGAGTGTCTGTGGAATGTTGATGTATGAGTGGGAGAATGCTCTGGTGATTGTTCTATGTTGAATCAGTTGGGCCCGCCCTCCCTGGGTGATGGGTGCCGGTGTTTGCTTATGTCTTATTCCTGATGTCTTAATCCTGTAATATGTAACTAAAGAACTTGAAGTAAACTTAAGAAGAAGTAACACAAAGAGGTGTGGACATTGCTTCATTACACTTTACTTAAAAGCCTCATGTCCCCTGTACTTCCTTTTTAGATAGTGGTTGATTTTAGTGTAACGTCTCGGGGCACTTACTATGTTTTGCAGTCTGTCTTCACTTGCTGCTTGTACTGCGGTCACGTGACTCCTCCTACCGGCATTAATATGCTGAGCAGGAGGATTGCACACTTAACGTGAGAAGGTAGCTGCTGCGTGTATGCTGCATGCTGCTTTTGTAATCTGTAACTTTGTTTCATGATGTCACCATTTCCAAACTTTCTTTTCGATATTGTGTCTGATTTTATTGTAACGTGTGGGGGCATTTACTATATTTTGGAGTCTCTCTTCACTTGCCTCTTGCACTGTGATCATGTGCTGATGAGCTGGCTTCAGTGCACATGGTTAAGACTTGTAAACTCTCGACACAACCCTGGTTGTTTGAAGATCTAAAAGACTTGCAGCTAAAACGTAGACAAACAGAGCGCAAATGGCTGCTGGGCTATCTGCATAGTGATAGGCAGGCATTTCAAGCTACCCCTACAGCCTATCATGCCGCTATACGCAGGGCAAAATGCTCTCTTAAAGGAGAGGGTTGAAGTAGCTCTGAACAAACCCGAGGAACTTTTTTCCTTGGTACGATCACTTTCATCCACTTCTAATTCTTAGACGGTGGTCCAATCACAGGCTTTCTGGGATTTCCTCTTATCTTTCCTTGTTAAAAAAAATAGACATCCGGGCAACCATATCTGCCACTGTGCACATCGAGGATATCCCTAATTTGGAAAACTCTGTGCTTTCTTGGTCTTCCTTTCCTGTGTTTTCTGAAGAGAAAATGCTATAGTCCACTTTACTTAAATCGGCATCGCCTGTGGTCCCAGTGCCCCTGGATATTTGGAAAGAAATCATGCCTAAGATGTTCCCTGGGTGACTCGGGCGGAGAGTGGTTCTTGTTCTACTGCATTTATTCCTCAAACAGGCATTGGTGATTCCTCCTCTTCAAAAAACCTTCCCTGGACCTCTCTATTTCTGGAAATGTCCAGCCAATCTCCCTTCTCCCTTTCAAACTTCTTGAGTCCCTTATCTCACCTTTACTTAGCCAGTTCCTGGAGGATTCTAGTTTCTTTAGTTCTTTTCAGTCTCGTTTTGGCCCGTGCCGCGGGACTGAGTGTTCCAGCCTCGGCATTGGATGATCTGGTTCTGCTGTCCGACCAGGGTGGATTAGGGGCACCATATTTTATTCGGTCGCTCAGCCGCATTTGATACAGTTGACCACTCCATCCTACTGAATCACCTCGTCCTAGCTGGTATCTCTGGTCCAGTACTGACACGTTTCTCTTTTTTTTCTTGTTAGAAAGGGCACAAATCTTAGCTCTTTTCATTTGGCCTCTGTTTTTTTTCCATCCTGTCATGTCCATCAGGGCTCCACCTTGTCCCCTATTTGTTTATGTTTATATGCAACCTCTGGTTGGTCTCATTCACTCCCACAGCTTCAGGTGTTACTCAGTCCAGCTGAAGCTTATGCCTATTACATGTCATCTCAGCTCAGGAGTTGCCTGGAAGCTGTGGGGCGGTAGATGAGTTCCAACTGGCTTAGCTTCAATGGGGACTAGACGGGAGGTCCTTGTGGCTGGACATCTGTCTGCTGCAGCCATGTTGTCCCCCTCCTGACTTCTCTCGCAGGGACCTTTTCCGATTCCAGAGATGGTTGTGAGGGGTCTGAGACTGAAGCTGCCTTCCTCACTCTCGATGGAATCTCAAATTGGTGCCATCTGCCAGGTAGGACATTGCAGCTAAAGATACTTTGGAAAGTTCTTCCTTTCTTTCCTAGAGACTTTCATGCACCAGTGGTAGCCTCACTGGTATTGAGCCATCTTGATAACTTGTATTTGGCACAGCCTCTATATCTCATCAAGCGCCTTCAGTGACTTCAGAATCTGGCGCTCGTGTGGCTACTGCCTCCCCTTACCGCACAAATACTATACCTTTTCTGCAGAATTTCCATTGGCTCTCAAAGCGCATTGAGTTTAAATCGCTCTGTCGTTCATTGTGCCTTACATGGTTTGGCAGCTGAATATCTTCAGGCTAAATTCCAGCTTTATGTTCCTACCTGGGTTTTTGGTTCTCAGGATGGCTTTCTTCTGGCGATTCCACACTACAAATTGGTCAGAACTGGCAGCTGTGCGTTCTTGGTAGCAGCTGCCAAGCTGTGGAACGGATTGTCACAAAATGTCAGAAACATAGGGAATCACCTCCTGTTTAGGTGTGCTTTGAAAGCTCTTTTGGTTTAGCTTTATGGCTGCACTGCCTACTTGGGTTGGATCATTAGCGCCAAGGTGCCTCTGGTGAATGCGCGCTCTATACATTTTATCACATTACATGTCTCCTGAAGTGTGCCTGGCTGAACTTCCTATGCTACCTTGAGAATTTGGTTAGACAGACTGTCAGCAACCCTGTTCAGACTAGGTTGGTCTCTCGGAGCAATCCCATGTGGCTGGTGTTGAAAATCCATCTGAACACATGTTAACCCATTACTGTTTGTTTTTTCACCATATACTGCTGGATTTGTTAGTAAATGTTTCAAAATAACTTGTATTACGTTTTGTTAAAATATATTAAATAATACTAAATAAATGGTAAATATATTTTACAGTTCATTGTGTGATGTATTTAATTGTGTATGTGTCTGGGAGTAATTGTGCACCAATACCTGCCCATCTCCTCCTGAGAGTGCCTTATTGCTCTGCCACACTACTAATGCAGAGAGTTTGGAAAACCTAAATGGACACACTGCAGCCACAGGGTTGGTGCTTCTGAAACACTTCACCAGAAGGTTTCTGAAAAATCTCCCTAACCGATGGAAGACAAATTCCCGGTTGACCGGATACGGATGCTGAGATGCCATCTTAGTACTGTTACCAAACACCTGTACACAAGTATCTGCATGATTTACCTAAATGGTGGGGTCACAGCCTTTCAATGCTGAAACGTACCATCTCGAATAATTTACTTCACCAATTGTGTGTGCCTATTCTGAAATGTATTCATCTCAAAACTCTTGGTTCTACGATTCTGAAATGGATTACTGTGTATCTCTCCACCTTTCGTCACTAATCTCAAGGCGTTCCAGAACTTCCCATTCCGCCACCCCCTCCCACCAAGCTCACCTCTTCCGTTCTCTGCAGGACACCCCTGAAACTCTGCCTCCCCTCTCCCCCTTTCTGTCTCCTCCCTCCACCACAAGGCCATTTATCCTCATTTCTGATCACCTATCATCACTCCTCTTCAGCATTCATTCACTTATTTCCTTTATTGTTGTCCGGTTTCTTGTGTTGTTTAATTTCTTATGTTTTGCTTTAATCGCATTTTGGATCTGTTCCATCCTTAACCTTTCTTTTTTACAGAGGGAGACTGTCCCAATCCAGTATGGGGGGGAAGAAGCAGAGAATTGATTGGTCATGAAGGTGCAGCAAGATGATTGGTAGATAGGAGAACAAAGGAGTTGCTGCAAAGTTCTAAACTGCCTTTCATTATCCTACCTGAAACGGGGAGGTCCTGTTTCTTTATTAATCTGAGTTTAGGCCCAAAATGTACCCCAAAAGTTTAAGTAAAGCTGATTTTGGTGCTGGTCAGGAGAGTAAACTCAGTGGGACAAGACAAGCGGTCATTTTGGTGGGAGCGCTGCGCTCTGGTTTCTTAAAGAGGAGGGACATTTAAGGCAGCATTCCTATTTTCATGTTTTTTCAAGAAGAAATTCAATTGGCAAGGGTTGTGCAAGTGTTTCAAAAGTAGTTTAGGTATTTAGTTAGTGTTTGTTCATGAAATCAACTGTGACTGGTCATGTGTCAGTTAAAGCGTTATTTAAAGCTGGGTTGTTACTGCTGAAAGACTTTTCTCCTTTGAAGTTCCGAAACTAGGTTAGCGTACTTCAGGATCTCCAATCCTCACCGTACTAAGTTTTCCCATTAAGCTGTGGAACCAGGGAATTTCAAAGGGATTCCTTACGCAGCGGCAACCGATGTGAAGTAGACGCTGCTTGCACACGCATGCTTTTTAGGTTGAAAACTGAATGTGCATGCGCAAGACGGTAGCGTTTGTTTTGGTTGCCCGTCTGCGCGCATTCTCAAGTTTTGGAATCATTCTCGGCTCAAGCGCAGAGGAGGGAATTTGTTTCCTTGCTTTTCTCATGCGCATGAATAAAGAGAAAGTGTCTCGAGTAATACACGAGGCGGCCAGTTGTCTACAGCCTTGTTACTCGCACGCAGGATTTGTGTGTAGTGTTCTGAATTATTCAAAGGAAATGCAAATCTATTTGAGCCTTAAGAAGAGACTCATTCCAAATAGTCAATTTCATTCACTTCAAATAAGAAAGGACCTCAAGCAAAATAAAACTGAAGCTGACATTCATTTTCTAGCAGCAGACAGAGTGCTACGCTAAGGAGTTTATGAATTGCTGAAGGGAATTATTTTTTCTTGAACTTTAGTCAAAGGAAACAAGTTGATTGCAAACCACAATTGAAGATGGCACACTTAGTTCCTCTGGAAGTGAACATTCTAGGTGTCAGTCAGCTTGGATATTATATACTGCTCGCCTAGTTTCCATGTAATAGTCAACAATTTATGGACAATAAGTCAAGAAGCAACATTTTCAGTACAATTTCAAGAACTCCCTTTTCTTTTCTCCTTTCATAACAAGATACTTCATCTTAGTAGCTTTCATTTTCAAAGAAGTTTCTTTCAAAGTATTTTGAGGAGTCAGTGATTAAGTCAAAAGAAACTTTGATGAACATGCCTTTCAAATCCCCGGAAGGCATAACGGGTACACTATATTTCAAGGGTTGATCCGTGGGGGGAAAAGGCAGCCAGGAAAGAAAAACACTATCATTTTCTCTTCCTCTGCAGGTGCTCAGCTGGTTGGAGAGAGAGAGTGACCTGTGTTCAGTTTTTTATTTTATCCACTTCCCCTTTTCCTTCGGAGATGTAGACTTCTGCTTTTTTCTTTAGTAGTCTACTACACATCTTTGGGGGACCTGTGGGGCTCAGCAGCTTCTGCAGACCAAGAATCAGGACCAGACAATTGTAAAATGGACTTTGCGCAAAGAAGAAAGCACACAGAATAACCTTCACAGCATCGAAACCACTGGTAATTTCAAGTCTTTCGGCAGAGCAGATTTTGAGGTATTTTCCTCTTGTGGACAACCTACAGATTTGGGCCTGGGGTGTTGCAGCCACCAAGGAAAACGGGGACCCCCATGCATTTCCGAAAAGAATACACCCGTGGGAATCCAGTGGTCTGACTTGCGTGGATCGCCCCTGAATTTATTACCCGCAATCCCTGGCAAAGTCCGAAATTTGGCTAAAAAAACAGCTTTTTTGAACATTTCCCTCTGCCTGCCCACCGAAACATGCTGCCAACACATGTCCTACATTCCCACGTTCACATAGGTGTCCCGACGAAAACGGTACCTCACATGTGTGGGTGCACCTACCTGGGCGCAAAGGGAAAAGGCTAAACCACTGATATTGCCCAAAGGGTTTGGGGAGCCAACCTACAGATTTGGGCCTGGCGTGTTGCAGCTGCACAAAAAAAGGGAAACCCATGCATTTCAGAAAGGAATATACCCGTGGGAATCCAGAGGTCTGACTTGCGCAAATCGCCTTTGAATTTATTACCCACAATCCCTGGCAGTCTGAAAAAAAACCCACAATTTTCAGACATTTCCCGTTGCCCACCCACCGAAACATGCTGCCAACACATGTTCTACCTTCCCGCGTTCTCACAGGTGTCCCGACGAAAAGGGTACCTCACATGTGTGGGTGCACAGAAGATGAAGCATTGTTTTCTGAACATCTTTGAATGGCAATGCCTTAAATTGTTCTGACCCCTCTCGTAACTGGACATAAATAAAGTCTGTGGCCCCACATGGCCCGACTAGTGGGGCTACATGCTTGCCCCATGACGGGGAACATGCAGACCCCAGTGTAATAAAAGGTTTTATTTACTCCTTAACTGCCAAGGGATTTCCCCCGCAGTAACAAGGGCTTTTTTGGTGATTTCGGTATGTCGCCATTCAATCCCTTGTACCTTTCCTATTACATGACATATATTCGCCAAATTTGGCCCCTTTTCTTCCCCCATGTAGGCAGTCATAACACCACCAAGGAATCCTAGTTTGCTGTAGGGGGTGAGAGAAAATAACCAAAAAAGAAGAATGTTATTTTTTTTTGAAAATGCCAATAAAATGATGTACAAAGAAACCTGTGGTTTTTTTCCTTGTAAGAGCTAGGAACAAATGGTTTGCTGTGCTGAATTCGCCATTTCCCAGGCTTTCAAGAACAGGCTGAGAGGAAACCAAAAAAACATTTTGATTTTGTTACCAGGTGTTTTTTGAGAGGTAGGCGATTTTGGCCTTTTTTTTCCAATCGAACATGCATGCATGGACGGAATGGAAGAGGAGGGATGGGAAGACGGAAAGACATACATTTCTGAAAAGTAGACAGAATTCCAAGTTTAGGAAGGGGTGATTTGCGCAGGTCAGGCAACAACTATGTAGGGAAAAATTCCATAGTTTGGGGAAAAGTGGAAAAATGACAGAAAAAAGGTATATGGTGGACATGGTTGGCCCGGTAAGGCAATGGCTTCTGTGAATTTTGAGAAAAGCCATGCCCTGCTGGATTCCCCCGACCCTCCCAGTTAGGAAAACAAACAATACCACAAGCCAAACACTGAGCCATGGTACACAGGTTTTTTATACTTACGGACTAAACGGATGTACTTAGCATGTGTAGGTAAAGAAAACGAATGTGGTGAGGAGGGCACACATACATTTTCTCAAAGAACACAGGCAGACCTTTTAAAGGCTAGGTGACTTGTGCAGGTTACAAAAGTGTATAGTGCCTAAAGCAGCGACTAAATGTAGGTCGCATTTGTGAAATGAAAGGTTTGTGTGACCAAGTGCAGCAGCAAATGTTTGAAAAAGTTCTGAAAACCACACAAACACAACAAATGTCCTACCTTCCTGGTTCCCACAGGTGTCCTGACGAAAAGGGCACCTCACATGTGTGGGTGCACCTACCTGGGCGCAAAGGGAAAAAGCTAAACCACTAGTAATCCCAAGTCTTTTCGGCTTAGCAGATTTTGAGGAATTTTGCTCTTGTGGACATCCTACAGATTTGGGCTTGGGGTGTTGCAGCCACCAAGGAAACCAGGGAACCCCATGCATTTCCGAAAAGAATATACATGTGGGAATCCAGAGGTCTGACTTGCGCGAATCGCCCCTTAATTTATTACCCACAATCCCTGGAAAAGTCTGAAGTTTGGCTAAAAAACCACCATGTTCAGATATTTCCCTCTGCCCACTCACCGAAACATGCTGCCAACACATATCCAACCTTCCCGCGTTCCCACAGGTGTCCCGACGAAAACCGTACCGCACATGTGTGTGTGCACCTACCTGGGCGCAAAGGGAAAAGGCTAAACCACTGGTATCCCCCAAAGGGTTTGGGGAGCCAACCTACAGATTTGGGCCTGGCGTGTTGCAGCCACCAAAAAAAGGAACCCCATGCATTTCAGAAAAGAAATGGGGGGGGGGGCTCTGCCAATATTTCTGGTGGCTTCTCCCCCCCACCTCAAATGGATGGGGGGGGGCATCTCATGTACCACTACCTAGGGGCAGAAATCTGCCTCCAGGGAGGGCTACATGAGGTACCCCCATCCACTTAGTGTGGGGGGAGAGGCCCACCCCATTTCATTGTAAGAAAAAAAACAAAAAAACCTGGTGGTCTAGTGGCCCCCCCACCCAAATCTAAATATATATAATTTTATTATTATTTTGGCCTCTTCCCTAGGGGAAGATGATCACCCGTCTGCGCCGAGGGGTGGGGGCAATATGTGCTGTCCCATGCTTTGGGGGAAGTGGGGGAGAGTGCTGCTTACACAGTAATCAACCTCCTCTCCCCCCCACTTCACAAACAGATCCCTGGTGGTCTAGTGGCATTGCTGGGCGTGGATTGAACGCTCTGCACCCAGCAATGCTTCAAAAATGGTATTGTTGGAAAGTGGAGAGTCTTCTCTTTCCAACAACACCTCCCTCGATCTGAACGGCACAATAGTACAGCAGACCGAGGGAGAGGAAGGTGGACACTCTCCATTCATTTTCACTGCGGCAGCCAAAAATGGCTGCCGCTGTGAAAATGACTGTTTCATGTCAGCACACATTATGTGTACTGACGTGAAACTGAAAGAAATCCAACCCCCGGGCCGTGAGGAGGAACCGCCTCCTCACATACCCCGGGGGTTGGATTTCAGTTTTTTTGCGATCCCATCGCACAAAATGAAGTGCCAAAAAGGACGAGCCATCTTGTCCCTGGCAACACAAAGGTAATGTCGAGGATGAGATAGCTCATCCTTGGCACTTAAGGGGTTTAGTGTAGTGAGTGTTTGTTTATATGGCGTGTGTTTTGGAAGAATCCATCTGTCAGGTTTGGGTCTGTAATTAGTTTAGGTTAAACCTGTAATTTGTTTTAGGTTAGCCGTTTTTTTTGATCTAATAGAATATTTTGTATTCTTTAGTAGTTTTGGGAAAAGTAGGCACAAGATGGTTTGGGCCTTAACTGTTCATCTTTCAGAATGAGAGTTTACCAATCCATCATGGCGATGATGGGGATGGATAGTGATTGGTGCAAATGACCTCTTGATGACCTAGTTGGCATTCTAAACTGCCTTTCATTGTCCTGTGAAGATCAGGAGGTTTGTATTTTCTACAGAAGGTTAAGGCCTTGTTACCAGAACTCTTGTTGTAAACCACTCAAGGAAGAAGTTTGAATTGACTCGTCGGCATGGGACATGTTTTCCTGAGTTACCGGTGGGAGCTGTTAGGGTCCCATTCTGATTTATGTCTGAACACTGTAATTAATAGTTACATTCGTTGTTTGCTTTTAGTTGGTTTGGCCCTTAACCCCTATTGTTTCAGAAGGAGAGTTCCCCAAACCAATATGGTGCAGACGAAGCTGGTAATTGGTTGGAGAAGAAGTAACTGGAAGGTTGTGGGTGCTAGGGAACTGAAAGGCATTCCAAACTGCCTTTCATTGTCCTTCCCAAAAACAGGAAGTTCCTGTTACAGTTAACTCCTAATTTTAAGGACTATTTAAGAATGACAGATATCTAGGCCAGGTTGGTGAAGACTCTGGTTCCTCTAGGACTTTGACGTGGGACAAGACCAGCTGTTTGACTGGTGGGAGCGCTGCGCCCTAGTTTGATTTCTGGACAATTTCTATAAAGGCAACAAACTCAGAAGTTTTCGAAAGAAATCATTTTTGTTTAATTCTAAATTAGCTTAGGTATTTAGTTAGGCTTAAAAGTTCTTTGTTAATTCTTAAGAGGGAGCCTTTCTCAGCACTCTGTTACTTCTGACTGTTGATTTTGGGAGCTCAAAGGTAGAGGTTACACACACTTAGCTTAGTTTCATTGCTTTATTTACTAATGACTCCATGGATGCGTGCTCGCTTCGTTATAACGAGCCAGTGTTCAGAGGATTGAACAGAGTGTGGGAGGCTTTGAGCAGCGTCGGATTTCTCTTTTTGCTGAACCAGTTGAAGTTCTCTTCAATATTGTTTTTACTTGCAGCAAGCCTTTCAATGGGGAATAACGCTGCCGTGCGCATGTGTTTTGAGACTAGTGTCTCTACCTTTTTAATGTGCAGTTAACAAAGATCAGTTGGGCTAGCCTGGAAGGGTATTAGTGTCCCTTTCAGACAATTTTTAACTGCGCATATGCTGGAGTAGGTTTTCCCTGAGCACTGTTCGAAATAACACAGTGCACACGCTCCAGATGCAGGGGAAAAAAGAAGCAAGTTAAAAAGACATTCTTGTAGAACAATTTAAGTGGTAAAGACTTTGGCCTTCAAGACTTATTTGAAAGAAGTTAATTTCATTCTATTTGAATGAAATATTCCTGCAGGCAAACTTAAAGCAGTAAAAATAACACTTTAGATCCTTGGATATGAACTTGCTACAAAGCAGTGTGTTTAAGGAATTCTGAAAAAATTCTCCTCAGTCAAAGGAAACAGAGAAATTAAAGTAATCCTCTGTTTTTGAACATTTCAACACACCTCCCAGTTGTTCAAGGAGGTCAAACCGGTATAAGAAGTCACATGGGGTCTGTTTCAGAGAGTAGAAATAATTCATTTTATTTTCTCATCCTCTTTAGGTTCTCAACTAAGTTGGAGACTGAAGCCTGTGTTCTTTTTTTATTGTATCCACTTCCCCTTTCCCTCGAAGGTATTGAGACTTCTGCTGTTTTCTGCCAGTAGTTTAGTGAACACTTTGGAGAGTCTGTGAGGCTCAGCAGCTCCTGCGGACTAGGTATCTGGACAGGACAGCAGCGCAGCAAACTTTTTGATAAAGGAAAAAGTTGTATTCAGTTTGAAAGGATCAGAGTTGAGCAGTACAATTAACTTTAGTTTTAGGTATTTGCGTTTAGGATATATTAGGAAAGCGCTATTGAAAGAAACAACCTAATATTTGAAGGAATCAGCGCTCTCATGCCGGAGAAGTTAATTATTGCCTTAGCGCTCTCTCAGAATTTCCATGTGCGCGTAACATGTGGATTAGGAATGTTGTTTTGACTACAGAGCCTGATGAATGACTCCTTCTGAGTAAGGAGTTTTGATCAAGGCCCAATCCTGCAGTTCAGATGAACAGTTGTTGGGAATTCAGAGTATTTATAGTTTCTTGAGAAAATGCGCATGAGTGGCTTTAAAGCCACTGATTAGCGTTCTGCATTGCCTGACTCTGTTCTTCAGGACATGTGGCAAGACGTGCATGCGCTAGCAGCGCAATTTTGGTTTAAATAGTGTCGACACTTTATGCGCGACGAAGGGAGGAAGCTGCATTTTTCACTTTGCCATCAGAGATTTGAGTTTTTGGTGTGCATGTGAGCACAGTTAGTGGGGAAGAGTAAAGCTCCTCCTGTGTGTGCAAAAGAAGCTTGGCTTCAGTAACAAAGACAGAAGTGAGTGAATAATAATCAACCAAATCCTGTTATCATTGAGCAAATGAAGATTAAAAGGATATGGCTATAAATCCAGGTAACAAGTGTCACTTTGTCTACTCTCAAGATTCTTTCAAGAGTATTCAACTAAAGATCCGGCCTATTTGAGTATATATTTTAAAAAGAAAGAAAAGGCTTTTCTTGAAGTGAAATATTGGAAAGTTACCCAACTAGTGAAAGATTTTCCTCAAGGCTATGAACTAAGTTCAACACCTCTTAGCTTCTCGCAGAGGAAATACAGGTATGATGCAACCTTAGGGGGTAGAGGACTGTTTAGAGTTGGTGATTTTAATTTGTTTTCTTGTCTCATTTTCTACAGATTGGTGCCTTTAACGAAAGACCGGAGTCCCCTTCCCATTTGCCCTGGTGAAGTTGGGATTTCAGCTGTTACTCAACTCAGTTGTTGACCACACTTTTACTGGGCAACTGTGGAGTTTGGCGGCTTCCACGGACAGGAATCATCAGGACTGGACACAATCTAGCCCACTCCCGGTCTGGGTGGAACGTGAAAAAGTAAAGGAGAAACGAACAATGGACAATAACTCTCCAGCCCAAGAATGGGCTAGACAAGGGACATGGGGGGGGAAAAAGAATGCAGAAGAATTTGAAAAAGAACAGTGGAGAGAAGGACAGTTGAAGAAAAGAAAAAGGAGAGTGACTTACCTGGGAGGTCGCGGTGCCCTGGGCCCTGTGTCCAGCCAGTAGAGCTCGGCAGCGCATGGGGGAAGCTGCCCAGAGACTCTTTGCAGCAGGCTGAGCTGCTATACCCGGGCAGCTCAGCCGCTGCTGGGCCATGGCGCTTATGGGCCCGCCCGGGGGCCAGACGGGACGGGCCCAGAGACATTTGTGCCACAGGCAATGTTGCAGTGGCTACCTGGACCCATTAAGAACAGCCTGGCCAGGACTGCGTGTGTGGGGCAGCCCTAACTGGGCTGCCCGGCTGTGCCCCTTAAGGCCCGCCTCATGGGCAGTGAGGCTGAGTCTTGACAATGCGTTTGCAGAAGCTGCTGAACCCCAACAGACCTTCAAAGGCGTGGCATACTCAACCACACTAATTCACGGCTGGGTGCGTAACACCCCCTGAGTGGGAGGGGAAGTGGATACAATAAAAATAACAGATTCCTACTATGACCTCATGGAAATCTGCAGGGGGAATTAAAGAGCTAATACAAGGCAGGATACATTAAAACATACTGATTCAAATTTTCCTGATATTCCGTAAATGTTAGTTATGTATACCTGTTTATTCCTCTGTTGTCTGCCCAGAGGATACCCTTTATGTAAGGCCGGGACTTGTTCAACAAGAAGTCTTCTCCTACAAGCGCCAATGTCTTTTTCTCTTAAACCTCCTAGCTCTAATTGGTCTTTGGCTTTGATTTCCTGCCTTTAAACGAATTACGATTGTCACTTGAAATCAGAGGAATTGTGTCCATAGTCTCATGGGCAATAGCTTACTTGGAAACACATATTGAAACTTCACTGCAATGCATGTAAAATAGTTCAGCCTTCTGTAATGCTGTTCCACTGACTGCTTTCTTGTTATAAACTCTGATTCCTGCAATTAACCCTGCATACCACGCTCTCCTGTCTCCGTGGGCTCAGAGTAGTCACTGCGCAATCCGCCCAATGTTTCCTTGAAACTGACTTTGTTTGCTGTCATGCCCCACTGCTTCAGAGAGAGTTTGAGCAGCAGAAAGGGGAAAGAAAACTGTCGTGTCACTGCAACCCGGAATAAAGACACGCTGCTACCACTTGACTAAGCTGCAGCATTCAAAGCGAAAAACAAATACTGCGTCGCTGCAGCCCGTAATTTCGGAACGCTACTAGCACTTAACTAAGCTGCAGCGTTCAAATGGAAAGCTTTACCCTGGGAGCCCGGCACAAGCCATTCCCTACCGACGGGGCTGACTGGAGAGCAAGTCTTTCCCGAAACACTCGCGCAGTTACTGAAACAAACAACCTGGAATCGCACAACGGAAACCAGCACTATCACAAAAAATAGATTCACTTTCCTTTCTTATTTAAGGCAAGTAAAGGAACAACTAGAGTTGTTAAACGGTTGGCTTTCCTTACATTTTTAAATGGATTCTCCACAGAGAAATGTCAGCTTAAACATTAATTTCTTCATAAGCAAAATTTGAAGAACAGTTTGTTCACTTAGCTTCAGTCTTAGAAAACTACTTCACAGCTCTCTCATGACCGCTATCTCAGCAACACCACGTCCCTCTTCAAGTCTTTATCTTGCTAGGCCCAAAGAGTTAGGTCTCTGTGTTACAGGAGATTCCTGGATCCTGAGCTCCTCAGCTGGGCATAGGACAATGAAAGGCAGTTGAAACTGTTCACCAACTGACCTTTTGTCTTTCCCAGCCAATCAGGACAAAGGTTAAAAGCCTCCATCTTGGCTTGGGCTAGTGTCAACACACTGAAAAGCATGTTAAGGTCTAACTCCTAAACTCCTAACCCACCTGAATAAAGACGGTACTATTCAAGATGCAATTATAACAACAAAGGCTGTGCTGTTCATAGAAAAAGTAATTGTTTCAATTGACCAAGAAATGTAGCAGTGTGCAAATCCCATGGATAATAAACGACCGAATGAAAGTTGAATGACTCCATCAACAACTCTACTCTTGAGCTAGCTAAACGTGCTTACACAATCTTTACTGTGTCTGTTCAAAATAAAAATAAAACCAAGAACAAAAACAAGAATATGAGTAGCACACAAGGCAAAAAACCTAAAAACATGAATACGTTGCAGATTTCCACACTCAGTGACTAAACACTTTCAAGTCAATCATTCTTCAGAAAAAAGATACTAAAGCATCAGATGCAGTACTAAAAAAATACTCGCCGATATCTCAATTGAAAAGGGTAAGATTTAATGGCAATACTAAAAATGCTTTACCGTATGGTCAGCTTGATGAACTTATTACTGCTGCTGAGGATCTACAAAATGCAGGGGATAGAACAGCCTCTGAGAGAATGGAACAATGTGCTCCAAAGCTTAGACCAGTATCAGCTTCACCCATAACGCAAGAGCTAAATATAGAGCAGCGTTGGATGGAAATTCGAAAGGCAGTCAACACCCATTTGGTGTTGCAAAAGATCCAACCTCCCCTTTCCTCATTGAACAAATCGGAGAGAAGCAAGAGCAAAACTATCTCTTGACCAACACAGTGGACCAAAAAATAAGCATCTTACAGTCTGAGAAAAACACCAAAGGTGTTGAACCGCTCAACAAAAAGAATCGAGAAAATTAAGACACTGAACGCAACTCAAATGCCTCACCAAACTAATCAGTTGGCTGTAATGGGTAGATGTGATGGCAACTCTGACAGAGCAGATGACATTAGAATTGCTGTTGAAAACTACATGGCCTCTCGAACCACGTTGCCAAAATCAACGAATGTGTTGGAATCGGACAATTTATGTGACCACCTAATCATACCTGAACCCAACTGTAACAAAATGCAATTGATGAAAACTCAACTGCTTCCAAGCCGTCGGGCACATAATCCCAATGTATTGAAACCACTTAATGATAGATATAATTCACAACTAACTCCGCTCTCCCAATGCAAAAAAAGCATACTATATTCTCTTATCATTGGTTGCCGTGCAGCCCTTTTTCCCAGATATATGAACAGAGCAAGTATAATAGCAATCTTAACTGAAATACCTGCTCTCGAAGACATTAGCTCAGTCGATATCGATCAAGTTGAGTTCATTAATGATAGAGATTTAGGCATGGTGAAAATATGGCTAACCTCTCGAGTGGTGTTAAATGCAATATTGCTAGCAAAAACCGAAATATTTGCTCCGGGATTTGAACTATCATTAGTAATGACACCTATGATTGCCACCTCAAATCTTGCTGACAATGTTAGCCAAGTGGCAAATTGTAAGAATTATTTGACCTGTACCTGTGGCAATAGCAGAACATAACTATTGCTGAATTCCCCTACAACATCTATTAAAGTAGCAAGCTGGAATACGAGAGTCTTTAATCATCTATTAAATAACTCAGACTGTGTCGCGATCCATACCCCTGACCCCTTCGGGTATAACGGCCCCCTGCCAGCAGTGGGGCTAAAGCCCTTCACACTGGCCCCAAGGGCCTTAAAACTCCATTAGAAACATACATGGTTTCAGTCCTGGCGCCTTTGGCGCCAGGCTCATTATCAGGAATAAAGCAATACCAGTTTTGGACCTTAATCCAACATGGAGGCCTATTGCACAGCTCAGTTATTTAGACCCAATCCATGTGGTCAAGTGATTTGGGTGTGGCTGGGCCTGGAACTACTTGGCCTGGAACTACTTTACCTGGGCTATTTAAACAACACGCAAACAGCAGAACCCGCTTTGCGTTATTCTGCACTCCTGCAGCGTAACGCTCACCGTGTTCAGCTCCTACTCATCTGCTTCACCAGCGGTCCGATCGTGAAGCCCTAGATCCAGATTCCATTTAATAAACTGGAAGAACAAGAACAGCATTAGTGAGCAAGAATACTTACCTGTGGAGTAACCGGTCTTGAATCCATCCTGCTCTTCGCTTACCTTGCCCATCTCCGGAGTTCGCCGCAACCTGCAAAGGTAAAGAAACAAGGACAGCATTAATAACAATTCTTACCTGGGCAAGCAGCGAGTCCTGGCAGCACCCTGCTCTTCTCTACCTCGTTCATCTCTGGGTTTCACCGCAACCTGCAAGGGAGAAGGAACAAGGTCCGCATTAACAAAGCACTTACCTGGGCAAGCAGCGCTTCAATCGCTCATCATTCCGGAACATCACCGCAACCTGTACAAAGGGAAGAGAACACAGGTTAGCAATTAACAGCAATAAACAGTGCAGCGCTCCGCATCAATAACTCAGTGGTCTTCGCCATAGGCGCGGCAACTCCGAGATCGAAACCATCCCTGTGAAAACAAAAGAGATATTGTTAGGGAACAGCGTAGTGGAGCAAGACGCTGAGAAGACAGAGAAAACAGAGGGAAAGAAAGAGACAGAATAAAGATGGAAAAGACATTACTCACCTGGAAGACAGCAAGCAAGCAGAGTCAGAGTCACGGCCGGTCTGGACCCGACATAAGGACACACGGACCAGTTAAGCAACTATGTCCACGGAATGCCCGCACCAACCACGCGCCCCTGCACACAGTTGCAGGACGGAGAGTTCAATGCACAAAAACCTAAGGTGAGCAATAACCCCAAGGGAGGGGATTTGGACCAGGGGAGGTGGGAGTTCACCCATCAGAGAACCAGTATCCTAACCCTCCATTCTCCTGTTATAGGTGCTACCCAGGGTCTGCCACATAACCAAGTTGAGATGGGTCCGGGATAGCGCTTAGACCTCCATCCAGTATCGTGTGGCGCTGCCGTGGATACCAGGTGAGCGTAATAGACTGCACTTGAACAATATGACAGTAATTTTGCAAGAAACTTGGGTAACTGACACTCCCTCGTGGAATAACTATAATATTCTATTGCATCCAGCCAAACTCTCGACGAAGGGCAGACCAATGTCAGGTTTATTGATCGCCACTAAAATGAGTACTGAAATTACATTGATACCATGGGTTACCTCAAACTTATTTAGGCAGCTGACCAAACTGAAGGTTCATAAAGTTAACTATGCTGTAATTAACATATATTGGAACCCTCTAGGCCTAACTGATCAACATTCTTTTTTTTGTGATATCAACAAATTACTGGACATGATCAATGTAGCGCCCCAGCATATCACATACTATCTTGGCAGGCAATCTAAATGTACATTGCTTCAACAAAACGAAAGCCCAATGGGATCACAGGCTCTTACAATGGAATCCTTTTATCAAAACCAGAAATCTAATTATGCCAAATGGTGCAATACTGAATGAAATATCCCCACACAGCACATGGAAGAGAGGTGCTACCAGTGCCATTTTTGACTGTTATGTTGATTCCAGATTATTCTCTAATGCTTCTCATTTTCAAATAATTCCTACAATACAGAGTGATCAATATATATTAACGTTTAAATGGAACATAGTTGGACGAAAGAACATCTCCATTCATAACAAAATTCAAGGTACATGAATCCTTAACAACAATCACAACAGATTTCGGTGGTTGGAACAATTATTAGGCCGATTTAGTGAATCTTTAACTGAAGCATTTAAGAAGTCATCCAATTACTCCAAAAATCATGCCCTGTAATATTGTGATCTCTTACAGCTATATCACATGAATGCCACTAATAGTAAAAGAACATTTAGGACGTCTCATGCTTTTGATCCTACTATAAAAGAAAGAAAAACATTGTTTAGACATGAAAAGAAACTGGCTTTACAACTAACACTAGATCTGAAATGGCCTGCACTTAAAACAATTAGAACTAGATATAAAAATTGGATGCGGGTGCAGAAGTCCATAATATTCCAGAATGAGGGTGGGTCGATGCTAAGGATGATGTGTAACAAAAACACTGCCCAAATCTGGGCTTTAATGAACTGTGTAACAGCTGATCCTCAATTAGAAATTCAAATCAATGGTGTCAGTGAGCAGCAATGGATAACTCATTTTTCCAAACTATATGCTCCTCCTCAAACTAAACATTGCCAATACTTCTATAAGAGGATGATTTCCATTAAAATTTACAGGAAGAGACATTCTGTTCTTCATAAATAAGGCACGTCGATGAAGGGCCCAAGGGTCCGATGGACTTTCAAATTCCATGCTGTAAGAGCATGCAGAAGCACAGGCAAAGATTCTGTTTCATGTATTCTGTTACATTAACCAGAAGCAGCAAATACCTAAATCCTGGCAGCACTCTGTCATCGTCCCAGTGTTCAAGAAGGGCAATCGGCAAGATCCAACAAACTATATGCCGACCGCCCTTCTGGATGCCCCTGACAAAATATTCACCTGCATAATGTTCAGAGATATAAATGCTTGGTCATTAACTGCAAAAAAAGCGATCCTTTTCAATATGGATTTGTTGCCGGTTTGGGTACATCTATTAATATAACAACTTTAAATACAATCAAGTCTCTATGTACCACCCGAAAGCAACCTTTATATTTGGCCTTTGTAGATTTCCGTGTCACGTTCGACTCAATTGATAGAGTGCTATTAAAAAAGAAATTACAATCTCATCAGTGCCCTTCCTCTTTAATAACCTTGATTGATCTATTGCATTCAGATACATCTATGCAAGTTAGGATGACTTTAAACGGACTGCTAACAACTTCCTTTCCGACAGAGCGAGGCCTTAAGCAAGGCTGAATACTGGCCTCAACCCTCTTCAATTTAATCATTCTAGATATGGGGAAAAAGTTTATAGATATCGCCTCAGATGCTCCCAAATTAGGATCTCAACAAATTCCTTGGTTACTTTACGTGGATGACCTTGTGCTATTATCACAAACACCAAGAGGTCTGCAAAAGCTATTAAATGGATTGGGTTTTTTGCTCAAGCGAATAACATGATGATTAATCTAGAAAAAACACAAATTCTTGTATGTGTTAAGCCAACAGGGCAGAAATTAAGAACTTACACGTGGACATTGCAAGAGGGTAAACTCACAGTTGTTCAACAGTATAAATATCTAAGTGTTATCATAAACATTCAATTGATTGATAAGCCATACATAGCCCGCTTAGAGAGTAAACTAACAACTCTTGTTTCCCAAGCAAAAGTTCTTTTTAAATTTGGGAAATTTCCCTGTAGCCACGTAGTGACATTGTAATAAAAAAAACTGTAGCCATTATAACATATGGAGCCGAAACAAAGTTACCCAGAGAGCAACTATTTTGGGACAAACATGTAACTTGATTTTGGCATAAATTCCTTCATTTACCAAGATGCACCCAATTTCACTGATCTGATTTGAACTGGGATCCCTCTCATTGTTTATATTTTACTTATGGAAGCTATGTTCCTTGTTTAGAAAATCTCTTCTAGAAAATAACTCCATCTCTTAAAGATTTTGGCTACATATCTATTAACATCGAATCTTGACTTCCCGAAAAAATTGAGAACTTTCACAACAAACGCTTTAGTGGATGCTGATTATTCAATTGAGCTATTGATGCAAAATCCGGTTTCACGCCAAAAACTAATTGTACCAATATGATTGGATTTGTACCCAAAATAAATGCAACTCCTATATAGATTTCAATCCTATATATTTTGGACATAAGAAATTACGCACAATGGCTGATTATCTACGAAAATGTCGGTCACCACATTTCAGAAACCAATATCTAGGGTTTAGATTGTACCTATGACAGAAATATGATATCTTGGCTCGACGTGGCATTATTTCCAGAGAAATAAACTTTTGCTGATTTTGCAAAAATAAAGCTTAGAGGGAAACTATGCAGCATCTGTTAGTTGAATGTCCAGCTTTAGCTCTGAGGCGTAATGTCCATTTTAAAGGACTATTCAGTGATTATCAAACTGTCAATTTGTGATGCCTGGTACAATATCTTTAACTCAACTAGACTAGCTGTTAAAATAGCTACTGTCAGTTATCTGAAATCTCTTGAACGAAACAATGTCAATTAGTGTGTTTAGCTACTGCTCAGTTATGTTTTGACAGAAATTATGAAAGTGACAGTGATATATCGATAAGAGATATATATGTAATCCATAATGCCCAGTTCAAAGTTTTAATAATGTCATCCAAAGTTTAGCGTTGTTTATAAAGCTAAAGTCTTACACTTTTAAGGCTGATTTTAGTTGTATTAAAAAGTTTTTAATTACCTATATGAACTGCATCAATGAATTAACTTTTTTTAAATGGTATAAAATGTGGTAATGAACTATAAAACCTGTTTATGTAATTTTTTACTCATTTGTTTTGGGATCATTCCAACTGCTCAACTAGAAGTATCTGTACTAGATCTGGGTATGAAACATTACATCAATCTTGTTTTTTGCTCTGTTCTGTACAACAAAATAATTGTATTATAGCTATGTAAAATTGGAAAGACTTTGTATGTAAAATATTTTGAAAGTTTGACATTTTATTCAGCCAACACAATAAAAAAAGTTTAAAAAAACCCAGAAAATAACCCTCATTTATGTGAACTAGGCTAAATACATTCACTACAGTAGAGAACCGTGACACTCGTGGCCAGCGAGGCAGGCCCAGCATCATTAAAGTCTCAGGTGAAGAGGAGGTGGCAATGAAGTTCTGGGCTGCTCCTTTGAGCGTCCCGTGAGAAGAAAACCCAAGCCGCCTAGCGGAGCGGCCTGTGTGAAGGTGAGTGGCCTGCCCCCCGTGACATATTGCAGAGGGTGCGGGCCTGAAGATCAAGATCAAGGTCGTGGGAGCGGCGTTGAGTGTGATGGCGTTCCCATGACAACAGGGACCTCGCCATAAATGAAAATGGTGCCCGGGTCACGGCTGCAACTTGGTTGTGCCCCCCCCCCCCCCCCAGCCAATGGGGGCCTGCCCAGAATATTATGAGTCCTGCGAGTACGGCCAGAACCCCACTGTGCCGTGGGCTGCCCATGACTACAAAAAGAGCTGGGGGGTGTGCAGCAGTGAAGTGTGGCCGGACACGGACTGCGCAGGGGGCCACCCAGGACTACAGAAAGAGGCAGGGGGTGCAGTGGTGAAGTGTGGGCAGACGCCCATCTGCACAGGAGGCTGGCCAAGGCTAAAAGCACGCGCCGGCCCCACACCCTGAAGAAAGACAAGGTGGTCAGGCCCCACATCACAAGGGATCAGGCCCTGGTCTCCACCAGGTCATTTCAGCAGCCTGTCGGGAGCCAGCCAGCAGCCTGCACCTACTTGCCCTGGACAGCACCACAAGGACAGACCTGCCAGGTACTATGAAAGGGTGACTGACTGCAGCAGTCATCCCATTGTGACATAGCGCCTTATGTTGTATGTATGTTGTGAGTCTATATATGTATATATGTATGAGTAGTTATGTGTATATCTTTATGTAATTAATGAATACTATGTAGGGTAAAATGTTAAATAGAGGGGTGGGGGGAGTAGAGAGCTGGAGTATTAGGGGGAATGTTAAGAAGGTTTATTAAGTAGGAATGGGAAGTTATATAGATGGCCATAAGTTTAAGAAGCGGGTAGAGGGGAGGGTACCCTGTCGTGAGGTAGCTGGATGGCGTGGTGGCTCGCCTAGCATGTTGGTCATCCACGGAGGCCACCCTCTGGCCTCACCCTCTATGTGGGTGGTACCCGAGGTTGGGGTAAGGGGTCTGTTGTGGCAGAATCGCCCTAAGGGTCCCTGAGACCCCTCTAAAACAGGGTAAGATGTCATAGCATGCCCCCATTTAGTTGGAGCTCACGCTAGAGGACTCTGAAGAAGAAAAGAAATTAGTTTGATTAATAAAAGAGGGGTCCCAGTTGGGATCCCTGTAAAAATTCACTCCGGTGTCTGTCCATTTGGCAAGGTCTCTCATCCATTTGTCATCTAACATAAGAACTCAGGATGTGGCCCATCTCCTGTATTAACTATTTTATTTGCAGGTCTCTCAGCGCCTCACTGGAATAGCTGGTCTGGGATCGTGTGGGTGGTTCAGGGTGTGTTGTGTGTGTTCGTGTTCCAGTTCGGGCCAGGGGTATTTTTAATACTGGGAGCTTCCCAGGCCAGAACCTCCCACCCTACCTCCCCCCAAAAAAACACAGGCTTCACTTCTCAGCCATCACTAGCAACACTAGGCGTGCCAGGAAAAAACATAAGGGGATCCCTGCAGACTAGTAGTGGAGCAGTGCTTCTCAACCCCTGAATGTATGACTTACAGTATCCATTATAATCCCAAGCCTTTCCTGCTAAAAGACATGATGTATGAAGGATTATTGATGAGCATTGGGGTTCCCCTATTCTGCGATAAAGTAGAACACATCGTGGGCAGCTCACTCGATCTTAATTATGATGAAACGTTTGGAATTCTGGGAACATTCTCACTTTCGCTACTTTTTGTAAGTATATAAATTGTTGTATAAAAGATGGGTGTTTTTAAGGAGAGCTATTTTACCATCTGCTATTTTATCTTTGGATGATTCTGTTGACTACGAATGAGAAACACTGGAGTCCTGGTGTAGGCTTGTTACTATTGCTCGTATATGTTTGATAGTGTGGGCTGGTTGAGTGTGGAGATTCTGCTGTATATTTCCACTGTTCTTGTGGCTTATTTTTTGCTGTGCAAAATAAATGATATTTTGAAACTGCCCTTCCTAGTCTTTATGGAATGGTGAAACATTGACAAAGCTACCTGCTGTGTAAACTATAAGATTTGTAATGTTATTTTGCCCTTGCATTGTCTAATCATTTCTTTGTAACATTTTGATACCGGGTATGTTTGATAGACTATACAATATACCTGGCTTTCCATAAAATCTTCAAAAAGTGCATTTATACATAATATATAACTTGCAATATAATCAGGTCTGTAATTTCCTTTAACTATTTCTTTTCGTTTTTTCCTTTACTCTCGAAACAGCGCTGGTTTACAAAGTTACCTCCAGTGTTGACCTTTGAACTATCCAGGTTTGAATTCAATCAGTCATTGGGCCAGCCAGAGAAGATCCACAACAAGCTTGAATTTCCACAGGTCATTTACATGGACCGGTAAGACAGCATGCTGATATCTGATTGAAACTACGGCCACTATCAAACAATGGGCATGACTAGATTCTTCAATGTGCCATTTTGATCTTCCAATCTGCACGAGAGGCAAACTCCTCTAGTACAAATTGCTTTTTCACCACAAATAATGATTGGTTATCATCACATCCAAAAACAATGATGCATTTCAAATTCATGTTCTACTAAAGGTCCTTTTGACACTTGTTCCAAGAGAAGTGAATACAGTGTAGTGGTTTGTAAGAGGGCAAGGTCTTGATCTGAAGTCTGTGAAATGGCCGGCATAGCTAGTGGAAGGTTCCAGCAACACTGTCGGTGGACGATAGAAATGGTCCTCTTCCTACACAATGGGGAATCCATGTAGAGATGCTTCTAATAGTCACACCTGTAAACTGAGGAAAGCACTAATGAATACGCTTCCAACTTAAATTATTTTCTTTTATACTTCAAAAGGTTTAGGATCTTATTCCTTTTCTGGCATATCTTAGTTTGTTGTCCCTGCAATCAGTCTATCTTTAGAGGTCTGCAAGGCTCAGATTTTAGGCATTGTCCTAGTTTCAGAGTTGCTCTGTATTTTTATGTTCTGCGCCCTAGGCTCAAACTCACATTGCAGATTTATACTAGGAGAATCAATCTATTGAAAATGAAAGGAAATTGAGTCTAGATGGTTTTACTTGGACATAAAGATGTAGTTGTTGTGGCGGGTCAGAAGGGCGCATACACTCAGACATGTTCTTCAATCTTTTATTAAATTTAAGGCCTAACTTTGCCTATGTTTATGGGTGGTACCCAACTATCTTATTGACTAAGGTGCTCGTCTGTCAGTTGTGAATGTCCAAATAAAATGCATCTGCTTTCCAAAACTACCCTAACTGTCACTCGTGTCACTATTTGTATTCTCTTAAATTCCCTTTTCTACTGTTTATCAGTAGAAACTTCAGCCGACCCTTTTGATGGAATATGATCCCTAGGGGTTTTCACTCTTCATAACAATACCAACTCTCTTGAGTGTCTTGATTCTGTATCTTGATTACAGGTATAGGTTCTTGACAGTGTCTTTCTCAACAATACAATACTTGTTCAAGATAGCAAGTTATTTTCTCGTTTTCCCAGGTTGGTTTCATCCCCTGGTTCTCTTCCTTATTGTTCACTTCACAGTAACCTTTTCTTTTGGATTCCAACCCTCATGGATATTAGCTGTTGGTTTTAAGTTTGTTTCACAATTTCTACTGAGACTAATACACTGAGACGTATACTGCTATTTGAGTCTTCCTGTGCTTCCCGTTCTGCCTGTTACCTTCTTTCTGGAGGCAGAACTGATTCAGAAGCCTTTGTTCTCCAGGACTCGGTTTCCTCTTTTGGAATGCCGATTGTGTTCCCTCTATCGTGTGTCTTCTCACACACTCATATCTCCTGACAGCGTCCCGGTGCTCGGCTGCACCCTGGGACACCTTGCAACCTTCAGTTGTTGATTGTATCGGCAGCGTTCTGCAGTCTACACATCCATCCCAGTCTCCTTCAGTTGACCATATGCTTTTCCGGTACTCTGCTTTACGGGTTTGCCGCCACACTGGCGTCCCATAGAACATGTGCGAGCAAGTTCGTATCTCGTGGGTTTCCTGGTTCTTGCCATCACAAGTTGGTATACAACTGACCCCCCACCCCCAGTTGCATAGGTGGTTGTCTTTCTCTCCCGTTTTTCGCTCTCTCTCTCTCTCTCTCTCTCTCCCCATGCCTCTCTCAACCCATGCCTCTCTCTCTCTCTCTTTCTCCATGCCTCTCTCTCTCTCTCTCTCTCTCTCTCTTTCTCTCTCCATGCCTCTCTCTCTCTGCATGCCTCTCTATCTCTCTCTCTGCATGCCTCTCTATCTCTCTCTCTGCATGCCTCTCTATCTCTCTCTCTGCATGCCTCTCTATCTCTCTCTCTCCATGCCTCTCTATCTCTCTCTCTCCATGCCTCTCTATCTCTCTCTCTCCATGCCTCTCTTTCTCTCTCCATGCCTCTCTCTCTGCCGTTTAACTTACTCATCACAGTAAGGAGGGCATGCTGATTTAGAGACACAATCGTCTCGTCTCAGATAATGATGTCCTTTAGGAGTTTCTTCGTCTCAGTTTTAACAATTCAGGTTTTCAGATATTTTAACACATCCTATTTATGCCATGATCTGTTCAACTGGCGGGAGACCCTCACAGGAACGGGAGTCCTTGTCCCCAAAGGGCGAGTCTCTCCCGGTGAGGACCTGCTTGCCTCTACTCTTTGGGAGGCTACTGTGGAGCAGGCTCAACTCCAAGCTTCACCCACGGGGGTGGGAGGGGGGCTCCCCCTTGTGAACAAGGGATAAATTCCCTCCATTGGGCAGTGTAAATGAATCGGCCCGATCGCTCCATTAGGTGTTTAGATTTATGCAGGGGTATAAACCTTGAGTCATGCTCTCTGGGCCTCTGACCCTCACTCTCTGGGCCACTAACCCTCGCTCTCTGGGCCACTGACCCTCACTCTCTTGCCAGGCTGGGGCATGGACACACACTCCCTCCGCACACACCTCCCGGCCACTGTGGCATACATTCCCCACCGTCCCTGCCCCCTCCCCCCTCAACTACCAAGTCATTCTCACTCTTCACCCTTCCCAACCACCTTCCCACAGAGGCCTCTTTTGAATCTCAGATTTAAACATTTTATCGTCACATTTTGGTTTAGTATTCCTGGTCTGTGCCTAATGTTAAAAATGGAAAAAGTAAATGGAGCGGGGCACCTAAAAGCATTCCCTTAGGGGAAAAATAAAGGAAAAGCCTATTTACTCTGCCAGTGTCCTCTTCCATCCTTATAACAGTCTGAGCTCAGGCACTCTTCAAGGGTTACGGTTTGCTATATTCAAATTTGACTGTCCTATGTCCAACAAGTAAAACTTTATTTGGGAGCTTTTTCTTGAGTTAAATTACCCATCTTATCCTCCATAGTATTTCTGTGAAGATTGCCTCTCTTTCCCTCACCTCTTTTCATTGATCACTTAGGGCATCGCGAGGTGAGTGTCCTTTTCACATTTGGTAACTGGCGCATCGTGTTGAGTAGTGCCTGGGCTTTGGATTTTACTTTGTAGCCCATGTTGACCCCCTCAGGGATCCTTGATTCCTCTGAGCCCCTTCCACCTTCCGAACCCGCCGATCTGCCCGCCCACCGCCCATGATTGGCTATATAACTACACTTAACTGAGCTTCCCAGGGCAGCCCTCTGCCCGTTTTAGCCCCTGCGGCTAAGGGCCACAAGGCAAAGGGCGGCTCCAACAGATGTGGCTCCAGAAAGTGTCAGCAGGTGTCTGCAGGGGAAGCCAGCCACCAGCCGTCAACCAGTAGCAACCAAAATGAAAGTGTGGCATGGGTGGGGAGTAGAGCTATTGCTCTACTCTAGAAAACCCAGCCACTCAAAATTACCTACCTCCGGACCTATGAATGTTAGCAATGCCGCACTTAGTTAGAATTGTGAACATTAGCCTGCGCTGGAACCAGATAGGATTGTCAATGTTAGCAATGCCACACTTAGAATTGTGAACATTAGCCTACACCTGACCCAGACAGGATTGTCAATATTAGCAATGCCACACTTAGTTATATTTGTGAAAATTAGCCTGCCCAGATCCATACTAAGCTATGAATGTTAGCAATGCCGCACTTAGTTGAAATTGTGTAAATTAGCCTGCGCCGGACCCAGACCGGTTTGTGAATGTTAGTTATGCCACTCTTAGTTAGAATTGTGAACATTAGCCTGCCTAGATCATACATGATTGCGAATCTTAGCAATGCCACACTTAGCAGAATTGTGCACATTAGCCGTTGCCTGACCAGACAGGATTGTGAATGTTAGCAATGCCACACTTAGTTAGAATTGTGAACATTAGCCTGCCCAGACCCACACTAGAATGTGAATGTTAGCAATGCTGCACTTAGTAGAATTGAGAACATTAACCTACGCCAGACCCAGACAGGATTGTTAATTTTAGCAATGCCACTCTTAGTTAGAATTGTGAACATTAGCCTGACGGGATTGTGAATGTTAGCAATGCCACACTTAGTTACAATTCTGAACATTAGCCTGCGCCAGACCCAGACAGGATTGTGAATATTGACAATGCTGCACTTAGTTAGAATCGTGAACATTAGCCTGCCAAGACCCATACTACAGTGTGAATGTTAGCAATGCCATACCTAGTTAGAATTGTCAACATTAGCCTACTCAGACCCATACTGGATTGTGAATGTTAGCAATGCCGCACTTAGTTAGAATTATGAACATTATGCTGCGCCGGACCCGGGCAGGATTGTGAATATTAACAATGCTGCACTCAGTTAGAATTGTGTACATTAGCCCGCGCCAGACCCTGACAGGATTGTGAACGTTAGCCTGACTCACTTTTGCAAATGTAAATGTTAACATGCCCCACACGTGTATCACTGTATAACCTGCTTTTCTGTTCCCCATGCTGTTGTTATATATCCGTATCCCCCCTACTGCTGCTTTAAGCCCAACCCCCTTTCTCTGCGTCTGTGTGTCTCTGTGTTCCCTGCCATCCTGTTCATGTGCCTGGTCTCGGGCGCTTTAAAGATAACCATCATATCACATCACTACGCTTACTCTCTACTATACACCATCATTCAACTAGAACACAGCTATATCCCTGATTAATCAGGCGTAGCTGTTCAAATAGGCATACGACCCCATGAACACTTCATCACCATAATAAAACATAGGTAGCCGAGCAGATTCTGGCTCACATATGCGTCATCCAGATCTAAAGCAGCCAGAGCCCAGTCTGGCTGCCCACCCACCAGACTGCACACATCCACCTGATAACTCCAACACCACACCTAACGCTAGGATGCAGCTACCATCCGGCAATTACATCAGCTGCACACATCTGGTGCACCCACGCACCCTACAACACTATATCTCTCTACTGACTAGAACTACGGTTCCCAAGGGCGTTCAATCTACCAGCGCTTTGAGGTCATAACAATGATATATAGAGCGCTATATAAATGTCAAATAACATAACAAGTAACATAACTTAAGATAGATTACACTCTCCTTGTAATCACTGGTGTGGGATGCCTTAATGGTTCTCAAAATTAGCCTTTTTGTTAGTTGTCTGTTCCATGTGCAGAAATACAAAAAGTTGTATGCTTTTCTTTTTACTTTGCCAGCATTAACATAGTCCAGCGCCTGTCTTTTTTTTAGGATGGGCTTGTTTAAATCTAGCATGTTCATTCTTATAGTGATCACCCACCTCTCCTCCTGGGTTATCATAGGGATATGGTGTGAGTTGTAGGGAACGTGTAAAGGTGTCTTTCCGGGTAGATATTTTTCCTCCCTCTCATTTGCATTCTTTGAGACTATGAATGTTCATTTCTCTTTGTTCACTGCCTGTGCAAGTGGATCCATACTCTGGTAATTTCTCCTGGAGGGCAGCAAACAAATCTTTGATTAAGCCGATTTAAGTGGCCTCTTTTACGATTTGGTTCTTAAAAACGACTTTTACTTGAAGGTGATACAAACTCCTTCCAGCATATGTCATTCAAGTGGGATGAAGTTGAACAAAGCATTTCGTGGCATTGAAAGCATGGCCATTTTTATGTGGTTATCCCACTTTCTTTTAGCGTCTTTGAATCCCCAAGGCTCTGCTCCATATACAAATGTGTTTGGAGTATAAATTCCTGGTTTGAAGAAATATGGTCTTGTTTTCCTTGTGAATCTTAAAATTGCATTCAATGCCGCTTGTGCCTTTTTCTATACATTTTGAATATACTTCCACCATGAGACACTATCAGTGTCCCTCATGAGCAAGTGCTTCAACCCTAAATTATGTTTTATTTGGTATTAAGTTATTCTAATGTTTTTTTCTAGGCAGTGCACACTTACTGGTTCCAACACATGCTGCGTTCCCACTCGCTTTCTTGCAATGGTTACCGATCATTGGCAATTAGATTGAATGCCTGACTGAAGTCAAGGAATGCCACGTACAGCGGGGTTCGTTTACTTATAATAGGTTTTTCGATCAGATGGGGGGGGAAAAAAGGTTAATCCTGATTGATCATAGAAAGGGCTTTTCTAAAAACCTTCTTTTATTGGGAATACCAGCCTGCTGCAGCCAGGAATTCAGTTTCTTCAGCAGGATCCTGGAAAAGGAATGCTTGTCAATATCAGACAACGCAGCCTGTAACATGTAGGGTTCGATGTGGACCTTTCTTCCATAGTGGGACAATGGCACACTTTTGCCATAGTTGAACAATGCAGGAAAGAAGTCTCAAGGACCAGGTTTCTGCAAAGATTTACAATGTTTGAGGACTTCCAGAGAAAGCAAGTTGGGGCACCAGGGTTTTACCGAGCTTGATCTAATTTATAGCAGCTTTCACTTCTTTTTTGGAGAACCAATTAGCAATGTGTCTCCCACAACACCAATTCTTGCATGTTGTCAGGCCTTCTTGTTCTGGTTGATTATCCAAGCAGATAGATCCAACACACACTCGATTTCATACTCTTCCCCAGCCACTCTTGACATTACCTCAAGCACACTCTGACACACAGGAACACAAGTATTGTCCCTTTAGCTAGCTCTACTGTATTCCTTTTGGGCCATAGGTATATTTCCTTATTGTCTGTAGGCATGTAGGGGTGGTGCGGTGTGAGCTGGTGGCTGCTAGCAGCATCTGAATAAAACTCAGTCCCTGGCAGTCACTTTTAAGAGACCTATGAAAAGCAGGCCTATGTTTATATATGCATTACCTACTTATGCCCCCCCATGCCCACCTTGATTGTACCATCTGCTTCTGTTCTGCTACTAAGTAATGTTCATAATACTTTGTCAACTTGCACCTGGCTGTGTGTTTTACACACCAATCCTGAGGGTGTTAGTCTTTTGCTGCCGTTTTGTAGGTACCTGTACAGAAACAAAGAACTTATCAGAACAAAGAGGGAGGAGATCAGGCGACTGAAGGGAAAAGTGAAGTTCCTGCAACAGAAGCTGGAAAGGTAAGAACATATTGCCCAGCCATTCATTGCTCTGTATAGCTATGAGGTGTGTCCCATTGGGGAGTAGTCTCAAATAAATGAATTTTATTTGTCGTGGCAATCATTGCAAAGGTGGTGATTACCAATTAAGGTGATCATTGTGCCTTGTGTTAGCCACTATATCCTGAAAATATTGACTACAGTCATTATTTTACATTTCGTTCCATACAGGCTTCATCAAATATGCCACTCCTAGTCCTCCTAATCTGGATGTTTAGGGAGTTTGCTTATTTCCATAAAGCAACTGTGGTGGTTTGTCCCCTACAACATTTGTAAGCGTTGAAAACATGGCAACAAGTAATTGAACATTTCCTGTTACCTTTTCACTATTGCATCACCTAAATAGATTGTCCTTGTTAGTTCTTATTTCTTCACTTAGCCAGCTTCTGGAACTTCAGTTCTTTGACTCTTTTAATTAGCATCTCAAATGGAAATGCTGTAGAGAGGTTACTTAAAAAGCATTACACCGTTTTTTTTTTAAGTGTTACGTATTGGTCAGGAGAGTGGATAGTCTGAGAAATCGGGTGTCTTACCCGCTAGTCCCCGGGGGTGTCTCAGGTGGCCAGGGCACGGCCATCGCCTTTGGATCCATTCACTGGGAGTGGACCAGTGCAGGAGGAGCAACAGGGGGAGGGGTCTTCGGGGAGTGGGACACCTGATGGTGAAACGCAGTATCCCCCTCCCTGTAACACCTTTACCCCATCCTACCCGGTAGGATATGTGAACTTTAGCCCCACACCCTTCCCTTCACAAAAACTTTCACACAGGCAGCTTGCTCTGGGAGAAAACATTTAAACCCAGCAGTGTACCTGACATGTCCCACTACCATGGTCAGGCAATTACTGGTAAACACTTGCACCTGACTTCCATTAAACTTCCCCATACGAATAAAAGCGGTAGTACGAGTGCACACTCTGAGCGAGGCAAATCACACAAAGGAACAATGGTTTCCAGACGGCAGCTGAACGAGGGAAGAAAGACGTCAAAGCAAGAAAGGTACTCAAGGAGGGAGATACCCTTGACCTTTCCAGAACCCTTCAGATTAAACTGCATAAGGCCAGGAAACCAGAGTGAAGAGGAACAGCAGCCGCCGTGGTACCGTCCTTGCCTCCAAGATCAAAGCAGCACCAGAGATATCAACACACCCGGTGAGTTGGGGAGACCGATGCAAGACCCTTCTGTGTTGAAGTGAAGGTTGCAAGTGGCAACATTGTAAAGAGCGCAAGAACGAAGAATTGCACCAGTGTGATATAAGATGCAAGGAAAGTTTAATTGCTGATGGATGTATTAACATTTATGGAGAAAGATAAAATACCAGTGACGAAGTGGTCCGCAACGAGTGGGTACACAATTGAAGGTCTCTGTATAGGTATCCAGCCAAGAAGTGGCAGAAACGAAAGTAGAAGATTGATGAGAACATTGTGTGAAGTGAATCAAAGTGGTCCTGCGACAATTTAAGTAAAACCCATTGCACTTTTGAAAGTCTACGATTTTTGATAGCAAGAGGAAAACTTAGAAAGTGAGATTACATAGTCCAAGCCCGAACGAGGGAAACCAAATGTGAATATTGTGCTAAAGGGATCCGAGCCCGAACGAGGGAGACTAATTGTAAAAATTGTGGTAAAAAGGGGTCCAAGCCTGAAGGAGGGAGACTTATGATGAACACGAAGCGAGAACTTGTGCATGTGAAAATCCTGATAAGAAAGGAACTTTGGTGCTTGTTTGTTTCGACAGACCCTCTGCAGTAAGAGTCTGTTCTTGGAAAGGAGGCTTTGGCAAAAAGCCCTGATACCTATGCGTTGAACGGTATCCTTGTGGCAGGGAAGCCAGAGTGTGTGCGAAGCTCGAACGTGCCGCCTTGCCCCGTGCTTAAAACGTGGGGAAGGGAAGCCAACTGCTCTACTATCCGTACCTATTTCTTGAACACTTTTGATTTTGGATACACTATAGTCTCACACCATTTTGTATTTAGAAGTAAGCATTGACTATAGGTTTATTAGTATAGGTCCTTTTTATTTTTACAGAGGCTAGACTAGGACTGTGTTATTATTTGATGGTCGTAGCTTGCTCTCGCCCTTCGATTTTAGGTTTTGATAGGCGTTCAACCAACCCATTGAATTTCAATAAACACCCTTGAACTTTGATCCCTTGTATCAGTCTTCACTGTTTGATACCGTGCCTTTTTTACAGTAGTGACTATAAAGGAGAATGCATCAATTAAAGAGTAGTCTTTGATACTACTTACTACTTACTTGTATGTCTGTCAGGCTGAGGGATATCCTGTGTCCACGGAAGCTGCTGAACCCCTGGCAATCCCCCTGAAATGTAATCCTCAGAACCAGTTTATACTCGGCTCTGTAAACTACACCCCAAAGGGTAAGGGGGAAGTGGATAACATAAGAAACAGCAGGCTGGCGACGTCTAGACTAGCTGATGCAGAACCTGCAGTGAATACATAACACACAAAATCCTCAAATTACTTAACTACCTTTTGATTTTGAAAACTCTATATCCTTAACTAAAATGTAAAGAATCATACCTGGTTCTTCTCTTTAAGGATCTTAGAGAAGATAGGAGTAATTGCTGATAAAATCTTTCTACCTTCTTTTTTTTGCTTTGAAAATCTTGAAAATAACAGCAACTCCTTTCGAGTAATGTAGCCTTAAGAACCTTGACTCATGCCTTTTAAAACTGTATAATGTTCGTTATGATGGGCTTAAAAGGAATCCAGTTCTTCTTTCTTAAAGTGCATAGTCTCTTTAAGAACTTGCAAACTTGTCCACACGCGCAAAGATTTACACGCACAGAACACGCGCTGAAGAAAATACGCGCGGAGAAAAACACACGCTGAGGAACACACGCGCTATGTAAACACGCGCTGAAGAAATCACGTAGAAGTCTTTTCTCACGCTCGCGTACACGCTGTCAGGCTGAGAACCTGGTGTCTGCAGAAGCTGCTGAACCCCCGACAATCCACCCAAAATGTGGCACTCTGAGCTGACATAAATAGAACTGCTCAGTTTACCTCACTTTCAGGGGAAAGGGGGAAGGGAAAAAGAAACAAACACCAGGCTGGAAGCTATCAACTCGCTGGTTCTTCACCTGTAGTTAAAACATAAACATGCAATATACCTCATTACTCATGGGTTACTATACTGACCTTAAACTCTAAATCCTTAACCAAAATAGTTTAAAAACCATACCTGGTTCTTCTCTTCAGAATGCCCAGAGAAGTGAAAAGCAGACAAGACTTCCTTACTTGTGGACCAGAATCTTATAGATAATTCAGCCTTCTTAGTAGGTCCATGAATGTAATTCAACTTTGTAGTTAGTCTGCTCAAATCTAAGATTCTTGAACAAGGTCTTCAAGTAAGATTTAAGTTCTTGTATTTGTTTTTAATATTTTCTTTGTAGAGAGTCTTTTTCTCAGGAACGAATTTAACTTGCGATGGAATCTTCACGTGGAAAGCCAGAAACACGCTTTTTCTCCAAATCGCGGGAAATACGCACACGTGTTAACTATCAAGTTCGCGGGAAAAAACGCACTCGCGCTAAAGTCCAAGACGCGATAAAAATTACACGTGCTTTCCGCCAAGTCGCGGGAAATACGCACACGTGCTGACGATTCAATTCGCGGGTAAAACGCACTCGCGCTAAAGTCCAAGACGCGATAAAAATTACACGTGCTTTCCTCCAAGTCGCGGGAAATACGCACACGCGCTGACGATTCAATTCGCGGGTAAAACGCACTCGCGCTAAAGTCCAAGACGCGATAAAAATTACACGCGCTTTCCTCCAAGTCGCGGGAAATACGCACACGCGCTGACGATTCAATTCGCAGGTAAAACGCTCTCGCGCTAATGTCCAACTCACGAATAAATACGTACACGCGCAAAATACACACGCGCTTATTTTATCACGCAGAAAAAACCCTTGCGTAAACGAACAGTAAACACGAGTCCAAAGTACACGCTCGCGCTTCACTCTCACGCACAGACACACACACACGCGCGGGCGAAAAGTAACGGACAAAAAACTCACGCGCTAGTTTGATTTGACACGTAGCGATAAAAACAAACGTACGCGCTTCAATCTTTTTAGATACAGATTTGATTTCAATCCCTTATATAAATATAACCTTTTTACAAAGTTCAACAAAACTGGAAAGTCACTTGTGAATAAGACTTGAAAACTTCTTTTCTCAGAAAAAATGGAAGTTTCTGACTCCTGTCCTGTGTCTCCACCAAACTCCAAACACGACTCCTGTTATACTTTCAGATCTTCCGCTCAACTGCTAGAAACTTGTCACCCTTGACAAAGTTAAGCAGGAACAACAAGGCACACGACCTCTCAGCTGGGCAAGGACGATGAAAGGCAGTTTAGAATGTTCATTGTCCTCCCTATAAACAATCTCCAGCCAATCAGAATTTAGACTGAGAACCTCCATCTTGGCTTGGGGCAATCTCCATAGACTGTAATGAAGGTTAAGGGCAAAATTGGCTGTTTAAAAATATAACCCATAATAACTTCCTAAAACCTTTCTATACTAAATATGTCTCTCCCCTGACCCAATGTAAATGAGTATATGATACTGTATGTAAAGAATATGTCACTCCAACCTGACAGTACCTGACACACGCGCTATAAACACCTGCGCTATGAACACACGCGCTGTAGATATCACGTAGCAGTCTTTTCATGCGCTCGCGTACACACGCTATGAATACATGCGCTTTTAAGAATTAAACGTGGAACTATTAACAGTGTAACATCACAGTTCTACTATTGAATTTACATTTAATTTCTCTGAAAGTCAATAATGAATCTGAGCAACAGATTTACATAACCAAAGAAAGTCACTTAGCTTAAGAATGTTTCTTTTCCAAAAGAACTTCCGAAAACTCTCCTGTGAACCTGAATACTTCTCCTGAACAACCCTGAATAAGTAGCCGCTCGACTGCCAAGATTTGAAAGTTCAAATCCACTAGGCCCAAGACTTCAGCAGGAGCAGCTACAAACACGTCCTCTCAGCTGGGGTTACGACGATGAAAGGCAGAAAGTGACAGTTTAGAACGTTCATTGTTGTCGTGCAGTTCTCTCTAGCCAATCAAAGCTTCTATTGTAAAACTCCATCTTGCCTTCGGCCAGAGCCAGGAATCTGTATAGAAATGTCAAGGCCAAACCAACTGCAGTTGAAAACTTCTAACCCACACAGAAAGAAAGGGGAATAATGGAATAATTAAAGGAAACCTGACATTGTCACACCCCATTTCCTTCATAGTTATAGGAATTAGTCCCGTCAAGTGGACTGGATGGACCACATAATGATGTGCAGTTCAGGTTTGTGTCTGTTCTCCTCAAAGTCCAGAAGAGTTGCATGACTATCTGCTGTCCTTTTTGTTTTGGTTTAGGGATGTGGCCAAAGTTAGTCACAGGATGCCTATAGGCCTGAGATGTGGCTGTAAGCAATGTAAACCATCAGGGGTTAGTGTGGGGCTGGCCTCCTTTGTGTGAAATAACTCAATAAATATGAATTGGTAGCTAGTCTATTGGCCTTTCTTTGTGCTTGACAGTCCCTTTGTCTATCTTCCTTCGCAGCAGAGGTGGGATGCCTTACATGGTTGTCCCATGTGGGCTCTAGCTAGAGCTCGTAGTAGCCTTGGTTTGGGGCTGCAGACTGCTCCAACACAAATCCTTGATAATGTGGGAAGTCATAGCTGTACCTGTGTTGGCTGTCAATGATTGCGCAGTTGCCTACAGTTGAAATGTTTCAGGACTCCTGGTAGGGGGTCTGGGAAAAACCCATTAAAGGATTTGCTATATTTATGGAGACGATCTGGTGCCATTCCTTTATCCGGCCACTGGAGATAAGAATGCAAGGCATAGAAGTCTGCTGCTGTGACCACCATGGCCCAGGCCATCTACTGCAAGTCAAGGTTCTGGTCTTCTATCGAAGGGGGACATTGTCCACAGTGCTCCTCTACCTTGAACTGGTGGGCAGAACCATTTCTGAGTCCTGCATAGCCATGGTCATCCTCCCGTAGCGCTGAAGTGTCATGGGCTTGTAAATGGTATCGCATGTCTGAAGTGGGGACGGCTTCTGCCTCATTGATCTCATGCAGCCCGGAGCTGTGACACTTTCAATGGGTCCTGGACTTTGCTGCTTTGCTACTCTCTATCAAGAAGAGTGATCCTGCTGGAGCATGTCTCCTGAGGGTTCTGAACCATTTTGCCTGCAGACCCTCTGCAGCAGTCATTTCAACTGCTCATAGTGTCGGTGTGTTTGTGAAAGCATCCTCAGTTGAGGCATTCACCTCTTAAGTCTAATTCCAATAGAAAAAACAACTTCCTCCTCCTCTGTGCACATCCACTGCCTGCCTGACTCTTCAACCATGGGCCCAAGGTCTGCTTCTAAGGGGGAACCCTGACAATAATAATTGTGAAGTGTCTTAAATCCACTGAAAATTCAAATTGCAATGATGCATAAATACCCTCAGATGTAAGAATGATTTCTGGCCCACTGCATTGTGGTGTTCAAATCATATAACTCCGAACATGTTTTTTTACTTTTTCCCTCTAGTTTATTGTTGCATAGAGTAGCGTGAAAGTGAGTAAAGCTGCATGCATGTTGCAAGTGCTACTGGGTTTTGGCATTTGTAGTGCTTGGCTCTGCCCCTGGCCTGGAACGAAGGGATTATTGTGCATCTATTATTCAGCAGGCCTTCCTCAGTGAATTACCACTGGACCATGAATGCAATGGTTTCCATGACATGCAGATGACTTCTTGTACCGCTCTTATCTCGCCAATCACATTGGGATCTGTGGCCACATCTAGCATTGTGATTTCGAACATCTCCTTAGTCATTGCCTTTTACTGCATGTTCTGCTATGACAAAATGATGACCCCTTTGTTTCATTAATTCCGTAGGTATTTAAAGTATGGCTCTGGTCCCAGTCGGTATCCGTTGCCTGATGTGCTACAGTATGCCCTAGAGTTTGCTCGCACGCCGCCGATGGTTTGTTGTACTAATGACTCTGAACTGGCATCGTCACTTTCCAGAGGAGAGCCTTTACCTTCTGTTGCAAGCTCTGAAATAGATTGGTAT
The DNA here is from genome assembly GCF_040938575.1 of Ambystoma mexicanum. NCBI lineage: Eukaryota > Metazoa > Chordata > Amphibia > Caudata > Ambystomatidae > Ambystoma > Ambystoma mexicanum. The sequence goes on from NC_090931.1 coordinate 97,001,544, forward strand.
GTACAATTATAGTTAAATAGTAAGTTTGGTGATAAAGTTGAAACTTGTAACTAGAGTTGCATTGCATGACAAAGAAGGGGAATTGGTATTCTTCATGCTTATTCAATTATCGTTCCCCCCATGTGTAGTCATTCTTAATAAATGTCACGTAAACTCCTGCACAAAGAGAAATAAAAGCACTGTTGGGATTTATGTGAGACTTTACAATGGCCATACATCTTGCTAGCAAACTAAGCGTTCCTACTAGCAGTATTTCATAATGATTTAAATCATTTGTGATAAAATACATGAAACAATTGAGCATTTCAGTAGTGACCGTAACATGACAATATCGGATTCCTGGAGATTAAGAAGTTTACAAATCAGATTGTTGAGAAATGTTTTATTACAAAGAAGGAATCTTAAATCCTCACAAATCAACGAGACTTACTTAAAACATTTTTTACTAATTATTTATTGGTTAAATTGTATGCGCTTAATACCCAGAGGTCTCTAAGCGCGGACCGAACCTGTTTTGCTCCGTGTCATCTTGCTTCCAAGGCGAGCACATTGCCCCTGAGCTGTGCTCCTGAGACAAACATCAATTTAAACATCAATTTTAACCTTAACAATACAAAAGTTAAATTAAAACAACAATATCAACCATGTAAATACATTCTCACATAAATAACCTAAAACTATTTAATCAGTTCATCACATTCATCAAATATTTAAAAAACCATACATAATGAAACATTTCAAACATTTCCTACAGTTATATCTTCAAGGTGCGTGTGATTTTAAAAATCCCACAACAGTTAAAGCAAGTAAAGTTGAAGTGCCTTTCAAACAATTCATCCAGAGACTATCCCGGTCTAATGAATAACTGTATTGTGTGTTCGCTCTAAAAAAAAATAAGGCCCAAATTGGAGAGTTTGGGGCAGATAATGAGCAGATGTTTCAGGGTTTCCATTTCGTTCACATTCTTACAAAAGCGACAATGTGCTTCTTCAGGGACAATTTCATTGCGTCTCAGAAGAATATAAATTCCATCTGAATCGCAAAAAATTCGATCTTGCCTTAGTACACAGAAAAGTATGGAGCCATGGTGCCTTGACGTTTGTGTTCATGGCTTTAGTGCTCTGACTTTCAAAGCCATAATATATGTTCACAGTAGTGCACCAGTCCTATTGAGACAGCGCCACCTTCACTTTTTCAGGGTCATCCCTAAAGTAATCCTTGGTCAAAGTTATGTCTCCTAGCACATTATCACAATAATCAGTAAAACTGTTCATTGTCCTTTCTGCTCTCATTACAGTGAAGGCTCCTAACTCTTCATATTTCATATAAGGTGCTTAAGCATCCAATCAAAAGTTTGTTATAGAATGCTAAATATGTCCACGTTCTTTTTGCTTTAAGTCCATTTAAACCAAGCTCGTATTGAATGGCAACAGAAGGAATAGCATTGGATATACCCATCAATTTACGCCAGATTGCAGATTATGCTCTCCAGCTTAGTTAACATTTCTAACACCCAACATTGTAACGCTTCCATACCGCAAGTTAACTTCGGTATGACTTTACCCATATAAAGCATAACTAAGGCATTCAGTGAAAATGTACAGTATTTGGCTTTATGCCGATTGTATGCAGTGCTATAACCCTGACTGGGTTTACCAATTATTGGAGATACAGGTTATCCACTCTTTCCAAATGTGTCACATTAACATTCCATTTGAAATCTGTTTTCCTGTTACTCGCTGTCAGTGTCAACATTATAGTTTTATTTGCATTAACTTTTAGTCAATTAAATGTCAAAAGAATCAATGAACCTTTGCAGGCCCAGTGGAGTACAGTCTACTAGTATAAAATCATCTGCTTAAGCTAACCATATTGGCCTCCAATTTCCCAGTTTTGCAGAGATGAAGGAAGCTTGTGTTCAATGGCTTCCCAAACGTCAGAAACAGAGGTTAAAAATAGAGGTAAAAAAAAGGCAGGGGTCCAATAATGCACCCCTGCCGCAAACAATTCTTTGAAGGAATTTTCTGGGATGGCAAACCCTCTTGGTTAAGCCGAACTTGCACATTAGAATGCTCATGGAGGCTTAAGAGGAGACACATAGTCATAGTGACGCAATACATGCAGTAAAAACCTGCATGGCAGGTTGGTGTGCCCCTTTACAGGATCTGCCTGCCTCATAAGGGATGGCAGGTCATTGGTTCCAGCCCAGTCCGTCCGTCTTCCATCACGTGGGTGCCTCAGAGATCTTCTTCTCACCGACGAAGGTCAAAGATCAAATAACTACACTCCTAACACAATTCTACTTTATCATTATAACTGTGCACCTGGCAGGCTTTAAGACTGGCACAAAGGAGGTTCTGGGGCACTCTAACCTCCACACGCACATTTCACTCACTCCCTTCCACACCATCTGGCTCCAAGTCTCCACCCTCGTTTTGAACTATAATTTATCGCTCCCAGCACCTCGCAATACAAATCATGCGATTGTAGCTGAAAGACATGCAATGTTCATCCTCTTTGAACATTTCAGGACTTGTTACTTTGGGCTTCGTGGTCAAAGGGCACCTGATGCCATGGAATTCAGAGATCTTGAGGTTTAGTCAGTTATATGGGCTATAACTCGTGGTCGCCTTGGGATGGGCCATGCCTGGTCATGCTTTGGCCAGTGTGAGATAACATGCACACCGGTTGCCGGTCTATGATCGCAGCCTTGTAGAGCACATTCCTAGTGTATTGAGAAACATCTTTGCAACACTGTTAGAACAATGAATGGACTTTATGGTGGTTGGGGGTGTGGGTTGTCCTCACAGGAGCTCGGACATGGTTTGAGATTTCCCTCTTTTTGCAATTAGGGCCTAGTGCATGAAATGCTGCATTCACCGTGCAAGCCTGGTCTCCAAACTATGGTTACTAACATCTATACAAAATGGCAGTCTTGCTCGTGCCTGGGACTACACTATGTGGGTTGATTATATTGGGGTGGGGTCATACCACTGTCTTCCCCCTCGCCCCTGGCCCATCATAGTGTTTCGAATTCTGCTGGCCTTACTCTAAAGCGCTTAGGGGTGTGTGACTGGTTCGGCCCCTTCCCAACACCATTCTTGTATTTTTTTTTTCCTCTGCTATTATTGGGTCATGCACATGAGTGTTCTTACTAGGCCTTCCCCTTGATTTATCCGTAAGCTTATTCCCTCCCAAAGTGCCCCATAAAGTATGAGATATGTTAAACGTATTGCATTTCCAATTATGGTTTGTAGCTCCCATAATATTGGCCATTCTTTTGTTAAACCTATTTATGGCACCCGTGTTCCAGGAAATTCTTCCGTCCATTTACAGCTAAATTGTGTGGACCAGCTTCCAAATGTTTAACTATATAAAGTGCAAAGACACATTGCAACATGTTATGGTCACTCCAGGGAGTTTCGATGACCTGCATTTTTTTATATCTATTATAAAGATATTGGTCTGTGAAGATGTAATCCAGCACTAACTGAACAGTCTCTTTGCTAGTTGGGGCCCCCTTGCACGTCCCCCAGGACTGCTCCATTCAATTTAAACAAGCCTAGTGAAAGACTTGAAGACCATTTTGTGCCCCCCCCCTACTCCCAGCCAGCAAGTAGGTCAAGCTAATCACATGCTCATCTTCCGAAGGGCACGTGGAGTTTAAGTCAACCACCACTAGTACGTGCCTTTTACTGTTTTGATTTGGCCAACTCACAAAATGTGAGAGAAATCTTCCTGCGAGCTTGTCTAATGGACAAACTCCCATTGCCAGTAAATGATATGATATGATATGATAGTTTATTTATATAGCGCCTATACACAATGTGTTTCAAAGCGCTTCAAGGCAAGAGAGGGAACAAGGGAAAATACAATGACATTCTTACAGGCCATGAACAGTAAGGATGTGACATTAACTATCGTACTCGGCCTGACGACATTTCAGATAGTGCAAGAGCTAAGACATAGATAAGGATGAGAGAGGGGGAGAGTGGGAAGGACATGGAAACACACGTGACTACTGTACTAGGCCTGAAGACATTTCTGTTAGAGCCAGAGAAAACAAAAGGTGAGGGAGAGGGGTGCAGAAAGGGAGGGGAGGAACAAACAAGCGACTATCGTACTAGGCCTGACAACATTTCAGATAGTGCTGGAGGGGGCGGGGGAAAAAAGTAGGTGGGGGGATACAGACAAGGTTGCTTACTTACATTGTCCTACTAGGTCCAGGGACAATTCTGATAGAGTAAGTGCATAGGAGAAAATAAGGGGGGGGCGTGGCTTGGCGCCGATGGCGAGCGGTAGCTGATCCGCCGAGCTCCGGCCGAGACGCCGTTTCCTGATCCTTTTTCTCCGGCTCGCGTGCGACCCCGACTTCTGAAAAGGAACGAGCGGTTGGGCGAAGCAGCCCTGCACCTGAATAGTTGCTGGGCCCACCAAATTGGACCCCCCTGAGACTCCGGTGGCCCTGAATCGGTTCTCCCCCCCTCCCGTTCTTACTGGATCCAAGATGGCGCCCCGCACAGCATAGCGGTGCCTGCGAGGGGTACCCCCTCCCCCAACGGATTCCAGGGCCCGGCGGGGAGAGGCAGCAGCAAAAGAGAGGCTCCGCTCTTCTAGAGACCACCTCTACGGACCACACCATCACACACGGGGGCAGACCACAGCTCACGGCCCGATATTTGGCCAGGTGAAGGGCCCCACCAGTGATCTCACAAGTGAACTAACTTTTGAGGCCTAAAACACCCGCAACCATCGCCCCAAGATGGCCGCCAAGAACAAGACCAGAGCCGCCACCATGGACTCCTTTGTTTCCACCAGGGCGAAGACCCCCACTCAATCCAAGGCCAGCTCCTCTGAAGTTGCCCAGTCGAGCGAAGAGGTGGCGGCCGATAACCACTCTCAGATACTTGATGCTATAGCCTCGCTAAAGACGCATATAGACTCCAAGATCGACGAATTCAAAGTCGATATTCAACTGATCCGCCAAGACGCTCGCAACTTAACGGAGAGGGTCGCGACCGTTGAACAGTCGGCAGAGGAAGCCTCCACGGCCATCACAGCCATAAAGTCCGAAGTTGTCCTCCTGAAGAGGAAAGTCACCTTTTTGGAGGAAAAGGCGGAGGAGGCCGAAGGTCGGGCCAGACGGAGCAACATCAGGATCCTGGGGGTCCCGGAGGGGAACGAGGGAGTAAATACCACATCCTTCGTCGAAACCCTTCTGCTACAAGAAATAGGGGCCGGCAAATTGACCCAGGGATTCTCTGTCGAAAGGGCCCACAGATCCCTTCAGAGGCGCCCTCCCCCCGGATCGCACCCCAGACCCATAATCGCTAAGATACTGAACTTTCAGGACAGAGAAACTATCTTACGGCGATCCAGGGAGGGGGGCCCCATCGAGCGAGGAGACTCCAAAATCTCCATTTATCCGGACTACACGCAGAAGGTACAAAGAGAGCGGAACTCATTTGTCCCGATAAAAGCCCGGCTCCGACAACTGAACCTAAAATATAGACTACTTTATCCATCGCGCCTAAGGGTTGTCTACAAGGAGAGAGTGGTATTTCTCGAGAACCCAGATGCGGCCAACATGTGGCTTGAGGATAATAACCTGGCGGATGGCAAGGACAACTCACAGACTGAGACCTAACCCCCCAGCGACCCCCATGTAAGAAACATCGCACGTGAGACCGGAATACAGAAGATAATCCAACTACAGTTTTTTCACTTGGAAACGGCCTCGTTCGGCTCTGCCGCCAGGCCCTTGCCCCACCCCCAGCGTAGTATTTACCCGGTCTGGGCACCCGCCTGACCCAGCTCGCGCCCGACTCCCGGATGGGCTCCGACGGCTCGAGAGCGCCTGAGCACCGCGACAATGTTGTAGTTGCTGGGCGCACCAGTTTAAGTTTTGTTGTTAGTTTTATTAGTTGTACAGTCTTCATGCCTCTTTTGCCAACGCAGACCGAGATGGGTCTGGGACATGACACCGATGAACGAGATGCAGTGGTATCCCCCCTGCAGCCCACCCGAACAAGACTAAAGTGGAGTCGGACCCCAGAGTCCCACACCAAATCTGAAACTCGAACCGGATGGCGGCACAGCTTACTGTAATGACCTGGAATGTGCGGGGCATGGGCTCATACCTCAGGCGCAATCGTATACAGTCCTACCTCAGGAGGAAGAAAATCTCCATTGCACTCCTTCAAGAGACTCACCTCACGACGGAGGCCATGTCTAAAATTGCAGACCGATGGGCTGGGACTGTTAGAGGGTCCCCCTACTCTAAATACGCCAGAGGGGTGCTAATATGGATAAGCCCGGACGTCCCCTTCCAGATGGAGGGAAGTGAACAAGATAAAGAAGGGAGATTCACAGCGATTTGGGGCACATTGGAACAAACCCCAGTCTGCTTCATCAACTCTTACTTCCCTCATCACGGGATATCGGCGTACCTCGCCACATTGATAACGAAGCTGACTCGGTACCGGGACCGCACCTTCATATGGGGAGGGGACTTCAACTGTGTTGCTGACACGAGTGCAGACAGATCGCTGCCCCCCCCACGCCCGAGCAGCCTCACATCCGGTGCCTTGAGGGAAACTCTGGAGCAACTCAACTTAGTGGACATCTGGAGGGAACACCATCCGACCGACAGGTCCTACTCCCACTACTCAGCTCCACACGGAGTTCACACAAGAATTGACTATCTGTTCATCAATAAGGAACTTACCCCACACATAGCAACCACAGAATACCTGGGGCGGACGATCTCCGACCACTCCCCACTGACCATGTTATGGCAAATGAGAGGCCCCAGACCCCCGATCCCCATGTGGAGGATGCCGACCGCGGCACTTGCGGACCTCGAGTTCAGGGAAACCCTTGCCGAAAAATTGGAAGAATACTTGGAGAACAACATCGGTTCGGTCCCCTCCTGGGGCACATTATGGGAAGCAATGAAGGTGGTGACCAGAGGCGAAATCATATCGAGAGCCGGCGGAACTCGCAGGCAGTTGCGGAGAACCCTGGAAGCACAGGAAGCTGAGATCTCCCGACTGGAGTCCACATGCGACAACTCTATGGAGACAGAGACCAAGCTGAAGGAAGCCCGCACAGAATGTCAGCAGGCATGGGAAAGACTGGAAAAATTTGATTTCGCCACGCACACCGCCAGATCTCATAAAGAATCGGACAAACCGGGAAGACTACTAGCATGGCTCTGCAAACGGGAACACCCCAAACATCTCCCAGTGGAGATACGGGACGCTAATGGGTCATCCCACTCGACTCAGCTAGGGATCAATGAAGCCTTTGCTAAATTCTACACAGAACTGTATACCCACAAGACCCAGATTCCTGCTGCAGACATCATAGACACACTCGAGGAGATAGAACTTCCCCACATTTCGCTCGAGCAGAGAGAGGAGCTGGAAACCGAGATCACTCTTGAGGACGTTCAAGGGGCAATCAGGTCCCTCTCCAACAACAAAGCCCCTGGCAGTGACGGCCTCCCACCTGAGTTCTATAAAGCGTATGAGTCCATCCTTGCCCCAGTTCTCCACGAGGTCTACCAGGAGGCACACACGGATGGGATTCTCCCCAACACCATGAAGGAAACCATAATAGTCCCCATGCTCAAGCCACACAAATCGCCCACCGACTGTGAGTCCTATCGCCCTCTGGCTATGCTAAACTACGATGCCAAGATCCTCACATCCATATTGGCCCGCAAGCTAGCCAGGGTGGTGGGTTCCATCGTTCACGAAGATCAGAACGGATTCGTTCCTGGGCGCAACACCACTGCTAACCTCCGGAGGTTGCAGCATGTAATGGCCGAAACATATGACAGGGACGAGGACCTGGCGGTGTTGTCGCTCGACGCCATCAAGGCCTTCGACTCCATATACTGGGAGTGGATCAGGGAGGTCCTGAGAAGATTTGGCTTTGGAGGGGGCTTCATCAGGTGGGTTGAGGTCCTCTACAATTCCCCGACGGCGAGAGTAAGAACGGGAAGAGTGGTTTCAGCGGCTTGGGATATACAAAGGGGAACAAGGCAGGGCTGCCCGTTATCACCCATGCTGTACATACTGGGCCTGGAACCGATTGCATTATACTTCAGGCAGCAGCTTTTCGATGCTGGCATTAAGGTGGGCAATGCACACCACATAATATCCTTGTATGCAGACGACGTCCTTCTTTACCTAAGCTCCCCCGAAGTTAACGCGCCAACCGCGTTGGAGATACTGGACAACTATGCGAAGTACTCAGGGATCCGCTTTAGTAGGAATAAGTCCTCTGCCTTCCCCTTGGCGGGCTTACGCAACATTCCGGAAAACAATCTCCCAGAGATAGGAATAAGCTGGCAACTGGTCCAGTTCCGTTATTTGGGGATCAACATAAGCCACACCCCGCTACTCATGCATGAACACAACACCGAGGCCGCCATCACGAGTCTCCGAAGTTCTATAAAGTTTTGGTCCAAGCTCCCATTGGCCATGGTGGGCAGGGCAGCGATTGTCAAGATGATCGTACTCCCCCGATTCCTGTATTTCTTCGTAAACATTTGCCATTACATTAGACCGTCCTTCTTCAAGAAGCTGGAGGCCATCATCAGGGACTTCCTTTGGGGTCCACACAGGCATAAACTGTCGCTGTCCGTCCTCTCTCTCCCACACAAAGAAGGCGGAATAAAGTTGCCGGATCTCCAGTTGTACTACCTGGCTGCCCAGCTGAGTCACATAACGAGATGGCTCTCGGATGAGCCTTCAGCAGAGACCGAACTGCTGAGGCAACCCTTGGACAATGTGATCCCCAAGGAGATCCTATGGCACCCTACATGGCAACCCCCGGTCCCCTCCATGGTGATTGACCTGGGAAGAAAGATATGGGCCAGGTCCTGCTGCATCAGGCGAATACGACACCCATACTCTCCGGACAATCCCATCCTAGCAGACACCTGTCGAACGGCTGCAGACATCTCTACGGCAAGGAGGTGGGAAGAGGCCGGCATTTACACATGGAGCGACATGTATGAGGAGGGAGAATTCAGGGATTTCGAATCTCTTAAGGCTGCCGATGGAATTCCCCCGGGCCAGTTCCTCTGGTACCATCGCCTCAAACAAACTGCTAAGAAACAATGGACCGGATGGCCGGAGGAGCCCTCCCCTGACCCTCTGCTACAAGAGATGCATGACCTCTCGGACGGCTGGAGACCTGTCTCCAGGCTTTACAGCAGACTATGTGATAAAACCAACCCTAAATGCGAAGATCTGAGGACAAAATGGGAGGCGGACCTTGAGACCCCGATTCCAGATAAAGAATGGGAAAGAGCGCTGATATTTCCCAAAAAAGTATCCAGGAACACCAGGTTTGGCCAGATCCAATTGAACGTTCTCTACAGGACATACATGACCCCACATAGGGTTGCCTCCTTCAATAAGACATCCTCCCCTGCATGCCCCTGGTGCGGGAATGATAAAGCAGATGTGATTCACATGTTCTGGACCTGCACCAAGGCGATGGCACTGTGGTCCAAGGCCAAACAGACCTGCATGGACGCCGGAATGACAAGATACGAATGGACTCCTGGCGAGTGCCTCCTGGGGACCTACCCCAGACCTAGCAAATCCAAGCACGCTGTTAAATTAATGGACATATCATGTATCCTGGCTAAAAGAACAATAGCGATGGCCTGGAAGACGCCGTCGGGCCCCAGGCAAGAGAGATGGCTCAAAGAACTCGAGAGATGGACAACAGCTGAAACCAGGGCCTGGCAGGAAGGAATCACGAACAGTGGCGAAACCGAAGGTGGCACTTTGGAATCATGGAAGGCCCTCCTCAGAGACATACGCTTCAGCGCTGACTACAAACCCCCCTGAAGTCCCACACCACTGCATTGACACTGCTCGGATGCCGGCATTGGTGGAACCACCCCTGTGTTTGACCCCTCTTGCTTCCTGAAACTTTGGGTCATTGCCCCTAACCCACCCGTCCACTGTAAGTTTGCTACAACATGAAGACTGTTGTTGATTTGTTCGTTCCCCCCCCCTTGTTTCCCCCTCACCGTCTCCTCCCCAGTTCAAACCAATGTTGATTTCTTGTTGTATTGCACGCTTTCTTTTTCTTTTTTCTATCAAAACCAATAAAATACGTTTTTAAAAAAGGAGAAAATAAGGGGAGGAGGGGAGGAGATTGGAAAAGGGAGAGGAGAAGAGAACAGAACAGAGTAAGCAGTCAAAAAGAGTGGAGAAGCAAGAGGGGAGAGCGAATACAATTGCAGAAGTCAGTAGTAAAACATAATTTTGCAAGCCTGGATACAAGATGAAGATGGGCATAGCATGATTCAGGGCCACCATGAGTACAAGATGCAAAGGAAGTCCAGCATGAGAGTTGAGAAAGGGTGACGCACCGTGAATCAATGAAGTCCACAAAAGTCAAATCGAGCATTGACCACAAGACAGTGATGGTGAAGCCAGAATGCATCAGGACAGACTACTGTAGAAGTAGGCTGGAGGGGGGCATCAGGGTAGAAGAATCATGCAAAACGGGCAACAGCTGTATGCGGGAAGGGGGACACAAGGGGACATCACAGAGGGGGGGGGGAGGGCCTGTGGACAAGGCCTGTGGCCTGTATTAACAAGGAGGAGGTAATGTGCACTCCCTTGCACTGACATAGCAAATTCAACTGCTAATGTGCCCTGTTGAATGTCCTATGATTCCAGTTATGCATAAGCCTAGAAGCAGGTTGTGTATTCATCCAACCATAGACGCTTCAATAACAATACTTCCTGTAAAGAAATAATGCTGTCTTTGTAAAATTGAGGCTAATTCCGATTTGTGAGAAGGTTTATGTGCCCGCTAGAATTCCAAGAAACTAAGTCAAAGGAGCTTGTGTTACTAAAGTCTATTCAAACGGGTAGGGCTTCTGTTTTTATTTTGCACAGTCCCTGCCAGTCATGACCAATCCTGAACCTCCTTACCTGGAACAAAAACATACGGCACCTATTGGACATTTTTATTTCCCTTGCCAATAGATTACAATTTTGTTCCCCCACATCTAAGCCCAGTTCACCAGTAACATTCTTCTCCATAACAATCGTTATATATCTGCTTCAATATCATGATATTGAAGCCCAACTGCCTCATTGGAAGAGATTTCTCTTAATAGTGTTGAACACAATTTTAGATCCAATGTCCAGTGTGACTAAGTTAGTACCAGCAGTAACGATGAAATGCACTCTGTCTTTGGTTGAAATGGCCTTTAGATTATGCACCTCAGAAAATAAAGAAAGGATATTGGATCTATTTATAAGATGCCGATCATCTTTAAAAACACTCTCAGCCAGCAATCTATGCGGGCACATTTGAACTGGAGCACTGTTCCTCTTGATAGTTCTTCCACCCCTCTGACCTAAAGAGGTCATCGAAATTGAGGGTTCTTCACGGTCATCTCCCTTTATGCAGTGCCGTTCTGTGCCCCTCAAAATGCTGAATGTCATTGGATCTAGTTTGCTCTTCCGCCCTCTGGCGCAATATAGAACCAAAGGTCTGCATTCTCTCATGCATAGATGCTACCCTGTTAGTCTATATCATGTGCTTCTGTTATTTCGCTTTCTGAGCCAAATTGAGCGTTACTTTGGAGCCTACCCAGCGGACTCATTTCACTAGAGGGCTTAGGGAAGAATAAATGTGTATCCTCAGTTTGCACTGTCGAACAGACTGTTTATTTGTCCATCCACAGAATCTTAACAGGCAGCCTGTTCTCTGATGCTTCGTTCTGACATTGGGTCACAATGGACTTGGATCTTGTAGACCGAAATTTCGATGCCTTGCATGGCTTTTCTATTACCTGTCGGCCCGGGGACCCCTCACCAGACTGACATTCTTCCCCCTCAGAAAATCTATCTATAACCACTTTAGTTGTAGCACCCTTAGTAGCCACTGGGGGCTACAATCATGTTTATTTTTTGCAAGGGATTCTTGTATGGTAAGATTCCTCAGGGTTTAAAAGTTTTTTGATTTCCTTTCTTGCTGTCTTAGAATGTTTTCAAGATTTTTAAGAGATTTTTTTGCATGCATGACCCTGTGCTTATCCTGGTACTTCCAAGATATTAGACTGTGCAGGTGTTAGTTCTTATTCAACTTGATTTATCGCCAGGGTTTTTCCCGAGATCATGATAATCTTGTAAATTCCTTTGCCTTTCCCGAGCATTTCTGGATTACACGACTTACATTTTTTGGCTGACTTACTGAATTTTATAACGTAGGTATAGCTTGTCAAAGGTCCCATTTTCTCCGAGACAGATTTAAGTGAAGGAGTCCCTTCAAGTCAGCCTCTTTGGATGCGTTTTCATGTTTACTCTGAATGGAACTAAGCATTCACACTTCTGATTTTATATTCATACCGAGTGGCAAACTTTGACAGCACGTAATGAACACAAGCTGTCTGGGTGTTATTTTTTTCCATGATTGTCAGCTTAATAGAGGATGGGGGTTCTCTTATGTTGTTGGGGTAGCGGCGTGGAGACCTACAATGTAAGGGTAAGATCACGTCCCTCCATCAACCTCCGAGTAAATAGGTGTATTAAAACCCCCTTCATCAATAGGCCTCCCAACACTCAATGTCCTGAGCACCACCTCTTCGAGGGGATTGGGTCCTCCGACGTATTCCATATCTATGACATGTAATCACCACAGCTGTGCTGCTTCGGAAACTTTTTTCTGCGTCCTGCGTCGATGCGCTGTCGTCGAGGACCTCCTTCGATGTCTGACGTCATCCGATGTGATAAGTAGGACGCACGACGCCCGTAGCCTCAGTTCCGTTTTTTCCGCGAACGTGTTGCTTCGTGAATCTCGGTTAACGCCTCGACTCTTTGGAGTTCTGTTCTTCTCGTTTCTTCGAACCGGTTCGTTTTTGTGAGAAAATCCTTTGTGTGAAGATGTCTTCTACTTCGTCTTCGACCCCGCGTCCGGGCTTCAAGAAGTGCGGGGAGTGTGGGTCCAAGATGTCGGTGACGGACTCGCACGACGCCTGCCTCTGGTGCCTCGGGGAGGCCCACGACACGGATGACTGTATCGACTGCCAGTCGCTCACGTCCAAAGCCTTACGTGAACGTAAGAAGAAGTTGTCGGTAGGTCGGGTGTCCAAGCCCCGGAAGTCGAAGTCTGCGGGGCTTTCGACGGATGATTCGAGAGGAGACTCTGCGCGTCATCGTCGGAAGTCTCGTGGGTCTCCTTCTAGGAGTCGGTCTCGCCACTCCTCGGCCTCTTCGAGGCATTCTCGGAAGCACCGACAGCGGTCGTCTTCCAGGTCCTCTTCGGAGGACTCTGCCCGGCACGTCGCTTACCCCACCAGCTGTGCGACGCCGGAGGAATGGGCTTCCTTCGGGAAGAAAATGCTGGCGATTCTCGAGTCGCAGTGTCGGGGGGGATTTGCGTTGGGCTTTGGGCCATTGGTGTTGGCGCAGTTATTAGTGCCCCTTCCATGGTATATTTAGTAAGTTTTTTCTGTACTAATTTGGCCTCTTCTGTTTTCCTGTCCTCTTCCTTTTGTTTCATTTTTCCTTGCCATGTTCTACAGTGATGTACTATAGTCAGTTGTATTTCCGGCCATGGTTTTGCTTCCATCCCCACTACTTTCTTTAATTGTCTCTGAACTCCTTCTGGGAGCCCTTGTACTAGTATATGATAAAATATGGCTGGTGTTTTGTCCCATTGTTCTCTAGTTTCCATGCGCCACTTCTCTTGAATATCCTGGATATAATCAACAGGATCCTCGTTCTCACCCATCTTACGGGAAGTAATGGCTCCTATGTCTGATGTGTCTGGGTACTGCACTCTTAGTGCCTGCCATAGCGCATGTCTGCAGTTTGCAAATGGTGCTCCATCATGCGATGTGTTTGTTATTGTTACCCCATGGAATCCCGCTCTTTTCCAAATGTCATCCGCTCTATCCCCTAATATTGATATTAACAGGCCCTTAACATCTCCCACTGCTAGTTTCTGTCCTGCGGTGTGTTTTTCCATTTCATATATCCATTTACCCGCACCTCCACTTAATGATGGGAGCCTACATTTTATGTTTTCCTTATCCGTATGTTTCCAAGGTACATATTGTGGTCTAACCCCTCCTCTCTCCAGCAGTGGCATTACATTCTGTCTTGTGTCATCCTTTATGCTCCATGATGTTAACTCTTCACACCCCTCCTCTTCCCCCATTCCTTTTACTACTTCAAATCCTTCCTTACTACCTCTTCTCCTACCTCCCTCTTCTTCCTTTCCCCTTTTTTCATCCTTTCCTGTGTTCAATATTGGCACGTCTGTTTGCCTGTCTTGCCTGCGACTAGGGAGGTCCCTAAGCCGACATGCATAAGGTGTAACTTCGTCCATGAAGGGTGCGAGCTTTATTCTGTGCAGAGAGCGTGCAGTTGTTGAACATGTGGGGTGTGGCGTTAGAGAGCGTGATGGTGATGTGGGTGGCGTGTGTTGGTTGGTGAGCGTCGGTGGCGTGTGTTCGTTAGTTTGTGTTTCTCCCATTCTTTTCACTTCCTCCTTACTTCTCTCCATCTCCTCCCATCTTCTACTCACCCATGGCGAATCTATGTTTGTTCTAGTGAGGTATAGCTTATCTAAGCTTTCCCTTTCACTCTTCCTTCCATCCTCACTACAAAAATCATTCATAAATTGCGCCCCCCACTCTGCCTTTTTTCCTTTTATTGTTACAGTTTTTAAGTCTATTAGGTCTCCCTCTTCCTTTCCGTTGTTACCACCTGTTCCCCTTAGTGCTGACGTTGTTGCTACCTCTCTATTTTTATATACTTCTCCCCATCTTTCACTCTCCCTCTTACTCTCTTCTCTCTCCCCTTCACTCCTCTCCTCCATCTCCCTACTATTTTCCTCTCTTTTCCTTTTTAATTCCTCCATTACTTCGTTGCTCATCTGTTCCAATATCCTTTCATCCTCTCTCCTCCTTTCCCATTTCACCCTTTCTCTTTCTACTATACTCTCTATTACCTTCCCCTCTTCATATTTTTTAGCTGTCTCTGATATTATCCTCCTCCTCCATATTTCCATTTCTTTTTCATTTTCTTCTTCTTCCTTCTTCTTCTCCCTCATCACTACTCTTGATACCCTTTCTGCTGCTGCTTTTACCCTTACATCTTCCCTCTTTCTCTCCTCACTTTGCTCCCTTAATTTTTCCAATTCGTCCTTACCTTCTTTCCTTTTCCTCACTCTCTCTCTTTCCTCCCCCTCAAGTTGTTTTATCAGTTCATTCTGCTCATCCCTTAGTTTAGCTAATCTTTCCTCCAAAATCTCTTCCTTCTGCCGTAGCAGCTCCTCTCCCCTCATTTCACTCTCTCTTTCACTATCCTCGTTTGTTCTCTTTACCGCCTCCCTTTCCTCTCCAGTTAGTGATCCTCGTAATTTCAACAATATCTGTGCAGCTACCCACTCATCGTTTCCTATCTCTACAGTCTGCTCTTCTCTCCTCCCGTCCCCCATTGGTATCTTTCCATGAGCCACATATGGTGGAGGGCTGTATGCCGGGTTTGAGTATCCTTCAGCCGCCCTTAACTGTCCTTTTATTTCTCCTAATTCTCTTAAAGGGTACAACCCTCCCCCCTCTGTTTTCACTCCCGGTGTTAAGGGTATCTCATTGCTCGGTTCCTGTTTTATGTCAGCTAATTTATCAACCTTTCCTCCACCCAGTTTTTCATTCCCCATATTCTTTGTTCCTTCACTCTCCTTTTCCCCATCCGTTCCTTCTTTCTTAATCTCCTTTTCTTCCGGTGTTTCCCCCATAGTGAACATTCCATTTGGTCCTGGTCTAGACCCCTGGAACATCCTCCATAAGTTAAACACCTCCACATGGTTTGCCAACTTCTTCCCCTTGTATGTATTGTGCAGATGGTTTAATAGTGAATGTTGGGCATATGGGTCAAAGCTACCATTAGGCGGCCATGGTGTCAACATTTTGTTGTCCGTCCCCTGGGTCCACTCTATGCTGTACTTAATTAACTTCTCCCTATGTGGTGGCAGTGTGGTGCATATATGTTGTAGTGGGGTAGTGAGGGTATTCCCCCACCCTCCCAACCCTCTCCCGTATGACATACTAGCGCACCCTTTCTTACCCTTCCCCTTGCTACCAGTTTGCAACATACAACCTTTTATTGCTTACCTTGCCCCGCAAGTGTGGGGACTTACGACAATCCTTTGACAAATTATGCAATGATAATAATCACAAAAAAAAAAAAAAAAAAAAAAAATTATAAAACAAATATATTTATGATGTTATATTATATTCCTTCCCCTACGGCCCCCTGCGGCCGAAGCGCACGCAGCCCCCTGCAGCTGCGTACCCCTTACGACGATCTTACACAGTCGTCCTTTTTCCCCGTTCTCCTCCCACCTTTACACTTGCCGTGGCCGGCGTTCTCCGTGCGCAGCCACGCCCCCTTCCCCTTCTCCTCTTTGATCCACTCGTTTATCGTTTATCTCCGTGTCCGCTCCTTTATCATGTTTCTCTTCCCCACCAATGTCAAACCCAAAGCTTCTTGTGTTCACGATATCTTACTAAATCCCTACTGGTGACGTCACCTATTTCTTCGAACTACTGGTATATTCGTGTTATGTTCTTTAAATTCAAAATACACTTGCAATCTACCCCGCTAACCCTACAGCTGTCTTCCTGTCTCTCCTGGAACAAGGTAATCTCATCAATACTATAACCGGACTGCGCACGCTGCGTCGCCTCGCGTGTGATACGCCCCTCAACAGGAGGGCTTAACCAGCCAATTATCTTCCGTTTTGGGCAACTACGTAACTAGCCACCGCCCACAGGGAAACGTCATCTACCTATCGAGTTTCTTGCTCGAACAATAGGGAACCTCATCTACCTATCGAGTTTCTTGCTCGAACAATAGGGAACCTCATCTACTCATTGAATGATAAATGTCAAATCGTAGGAAACCACACACACCCACCCTCACACGTAGTCGCGATTTAGGCCAATCAGTGTCTTTCGAGCGGCTGCACGTGATGTTTTCGTGCCCCGCCCCCCTCTTTCGCGTAACGTTAGCTTTTTGTTGCGAGCGTCTGCACGTGTTGTTCTCGTGCCCTGCCCCCCTCTTTCGCGTAACGTTAGCCGCCTTCTCTCGCACTCAATTCACTACCATTCATTCCATTATCATCACTCAATTAAACCTTCACCCCACCTTTTTACAATACCTCCCTCCTCCCTTATTTACTTCCGCCCCCTCCCTCACAATTTCGCATTGCTTGTTGTGCGTGTCATGCTCACCAAGTTCCCTCGATGCAGGGCCGCTCGACTGCGTGCACCCCTCCAAGCGGCTCGCCACCTCCCCTCGTCTGGACCACGTCTGGACACTCGCCGACCGCGGGCGGGATACTTCTCAACCGGCTCCCGAGGGCCAATATCCGGATTGCGCTGTCCGGTCCTCTCGCAGCTCCGCGATGGTCCTGTAGTCCTCAGAAGGGGGCAACGGCAGAGGGGGCCGCGCCGCCGGGCCTCCCCGCAACGGGAGTGCCTGGAAAAATAAAAAATAAAAGTCGATCTTAAACAGATCTCAGCAGTGCCTCCAACTTGTCGGGGGGGATTCTGCCGGGGTCGGCCGGGCCGTCCGCAGACCTCCGGGCAGGGAGGCCCCAACTCCTCCCGTGTATATCTCGGATCGAGACAGAGTATGAGGCACACACAAGGAGCAAGGCAACTTCTGTCGTTTATTATGCAAACGGCAGGGATGGGTCAAGGAGCGTACGCGTTCGTCCTGACACACACACAATAGTGGGGCTCGCAGGCCCTTTTTACTACATTATGACGCGCTACTTGCGTCATTCCAAAAAGTTACCAAAAGAACCTATCGCCACTCTTGATTGGTTGCTCGAGTGGTGGGGTTAGTATAGTACGCATATAGAGAATGATATTAGTGGTTAAGATGTAGTCAGGTGGTATATCTGGGTTGTCCCTACAATTAGATACATAAGAATTGTTACATGAAGACCCCTGAGGATTGGCTAACGTTACTGACGTCTGAGATAAGAACCTCATGTTCTGATTGGTGCATCCGTGAGCTCCCCAGCCTGGGACCACCGTTGTTCCCAGCACACGGTGCACCTGTGGTTGCAACAGTGTTTCAATATGGGTACGTGCAGGCAATGTGAGGATTTATTCATAGGTGGGAGACTGACCGTTCCCACTGTAGCAGGTGTCCATTGAGCCTTTCAAGTGTGTCGGCCTGCGTCTCGTAGCGAGGTACCCAGACGCCTTTTCTCTCCTGGGTTTTGGCATCTCGTCAGGTTCGGCTTGGTCACGTGGGGAGGGACCGTGTTTGAGGCATAATTCTGCACAATTAATATTGTTTTTCCACTGTATGTCTGGTTTAATTTGCAGATATGATTTTAACATTGGTACGTGGAGTGCGAGGTTGCAACATCGTGCCTTTGAAGATTTGTTTCTTGACTGTGGGTTTGCAACATTACGACCTTGGCTGGTTGCTCCACTGGGTTCTTTCTGCAGGCTCAGCAACCTGACTTTTGCTTTGTTAATGTCCACGGGAACTCTTGCTTGAGGCCTACTTGGGCCTGGTGCACGAGTAATCCATTTAGTGCATGGATGCTTTAGGTTATAGTGGCATACAGTTTCATGGCCAGTATCGTGTTTCCATTATATCTCTCATGATGGTAACGGGTTTCAAGAGAAGCGTGAGCAAGCGTTATAAATGAGCTCATGGTGCGTCTTGCGTTTCTGCATTCTGAAAGCCTATGTAAAAATAATAAAGATGTACGTCCGTGAATAAGCCTGTCGCCTACGTCAGAGCACTGAGTATGTTCTTCGTGTAGATTGGTGTGGAAATGTTCAGCGTGTATAATAGTTCAGCGGTGCTTCCCGTTATCTAGGTCGTCATGGCATCTCTAACGATGTGTAGATTTCAGTCTAGTTGGTCCGTGCCGCAGGTGTCGGCATGGCCAGTGCGGGCTGTTGGGCAGGCAGATGGACACATCCGTATGTTTCTGTACCAGGGTATTTGGTCATCTGGTAAATGGGCAAACTCTTCTCGTGGCGGGTGTCTGGGCCGCGACCCTCTAGGCCAAGCGCGAGAGGTGAAGGACGGGAGTCTGGTTTTCCATTCTCCCACTTCAGCAGGGTACTAAGCCGTCCGTGCCCCCGAGTGGGGTCGGTCGTGAGAGGTCGAGAGACACCGCTCGCAAGAGTGGTCGGCACGAGTCACGGGAGAGGTCCCGTTCGGACAAGGGGACTCGTTCTCGACGTACCCGTTCCAGGTCCCGGTCCTCGACACGTTCGAGACCGTGTGCACATGTGATGTCTTCAAAGAAGACATCGGCGTCTGAGGCGTCGAGGGCGTCGACAGGCTTTCTCGAGGCTTCGGCTCCGAGGAAGTCGTCGACGCTCAGGTAGTCGAAGGACTGTCGACGCCGCCGATGCTGGCGGCGCTGCATCTGACGTCGACGCCGATTTACTCGACGTCGACGCCGATCCTCTCGGCGCCGATACCTGTTGTCTCGACGCTGGCGCCGATTCAATCGACGCCTTTCGAGGCCGGGGTTTCGGAGGTACCCCGTGGCACGGGGGAACCCCCTAGGAAGACTCTGGTTAAGAGCAAGCACTCGCGGGTGCCTTCTTTTCGCCACCTGGAATATATTTCGGAGGCGGATGAGGATTCTGATGGCCTGGTTCCTAGTCAGGTTCCAGATGAAATTGTCTCGGGCCATCGTCAGTTTGACGATTTGAGGCAGTCACTGCATGATGCCAGTGGACTGGACACCTCTCCGGAGGTGGAGTTTTGTAGGCCTGAGCCTGGCTCTCATGCTGATTCCTCGTACCGACGCCTTATGGCTAGGGTTTCTGAGTACTTGGGATGGTCTGCTCCCACAGGGGAGTTTGTGCAGGATGATCTCACGGACATCCTTGATGTTGGTCCCCCAACTGACCCGGTACTGCCGTTCCATATGGCTTTACAGAGAAGGGTGGCGGCGGCTTGGACTGCTCCGGAGAGTCTCCCAGTGGTGGGCAGGTCCTTGTCGCGAAAATACCGTCCAGCCAGTAGTGACCCCTGCTACTTGACCAGACACCCCACTCCGGAGAGTTTGGTGGTGCAGGCGGCCACGGCCCCAGCAAAGCAGGCGTCGTACCCTACCATCCCTCCTGATAGGGACGACAAACGTTTTGATGGTTGGGCGAAGAAAGTGTTTTCTTCTGGTGGTATGGCGCTTCAGGCGGCCAACTCCATTTGTGCGTTGTCGTTTCACACACACACTGTGGAACTGTGTTGCGTTAGCGGCTGAACATATTCCCGAAGGGGACGAACGGGATGGTTTCCTTGCTGTGGTCCAGGATGGTAAGCATGCCATGTGTGAGTCCGTTCAGTCGGGTGTGGACTTGGCTGAATGCGTCAGCAGGTCCATGACGGCGAGCACCGTGATACGCAGGTTTGCGTGGTTGCGGAAGTCGGGGTTTGCTCCTAATGTGCAGTCCCGGCTCCTCAACATGCCCTTTGACGGTGAACACCTTTTTGGCAGCAAGGCTGACGAGAGCCTTGAGAGGTTGCAGACCTCAAAAGCTGCAGCGAAGTCGTTGGGCGCTGCAGTTCGCCAACCTCCGCCTTTTCGTCCTAGGGGACAGCAATGGAGGGGTGGTTCCTTTCGCTATTACTCGTCCTTCAGTAAAGCGAGAGGAGCTGGCAGTCAAAGAGGCCAACGCAGGGGTACCAGAGGTGGACGACAGGGTACCCGTGGTGCCAAGGCCGCTCGGGCAGTTGCCTCTTTGCCCTCAGGTAACGCCTCAGCCGCTACCACTCAGTCATGAGGCCATGTCCCATGGTTCGCCGGTTGGGGGAAAGCTGGCGCAGCATCTTGTAGAGTGGCGTGCCATTACTTCAGATGTGTGGGTTCTGGAGATCATAACCCACGGCTACTGTCTTCCCTTTCGGCACAGGCCTCGCGACAATCCACCGAGGAACCTCTCTTTGCAGAGTCCGGATCCGCTCCTTGCGAAGGAAATTCAAGCCCTGCTGGAGAAAGGCGCCATAGAACTGGTGCCTGTAGCGGAGAGGAACAAGGGATGGTATTCCCCTTATTTTTTGATTTCGAAGAAAGACGGGGGATTGAGACCCATCATGGACTTGCGCGGTTTGAACAAACTCCTAAGGAAGGACATGTTCAAGATGGTTACTCTCTCTCAAGTCCTCCAGGCCCTTCAGCTTCAGGACTGGTTGGTGTCTCTCGACCTCAAGGATGCTTACTTCCATGTGCCGATCCATCCCAAGCACAAGAAGTACATGAGGTTCGCGGTTGGCGACTCGCACTTTCAGTTTTGGGTCCTGCCGTTCGGATTGACCTCCGCCCGAGGGTTTTCACCAAGCTCATGGTGGTGGTGGCAGCGCATCTCAGGCAAGGGGGGATTCACGTCTACCCCTACGTGGACGATTGCTTGATCAGGGGGAACTCTCCCGAGCAAGTCCTGGATCATCTGTCCGTCACCTGCCACTCCCTTCACAGGCTGGGCTTCTCCCTCAATTTAAAGAAGTCCCATTTGACGCCAACACAGCGGCGCCAGTACATCTGAGCAGTGCTCGACACTTCCCTGGGGCAGTGTTTTCTTCTCCAGGTGAGGGCTCTTCACATTCAGCAGATGGTGCACAAGTTTCAGCATGCCCAGACGCTCCCAGCGTTCGAGTTCTTGAGGTTGCTCGGCCTCCTGGCATCCTGCATTCTTCTGGTGCCAGAGGCTCGCCTGCGGATGAGATCTTTGCAGTGGGCACTCGGATGCAATGGTCGCAGTCCTCCGGCAGGATGTCGGACCCGGTTCAGGTGCCGCCCTCGGTCGCCCGGGACCTTCTGTGGTGGGCCGTCGAAGGCAACTTGATGAAGGGGGCTCCATTTTGGCTTCCCTGGCCGGAGGTGACGATCGTGACGGATGCATCCCTCACGGGATGGGGAGCTCATGCCAACGGGCTGACAGTCAGCGGTCGTTGGTCTCCGTCGGAGTCCAGACTCCATATCAATCTGTTGGAGCTGAGGGCCGTCAGGCTAGCCCTGAAGGCTTTTCTGCTGACTGTGCGAGGAAAGAATGTCCTGATCCTGACGGACAACACAGTGGCCATGCACTACCTCAACAAAAAGGGGAGGGGCAGGGTCACTTCCTCTGTGCAGGGAGGCGATGCAGCTCGAGTTCTGGGCCATCCAGCAGGAAGTTTCGATCTCGGCAGTTCATCTGGCCGGAGACGAAAACGTGACGGCGGACGCTCTGAGCAGGCAGAGCACGATCTCTCACGAGTGGGAGCTGGCTCAGGAGATTCTCCTGGAGATCTTCGCCCTTTGGGGGACCCCTCAAGTGGATCTCTTCGCCTCCAGTGTCAACCGGAAGTGCGAAAAGTTCTGCTCGCGGGAATTTCCTCCAAAAAGGAGCCTTAGGAGACGCGTTCGTGGTGGAGTGGTCATTCCCGCTGCTGTGGGCGTTTCCTCCAGTCCCCGTCATCCCGCAAGTGCTGCCGAGGTTACGGAAGTTCAGTTCCCGGATGATCCTCATTGCTCCGGCGTGGGCTCGGAGGACGTGGTACCCGGACCTTCTCGACTTGTCCATCTGTCCTCCACGTCGTCTTCCCTACCGAGACGATCTGCTCTCACGGGAGGGGGGTCAGGTTCTCCATCCAGAGGTCAGATCCCTCAACCTTCACGCTTGGCTTCTGAAAGGTTGAGGTATAAAGATTGGGACCTCCCTGAAGACGTGATGGAGGTGTTGCTCTCGGCCCGAAGGCCAGCAACAAAGTCTCTGTACCGTTGCCGTTGGCGTAAGTTCTGCGACTGGTGCAGAGTTCAGAATGTGGATCCTTTTGCATGTGACATCCCCATGGTTCTGTCCTTTTTACTTTCTTTGGCCCACAGGGGCTTGCAAGTGGGTACCATTAAAGGTTACCTGGCGGCACTGTCCATCTTTAAGCGCTCGTCTGAAGAGTGTTCCTACTTTAAAATCCCTTTAATTTCACAGTTTCTGAAAGGGCTCACTAATGTGTTCCCTCCGTCACCTTTCCTGGTGCCAGTTTGGGATTTAAACCTTGTTCTTAAGTTTCTTATGGGGGCTCCATTTGAGCCTTTACATTCTTGCCCTTTGAGGCTGTTAACTCTGAAAACTGTGTTTGTAGTTGCGGTTACCTCCGCTCGCAGAGTGAGTGAGTTACAGGCACTTTCAGTTAAGCCACCCTTCACTGTATTTCACAAGGACAGGGTTGTCCTTAGAGTTCGTCCTTCTTTTCTTCCGAAGGTAGTGACAGAATTTCATTTGGCCCAGAAGGTTGTTCTTCCGGCATTCTATCCTCCTCCGCATCCTGGTAAGGAAGAGGAGAGGCCCCATAAGCTTGATCCTAGGAGAGCTTTAAGCTTTTATGTTTCACGCATGTCCCGGGTCAGAGTGAACGATCAACTCTTTATTGGTTATGCTGGAAAGCGTTTGGGACAAGCTGTGATGAAACAGACTTTGTCTCGCTGGATTATTTTGGCCATCTCGGAGTGTTACCGATTGGCGGGTAAGGACCCACCGGCTGGCTTGCGGGCCCATTCTACCAGGGGTATGGCTGCATCTACTGCCCTGCAGAGGGGTGTTCCTATTCGCAACATCTGTGATGCTGCCACCTGGGCTTCAGTACATACATATGTACGTCACTATTCCCTCGATTCCATCCGAGGACAGGATTTGGCCTTTGGCAAGGCGGTCCTTTGCTCTGCTATTTGATTGGCAATTCTAAATTTTGATTCTAAATTCTTTGCCTCCTCCTTGCTCTGGTACTGCTTTGGGAGTCTGTCATAGATATGGAATACGTCGGAGGACCCAATCCCCTCGAAGAACAAGTTACTTTCTTACCTGGTAACGTTCTATTGATGGGATGGTCCGACGACGTATTCCATATCGCTCCCGCCCTACCTTCCCCGCTGCAGAATTTCTTTTGCGATTGCAGCTTACGTTCCGCAAGGCTTTGTGTCTGACTGGCAGTTGACTAATGTCACACGTTCTGGGGGAAAAAACTACAACTGAGGCTACGGGCGTCGTGCGTCCTACTTATCACATCGGATGACATCGGACGTCGAAGGAGGTCCTCGGCGCATCGACGTCATCGACGCAGGACGCAGACGCCAAAAAAAGTTTCCGAAGCAGCACAGCTGTGGTGATTACATGTCATAGATATGGAATACGTCGTCGGACCATCCCATCGAAAGAACGTTACCAGGTAAGAAAGTAACTTGTTCATTTGTGACGATGGGGGCTGAGGGGGCGGGTGGGGAGAACAAAGTCATGGTTGCATAGTTCGCAGATCTGACGACATCCCTTCCCATATCCACACCACGCTCTCAGACCACAGAAAAAAGAGATTTTTGGATCGTTAACTTTTGGAGCCTGTTTCTGATTCTGCAGGATTGTGGTGTTATTCAAGCTACTATTTGTTCTTCTTTTTGGCCCAGGGTTCAAGTCCCTGGGTGATTGGATTCTGTAAACTGCACTTGTAAAAGAAGAGCTGTACTCACTGGGTTGTTTCTGAGTACCTGATGCAACTTTTGGGCAATGAAAACCATGACTACTTGCCTCTCGACCCTGGGCTGGTGGGTTATTTGTGATAGTTATGGACAGGAGTCCCCGTGGTCTAAGGTTTATGCAGGTGCACTTCATTTGTTTTGCCATAGTCTTCTATTGACCCAAATCCTGGTGTGTTGCATCTCTTCCTGGGATTTACTGGGTCTGAACCTGACAGTGGCGCTCTTGAAGACTGTTTCCTCTGGTGTACTCTGAGATAGTTTGCTGTCTTCTCTCTGACTCTGAGGTAGAACTGGAATTTCCTTTCCTTTTCCCTGTAACCTCTGATTTTCCTATTGACTTTGTCCCGTCGTTTCCTAGAACTGTCCTGGAGTGAGTGTTGAGGTACTTGCCTTAACATTTTTCCTTGGTCCCCCTGGAGTCGTTGAGGTTTATGCATGTACCACTGATTTTATATGTATTTTTTTTTTTTTTTTTAAATTTGGCTTTTATTGGTTTTTAACAAGAAATATGAACATACAGGTGGGAATACATCATGCATTGGGCGAACCTTCGTTAGACATTCCACTTCCACCTTAACAACATTTATCAACATTAACGTTCCTCATTCTTGAAGAAAGCAAAAGGACGAAAGAATAAAGAAGATAAAGAAAAGAAGAAAAACCTCCCCGACCCCCCTCCCTCCCCCCCTCCCTCCCTATCCCTATCGCTCATGTCCACTTCCTTCGGGGCATTAGTGTTTCGGGTCGTAATGAGCTGCGTGACGCGCGTCTTGGATCCTTTTACGAGCATTGTTCTCCTGTGTGGTCTGTGACACGCAAGGGTTGCCATCAATGGGTCATTCTGTTTTCAATGGTTGGTGGGTTGGGTCAGGAGCAGTTTCCCTGTCGGGTCGAATCTTCCATGGTCGAGCGTGTGATGTATTTTGTGGTGAAGTCGAGCCAGACTTCTTCCTGTCGCGCCGCTTTGTCATGTAGTATGGCTGTTATTTTTTCCATATTGTAGATATTTGTAGCGATCTGTATCCAGTCCCTCTTATTGGGCAGGCGAGGGGCTTTCCATTTTATCACAAGGGCAGCTCTTGCCGCAAGTAGGAGGGGAGATATTAGACCTTTCACTCTTGTCATTTCGTCTTCATCTTCCTCAAGGCCAAACAGGATCAGGAGGGGAGACGGTTCCCTATTTATGCCATCCAGCTGCTTGATCCATCCCAGGACCTCCTGCCAGTAGATGCGGACTTTGGGGCAATCCCACCACATGTGCCAGTAATCGGCATTCATCCCACAATGTCGCCAGCATCTGGGGCTGGAGGTCTGGAACATTTTGGACAGTCTTTGTGGGTCGTATTGCCATCTATGTAGTAATTTTATGGCGTGCAATTTGTACTGGGCCGCGATTGATATTTTGGCTGGTGTTTCACATATTTTATTCCAGGCTTGCTGGTCGAACTCTCTGGCAAAGTCTCGTTCCCATCTTGCTTTGAGACGATGATTAGGTGCGTTGTCTTTGGTGATTAAGGCTCTGTACATTCTTGCTATTAGGCCTTTGGAGTTAGTAGTCGTGTCTAGGATCATTTCAAAGGGCGTTAGTTCTCTCTGCGTGGTATCCTTCCATTCCTTTCTGGATATGACGCCCTTCAGACGTAGATACAGGAAAACTGGTATCGGGTGGATTTGGAGGGCCTCCTCTAGTTCCGTTATCGAAATGAATTTCCCCTTTCTCCACAGCTGACCGACCCTTTCGAGGCCGGCATCGAACCAGGATTGATATCTGGCATGTTCCGGGATCTCCTCCCTAATTCCGGGGGACCAAAGATGGCTCAGTGGCGAGGGCCATGTGGTAACTCCTAACATTGCTCTTCCCTTCCTCCATATGTTCCACAACGTGCCTAGTATTGGATGGTTGCGCAGTTTCTTCGATAGCTTCGATCTGGGGACCCATAACCACTCTGCCAGCGTGACATTGTATAGAACGTTGTTGTCTAGTTGGACCCATTGGAGGTCTTTCCTTTCTCGCAGATGTGGGATTAAGATCCTGAGCTGTGTGGCCTGATAATAGCGCTCTATGTCCGGTAGGCCAACCCCTCCTTGCTCTTTTGGCAGTATTAAGACATCGTAGGGGATTCTGGGTTTCTTTCCGTTCCACAGAAAGTGTAGGATGGCCTTTCTGGCTTGCTTGAAGAATTGATCCGGGACTGTGATAGGCAGTACCTGAAAGGGGTAGAGAAACCGTGGGAGGGACACCATTTTGATCGCATTCAAGCGTCCCATCCATGATATTGTTAGCGGTTTCCATTTCTTGAGATCGGTCTTGAGAGCCTCGAGGAGGTGGGGAAAGTTGGCTTCGTAGAGGCCGTCGAGGTGTCGCGTTAGGTTAATTCCCAGATATCTCAATGTCGGGCCTCCGACAATCAGTCCGAGATGCTCCAGGGCGCTCTGGTGTTCCGGCGATGGTTCATGGAGTGGAAAAAGTGTAGATTTGGATTTGTTGATTTTAAATCCCGACAGGACGCCGTACTCCTCTATTAACTGGATCGCTCTCGGAACAGAGGACGTTGGGTTTGACAAGTGGAGCAGAATGTCGTCCGCGTACAAGGCTAACTTATATTCTTTACCGTTCACCTGGATTCCTTCTACTGCAGGATCAGCTCGTAGCATCACAGCAAGAGGTTCTAAGGACAGTGCGAAGAGTATCGCCGACAGGGGGCAACCTTGTCTTGTACCCCTGCTAAGGGGGAACCATCGGGAGAATTGGGCGTTCGCGGAGACCGATGCTTTTGGAGACTTGTAAATTGCTTTGATCCCTCGTCGAAGTGTGGGGCCTAGGCCTATCTTCTGCAATGTGGCCTCGAGGAATTGCCAGTCGACTCTATCGAATGCCTTTTCTGCATCAATCGAGAGTAGCGCTGGGTTGCTCTGTGAAGTTTGGGCCTCGTGGATTAGGTGAAGGGTTTTCCGGGTGGAGTCTGCTCCCTGTCTGCCTAAAATGAAGCCTACTTGATCGTTGTGGATTATTGCAGGCATGTGTGACTCCAGTCTTGCAGCCAGGGTTCTTGTGTAGATTTTGGCGTCGATGTTTAATAGGGATATTGGGCGGTAGGAGGCGCACAACTTTGGGTCCCTACCCTCCTTGGGGATGACTTTTATCAGCGCCTCGGAGAAGGAGTCGGGTGCCACACCGGAAGATAGGATGTTGTTGAATAGGGTAACCATGAATGGGAGGAGGGCATCCTTAAAGGTTTTATAGAATCCTGCCGTGTATCCATCGTTTCCGGGGGCTTTCCCCGCTGGGAGTCTTTTGATAGCTTCTTCGATTTCGTCTGCTGTTATGGGGGCTTCTAATGTGAGTGCAATATCCGTTGGAAGGGTGGGCAAGGGTGCCTGCTCCAGGTATTCATTTATAGCTTCCGTGCGCAAGGGGGCGCGTGCTGAATATAGTTTTTCGTAAAAGTCGGCGAAAGCTTCAGGGATGCTGGGAGAAAGTGGTTCGTCAGAGTTCTCCTCTGCTTGAATCGTGGGCACCCACCTCTCTTGGCGTTGGCCTCGTAGTCTTGCGGCAAGCAGGGCGCCTGCTTTATCCCCATGTTCGTAGTGCTTCTGCTTCAGATGCTGTAGCTTGCGCGCTATGCTTCCCGCCTCTAGTTGTCTTAGTGCCTCCCTCTTCGCGCTGGCTTCTTTAATCTTTCGCGGTCTATCCTGATCGGCCGTTTGTGCCGTGTGGTCCAGTTGTGTGATTTCGTTCCGGATCTTGTTTTCTATTAGTTGTCTTTCTCTTTTTTTAGCTGCTCCTTCTCGGATAAGTAGTCCTCTCCAGGTCGCCTTGCCTGCCTCCCAAACTGTGTTCATAGAGGTTTCCCCTGTGTTATTGATCGCAAAGTATTGGGTAATGTCCTGCTCTAATTGTTCTCGAAAGATGGGGTCCTTGAAGAGGGTTTCATTGCAGCACCATTTGGAACTTCTTCGCGGAAGGGCCATTTGGTCGAGGGTGACTGTGACCATATCATGGTCCGACCAGGAGACAGGGTTTATGACAGCTTCGGTCATTGCCTCGATGAGGTCAGCGGTTAGGTATACATAGTCTATTCTGGAGAAGGTTGCATGTGGCGCTGAGAAGAAGGTAAAGCCAGTTCGGTTGGGGTTGGCATGTTTCCATGCGTCGGTGAGGTTGTAGGCGGTCATCATGTCCGCGGCTAATGGGCGTCTGGGACCAGTGAGCGAGGGCGTCGAGGAGCAGCCCGATTGTCTATCCTGTTCCGGGTCCATCCACGTGTTCAGATCGCCTCCGATAATTACTTGGCCTTCTGCTTCGCACATGATTTTAGGTATTATCTTCTGCAGGAATCTGTCTTGGCCTGTATTGGGGGCGTATATTGCCACGAGGGTTACAACCGTGCCCTGTATGCTGCCCACCAGGGCTAGTGCTCTACCGCTGACGTCCGTCCACGACTTTAAGAGTTCAAATTGGATCTTTCTGTTGATTAATACGCCAACTCCTGCCTTCTTCAGCGGGCCGGAGCCCCAATATTCCGCTCCCAGCTTGGCATAGAGAACCCTCCTCTCCTCTCCCCTGCTATATCGAGTTTCCTGCAAGAAAAGGATGTCTAGTTCAGCCCTCCGGAACTCTCTCGTCACCAGTGACCTTTTGGTGGGGGAATTAAGACCCTTAACATTCAGCGTGCCGATTTTAAGTTTACCCTGCGTGTCATTTGATTTATCATGTCTGTATGCCATCAGTGCGTCTGTGGAGTTTCTTCGCATCGTCGTGAAGCCCATTGTAAGAAATTGCTGTATTGGAAGTGGGATTATATGTGCTTCTGTCTGTCATTCCCCCTTTCCCTCCCCTTCCCCTTCCCCGTAGGGTATTGGTCTTCATACCCATCACCCTCTGTTCCATCGCGTCGATCTTTAATCCTACGATGAGGGTTTGTAACTGTCGGTGACGGCGTCCGAGTTGGACTGGTTGTGAACAACCGGTCTACTGTCGGACCACCAGTGAGGGTCGTAACCGTACGACCCCGTTAACTTATAGTATCGAGGTAACCTTTTTGAGCCCCCACCCCCCCTCTCGTGTAATTACGTAACAAACAACTGTGTGTCAAACAACAGATATTCCAACTTCGAGTTAACATTTTCTATGATACATGCGGTTTCAGGAATCAGCCATCCCCGGAATCTTCTTCTTACTGGACTGGCAGTTCATTCCCCGTATGGTAGAACCGTGAGCTAGGGGGTGCGATGATCCGTTATGTAAATAGGTTCCCTGCCAGGGTCTTGAAAGCCTGATTCGTCAGGATTTAGAGCTTGAACCAGTATGTCATTGGTTGTGTTCAGGTGTGTCGTTGGGCCGCCTATACTTTCTGGAGCCCTTTACTCGTTTTCTTCTCGGGCCCTGAAGTTCCCAGCGTGACCTGTCTTGGGTTGGTGTTCCCTGAGTCCCCCCTTCCGGGGCCTGACCGAGGAGGTCGGCCGTGCATTCTCGAATTTCTTCTTCGGAACGTAGTAGGAATTTTCTGGTTCCGTGTTCAAACGCGAGGGAGAAGGGGTATCCCCACCTGTATCTCGTGCCTTGTTCTTTTAGCCATCTCGTGAGGGGACCGCATAAGCGGCGCAGTGCCAGCGTCAGTGATGAAAGGTCCTGGAAAATTGTAATCTGGGCACCCCCGAGTGTAAGAGCGCCTCCAGACCTGGCCTTAGCGAGTATCTTCGTTCTGTCCTGGTATCTGTGGAATCTGGCAAGGACTGATCTCGGGCCTCCTGGGGGGCCGCCGGCTCTGTGGATTCTCTCGGTTTTGAGTTCATCAATGTCTTCATCCGCCGTCAGGATTTTGACGATGTCATGTATGGTTTGCTTGAGGTCTTCCTCTGTCTCCCCTTCCCTCTCCGGGATCCCGAAAAACCGTAGGTTGTTTCTTCTTTCTCTGTTTTCTAAATCGTCTATCTTTAGGCGAATCTCGTCCTCCTTCCTTTCTATGTTTCGTATTCTGAGCTCCATTTGGGTTTCTAGAGTGTCAATAGAGGCTTGGTTATTCTCGACCCCTTCGAGTCTCTCCTCGATATTATCTATCCTTTGGGTCATCTTATCCATTTTGCCGCCTAGGTTGGCGCCCATGTTTCGGATTTCGGTTAAGAGGGCGGCGATATCCCCCTTGGTAGCAGCTGCACCCGTTTCGATGGCTTCTACCGACATCGTTGGACCTGGGTCGGGAGCCTGGGCTGGCGGTGTGTAGGCGTATTTGGCAAGCTTGCTTGGTATGTTCATGGAGGGCTATCCCACGAGGAGGCACACGCCCCTGGATCGGGGGCCTTACCCTCGGAACCAATGTGATGAGAGGCACTTGGTGGGTGTCGGAGAGTACCCGGGTGGAGGTCGTCGTGGCGTGGGTTCGTTTGGCGGGAGTGGGAGGAGGCACACGCCCTATTTCCAGGGGCTCTACCCTCCGCACTGATCTATGTCCCTCGACTGGTTCAGCGTCTTTTCGGGGGGTGTTGGGCGTCGGTGTCGTCCCGTAGCAGGGCACTGTCGGAGGTGTGTGGGTCCTATTCTCAGGGCGAGGATCTGAGGTGCAGATGTTGGAGGGGGGCAAGCGCCACCGTGTAATGTTCCAGTTGTCGGGCCTCTTGTGCTTATTCCGTTCAGCTCGTCGCTTGGGGCCTTTCCAGAAGAGGGCACACGCCCCAGGAGTGGGGGCCCAACCTTCCGCGTCCCCTTTCACGTGTTGGCGAGCACGCTGCGTGGGGGGCGACCGTGGATGGTTCGTTATGCTCCACCACGGGCAGTAGGGGCCGCGATGTTTCCCTCGACCCCCGCTGGTGCGCGGGTCCTCTGCAGCTGGGCGGCTTCGTGGGAGCCCGCGTTGCCGCCGGTGCGTGAGCTGGTGGGGCCGCGGCACCTTCACCAATTTAGGGCCGTCCCCGGTCGGTCCCCGTGTTCCAGTCAGCTGGGAGGGCCACGGTTCGTGGCAGGACTCCCCTGGCCCCGGGGGGTTCAGGACTCCTGCTTGTGCGGGGGGGGGGGGGTTCCTGGCCGTGCGGCTGTTCAGGCCTAATCAGGCTGGTACTGTCCACGGCCCCTACGCTTGGGCGGGCACTCACCTCTGCGGGGCCGATCCCTGGTGGTGTGGGATCGGCCGTTCGAGGAGTCCGCTTCTTGGAGGCCCGGGGGGTGCCGATTTTAACGCGTTCCGGGGCGGGCGGCGGTCCGCTGCTCCCCTCTGCGGAGCCCCGGTGCCGCGCTGGTTTCCTTCGGTGAGGGCCGGGGGCGGAGTCCAGCGCCCTGGGCCGCGGCCTTCTCCTGCATCTCTGCCGGCAGGGGGAGGTTGATTCCTCCGGAGTTTTTCTCGTGGACTAGGCGGCCGATTTTGGCCGGGTTTTCGCTCAAGGGGTGGGGGGGCGCTTCCAAAGGCTCCGGGTGTCGTTGTTGGGCACGGGGGGGGCCAAAGTGGGGGCTCAATTCACTTGTGGGGGCCCGTGGGTTAGGAGCTCACACGGAGGCTGGCTTCATCCGTGCGCCCCCTGGTGGCCAGTTATATGTATTTTTAAAGTCCTGCATTACATTCCTGCCTATTAGGATTGACTTCAATGTATTACTGCACCTATTTTTCTAGGTGTTTAAAGAGTTGGTGCTATAAGCCTAAGTGTGTTCTAACTTTTGGTGGCCTCTGGCTTGTGCTCTCAAATTTTTAACCCCTTTATCATCCTTTAGGAACTATCCTTACGGTGTAGTGTGCACGTCCCCATTAAAGACCATAGGTAAACTGAAGTTATATTAAGGAAATAACATGTTTAAAACCACAGGGAAATAAAATAAAACCTTCTTTCACAAGGCAAGAACAACACAGAGAGCCATACTTACCATATTCCCAGGAGGGGACAAACCAGATTAACTGGAGCAAATCCCTTATATAAGAAAGATAATTGGAATTCCTTATTGTCTCAACTGATCTTTGAACTAACCAATAGGGTATGACGTCCCCTGAAAGGCTCTGATGTAAGCGTTATTCCCCCAATAGAGAAGGCCGACCATTCAGCCAATCAGTGAGGTAGTGGAGAAAGGACTGAATAAAAGGAGAGCCAGTTCAGTTGAAAGTTGTCTCCACTGGGGACTAGTTCCCTGTCTCACTGCTTTGGGGGAAATGGTGGAGAAGCCTGAAGCAGGGTCAGAAGGCAACCTTGTGCCTTGTAGCTGCCCTGCTGGGCTGAAGTTGAGAAGAAGCCTGCCATGCTGAAGAGGGAAACCAGAGAGAGCCCAAAACCCAGAGGGGGAGACGAAGCCCCTAACCCTCTGATCCAGGTGTCCAGAGGAGCTGGAAGAAAGGCAGGCCATGCAAGCCTGTGGAAGTGGCTATGCAACCTAAAGTTCCCCAGTGAATGAGGGACTCTGGGCAGCCTGACTACGCCTTAGTCAGGGTTCAAGAGACTCCATGAGAGGGTGCGAGAGTGAAGATGTCCCAAGAGAGGTTAAGAGAGTGTAGGGACCCCAGAAGATGGGAATGAGAGTCAAGGGAACCCAGAAGAGGAGGGAACAGTGTGAAGAGAAACCAGATAGAAATACCAGAGTTTAATGAAAGAGAGTGTAAAGCACTGGAGGGGCAAATAAACACTTGAGTGCTATAAACCAGGGAAGATGGCACACTGAGGTGTCAGTAGAAAAGGAGAATGAAATATATCAAGACTTTATTTGGGACTCCGTTTGGAACATTTAGCCATTACATCAGCACCTGAAAAACTTTATATCCAAGGGTGAAAACCTGGAACAGAAGTAGTTGTCGGGTTCGCCTTTAGTTTACAAGCTAGGAAAGGGCCTTAGGTGTTCAGGGCAGTGGTGAGTTGCAAGAAGGATGCTGGACTTCAAAATTGCTGTTTATTTTGAAATGATTGCCTAAGTCCATCTTTCCTTAATACTCATATTGTAGGAGTCAGGAGTGACCCCAACCCAAGATGGAGACAGTATTCCTTAGTGCAGTTTGGTTCAGAAACATCTGTGAGGTTGTTTAGAATCTGGTGAGAGATTCCAAACTGCCTTTCATTCAGACATCCGCTAAGAAGGTCACAGCAAACTGAGGTCCAGAGAAAATCCATAGGGAATCATTTATAAGAAAAACTTGTCAAATCCAAGTATAAGGTCCCAGTATCATCTTCCTGCAGGTGCTGATGCCCCCTAGGCCAGCCCACTCTACAATCTTTCATTTAAAATTGCATGGTGCTACCCAAGATTTCCGACCTGCTGCCATACGATGCACTAAATCAAAAAGACGGGTAATGCGCATGCTCTTACTATGTGATTTAAGGTCCTTTACTCTAGCTTCACGAACCAGCTGGTCGTCAAAGCCTGAAAACGGCACCAAGCTTATAAGGTTTAATGCGTGCGCTGTGAACATGAAAACGCTAAGATTAATCACCGTAGCCTAAGTCTTGCGCACCTCAGTTAGATCATTTCACACGCACGAAAACAAGCGAACAACAATTCATAAATAACAATAACCAAACTGATCTGCATAGAACTGCAACTTGAATGTTTAAAATGCAGATTAAGATGTTCTCTTTATAAACGTGTTTTAAATATTTTCACTTAGCTTTCTGTAGATGCTGTAGTCTGCACGTTTTCCATTGTTCACTTCTTCCTCTTACTTTGTATTCCACTAGTTTACTTTGAAAAGATTTTCTTGAGATTTATTTCTAGAGCTCTGTAAAACGGGGACCTGCTTAGCTGGATATCTGAGTGAAAGGCAGTTAGAAGTTTCCCGCAAGATTCCAAACTAACTCACAGATACTGAAGCACCAGACTCTAAGGATTGCTATCCCCATCTTGGATTCGGATCACACCTGTCTGATATATAACATTGTTTAAGGAAAAGAAAGTGAACTTTGACTTTCATTGGAATAAAGAAGTGCTTCTAAAATTCAACACCAGGTCTGGACCACCAAAGACCCTTCCTTGCTTGTAAACTGAAGGGGAACCCGACACCAAGTGGAAGGTGTGAGCTGAACTAAAGGAAGAAAGTACAGGGACCAGCAGCAGCAACTGAAGGCGAAGTGAATTCATTTTTCTTTAGCTGAAGTAATAAGAGGAACCTGTATATAGTTATCCATGTTAGGAAAGCAACCATAAGAACTGTGCTACTAGCTAGTAAGCAATGTGATTGACTAAGCATTGTTCGTTAAAACTGCACACGCTTACTAATTGTCAGGCTGAGTCTTGATTGAAGATCCGCAGGAGCTGCTGAACCCCGACAGACCCTCAAAGGCGTGGAGCACACAACTATCTAAATTACAGCTGAGCACACAACACCCGCGCGGGGAAAGGGCAAGTGAATAAAATAAGAAAAGAAACTGATTCCTTGTGTGCCCTCTGGATTATCTGTATTAAGACAAGAGACATTAACAGTTAACTTACAAACTACCATTTCCTGCCTTATCACTAGTGTAAACAATTTACTATGCATACACATGTTATTCCTCTGTTGATTGCTTAGAGGATGAACAATGTTTTCTCATCAGCAGATGAACTTGAAGAGTTTTTATATTTGCTTGCTGAAAACTGCCCTTCTTGTCTTTTTACTTTACTAAAAAATAACCAATAGGTCCATGCCTTTAAACAACCCTTCTTTATCTGCTTAAGTACCGGTCTATGGACAGAACTCAAATGAGTCCAAAGAGTTTTTGCAGTCCCAAGATCCCTCCTGCACAGTGCTATTCAAGTTTGTGTTTTCAGGATCAACCTTGCCCTCAAGGGGTTAATTCAAAATGTTCTCTGAATTCATTAGTTTGACTGAAAGAATTGCAGCAGCCTGCACCTTTCCGCGTTCTCCTGTCTCCTCTGGCTCATTAGAAAAGTCACTGCGCTTCCCGCGAGGAGAAAAAAGAAAGCAAAAGAAAAAAATGAAACTGACTAGTTGCTGCCACGGGAGTCCAAGCAACGTCAGTTTTCTGGCTCCTGAAATTCTCTCCAGTGTGAGGAGAGTAACACAGCATACAGTTTCTAAGTTTGCTTTTAAAAAGGAAGAAACAGACTTTGCTTTGAGAACAAGCGGCGCCTGTAAACCAACTCCTAACATGCTACACTGCATCTTGAGGAGGATCGGGAGGAGGTTGGCTTGCTTAATGTAATCCGCACATGGAAGCGAATTAAAATGACATCGAGATTTCTTGCGCTACCTCTATCTCACTAGATTCCGAGTGGCAAGGAAAGAAAAGAAGGCAGTGATTACGGAAACCAAAACATTAAAATGTACACTTGAGTGAAAACAAAACAAGCGATCGGCCTGCGAGTGACGGACGGAGTAGCTAATTCCGTCTCTGTCCATATCGTTGCTTTGGAAGCGAAGCGAACGCCTCACCCGCTATGTTAACCTTAATGGAATAACTTAAACAGTGCTTTTTGTCAAATAACTTAGCGCAGTTACAGTTTGTGTGATCAGGAAAATATTAAAGCCCCGACATATTTACACATTTTTCTTCTTTTGAAAATAACAGGGTTAACTTCTGATTTCATAAAACAGAGTTTCCTTTTTACTGAAAATTGAAGTGTTATATTTTTAAGAGTTCTTAGCTTCTGAAATTGTAGAGGGTTTCACAGAATCCTCAGGACATTCGACATTCATGTGGGAATTCGTTTTTCTTCTTGCAAATTTCTTGACAAGGCCAAATGCATAGGCCTCAATTCCTGGAACCTCCTTGATCCTGACCTACTCAGCTGGAACATAGACACTGAAAGGCAGTTGAGAATGTTTTCCAACTGCCTTTGTGAATTCCTTAGCCGTTCGGATCAATGATTGGCAGCTCCATTTTGGTTTTGGCAAGTGTCCACACTCTAAACAAGGTTAAGTCCCAACTGCCATGAAAACAGGAATTGCATACAAACATTTACCACCAATTAATTTTCCAGCCCAAACACACCCATATATATAATATATATAAAACTAATATACACTTTATTTGTAAAGCTCTGACACTAATTTACTAACCCACGTGCGCAAGGCTATCTGTATCATCTTTCGATCAGCGGCCTTAGTTGGAGTGTTAGAACTGCAGAGAGGCCTTTAGAGTAAAGGACTTCGCAACTGTTGGGTGTTCTGACCCACGTTTGGACTATTATGCTACAACATTTGGTGCTGTGGGTTTAGGAAATCCAAGATGGCCGAAAAAGCCCGCATGCGCGCCAGAATCTATGAAAACCGCGCAGTTTGTGCGCACACCAAAATGGTCGCCTGACTTGCCACCCCACGGTGCGGGTGTGCTGGGTCAGAAGAGCCATGAGTGAAATGGGGTGCCAAAGAGAAAAACAACAGTGCCTGTTCGCTAGAAAGCACTTTAAAAATCACCCTTTGTTTCTCTGAAGGCAAGCTCAGAATACCCATTTCAAACATTGCAGAATATCCAACAATCTCACTGAACACCAGCAGACATTTGACAGAATAAAGTCTTGTGGGCATACAAAATCTGGAAAGAGGATGAGCCTAAAATAATGTTCATAGCACAACTGGCTGAGCTGTGGATTTCAGCAGTTTAAGTAAATTTGGACTGAAAGACACTAAAAATCTAAATGTTAAAAGAAATGAGTGACCTACTTTTGAGTGTCACATAGGTTGCAATTGTTTAAATGTCATAGTTTTAAACTTAGAATCAGCATTCTAGCTGCATGCGTAAAAATTGGAAGTTTGATTTGGACAGGAAAACTGGCAGCCAAAGGGACATTTAGCTGAGGCCTGGCTTAAAAAGAGAGGGAATTTTGCCCACCAGCTACCCCCGACAGGAGTTGAGACTTGCACAACAGCTGTGTTCCCAGGCCTAGCTGCCTTTTGCTGTTCCCACCAAAAGGGATATGACACTTCTCTGATTGAATTACCTGGGCTCTGCAGGAAATTGAACAAAGCCCTGTCCTGACTCAGGCAAATGTTTTATTGGGGGGGGGTCGTAAAAGTGGCTTCCTCCTGGAAGGAAAGGGGAGGAGCACTGCATGTGAGAGCAAGCTGGCTTGGCAGAACTGGAAAAACCAGAAATTCAACCTTGTGCTGGGGGGAAACCACACCCCTTTGGGGCCAGAACATAAATCTAAAAAGATGGATCATTCATAGAGCGGACTTGTGAAAATTTTATAAGTGATATCATTATTCTTGTGATTTTTCTGTGCACATTTGAAGACGTGTTAGTACCCGGTGGTATGTTCAGGGGGGTTTTTAGCGGAAAAGAGGATATTACTCAAAATGTATGTATGTTAAAAATCTGACCCTCCACCACCTAATGCCCACATGCTTTGCGAACATTTGTGTAAATGCGGTGACAAATCCAATATTGGTAACCCGACCAAAAAGTGAAATATGTTGCCATTTTTTAACCAAAGCTCCTAGAAACGACAGAATTGGAACAGGGGCTACCATCAGTAAATGCATGATGTGTGTATGCAATGCCAAACAACTGTCTATCGGGGAAGTATGTATTTGGATCAGATATCGATTGTGTGTAAAGTTGACAGGGGTGGGTTCTCTGTATCATAAACAGACCTCATCATGATGACACTTCATTTCATTCCCCCAATCAAGGGGAAGAGGAGGAAGTGGCCAATGACAAGTGGAGAGGGGTAGGGCCTAGAAAGCTAGCCTCTCCACCCACTTTCAAAACACATAAAAGCAGACAGTCAGGACAGATAGAGACATTCTATTCCATCTGCTGCGGGACGCTCTGCCGGGAAAATCCATACTTTACCTCCATCAACCTCCAGAGAGCCAACACAGAGACTTCAATCTATCCACCTTCAGAGACCAAGACTTTACTTCAGAATTTGTAGCAGAGAGGTCAACTACAAGCGAAATCCCTCTTTAGCAGGCCTCAAATCATTGCAACTATTCACAGCCAGGCGAGCTGTTTGAATTCTTTGCAAGAACTCTTGCCATTTGCCAGAAAGCAGTGTTGTATCCAGAGAAAGCTGTGCAGAAAGATCCAGAAGCAGTGCTGTACCCAGAGAAAGCAGAGCAGTATCCAGAACCAGAGGCCAGAGATCCAGAGTGACCCAGACCGCTGTTAGCAGAACCAGAGATCTGACCCAGATCACTGTGAAGTGCCAAGACCAGAACCGGAGTCCAGTCCGAAAACCTGACCAGATCCGTGGCGAGGCCTATTTCTAAATATATTGTGAGTACCTAGCAGAACTGTGCAGAACCAATCTCTTAGTTAAAATAATATAATTCAATCTATTTTAATCTAACCAGAACTGCCTCCTAGAAGTTGTCACCTGTCATTTGCAAAGCTGTCACCTGTCATTTTCTATCTGCAAGCTGTAACCTGTCGCTTTGAACTTTTAAAATTTCAAATCCGAAAAACTACCTTTATTTAATCGTCCGTATCTCTGGAACCGTTTGGGCTAGGAACTTGGTTTAACTTTCCTCTGAAAGAATCTCAGCTTTTCAACGAGCCTAGAACCGACTTCCTACTCCTTATACTTTCTCCGTAATCACGATTCTCGCACTCATGAATTTTACCGCGATTTGCAATTTTGGTTAAAAATCCAGCCACGTGTGAAAACAGCAGCTTCCTTGCTTTCCTTTGCCAAAAATTCGTTTAACCTGCTGGTTACTCCTAGATCCTTGCTAAAGTGAGCCTGAACTCATCCCAGGTATATTTCACTCACCCTGAACCTCCTAAAGGGAATTAAAACCATTTTCATCATATTCCTCACTTCATTGCCAGCACATATCAAAGCACTTTTGCCTTTATTTCAAACTCATACCTGTAGTCTAAGCTTGCTGGGGTGAAATGAATTACATTTGATTGCATTTCTGAGAACTGTGTGCTTTCCTTCCATTTCCTTACATTGCATAAAGGGTGGGAGTGGATTGGCAGAGAAAAGTGATTACATTGTGTTGTTGAAATCATATTGAGTATTTTCTGTAT
This sequence comes from Ambystoma mexicanum, assembly GCF_040938575.1. NCBI lineage: Eukaryota > Metazoa > Chordata > Amphibia > Caudata > Ambystomatidae > Ambystoma > Ambystoma mexicanum. The sequence goes on from NC_090931.1 coordinate 97,040,985, forward strand.
TGCATTTTCATTCCACATTGCATCCATTTGAAACCATAAAAGTATTGTTCCTATCGTATCCATCCTATAACCACTCATCATTGATTCCAATAGAGGAAATAGCTACTCCCACACCCAGGGTACACAGTGGAACACCAGCTCACAACAGTCTACCCAGGCGTATGGTAGGGGTAGTAAAAGAGGACGTGGTAGAGGCAGAGGCAGCCCCAGTAAAGGAGGAGGCACGCCTCCACCAAAGCAGTGACGCTCAGTTCAGGGTCCCTTCCCATGCAACCCCAGTAGGGGGACGAATATCAAGTTTCACCCAGGCATGGGAAGGGATAACATCCGACAGATGGGTGCTGTCAACAGTATCCAATGGGTACTGCATAGAACTACTGCAACGTCCCCTAAACCATCCTCCAAGACAAAAAGTCCACTCTTTACAACATCAGAAGATCCTCCTCGAGGAGATCGCCATTCTGCTAGAAAAGGACGCGATAGAACTCGTCCCGGGACACCAGGTAAACAAGGGTATCTATTCAACTTACTTCCTTGTGCCAAAGAAAGATTTAACAATGCGTCCAGTTTTGGACTTACGGCCTGCCAACAAGTATGTCAAGCCCCAAAAATTCCGTATGACCACACTACAAGAGGTAATCCCACTCCTAAAAAAGGGGGATTACATGGCAACCTTGGATATGAAAGATGCCTATTTTCATATTTCCATGCTCCCGGCGCACAGAAAATACTTGCGCTTCAAGGTGGACAGTCGCCACTACCAATTCAAGGTACTGCCCTTCGGGATAGCTTCTGCACCAAGGGTATTCACCAAGGTACTGGCGGTGGCAGCTGCACACCTACGCAGGGAGGCAATCCCAGTGTACCCTTATCTGGACGACTGGCTCATAACGGGGGAAACCCCAGGAATCTGCAGGTCAAACATTCAGAGGACCATCGACCTCCTCCACGAATTAGGCTTCTCCATCAACGAGAAAAAGTCAAGTCTGGTGCCAAGCACCTCAAAACAGTTTCTAGGAGCTATCCTAGATACTCAGAAAGGATTGACCTTCCCTTCGGAAGAAAGAATTCGGAACATACTTCTGCAAATTCCGCATTATCAGTCAGGTCAACAGATAACAGTACGCAAAGCTATGCGGTTACTCGGCATGATGGCGTCATGCATTTACCTGGTCCCCCACGCGCGTCTGCGCATGCGTCCCATGCAGGAATGGTTGGCGAAACAGTGGTCTCAGGCAAGTGGTCAGTGGGACGATCTAGTGGTCGTTTCGCCAACACTCGTACAGAACCTACACTGGTGGACAAGAGAGAATCTCGCAAAGGGGAAACCCTTTTACGATCCCGAAGTACAGGCAGTGGTGACGACAGATGCATGCCTGACGGGGTGGGGAGCTCACCATCTCCACCACACAGCTCAGGGTCTCTGGTCTCACTCAGTAGCCAAGAACCACATCAATCTGCTAGAGCTTCTGGCAGTATTCCGAGCGCTGCAGGCGTTCGAGCCCCATCTACTAAACTTGTCGGTGCAGATCAGGACGGACAGCACGACAGCCATGTTCTATCTGAACAAGCAAGGAGGGACTCGTTCGCCAAATCTGTCCAAGCTTGCCCAGAAAATATGGATATGGGCACTCAGACGGAACATCTTCCTGTCATCGCAACATGTTCCAGGGGAGCTCAATTCCCTAGCGGATGCTCTAAGCAGAGACTCCCTCCCAGAAGAACACGAATGGGTCCTTCACAAAGACGTAGTAGAAGATCTCTTCTCTCAGTGGGGTTTCCCCACTATAGACCTATTCGCCACAAGCGAAAACAAACAATGCCCAGGATTTGCATCCAGGTTCCCACAACCGGACTCCCAGGGGAATGCCCTGTGGATGAACTGGTCAGGGATGTTTGCGTACGCTTTCCCACCAACTCCTCTCATCAGGAAGGTGGTGTACAAGATGAACAAGGAATCGATGACGCTCATCCTAGTTGCTCCCATGTGGGCGAGACAACCATGGTTTCCACACCTACGCAGGATGGCGGTATGCGAGCCCATCAGACTCCCAGCCTGGTACAACCTTCTGTCCCAGCAACAAGGTCAAACAGTGCATCAGGAACCCAACTCTATGAACCTAGCAGCATGGCTCCTGAAGTCATAGAGTTTGGACATCTCAAATTACCACAGAGGTGTATGGACATTCTAAAAGAGTCCAGGAAACCAAATACAAGGCACTGTTACTTTGACAAGTGGAAAAGATTCGTTATCTGGTGCCAGAGTAAACAAATCAACCCGGTTGATTGCACTCCTTCCAACGTTGTAACATACATGCTCCACCTGCTGGATGCAGGGTTGGTTTTTAACTCTCTGAAAGTACACCTGGCAGCCCTCTCAGCCTACACCACATCCCATAACAAGGTTTCGTGGTGGAAAGTACCAGTGGTTAAAGCCTTCATGGAAGGAGTAAAGAGACTTCACCCTCCTATCTCGAACCCACCGCCAGGATGGGATCTCAATGTGGTGCTATCTAAGCTCATGGGGCCCCCCCTTCGAACCCATGCATAAAAGTAGTCTCAAACACCTGACTTATAAAACGGCCTTCTTAGTAGCCATTACCTCCATAAGAAGGGTCAGTGAAATTCAGGCTCTGTCAGTGCAAGATCCTTTCTTTACTATCCACAAGGACAAACTGGTTTTACGCACACACCCTAGATTCTCACCAAAATTCATATCCAAGTTCCATGTAAACCAGTCCATCGAGCTTCCGGCTTTCTTCCAAAACCCACAAAGCTCAGCTGAGGTGAAACTACACACCCTAGATGTGCGTAGGGCGGTCTTATACTATGTAAATAAAACCAGACCGCTAAGGAAAACAGATCAACTGTTTGTCTCCGTAGCTACAGGCAGAGAGGGGGATCGCGTCTCTAAGGGCGCTATCTCAAAGTGGATTATCAACTGTATACAGCTGTGTTACTCTCTTTCTGAAAAAACTCTGCCTTTTACGCCAAGGGCCCACTCTACCAGAGGCATTGGGGCCACTCTGGCTTTCATTGCAAATGTTCCCCTTGACACCATTTGCAAAGCAGCTACTTGGAGCTCTATTCACACTTTTACTCAGCATTACTGCATTGACACTCATTCCAAGGCAGATACACAAGTGGGACAAGCGGTTCTAAGACACCTGTTTGCTCATGACCCTTCTCACATCCCACCTCCTTCTTCTGGTACTGCTCGCTAATCTATGCACAGCATGTGATCTAAGCAGATTCCACAAGCCTCAGAAGGGATACATTACTCACCGTAATCGTATTTCTGATGCTTGTATCTGCTTAGATTCACATGCGACCCACCCTTCCTCCCCTCCGAGAGAAGGCGCATGGTTGCTTGTAGTCTTACCTTTCTGTCTATCTGCTTGGACTATCTGTACTCACGCTACTCCTCATGCTACCTCATGTCAGGAAAAACACAATCTGGGGATCCTAGACGCGTGAGGGATCATGGGTACAGGGGACGTCACACTAGGGATAGTATTACTGGCACGCCCTGTGTCGACGCCCATTTTTCGACTTCGAAAAACAAACTGTAATACTCCGCAGCTTCCACTAGATGTCGGCCTATGCACAGCATGTGAATCTAAGCAGATACAAGCATCAGAAATACGATTACGGTGAGTAATGTATCCCATATATATATATATATATATATATATATATATATATATATATATATATATATATATATATATATATATATATATATATATATATATATATATATATATATATAGTTTAAATTATCAAATACACCTTTTAAACTTGCAAAACAGAACTACTTCTTGGGTAAGTGGGGTCAGGGGGATCCCAAGAGAGGGGTGTTATATAGGGGTAGTCATCCAGAACTCATCAACTGGACGTAAAGATATATCAATAAGGGTTTCCATTCAGTATCCCAGACTAGGCATTGACTTAGCTGTAGTGTTGAATTGAATCCTCTTACAAATTGAGGGCTCGAGCCGGATGTTTGGGTTAGATCTATCACTTGTGCAGATTAATACAGCGTGCCAGCTGACCAGATACACATATCCGGTGGGATCACCATGCTGTGTTACGCTGTAAAGCACTCCTCAAAGGAACGCTCTAAGGAAAAGGTCTGTTTTGCAAAAATAAAATACAAACTTCTGTAAGTCAGGACAGTGACCAATCTCTAGAATGACGACCTCAGTAGACATGAAAATAGCCAGAGAGCACTTCTTACATAAGTTATTTGTGAGAGGTGAGTGGACTCACCAGGACCGCATGGTCTGGTTGCAGGCCATCACGCAACAGGTCACTGAAACAGGGTCAGATATATGGAGAGATCAGGGTCCCTTACATGTGGCCCTGAGTGAACTATACATGGCTCCTAAAGCTAAGGATGAACAAGACAAGATGGTTAGGATAGCGGCATACCTGTACCTATATATGGGAGACATGCAGGATAAATGTACTGAAAGCCAAGATCTGGCGAATAAGCGACAGATGGCGTTAGAGAAGGTCCAATCTGACCTGGTCTCTTCTGAGCAGAGGCTGCAGGGGAGCCAGGAGTCCGAAAATGATAGTAGGCAGTATATCATTAAAATAAAAGAGGACATGGATATACTGCAACAGGAAAAGACAGACCAGGATACCAGGATTCTGGCTTTGCAGAAGGAACGCCAAGACAGTTTGGACTCCCTACTGCAGAGCCAGAAAAAGCTGGAGCAACAGATCAATTTCAACAGGGCATGCACAGAGCAGGTAGCCACCCTGCAAATCCAACTAGACAGAGAGAAAGAGGAGAGCAATAAACTGATCCTGAAAGACCTGGATACCCAGGCAGAGTTTGATCAGGAGCGCCAGAAAGCTGGTGCCTTCCAAAGGCAAAGGGACGACCTGGCGTCACAAATTCAAGCTCCTGGTCAGTAAAGGAACACCTTAGGCCAGGAAGTCTGCCACTTAAGAAGAAAAATGGAACAAAATCACCTGGCCCACCAGGGACTGGGTGACCTCCAAAAAGAACACCAGGACTTGCTAGAGCATACCAGGAGGATGGAGGAGGCTCTGGCAAGACAGGAGCAGGCCAGTAGGGAGGGGACTCGGGAGGTAACCCTCCTGCAGCAAAGACTGGCCCAGTGCTCCAGGACCAATCAGGAAACGCAGAGAGAGAATGAGGCTCTCTGCCAGCACAATGATAGGCTCCAACAACAGGTAGCGATGCAGGAGAGACTGATAGAGTCTCGTAAGGCCTTAACTGAGGAACTGAAGGCGCAGGCTCTTGCATTGCAACAGGGAGCAGGGGCGGATAGAGACCAGGTTCGCTGGGAAAGGGAAACTCCTGAGCATAACCTCAGGAGCCCTAGTACCAGAGGCCTTTATCTCTCTGTCCCTGGACTCTGCCACCCCCATGTCCCCTGGCGCACATGAGCACCGGGCCACAGGGATGGCAGATTACTATCCAGCCAGAAGCATGGGGCTCATAGGCCAGTACCTCCCAGGAATGGATGGGCGGGCATCCGGGTATGGGCACCCAAGCACAGTGCAATTTAGTGGGGAACCCCAGGAGAGTAGGCCCATTAAGGGCATCCTGAAAACCTCTGCCCAGTTAGGTCAGTGGGGGGGGGTACCCATCAAATCCTGGCAGCAAGAGGAATCTGAAGACTCCTCTGAACGGTACAGGACACAGGAGACCAGGTCCCCACATTCTGCCAGCCATTCCCAGGCTCGCAGAATCCGGAAAACCTGGAAGATCAGACAGGAACCTCTGGAAGCATTGCCTCTGAGTCAGAGGATGAATGGACCAGGGTTACCCGAACCAAAAAGGCCAATAAGGCAAAAAGGGCCTTGCATTGAAGCAAATAAAGGCAATAAGGAGTGTTATCACGCCTTATCATAAGAACGCCAAGTATTCCGTATGGGAACACTTGGAGCTCTATGAGCAAATGATGGAGACTTTCCATTTGAAGGACAGCAGTAGCTGCATCCAGTATGTCAAATGGACATTCTCCCCAGAATACTCCAGTTTCTTTGCGGGGCTGGAGGACCAAAATCATTTAAGATGGTCCACCTATAAGGCGGCCATCTTGAAACATTTTTCTGTTCACAGAAATCCTCAAGAGGCTCGCAAGGCAGCCTACAATTTGCAATGTGGGGAGGATCAGGCCCCACAAGAATTTGTGCAAGAACTGAAACGTGCCTTTGCGCAGACCACCAGAAGGGTGCGCACAGACAGCAGAGAATTTGTCAATACATTTTTCCATGCCTTGCCCAAATATATAATGACCCAGCTCGTGAGAGATTTTCATGAGAAAAGATCTTTAGACTGGGTCATTGAACAGGCTACCCGGATCTATGAGGTGCAGAAGCCCATAGAAAATAAAAGCAATACCCAGAAAAATCCCAAAACCAACCGCACCCCTGCTGCTACCAAGGTGGCAGAGGTAAAGGTCACCCCCGTTTTGGATTTGGAGATGGGGGGGCCTAAAAACCTACCTGCACCTAATAATTCACAGCCCAGAAGGCCCTCGGGCCAGTCACAGACAGGGAGTCGAGGAGGTAGTCCCACAAATGGGGTCCCCCGCTCCCCTGACTATGTAAGTCCCTGCTACAAGGGAAACCGACCAATCCTGGGTTATGTGTGGACTCCTCCAGCCCAAGGGGGGGGGTCCAGCCAAGCACCTGACCCGGGGAACTTCCCTCCTAACTTCCCCCAGGAGGGCAGAAATTCTCCAAATCCTGGGCAGAACTTTTTCCCCAGGTATCCACCCAATTTCCAGCCCCAAAATCCTCCACCCTTCTTTCCCCAATTCCCTGAGCCCAGACAAGCTAATCCGGGAGAGGGGAGGCCAAGGGTGGAGGGGTACCAAAATCTTCCCAACCAGGGGTACTACCAGAGAAGGGATAGCTACCCTTCCCGGGATCAGCCCAGGGGAGAAAATAGAGCCCCGTATCAGCCTGAGCGGGTTTCCTAGTTAGAGCGCCAGGTCCAAAATATGGCACGGGATCTGGGTCACATACTGAGGGCTCAACAGAACCCTCAGATGAGCATGCCACCGCAGAATGCCCCAAACTCTGGACCTGGTGCTCCAGAACAATGACGGGGGCAGCACCCCGATAACACACCGGTTCCCAGGGAGGAGGCACAAGGGGAAGGGGGGTGTAAAGCCTTGGAGGAAGCTTCCTTCCCAACTTGTAAACAGCCCCTGGAAAACCAGGAACCGGAAACAAAATCTCCTGCCCCTGAAAGCCTGCCTCCCAAGGAGCAGAGGGGGGGGGGGTAGGAGAAACAAAGGACCCAAACAGACCCACTTTGTGGAGGAGGTACAGGTCTTCCAATTTGAGGGAGAGGGATCCTCAGAAGATCCTGGGAAAAGGATCTTCTCCTTCAGAGATGGGGGAACTCAATTCAGACTGGGGAGATATGGAGACTGAGTTACCGCCGCCCATCATCTCATCCCAGAACCCACAATACCGAAATCCCATGGTTCAAACCCATCCTGGTGACTGCCTCCAAAAAGGGGGGGGGCGGCCCAGAACCGGAACCAGGGGAACCCTCAATGGCTCTAATCTCCAGTTGCCAATTTTTTCTTTCAGATTCCCAAGGCTCTCCACAGAATTCTGCCCAAATGTCTTCTCTTGCAATGTCCAAAACCAGAAAGTTAGCCCACCAGTTGTCCAAAAATGTGCATTATCTGTGCCCCCTTGAGGAGAAGGAGGGAAGATATTATGCCCCGGTACAAGTACAGGGGCAGGGTACGATTTCAGCGCTGGTGGACACGGGATCTCAAGCTACCCTTCTGTCCAGAAGGACCTTTGATGAACTGAATGCAGGAAGGGGAGGGAATTACCAAATTCCTCTCGCCTCACTTCACTTCCTGGACAACTCCAGAACTTTGACGGGAAGGAAATTCCCGTCGAGGGGACGGCAGATTTGGACATTAAAATTGGGCGACACAAGTTGAAACACCCGGTCATAGTTGTGACTCCAGAGGGCACCCCTTGTTTACCAGGGAATGACCTCCTGAGAAGGTTGTCACCCCTAATAGATTACGTAAACAAGGTCCTCTGGACCCAGACTAGCCGACCCATAAAATTAAAACAGAGTGTCAACCATGTTAGTTTAAACGGCACCTGCCACATGGTTGAACAAAAATCTGACCAAGTAGAATTTCACTTCCAGAACAACCAGATTCCAGACGTGACAGTAATAGCAGTAGGACAACAGACTGGTGATGGGGGGTCCTCTCTATTTCTGAAAATCAACCTTCCTTCCAGTTTAAGGTGGTATTCCACACTGGAAGGAAACACCCTGAAATTCTTTACCAATCCACAATCAGAAACTCCCACTCCTATAGTCCAGAAAGATGTGAAATCAGCTCAGAGCCTGGCTGATATTCAGCAAATTGGAGAGCAGTTGTTCATCCCTGTTCAGTTAAATGATGGGAAGGACTCTGTTCTCGCTCGAGTGTGTGTGAACAACGGTAAGAGCTTCATCAGCGAAGCCATGTTCCGCCAACTCCCAAAAGATCCAGCCATTCCCACATTCAAACTGATAGACAAATTGGAAATGGACCTGGAAGCACCTAATTCCAAACATCTCCTGCCAAGCAGGTGTATGCTCAAAATCTCCATTGGCAACAAGAGCCTAGTCCATAATTGTTGGGTCGTGCGAGACGTCCCTGCCGCCTTTTACTTAGGCAGTGACATTCTCAATCGCTTTGCCATTAGTTTGGACCTAATAAACTTCAAAGCTTGGTCCCGATTAGCGGATAATCCCATGGGCTTTGATGATCTAGAAAAAGCATTTAGGTCAGCTCAATTGCTACCTTATGCAGTTGAAATTCAGATCAAAGAGGAAGTCACCATCCCAGAAAGGACCCGACAATTCTCCCTGGAAGTGAAAGTTAAAAGAGGACAACATTTGAAAAACCCTGATGCTTATATACATCTAAATGCTTCTCTCCAACAGCAAGGGTTGGGGGTAAACCCAACTCCATTAGTCAACATAGAACATGACACCATTCTAATAGAGGTGGATAACAGCGACTTAAAGAGTATTACTCTAGCCGCAGGCACCATTATTGGAATGGCGGTTGATGACCGACATTTTTCCATCGATTTAGGAAATTAACTGTTAGGAACAATCCCCAAGGACTGTTTTGACAGTGACAGTGAGGACAATACAACACCAGACAGGATGTTTACCCAGCATGGGGGGAACTTCCTGGTGTACACTTCCTGCCCTTATGGTGAGGAAGATGTGACTTGTGACTTCAGGAGGGATGAGGTGATTTTCCAGGTCCATGAGGGTTGCCTTTCCCACCTGAGGCCTCCAGTCCAAATCAGCACTCTGACCAGGGACTTCTCCACCCAGCTGGAGGAGGCCGCTGAGATAGCCAAACCAGAAGTCTTTCCAGGCTTCAGGCAGATGGTGGAAGAGAGAGTCAACCTAGCTGATGCCTGTGTGACTCTGGAACAAAAGCAAAAGTTGAAACAAGTTTTCTTGGATTTCCAAGATCTCTTTGCGGTAGACTCATATGACTGTGGCCGCACCGACATCCACACAACAACAATCCCCACGGACCGTGGAATGACTCCAGTGTTTGTGAAGCAATATCGTTTGCCTCTCGCATCCATGGAGTCCCTTACTGAAATAATTAAGAACCTTGAGTCCCGGGGAATAATCCGTCCAGTCCACAGCACTTTCAATAATCCGGTGCTGGGAATAATGAAGCCAAACGGCCAGTGGAGACTCTGTGCCGACCTCAGGGAGCTCAACAAACGGGTCCATACTTCCCGATGGCCTCTGCCCTACATTGACCAAGGGCTGGCCCAGATCCAGGGGTCACAGGTATTCACTGCAATAGACCTGACCAATGGATACTGGACTGTGCCTGTCAGTAGGGAGGACCAATACAAGCTGGCTTTTACCTTTGGGGGCCAGCAATACACATGGACCCGGACTCCCTTCGGATACCTCAACTCCGGCAATGAATTCAACATTTTCCTACACAAGGCCATGCCCGACCTGGGTGCAAGGGGTAACCTGGCTTATGTAGATGATGTCCTCATCAAAAGTTCATCTGTGGAGGAACACATAGCGGAGATCCGTTATGTTCTGACGCAGTTGAGGGCCGCCGGAGCAAAACTTTCTTTCAGAAAGCACAGTGGTGTAGAACCCGTGTTAATTTCTTGGGGCATGAGATTACTCCTCAGGGTCTCTGTCCCCAGGAAAAGAAAGTGGAAGCACTTGAGAAACTGAAAGACCCCACAACTCTGCGGGAACTAAGGAGCCTCCTTGGACTGACTAATTACAGCAGAAAGTTCATTGAGGGCTACGCAGAGATCACCAGACCCCTGATTCATCTCCTGAAGGGGGGGGGGGGGTCAAGTGGGAATGGGGTCCAGAACAAGCCGAGGCGGTAAAACAACTCAAGAGAAGCCTCTCACAAGCGCCTTGCCTAGTTTACCCTGTCAGAAACAACGAGTTCTTCCTGGAGACAGGGTTCTCTAATACGTGCTTGACAGCAGTATTATACCAAAAGCATGACAAGGTCAATAAAGTAATCTCCTATGCGAGCAAAACTTTATCCTCTGTGGAGGAAAAATTCAACGATTGTGAGAAGGCACTCCTGGCAACGGTGTGGGCATTGAAGAATTACCGCCCGTTTATCCAGGGGGAACACATCATAGTGGAGACTCCACACCAGCCTCTGCAATATCTCCAAAGTGATAGAATCCGGGCCGGAAATGTGAGTAATATCCGAATTACTTCCTGGATTCTGTCAATGCAAGGCTTTCCTGTGGAGGTCAGATATGGCCAAAACAAGAAGAGTCCCCTCGCGCAAGGTCTGGCTGACTTGCATGATTGTGCCAGAGAAAACTGTCTCGAGGACGAAAATCTAAAGATCAAGGACAACACAGAGGCATACCTTAATTCCCCACACAGTCTTTGAAGAGGACAAGTGTGAGGGAATGCCCACTGTCTATGTGGATGGATGCTCTTACAATGTTGACAACGACGGGGAGAAAGAACTGGTGGCTGGCGTAGGGAATGCATGGGTGAAGGAGTTCCCAGAACCCTCCGCTGGATACAAAATTGGTCCCCGAAGTAGTCAGGTGGCAGAATTGATGGCTGTGTATCAGGCCATCCTCACTGCTGTCCAGCATCAACTCCACGAACTGGTCATAATCACAGATTCGGATTATGTACGGAACGGGTTCGTGGAGCACCTGGTTAATTGGAAAACCAGAGGCATGTTATGCGCTAATAACAAACCCCTGAAACATGGGAAGCTAATCCAAAACATTGATGATCTGGTCACATCGAATGGGATGACCATCTACTGGAAAAAGATCAAGGGTCATTCCAAAGTAGAGGGACCAGACAAAACTGGAAATGACTTAGCTGATCAGCTGGCCAAAACCGGGGCCATCCAAGGGAATCTAATCGAAATAGAGTCCCTGTTGGGGGAAATCCAGGTCACTGCTATCACTAGGTCCCAGACAAATGCTCACAATGATCTTTCAACTGCCCAATGGAGCAAGGAGACCCCTGATGCTGATTTGATTACAGCTCAGAAGGGGGATCCAATTATTGGTAAGTTTTACCAACACCTTGAGGACCCTGAGAACTTTCCCCTGACGGATACCGATTACAATGGGAAAGAGGACCTTAGAGTGTTGATGAAATGTCCAAAAATGTTCCGGATCCAAAATGGTTTGTTGGTAAGGAAATCCAAAGCTGGCCACGATCAGTGGGTGGTTCCTACCTCATTCCGAAGCCTGATGTTAAGTCACGCCCATGATGCGGCCACCGCCGGTCATAGGGGGTTTCACACAACACTGGAAATCTTAAGAGAGGTTGCGTACTGGCCACACATGGGGCAGGACCTTGACCAATACTTGAAGGGGTGTCTTGTGTGTGCACAATTTCAGCCATCATCCCTCACGCACCGTGCGCCCCTCCAAAAGAGGGGGATGACACTGCCATGGTCAGATTTGCAAATCGACTTTGTAGGCCCTGTAATCCGCTCGTCTAGAGGAAACAAGTATATGTTGACCAACAAGTATATGTTGACCGTTACATGCTTGTTTACCAAGTGGGTGGAATGTCTCCCAGCCCCAAACTGCAAGGCAGAAACAGCAGCTGCCCTGATGATTAACCACATCTTTTCCCGTTTTGGTCTACCTCAAAGGATTGAGTCAGACAGGGGTAGCCACTTCACCAGTGAAGTGATGACAAAGATGTGGGAGATACTGGGGGTCAAGAGAAAGCTACACATTGCTTACATGCCAGCTTCTTCTGGAGCAGTGGAACGCTACAACCGGACAATTGTGAGCATATTAAAAAAGTTTGTGGCAGATTCTGGGCCAAGTTGGGATATACGATTACCTCTGGTCCTAATGGCCATCAGATCTACCCCGTCATCTGCAACCAAAATGTCACCATTTGAGTTGATGACTGGACGCAAGATGGTGCTTCCTCAGCATTTGCTCTACAGGACCCAAGAGCAGACACTAATAAATGCCTCCACAACTCATGAGTATGTGGAGAATTTAAGGAAACACCTTCAACATGCTTTTGCCTATGCTCAGCGGAATCTAGAAAGATCAGCTGAGAGTATGAAGACCCAATATGACCTGAAAACTTCCAGGAAGGAATATCAGGTGGGGGACCGGGTCTATTTATACAATTTCCAAAGGAACCAGGCCAAACAGCGAACATTTTTGCCTACATGGAAGGGACCCTTTGAGATTATAGACCAGATCTCCCCTGTGGCCTACAAGATCCGCATCCCCAAAGGCGGTTTGGCAGAGGGGGAAGACAAGTGGGTCCATATAAACCAGTTGAAGTGTTGCCATCCCAGGCACACTTTGCAGCAACTGGAGGAGTCCTCGGTAATCCCAGGTGGTACCGCTCCAGAGTAATTCAATTCCAACCCTAAAAGATCCTACATATAGCCTATCAAATTCTGTGTTTCTCAAGTTTATGTGTTCCTGTCTCTTAATTTAAAAAAAAATGTGCATGTTCATATCTGTTGAGTTCTAAAATATATATGCCACCCCACTATATCAATGGTGGGGGAGAAATGTCCATGAATAGGTATTGCCGCTCTTCCTTTGTCGTACTAGGAGAAAGAAAACCTGGAGACTGGCCAAGGAGGACGATCCGGAGACCGGGAGCAGAGACGCAAAGGGCCCAGTGTACCGCCCAATACTCCCATCAGGACCGGCGAGGAGAACCGACTGATCCACCCCTGATGGAGGAAAGGATGCTGAACTTTGTCATCTGCGGAATTGGAAGAAGATGATGTGGACCTCCCAGCACGTGGGTCAACATCCTTAGCACCCGACATCCCCTCGACTCAATCCAAGTGCAGTCGGGCGGGGGGGTTTGTTGGGTGTTCTGACCCACATTTGGACTATTATGCTACAACATTTGGTGCTGTGGGCTTAGGAAATTCAAGATGGCCGAAAAAGCCCACATGCGCCCCAGAATCTATGAAAACCACGCAGTTTGTGCGCACACCAAAATGGTCGCCTGACTTGCCACCCCCCGGTGCGGGTGTGCTGGGTCAGAAGAGCCATGAGTGAAATGGGGTGCCAAAGAGAAAAACAGCAGTGCCTGTTCGCTAGAAAGCACTTTAAAAATCACCCTTTATTTCTCTGAAGGCAAGTTCAGAATGCCCATTTCAAACATTGCAGAATATCCAACAATCTCACTGAACACCAGCAGACATTTGACGCAATAAAGTCTTGTGGGCATACAAAATCTGGAAAGAGGATGAGCCTAAAATAATGTTCATAGCAAAACTGGCTGAGCTGTGGATTTCAGCAGTTTAAGTAAATTTGGACTGAAAGACACTAAAAATCTAAATGTTTAAAAGAAGTGAGTGACCTACTTTTGAGTGTCACATAGGTTGCAATTGTTTAAATGTCATAGTTTTAAACTTAGAATCAGCACTCTAGCTGCATGCGTAAAAATTGGAAGTTTGATTTGGACAGGAAAACTGGCAGCCAAAGGGACATTTAGCTGAGGCCTGGCTTAAAAAGAGAGGGAATTTTGCCCACCAGCTACCCCCGACAGGAGTTGAGACTTGCACAACAGCTGTGTTCCCAGGCCTAGCTGCCTTTTGCTGTTCCCACCAAAAGGGATATGACACTTCTCTGATTGAATTACCTGGGCTCTGCAGGAAATTGAACAAAGCCCTGTCCTGACTCAGGCAAATGTTTTATTGGGGGGGGGTCGTAAAAGTGGCTTCCTCCTGGAAGGAAAGGGGAGGAGCACTGCATGTGAGCAAGCTGGCTTGGCAGAACTGGAAAAACCAGAAATTCAACCTTGTGCTGGGGGGAAACCACATCCCTTTGGGGCCAGAACATAAATCTAAAAAGATGGATCATTCATAGAGCGGACTTGTGAAAATTTTATAAGTAATATCATTATTCTTGTTATTTTTCTGTGCACATTTGAAGACGTGTTAGGACCCGGTGGTATGTTCAGGGGGGTTTTTAGCGGAAAAGAGGATATTACTCAAAATGTATGTATGTTAAAAATCTGACACTCCACCACCTAATGCCCACATGCTTTGCGAACATTTGTGTAAATGCGGGGACAAATCCAATATTGGTAACCCGACCAAAAAGTGAAATATGTTGCCATTTTTGAACCCAAGCTCCTAGAAATGACAGAATTGGAACAGGGGCTACCATCAGTAAATGCATGATGTGTGTATGCAATGCCAAACAACTGTCTATCGGGGAAGTTTGTATTTGGATCAGATATCGATTGTGTGTAAAGTTGACAGGGGTGGGTTCTCTGTATCATAAACAGACCTCATCATGATGACACTTCATTTCATTCCCCCAATCAAGGGGAAGAGGAGGAAGTGGCCAATGACAAGTGGAGAGGGGTAGGGCCTAGAAAGCTAGCCTCTCCACCCACTTTCAAAACACATAAAAGCAGACAGTCAGGACAGATAGAGACATTCTATTCCATCTGCTGCGGTATGCTCTGCCGGGAAAATCCATACTTTACCTCCATCAACCTCCAGAGAGCCAACACAGAGACTTCAATCTATCCACCTTCAGAGACCAAGACTTTACTTCAGAATTTGTAGCAGAGAGGTCAACTACAAGCTAAATCCCTCTTTAGCAGGCCTCAAATCATTGCAACTATTCACAGCCAGGCGAGCTGTTTGAATTCTTTGCAAGAACTCTTGCCATTTGCCAGAAAGCAGTGTTGTATCCAGAGAAAGCTGTGCAGAAAGATCCAGAAGCAGTGCTGTACCCAGAGAAAGCAGAGCAGTATCCAGAACCAGAGGCCAGAGATCCAGAGTGACCCAGACCGCTGTTAGCAGAACCAGAGATCTGACCCAGATCACTGTGAAGTGCCGAGACCAGAACCGGAGTCCAGTCCGAAAACCTGACCAGATCCGTGGCGAGGCCTATTTCTAAATATATTGTGAGTACCTAGCAGAACTGTGCAGAACCAATCTCTTAGTTAAAATAATATAATTCAATCTATTTTAATCTAACCAGAACTGCCTCCTAGAAGTTGTCACCTGTCATTTGCAAAGCTGTCACCTGTCATTGTCTAGCTGCAAGCTGTAACCTGTCGCTTTGAACTTTTAAAATTTCAAATCCGAAAAACTACCTTTATTTAATCGTCAGTATCTCTGGAACCGTTTGGGCTAGGAACTTGGTTTAACTTTCCTCTGAAAGCGTAGAATCTCAGCTTTTCAACGAGCCTAGGACCGACTTCCTACTCCTTATACTTTCTCCGTAATCACGATTCTCGCACTCGCGAATTTTACCGCGATTTGCGATTTGGTTAAAAATCCAGCCACGTGTGAAAACAGCAGCTTCCTTGCTTTCCTTTGCCAAAAATTCGTTTAACCTGCTAGTTACTCCTAGATCCTTGCTAAAGTGAGCCTGAACTCATCCCAGGTATATTTCACTCACCCTGAACCTCCTAAAGGGAATTAAAACCATTTTCAGCATATTCCTCACTTCATTGCCAGCACATATCAAAGCACTTTTGCCTGTATTTCAAACTCATACCTGTAGTCTAAGCTTGCTGGGGTGAACTGAATTACATTTGATTGCATTTCTGAGAACTGTGTGGTTTCCTTCCATTTCCTTGCATTGCATAAAGGGGGGGAGTGGATTGCCAGAGAAAAGTGATTACATTGTGTTGTTGAAATCATATTGAGTATTTTCTGTATTGCATTTTCATTCCACATTGCATCCATTTGAAACCATAAAAGTATTGTTGCTATCGTATCCATCCTATAACCACTCATCATTGATTATAAAGAAGTGTGCTAGTGCCGGACGATCCATTATTGATTACTGCTCAGATTAAGTGTGATATTCAATTATTAATTTATTATAAGGTGTGATATATATATATATATATATATATATATATATATATATATATTTAAATTATCAAATAAACCTTTTAAACTTGCAAAACAGAACTACTTCTTGGCTCAGTGGGGTCAGGGGGATTCCAAGAGAGGGGTGTTATATAGGGGTAGTCATCCAGAACTCATGAACTGGACGTAAAGATATATCAATAAGGGTTTCCATTCAGTATCCCAGACTAGGCATTGACTTAGCTGTAGTGTTGAATTGAATCCTCTTACACAACGCACATGGTCGTTATGTGTGCATAGCATCAGGACTGGCAGGAAGCAGTTTTTTCTTCACGACAGGCATTCTTCCCTCAGCAGAAGCTGCAGGTAATTTCGCAGCGCTGTTTTCTCAGAGCAGCACAGAGTGAGCAGCTTCATTCCATACATGCGGGAGGCAGCGCAACTCAAGTAGGCTACTTGAAGTGTAAATAGGGACTAAGATACGTGTTGTTGAAAGTTGGATTTACTACATATTACAGCAGTTCCAGTCTGCCTCAGTAAAGGTTAACCCTTTACACAACTACATTGAAAACAGTAGTCTAGGCAAGACTAAATTTATGAAAAAAGTTTAAAAGATTTTCTGTGAGAAAAAGGGTTTATGGTCATTGCACCGAAAACAATGCATCGAAAATAAAAGCATTGAAATTCTGTTTTACATTAAAATGACATATCTCCATTGAAGCTTTTCCATCGAATTGATATGTACTTTTAAATGTTAAAGAAAGCATTTTAATGCGTTTATTTTCTACATTAAAACATTGCATGGAGCTGTCCAGAACTGAAATTTCGGCACTGGCCAGCTCCTTGTAACATTTTAATGAGTTTTGTATATTGGGGGGGGGGGCTTCCCCCATTCAGCCCCTTAACCCTAACCCCTAATCTAACCCAACCAACTAAGGATGTTAATAGAAATAATTTCGAAATTACCATCGAATTATAGTCAATGGAAAGGCATTTCGATGTAAATGCTTTTCATTGCTTATAATTCGATGGTAAAGCATTAGATGGAATGGTTTTCGATGGATTGACTAGATACCGAGATAAAGATGTCTTAGTCTAATTCAAAATTGGCTAACTGAGTGAGAAATACTATTGTTATAGATCAATTGGTGGAGTGAAAAAGACTTTTGCCATTGAACAGATGGTACAGTAAAGGCAAGTTTCTGTCAAAGGTTTTGGACAAGTGAATAAGAGACAGGAACAGCAAGTTGAATTCAATAGCCTTTTAGCAGAATGCAAAGGCTTTCGGGTATTACTGGTTATCCATGAGAAGTTCACACTAGAAAGTTAGCATGCATTCATAGGGATAAAGTATAACCCTCTGTATGTTTGTCTACTGGTCAGAGTGAGTCATCAAGTTGAGTGCAAGATTTCTGTGGGCAGCGAGCAGGACCTGGTTTGTTATTTTATCCACTGCCCCTCGGCGGTGCCAATACTCCAATTTTATTTTTTTATCTGGAAGTTTATAGAGTCGGCGAACCTAGGGGGTCTGTGGGTTCATCGTCCACCCCTGCTGAAAGAAAGAGCTGGGGCCTGAAAGTAGTCATGTATTTTTTTTAGTTGTTAAGCCCTTTAGACTTGTTTGTTAGTTTCTATGAATGTACTATGTTTGTATAGCATGTGGACTAGGGACTTCATGATTTGTTTAATCCTGACAAGAATACCCTTGCCATGTACTTTTGAGTTTTAGAATAGAAAATATAGCTCTGTTACTTATCATTATTTTAGTTTATTGAATCTGGCCAAGAGGTCAGACTAACTGTAAGAGAAGATAATAAAGATCCATGAACATGATGTCTGAGTTCTACTTCTGACCACATAATTTAGAAGTAGGGTTAGAAGTAGGTAGTTGGCCTCTAGAACAAAAGTGAACTCAGCAAAAAATGAAGTTCGAATCCCAAGAAAGTAGCTGCGTTCGAAGGCATATTCGATTTGATAGAAGGGAGTTGGAAGGGAAGAGATTAAATGAAAAGCAATGGTAAACTGCAGAATGAAAGTCTCATCTCTTCTTGTTTCAACAGCTCTGTCGAAGCCTGCAGTGTCTGAATGTATTATTCTTTCCCAGTCCCCTCTCCTTCAGGATATCATGTGAGTGTAGCAGGAATTCTGGGTCACTTCACGCTAGACACTGAATGGGGCAGCATCCGCTCCCGTGGAAAAAGGGCATGTCGAGTCTTGACTATAATAAGAGAGTCTGATCTTTCCTTTTGGTGACTAACACCATTTCCCTTTTAGGTTCGATGGATACACAACCTTCACTAGAGGAGTGTGCAGAAATCTTCCTAACAGGCTCTTTGTCTGGCATTTTACTAATAAAACCTGGTTCCTGTTCTTTTGGGAATTCCAAGTAGACCTAGGAATCAGCCTTTTATTTCGTTTGCTCTGAACCCAAACTTTCTCCTTGCACAATAAAGATTACCCCTGCTAGCTGCAGAGGGAGTCTTTATTCTATTAAAGACATGGAGGTGAACATTATGCTTCAACTTCTTTTAATATACTCCTCTCCATTTTCAACAAAGTGAAAATGACAAAACCTCTAATTTTCTTTTTTTTGTGAACTACATTTCCATCTTTTCCTACTCCTTTCTGTAATTTTTTACACTTCCTGTACATGGTCTCTATCCATTTCCTGTTTCCTTGCGCCACCTTTTTTTTGGATGCTCTGAACTGTTAATTAACTATTGCAACTGTAAACTCAAAGTGATACAAAGTCAACCTTGTCTCTGGACTTTCTTTCGGTCACAAATTTCTTAGACAAGCTAGTCATGCTTGTTTGGTCTCCTTGCTCACACGGCTCCGTTCAGCCGCACTGCTTGATGAATTGTTCTTCTGAGTTTTCTCCCATGGGTTCGCTGCACAGCTAGCATTGGTACTCTTCATTCTAGGTCAAGACCGGAGGCGAGCATTATGCGAACATTATGCTTGTTCAAAGCTCTGAACCACCACTTCTGCCTCTGGCTTGAAATAAAAGGCCTTAAGCGAACGGTCGCTAGACCAGTCCTCTGCCCGCAGTATATCTACCAGCGCTACGCCTGCAGGGAATGCCTTGGACGTCATAGCCCCTCTCACTGAGTGCGCTCCAAATTGCGTCCAGTCTACACCGGCTTGCTGCATAATTTCTCAGACCCATCTTGCTATTGTTGCTGTAGCCACTGCCTTGAATCGCTTCCTACGTGCCATCAAAAACGGTCACTCCTGCTGGGCGAAATTCTGCCTATCTGTGCTCATACTACTAAATACAAACTGCTACGCACAGCTGTGGCTGATTCGTTACATGCAGATATGATATAGAGGAGGAGTTCATCTTCGTCCTCTTTGCCGGCATGAAGGTTTATTCCTTTCTGGCCGTAGACTTTCTGGTCTATTTTTAAAGCCTTGACGTCTGAAACTTGCCGGCAAGATACCAGGCATTACAACATTGCTAGTTTCTCTGACACTTGCGTCATAGACAGGTACCTGTTAGCTGGCCAATTTGCTAGGAAACGTAACACTATATTCATGTCGCATAAGTGTGTATATCTAGGAGCCGGTGGGTGTCGTAATCAAGCTCCCTTCATAAGCCTGACCACGGCCGGGTGATCTCTGAGCGGCACCCCATCTACCGGCGAGTGACCCGCTGATAATGCTGACCGATATACTCCTATCATCATGAAGGCCTTGCCTTCCTCCAGTAGGGACGCCAGAAAGTTAAGGCCTAGCACTATAGAGGCAGAATCTGGAGAAATAATGTGCCCTTTGCACCAGCTTTCCCATCTGCCTCACGCCGCGTCATAGCTCCTGCGTGTGAATGGGGCACAAGATTCCAAGATGATCTGTGCAGCATGGCACGAAATGCCTGGCAAATTTCATCTTCCCATGTTACCTTGCATGCCACCAGTGGGAGTGTCCCTCGCTCTCGGAGGAGGAAACAACCCAGCTGGGCCCATGAGGAGGTGCACATCTGAGCAGAGAATCCGCAGGAAATCTGAGGAAAGTTCCATTGGAGCTGGAAACAATACTTGAGACGATCATAATGGTGCTACAATCACTACAGCCGCTCTCTCTGGTGACCTTCGCCAGGACCCTGCTCATCATTACAGCAGTTTGCTTTTCCTTCTGTAAATGCTTTGATTTGCAAAAGACCCAGCTAACACCTCTAGACAGTTTATATGAAGGTGAAGCTTTCCTGAACTCCATTTGCCTCCTGTCTCTAGTCTGCCGCAATGATTTTCACCCCCACCCTCCCATCTTGCTCTGCTGGTGTCTGACTGACTAGATTGGGTCCATCTCCGAGGTTGGCTTGCCCGTTTCATGCATCCATGTTCTTCAGCCACCAGTAACTGTGTTCAATTCCTGGTCTAACAGAATTGTTTGGTGCTCTCGCAGTCCCTGCTGCAGGTGCCTAATCTTCAATCTCTGGAGGGCCCTGTAATGCAAGGACCTGGGAATAATGGCTTGGATGGAGCCCGCTAAGCGGCCCACGAATCTCATTAGAGCTCGGAGAGAGATGACTTGCTTGTTGAGGCAAAGCCTGATCTCCTTCATTTCTCGGATCTTCCTTGCCGGGAGCTCTCAGATCGCTCTCCTTGTGTACACTACGAAACCTAGGAAGGCTAATCTATGGCTGGTGCCAGGGCAGATTTCTCTTGATTCACTAGGAAACTTAGGGATGAGAGTAGGTTCTTCACCCATCCCGTATGATACAGTAGCGTCTGTGTCTGTCGTCTTCTAGAAATAGGACGTTGTCCAGGTAAGCTATTATGCGAATACCCTTCTCCCTGATGGCCGCTGCTACCGGCCTCATGAGTTTGGTAAATACCAATAGTGCTGAGGCAAGACCGAATTACGTTGTCTTGAATTGCCAGAATCGCCTTTCCCAGCTGAACGCTAGAAAGGGTCGAAACTCCTGATAGGGAGAATTCTCTCTTTAGGTTGAGTTTCCTAACCTAGTGAGTCCCCCAGCAGCTTTGCTGGATTTCTGGAGTTTTTTTTTTCTCCTGCCAAGAGTGAGACTCTTTTTTTCTCCCCCTCTTGGACATGATTTGTGGTGTTCCTTTGACTGTTAATGTGTTTTATGGGCTATGGGGTCCTTTACTCCATAGGGTCTCATGTGTTTTTACTGTGTGTTACACAGCACCCTCCGTGCAGTGACACAGGGGTGTCATAGTGACACCCCACCATAGACTCCATACCCTGGGACTGACTACTGTCTCCCAGGGCATGTAAAGTCACCATTGGCTTTACTAGTCCCAAATTATCAACAGAAACCGGTACAAACCATCATATTGTGGATGTACTGGTCGGGGCAATTCGATTGCCCCGGGGTCTGTTAGTCGAGGGGGCACGTCTCCGTCCCCCCTGATCGAGTTTTGGCTGGTGGCAGTGGATACTACTTTTTATATTCGACCGCGAATATATCCCTATGGGATTTTCCCATTGTTCGAGGCTACCAACTTTAATTATTTCATTCTCATAGCCTCGAACATACCGCCGGTTTATTTATTTAATATTAATTCGGCGGTTGGTATTTTTTGCCAGGACTCGATTCTAAAATGCCGTTTGTGTTCTTTTCTGTGACTCCAACCCAAGTCGAGCCCTTTGTTCCACTTTTGGCGGGCTTCTCCACAGAAGCCTCCAAAAGTGGTGCCACTCTGTCTGGGTACCACAGGGGGTGTGGGAGGGGGTTTAGGCACCCTGGACTGAGTTACCTTGGTAACTCAAGTCGCACTCTTTGTTTCATTGACAGCTAGGCTGAGTGAATGGGGGTGTGCTGCATAAAAGCAGGGCTTTGGGGACTGGAACTTCAGAAGTCGCCACAGGACCTGAGAATCCGACGAGGGAGAAGCTGAGCTGACCTGCCACGACGACACCACCGGTGGAGCCCTGCGGAACCGACTCACCACTTCCCGACGACAGAGAAGATCTCCCGGCTGGAGAGGCCTCTTCCCCTGACTGGTGGGCACAACCAGTTTACCTTCTTTTCCTCGCATCCTAGGACGTCTTGTGGTCGAATTGCCTGTGCCAAGCACCCCGGCAACCGATAGCCACTTACCACTGGACCGCGAATAAAAGGACCGCTCCTTTTACCTGAGAACTCCACGGCTGGTTTCTTCCCTGGCAGTGCAACGGACTCCTGTCTTCCTCCCCGACGAGATCCTCTCTTCCCCCAGACGAAGCACCGACTTGCATCCACTGCCAGGAACAACTGCCCCCGCTGGAGTATTCTCACCACTTTAAGGTACCGTGTCTGCCAGGCCTCCCTTTCTAAAGATTGCTACAAAGTAATAATAATCCCTTAACCTTCTGGACTGGGCTGGCCTCCTTGACCATCTAACTGGTCCCTTTCTTTTGGTCCAACTCTTTCTGAACCTTTTCGAGACTTTTGTGCACTTCAACCGTGTGACCTTGGACACATTTCGTTCTCATCCTCTTAAAGTGGATCCGGCCTTCTGAACTCTAATTTCACGGTTTTACTTTGCCTTCCTCTCTTGTGTTCTTGTGAAAGTGTTGGGATCTGTTTCAAATGATACTCTGCTTTTCTCTCCCTTTTAAAACAAATTATTAGAGTGCCATCTGCGTTAAGCGCTCACCGCTGTCTGAAAATAAGTGGAGCTTTACTTAAGACTTGTCTAATATTCTTCTAAGGGAGTGTATATCTTTTAGAGCCGTGGTTTTGAACTGCTTAACATTAGTGCCTGTGTGTTTTACTAGATGTGGTTTTAAATAAATAATTATATCTCTTTTACACCAAGCTCCGGTCAGTGTTTACTTGTTCCACTGTGTTCTTTTGACCTATTGTGAATGCTCTGTATACTGCCTAACTCTTCTTGAGGGAAGTCTGACTGCTCAGCCACAGCTACCAAGTGAATCTGTGTGGTACAGACTGCTACCAAGTGGGTTTACTGCCAAACACCTGTAGTCTTAAATCTTTTGCAGTGGTCCCAGAGGGAACTGCACAGGTTTCTGCCTAACAACTCTGCCTCTATGGGCACCGTCGGATATGCGTCCTTCAGGTATATCCTTATAAGCCGGTCACCTTTCCTGAGGATGTCTCTCAGCTGACTAATACCCTCCATCTTGAAGTGTCTGTAAACTAGCCAACTGTTCAGTTGGTTTGACCAGCATGACCTTCTTTCATGTGGACCAGGAACATATTTCGTCCGAATGAGGGGGACAGTGGGCAGAGCTCGATGGCTTCCTTCTTTCTGAGCTGAACCTGCTTGTTGTGAAGGAGGTTCTGTACTGCCTGTGACTTGTGAATGGGCTTTGGGATCGCTTCCTGAAGTGGGTATTGCATAAACTCTAGCTGCAGCCCCTGGGTTGTCTGCAACACCTTTCATCGCTTGACGGCATGTGCCAGCTAAGTGAGAATCACACATTCCTCCCTCTGACTGGGAGGTATGTACTGGTTTCACTTGTTTGCTCCCTGGGGTCTCCCTGCTCCTCTTCCTATGCTCCCTCTAGGGAATATCTCTCTGGTCGGGAAGAAGGAATCTTGCTGTCTCGATTCCCA
This sequence comes from Ambystoma mexicanum, assembly GCF_040938575.1. Classification (NCBI taxonomy): domain Eukaryota; kingdom Metazoa; phylum Chordata; class Amphibia; order Caudata; family Ambystomatidae; genus Ambystoma; species Ambystoma mexicanum. Next base: position 97,064,898 of record NC_090931.1, read on the forward strand.
ATAGTGGGCTCTGGCACCCTGAGATCTTTGGGAAGACATGAAGCGACGGGCTGTTTGACCTCTGTAGCGGCCAGTACTGGCAAAAACTCTGCTCGGGAAGATCTTTTTTTTTTTTTTGGAAGCCTGGGCCTTCTCCAGGGACGTGTAGGTCCCTACGAATCTCCCCATCGCTTTCCCAAACACTTTCCCGAAAAGTATCCCTTGTGCAGCTTCTCCCGCTTTGTAATTTGCAAGGTTGCTGAGCTTGGCATCTATCTTTAGCAGGAGCCCTCTTGTCCTCTCCGTGGAGATTGTGCAGTTAGCATTGCCCAATAGACAAACCGCCCTTTGGGCCCAACTGGCTAGGGTATCAGCGTCTACATCCTCGCCTGTTTCTTTAGCCCTTCCTGCCAGGTCCACAATCTTTGCCAATGGGCCTGTGCGATCAAGACATTTTCCTGGAAGCTCTTCCAGGACCTATCCATGCCCTTCTTAAGGTCTTTGGCAGTTTCTGTGTTGAATACCAGCATTTTAGGGACCAGTTTGGGCGCCTCTGCCACCTTGTCTGGCACATCTTTTTTGGTGCTTTTCCTTACGGGCTCTCTTGCCACTCCTGGGTCCTCCCCAATCTTCCTTTGGCTTACTGTCCTCTTCCTGTGAGGACGCCGTAACCTCTTGCGACTCTTCTGAGTGGGGTGTCGTGAGGCATGGCACTGCTGCCCTTTGGAGAAAGGCTTCTTTCAGCTTTCCAAAGGTGTCTGCTACCTCCGGGGCCTGCCATTTTACCCCATGCTTAGGACCCGGGGTAGTCAGAGGATTTCCTCGTGCAGGTAATGTTACTCCCTGTAGGCTTTCTTTACTGGCTTTCTTTACTAACAGCCTTTGTGGACGTGCCCTCTTTGCCTTGGTGCTTTTGCACTCTCGGCCTAGGATAGATTCTAGCATAGCCAGTCTATCCTAAATAGGCCACACTCCCTCTGCCACTGCTTCCACCAACGAGTTACCCAGCACTTGTTTGAAGCTGAGCCCCAGCTCCCTCTGAGCGTGCTCATCTTCACTCCATTCATATTCCGACATATTGCCTTGGTGCTGTGTGCCACTTGCCTGAACAGGGCAGGCTGAATCGCACGTCCACCTCTGTTGGGGTTAGTATAGTGAGTGAAAGAAAATATTCCTTTACTCTTACTATATTACTATTATTTATTTCTAAATTTGTATACAGTGGCTGTGTGCACTTGCAGCTAGGCCGTATGCCTAGGCTGTGCTATTTATCACCCCACCAGTATGCCTGGATGTCATGTTGGACAAGGTCTGCCATTCTCGATTGCTTTCTTCAATGGTGCATGGCCATGTGTCAAGATGAGCATTCAATTAGTTCTGATTCTGCAGTCGTAGTGTTCTGCGGAACGTTTATTTAAAAGCCGGCTGGAAGCTCCGCTATTCTCTTCCTTTCTCGGGCACGCAGTGAGTCCCTGGAGGCTTGTTGCATGTGCAAAGCTCTGCTTCGACTCCGCCTCTACAAAGGAGGGGGCTGCTCGCTCTCACCATGTCCCTCTCCTTCCAGAGATCGAGCGGGTCCCCATGCGTGCTTGCAGTAAAGCGCGGGACTTGCTCGGTCGGGAGGGGCGCGTTGCGGTCAAAAAAATGAAAACCCATGAAGCTTGAATTGCTCTCTAACGGCTTCTAAAGCCAACTATACATCATGCTGCGTGACCCTAAACCCATATAAAATAAAGCTTACTGGAGTTCGGGCTTCGTTAAGTGCTCCTAAGGAAACACAATATCAGCAATAAGTAACGCCCTGTGCCATTCGTGCGTGCCCTACATGTACAAATAGTCACTATAAATGATTACACATTATAACATCATAATACATCGCTCTACAGTAAAGCTAGATTTATCTGCTGAAGAGCAGGAAAAGAAGAGGTGAAGCAAGGAAACAGGAACTGCATAGAGACCATGGAGAGGAAGTGTAAAGAACTACATAATGGAGTAGGAAAAGAGGGAAATGTAGTTCACAAAATAAAATTAGGTTTTGGCATTTTCACTTTGTTGAAACTGCTGAGGAGTAGATTGAAAGAGGTTGACACATAATGCTCTTTTCCGGTCTTGACAATGAATGTGGGCTTGAGCAGAGCTATGCAATTATGTTTTCGAAGGACCAAAGAGGTCAAAACACACTCCAACCTCCTAGTCAATCACAGAGGTTCCTCCTGAGGCATGAAAGCTGCTAATCTATCTATTTATTGGGTATTTATAAAGTGCCTATTCAGCAGATGGTGTTTCAAGGTGCCACAAGACAAAAAAGTGGTGTGGGGGGAGCCGGGATGAAGATTAACAAAAAACGGTCTTACTAGGCCTCGTCATTCCGATCATGTAAGTACAGTAACGAGAAGTGCAGGGGAGTCGTGGGAGAGGGGAAAGTGCAGGTCTGAGAGGAATGCGCTAATTCTAAGATGGGGAAAAGGAGTGAAGAGCATGCAAGTGCATGGGGCGGGTGAGAGGAGGGAGGGGGCAAGCGGGCCCCTGGGCTAGGCTAGTGCTACGGGGAGGCCAGGTGACATGTGCCAGGGGAAAGCAGGGGAGTGCAGGGACAGGGTTGACAAGCTGAGGGCGGGGCTGGACTGGGCTCTGTAGGGTTGAAGGCCCCACCAGGCTAGTACAGGTTTGAGGGGTGGGGTTGGCAGTTGTCTGGGAGAATGGAGTGCTGGGGTATACTGGGCGAGGAGGGCCTGGTGCCCTGTATGACTCAGCAGGAACGAAGCAGCTAGTCAAAATGTGGCAGAGGGGGACATTAGGAGGGGAGGGTGAGAGGAAAGGAAGAAGAGAAAGAGGGTCTTGAAAAGCTTCCGGAACTTAAGTAGATCTGGCTTAAGTCTAAGAGGAGCAGGGAGGCTGTTCCAGAGGGAGGCTCCTGCAGAAGAGAGATCTACCCCTACTTTCTGCTTAGAAAAGCATCAGATCTGCAGAGAATTGGAGATAGAAGACTAAAGGGCTCTAACAGGGAGATATTTAGGGAGAGAGAGTTGGAGGTAGCAGGGTCCCAGGCTTAAGAATGCCTTTTGGATGATGCACAGGGTCTTGAACTTGATCCTCGCAACAACTGGAACCAGTGGCGAGATTTTGGGGCTGGAGAGATGCAGTCCTTGGACTTGAGACCAAGGTTAAGTCTCCCGTCGAGGGAGTGCACGTGGAGTGCTGTTCAGCTGGCCCATAAGGCTGCTCTTCAGCTTCAGTGACTGCTCTGGCAAGACCCTCTGCGATTTGGTTCACGATTTGCTTCACAATAGTTTTCTTAGAAAAACGCAACTGATAACATTGGCTCCGCCTACTTCCGCCTGCCTCCTTAAATTTGGTGCGCGCGCGTGCATCGATGGAACGGATGTGGAGTGCTGTTCAGCTGGAAGCTGAACTATGGACTTTACATTTGCTTTATCAGGTATACATCATATTATCCCCAACTACTGCTAGCAAACATATTCAACCAACGTCGAGTGGTCTACCTGTGGCGGCACCTTCCTCTAGAAGTCCACTCCACCAAAAGAAAAACCCTTGATCTAAATCTCTAACATCTGATATTAGGCATAATTGGAAAATGGTGCGCAGCCAATGGCAATTAGTCATCCCCAAACAAGTGCACATTCTACTTCTATGCACCTCCAATCTCTTGCCCTGCCTTTGCAGGTTCACCAATGTGCCAGACTGATTGATTTAAATCATATACCAGATAGTGACCTTTTGGTGGAATTAACCCAAATTAATAGAAATTGGGGGAGTGATTCCGTGTCGACTCTTATCTACCGCTGCTGTCTTAAATGAGTCTGCGATTACTAATTCCATAACTGAAATCCTCAGACAACATGCAGCAGGCGACTCTGAGTGCTCTGTGACCACAGAAGCATTAATTCACACACAATTCTTCTATAACCCTGCTGCTTTACTCCCAAGTTACCTTCTAAACTTCCCTCCCAGAATCAAGGTCAATGCTTCTTGTCGATAGTCCAACCCTGCCGCCTTTTCACATCGGAAATTCCTTCGCAAACCAACACCTCCCAAGTGATTCAAGGAACCCAGCCAGGAGAAGCCCCCTGTTTGCAACCACTTAATTTGTCACATTTTCCAATTTTATATCCTAAGTCTTCAAACTCTTCTTTAAACACTTCAGCAAGCACTCCAATGTCATTTGCGAAACCTACCCCAAGACCTTCCTTTGTGCTCACTCCAATGATTAACTCCTTACATGAAATTATGTTGACAGAAATGAATAACAATCTTTTAACTGTAAACAATTTGTTTACCATTATAGAAAGGAAAACAGATGATCAGCCATTGCTCATAAACACCCTACTACACAAAGTGGAGTTGTTACAACCTTTATTGAACACCCAAATTTGCCTTCCAAACGGTGCTCAGAATATGAATCCGTTTGATTTACAGACTAATATTATACTTCCAATCACGCATCTGCCCAGGGTAACAACTCGAGGTTGGATTGCAATGCACTGAGTACAACGGTATAGCTGCAGAAATTAATTCAACCTCCATTCATGACTCCATCACCCACCCCTGCTGAATCTGTAATACTCATTCAACAACCAGAAGAGCCGCTATTTGAGTTGTTGGAGATCCAAAAATGCAGCAAGAGCGCAAAATCAAATGGTTCTAATACTACCAATAATAATATAAAAAAATCTAAAAATCAATCTGTACGGCATAGAGTTGCAAAAAGTCATTCTAGAAAATTCATAGCCTCTCTTACTACGCCTTGAAGCAGAGGCAATGCTTTAATTTCCTCCTGCTGCCAGGAAAGGTCCTCTAACCCAGCAACTAAAAGCAAAGGGAAAAATACAAACACTGTCTCTACACTTGCTAAACTTTCCAATACCGGCTCTTTCTGAACGATCTGATTTAAATAATCCTCCAGACATCCCTCTGGATGACGCAGAGCTAATTAATTTATCTACGTACTGTTTCATCACAAGCCATTTTCCCCCCTCCCCTTATCACGTCGGAACCTATTTTAATATCCAATGGTACCAGGACCTCTCAACCCAATTCCAAAGAGACATTTGAGGATACTAGAGTTCCAATGAGAGACATCGAATTTCTTACTCTTGACCAAAAAAGACAGCTAACTTTAACTGCAACTACAAATTACAAACCATCCCACTCTTAACTATTAACATTCCAGTTCTACATCTTGGGATGCTCCACTTCAACCATGTGCCTCAAAATGTGCCCATGATAGATGCCAGAGATCCCAGAAACGAAACCAGGAAGCTCATCTTCTTAAACTGGCCCCTTTAAAACTCCCTATGAAAATACCAGAGTTTCATCCCAATCTCGGCTCACAAATTCAATTAACATAGTCCCCTCAGATTGCCTATTTCTGACAATGAAAGATGGGCGACAGCATGATCCATATCCAGATAGGACCACAATTTTAACTGTCTTGAAACCCATTCCTTCCCTGAAAGCCTTTCAATTGGAAGAGATTGATTATCTCCAATTTGTAAATTATCCAGATTTGCTAAACTAAAACTAATAGTATCCATCCAAATTGTAAGAAATCTCCTTTTGGGATGCTCAAGATCATCTCAATCAGCGACGTTTCAGAATGGAAACTAATGGGGAAGTACGTTTTCACAGATCTGTACCCAGGGACACATTTCTTCCCAGCTCTGTACCCAGGGAAATCAATTCTCGAAGAGCTGCACCCAGATCCCAAATTGACCAATCAGCCTCTAGAATAAAAACAACCTCAATTTCTGAACCCCTATCTATTACTTTCTATGGTACGCAAGGTGACCTTTCTAGAAAAGTAGCAATTCGAGGTTTCGAGCAAGCACCTCAAGAATCAAAATGGTCATGGCTTCAACGAGCCATTAATGACCGTGAAATACAATATTTGCATTAGTGCCATGAGAATAAAAAGCTCTCTATATTCTCAGTTGCAATCTGGAATACTAGGGGTTTCAAAACCTTCTCTCTTCTGCTGATCCTTACTCTCTGACATCCTATGGTTTACTACTTTTTCAAGAAACATAGCTACCTATATGGCTGGATAGAAATGTCAGCTGGATTCCAGCAATCAAACATCCAAAGGCCTGCCATCTGCTGGCATATTTAACAAAAATGCAAATTAATTCTGGCTATACTTTGAACCCTTGGGCCTCCCCGCCTTCTTTTATTCAATTAACCAAGCTTTACTGTACCAAAGATGTGACTCATGCTCCTTCAAATAATATAACCATTTTAAAATCTTTATTGGAACCCTTGTGTGGTTTCTGATGATTACTTTATACTTCTTGTAGGAAATAGGCTAGATTTAAGCATGAGTGATGAAGACATCGATACCATCTTGATAGCTGGTGATCTTAATTTAAAATGTCTTGATATACCTTCTACTCTCCCCTCGAGCTAAACTCTGGATGAATCTCATGAATAACAGGGGCTTTAGTATGCTCAATGGTGCCCTAAATTGAGACATACCTCTGCAAATCTACCTGGCATTGTGATGCCTTAGTCACCGCGATTGATACATGTTTGTCTCCAAACATTCTATGACCATCATGGGAAATCCTGGGATTATTCCAACTCTTATGAGTGACCATAATATCCTATCCTTAACTTGGACTCAATTGGCACCATCCATCTGTCATTATTACAACCATAATCTTGCTCTCAACGGAGGTCAAAATAGGTTAAAATGGTCAGAACCGAAACTCGACTCTTTTGAATCGCTTGGCTAGAGCCTATCAGCAAGTTAACTCACAGGAGGATTTTTCATACACCTCAATCTTGGATGTTTTGTTGAAAACATACAACCACGTTTGTGACTGCGTTTCTCCATAAATATATCTACAACCAGGAAGTCCAAAACATGAAAACTGTCTCTAGAAGAGAACAAAGACATATTCTTCTGGGTAATCGCCCAAATAAAGCTCACATGTTTCAAAAACTGAAGTATAGTACCTGGTTTAAACAGAGAAGACAAAACAAGTTCCCGCAGGATGGTGAAGCAATGTTAGCAGTATTCGCCTCTAAATCAGGTGCGCAGATCTGGTCACTCTTTAAAAACTGGCACCAGGGACACAACCTCTTAATTTTTGACTAATCCAATTCATGAACAATCCTGATCCAACATTTTAGTACCCTTTTTGCTCAGTTAGCTCCCCAGACTTTCGTCCCACATGTTTCCCCAGTGATCTTCATCAGCTGAACTTTGATTATGACGATGTGCTTCTCGAAATAAAGAAGCTGAGCAGCTCAAGAGCTCCAGGTCCTGATGGTCTTACTAATTTAATATTCAAATCTTATCCCGATGTGTGGGCGTCTATCCTTTGCTTGATATTTTGTCAAGTGATTGTCTGAGGTTGTATTCCCTCATCCTTGAAGCTCTCAATAACCATTCCCATATACAAGAAGGGCAATCAACTTGCTCCAACTAATTATCGTCCAATAGCCCTCCTGAATATTCCTGGCAATATTTTTGCATGGATAATCTTAAGAGCTCCTTAAATGGCTTATTCACTGAAATCAATTTGATATTCATCAATTAGGTTTTCTACCTGGTTTAGGAACAACTGTCAATGTACTCATGATATCAAGAACAGGGTAATTTTAACGGGACAGCCAACATATGTAGCCTTTATAGATTTTTAAAAAGCATTCAATTCAGTTCCGAGAGATCTATTGATGTCACAAACTCTTTAATGCTGTCTGCTCCTCTTTTCTTCTTAATTTATTATTTCAATATTACTCCGTCACTTAGATTTGTGTGAAATTAAACAACGAGGGTCTTTTATCTCAACCTATTGCTACATATCGTGGCCTTAAACAAAGTTGTCTTTTGGCATCCGTTATTTAAACATTTTTCATCAAAGATCTTGATATTTTCCTGAATGCCACTCGTTCATACCCTCTGAAAATAGGGAACACTTGTATATCTTGGCTGCTTTATGCAGATTACTTGGTCTTGTCAGACAAGACCCCAATTGGACTTCAGAGAAAGCGAAGTGCTCTTGAACACTATGCACTTGCCAACTCTTTGACTATCAATATAGAAAAATCTAACATTCTTGCATTGTCTACATCCAAGTTCATTGGGGGAAGTCGGTTTCCATGGCCAATAAGTAACCATTTAAACTTGACATTGTAAAAGAATATAAATATTTGGGCCAGAACATCAACTCTAATAAGCATAACACTTCATACAAATTTGAGCTTAAACATGAGATGGAAACCATGGCAGCTCAGGCTACAATCCTTAATCACAAAAACAGAAAATTGTCTTGCATTCCAGTTATAGCTGTACCCATTGTCATGTATGGAGCGCAAGCCAATTCTCCGGAACATCAACCAAATTGGGACTTTTTAGAGGGGCAGAAAGTCCTGTCTCTTTCTAAAAGCTTCCCTATTCAAATTATGTTTTGAACTTGGTTTAATGCCTCTAAGAATGATTGTAGCCTGGAAAACTCCTTCTCTGTATAGAAAGTGCATCGTAAATCACTTGGATACTTCAAGTCTTCTTCCTACTCTTGCCCTAAGTTTGAATGAGTTAAGTGATAGCTCTCTTATTTCTTGGAGATCATTTTGCACCACTTTAATGGCAAAAGTCAATATCTGTGTACACTTAATGATTCATTACCCGATCGAGCTAAACGCAAACTCTGGAATTATGACTGGGAGTTACTTGAAAGAAATGCACCCTTTGGAAAGATGCAATTTTTGAATGAAATCGCTTCATCACATACCTGTTTATTTGCAGAAATTCCCTGATACTAAATGCCGCAGTAACTTTGAGATTCCGATCAACTTATGGCCAACCAATGAAATTAGATGCATTCAAACCAAATCTTCAGTGATATCAAACTGTTGTAGAGTTTGTCATCAAACTAACAAAATAGAAACACTTAAACATCTTATAGCGTATGGCCCTGACTTGATAGGTCTCAGAAAAAATATTTCTCTGATTTTACTAATTTAACAATGTATCAAATGTGGTATATGATCTGTAATGGCCATCATATTTCAATAAACTTAGCAGTGATAAATTCCTTATCACACTAAAAATTGTGTGATTTAAAATGTTCTTTTTTAAATACATTTTCATGCTATTTGTATGTTTGCATAATTGATAAACTATTATACTATTTTACATAAATGTAGCTTATCGAATCTAGTTTAACACTTATCACCTTGTACAGATCTCTATTTGCTTTTGCATTTGTATATAATGTCCTTATTATGATTGTTCTAAAATCCAATTTAACATGAATTTGTATGTATGTTGGTAATAGTGAATTTTCTACTGTCTTGGTGTAAAATGTATACTGATTTTCCTCCCGATTAATTTGTATACTCTGTTTTAATCTTTTAATCATTTGTGGAAATTTACTGTTGAAAGGTTGTAATTACAACCAAATCAATAAAATATAGTAACAATGCACCTACCTACCTGACAGAGAGTCACCAAACACACATCAGAACGACCTATTAGAAAGGCACCCACTAATAGTATCAGAATCCCTAACTTCAAACACAAAAAAACAGGAGGATCCAGCTTCCCAGTCCTGGCAGCACTTCCCTGAAACTCTCTACCGGACCCTACAAGAGCACTACCCTCACTTCCCTCATTCAAGTCCAGTGTCAAATTAAGGTTACACGCTAGTGACCACTAATGTATTCACCCTTGAACTGCTCATTTGTATATACCATATGTATCTTCTTTCTTTGTATCTATCTTGCACCCTCATATTTGCTTGTAAATCATCTCTGTATGTGGTCGTAAACTGTACTTTTTGATCTTTTTCCATGCGCTTGTAACCTAAAATATGTACCTGTAACCTAAACGTCTGCTAGCGCCTAGATGCCCGACGGCCCGGTGCACTCTATAAATAAACAATACAATACGTCTCGCAGTCTGGATTAATTGAACGGAGGATTTAGGCAGATTGAGGAAGAGGCTTTTGCAGCTGCAGTAGTCCAGCCTAGAGCAGACAAGAGCTCTAGAGACAGTGAGTTTCTGACAGAAGGTGAGGAAAGGGAGAATGCCTCTGAGGTGTAGCTGAAAGCGGGCCATCTTGGCAAGATCCGCAATATGAGGAGAGGAGAGAGAGAGAGAGAGAGGGAGAGGAGTCGAAGATGATACCAAGGTTTTTTGCCTCAAGAGAGGGGAGGGGACACGTGGATGTCATCCAGAAGGAAGGAATGAGCAGGGGCCCCAATCAGAACAATCTCAATCTTACTGGCATTAAGGAAGAGATTGTTGACAGCACACCATGCCTGAATGGCAGTCAGTTAGGAATGAGAGAGGAAGAAGAGGAGGAAGTGGAGGGAAGCTTGAAGGAGAGCTGCATGTCTGCATAACATGAAGTGAGGACAAAAGGTGGAGATCAAATGGGCTAGAGGGACAAGGTAGATGTTGACGAGCCACAGTGAGAGGATAAAGCCCTGAGGGATGCCTCAGGTGGAGTGTGATGGGAAGAGTAAAGGGCACAGTTGAACCTGGAAAGGTCTATCCGAGAGGAAGGAGGTCAACCAGTCTAGTGCCAGGTCTGTGATGCTGTCGGGGTCCGGCTGGACAGAATTCTCAACCCTTAAGTATAAGCTGAGCTGAGAACCCCAAGAAAGGGAAAGGGAATTTGGAGAAAATAACAACTGAGACACTGCAGCCCTGCAATCTTCTGGTAGGCTCTGGTATCTGTAGTAAACAAATACACTTGGTTACTTATATATTAATGTAAATTTCTTTTCTAAAATTATTTTAAAATAAACTCTAACTTCTTTACCTCTTAAACCTCTGCATAAGACTTAGAGGTTAATTATCTGTATGGAATATCTTGTAAACATTTATCATGCTTAGTGCATATAGTCTCAAGCCATTCAAGTCTCTTTAGAATCCTAAAGTAATGACCCTTGCGATCACCTTACAGACTTAAATATTCTTTTTTGCTTTTTAAGTTAATTTAACTCTATGAAGTTTGAGTTTTAAATGCTTTTGTGAAATGCAGTCTTTCTTTGAAGAATTGAATTCCTTTTGCATAAAAATTACATTAAATAGAAATTCATAAACTTTCTTGAATGCTGCTCTCCTTCTGCATGTGAACCTTTTCTTTTTTACACATACGAACGCATAGTTTCTTTCATGACACGCGTTTGCAATAAACACGCAAAAGCACAAGACGTGAAAAATTGTCCTCGCGTATAAAATTCACATGCGCATATTAACAAATATACGCACACGTGAAAACAAGTGTACGCGCGCTAAAAAAAACAACTTGCGCTAAGTAAAATGGAGTCGCGCTCTATCGCTACCGAACACACGCGGTTATACGCAACGTCCCTCACATAAATATTGTACATGCGTTCAAAACAACTTGCGCTTAGTTAAAAAAATGGACTCGCACTCTATCGCAACCCAACACGCGCTTTCTTACGCAACGTCTCTCACGTTAAAAATGAGCACGTGCTCAAAAACCACTCGCGCTATTCATTTGGACACGTGCTCTATCGCTCAGAATACCCCCGCGCTCCCATAACAACGTTACTGACGTCACGCGGACTCGCGCACGCGTTTAAACAGTCTTGAAACACTTTTCATGCAGTAAACAACTTTCAAACTTGAGCGCACAGTCTTCACACGTGTTACCTTATAGTAATAAAACTGTAAAACGTCTTTTTACTCAGTAAACTTTAAAACTCGTTAAGTCTTTAAGTTTTCTTATGAAAGATGAAAGTTCACTGTGAAAATCCTCTAGCTTTTAAAAAGAACGGTCCCACCTGATGTCTTCTAGTTCACTCTGGCTCAGCAAACGATTTTCTTACTTCTTTGGTAAATCTTCTGATCTCTGAAAGGCCTTACTTAAGGAGCTTAACTAATGTACAACCAGCCACTGAATTACTATGGATGAAAGGCAGTTTAGAATCTTGCTCACCTCCCAAGAATCCAACCCATTATCCTATCCACCAATCAGACAAACCAAGCATACTATTGTTCCTTAAACCAATCAGATTAAGTTTCTTTCTCTCCATCTTGACTTGGGCAACCAGAATGTTAATTCTATGTACAACTCTTCCTGATTACTACTCCAGCCAGCCCTGACAGATGCCAAGGGTATCACAGAGCTGATTAATAAGGGTGGCATGATTGACTGTATCAAAGGCATATGAAAGGTCAAGAAGGATCAGAATGGAAAGCGAGTTGGAATCGAGATTTGAGAACAAGTCTTCACGGGTGTGAAGGAGTGCAGTTTGTGTGTCGGGCTGCTCTGAAGCCCGACTGCTGGTCGTGGAGACAACCAACAGATTCGGTGTGGTGGATCAGCTGGAAGATGACAAGCTTCTCCAAGAGTTTGCCCAAGAAAGGGCTAATGGAGATAGGGTGTTAGTTAGCCGGGTATGAGGGGTTGACAGTAGACATTTTGAGGAGAGGGTGCACAAGGAAGTGGCTGCGTGGTAGCGGGAAGGAGCTAGTGGTAAAGGAGTGATTGCAGAAATCAGCCAAGGCTGGATCAAAGGATGCAATGTTGTCCTTGATGGTGCTGGCAGAGCAGAGGAGCACCTGTTTGTAGGAGACTTTCATAGGGAGGACTTGTCTAGAGATCTCATCCAGTGGTATGGGGGAGAAAGAGGAGAGTAGGAGGGGGGAAGACGAGAGGGGTGCCAAGGGAGGCCTGAGAAGCGGGTAGGGGTGAAGAGGACAGGATGTCCTGTGTTTTGGTTATGAAGTGAGAGTCCAGTGCAGTGCAGAGGGTCTCGAATGGCAGAGGAGAGGTCAAGACTGCAGAAGGATTGGCGAGTTCCTTCCAGAATTTGAGCAGTTCAGCCGCGTTAGTGGCCCCAGAGATGCAGGCTTGAATATGGGCTGCTTTCTTCGAGCGGATAGTGTCTGTATTGCCTTTGGAGTAGGCAGCATGCCTGTCTGTCAGAGGGTGTGCCAGAGTCCTGCCACTTCCAATCCGCAACTCAGCACTTGTGTTTCAAAGAGGCTAGGTCGTAATCATATCATGCGTTCGTTTGGAGGCAGATTTCATGCAGATCTTCATGACAGGGACAACGATGTCCAGAGTGTTGGAGATGGAGAGGTGAAGGTTAGCAAGGGCTGTTTCAGTGGGAGTCTATGGCCAGAGTGGGAGGGGTAATGAAAGTAGAGGCAAAAGCAGCAACAGACACTCTCTTCAACGGTTGAATGATGAAGGAGACTGGAGTCTACTGGCGTGTCATACGTCCTACAATACTGCTCCATCTACTACACCTGTGCAGGATTAGATGGCGGTCTAGTTGGTACTAACGTGGCTTTGCTGGGCTTCCATGGGAAAATTCACTTTGTAGATTTTCACCATCTAGCTCTTTGGAAGGCAACAACATTGCATGCTTTTTGTAAATATTAAAGCCTTGACACTAACTTGGGAGAAGCAGCTCAGTTTGAACCAGAGATGCTGTGTAATATTTGTATCTCCATTGTTTCAGCTTGCAACCAATTTCCAGAGATGAAGATGCTTTATAGTCTCCCATAAGAATAGACGAAAGTGGGTGGAGTATGTATTAGTAGTATGTTATTCACTGTAATACCTACTGTACGTCTAGTCCATAGTTCCATTTCCTTCATATGGCCACGGCCACCTGCCTCCTAAAGTAACAGTTCAGAATTGCTATACAAGGGACCCATGAAAGGGGCCAATAGCGAGCACCCGGGAGATGTCATTAAGATGCTCGTCCACACGCACCTGTCACATGCTTTATTTTTCAAATTTGCAATGCTGCTTTTGAATATGCTGCCATGCTTCCCCCTATTTCCGGAAGGGATCCTGTAAGTATTGGGGACAGGGGGGGGGGGCATGGAGTACAGTAGTCGCTGTGGTGAGCCGCCTGTTTATAATTCCCTTGTATGCCTTTCCTTTGGGAACACCCAACTACAGTATTTTTGGGGCTCATTTGAGCCTAATTGTGTCTTATTGAATCTTCTCTGTAAAACCTATACACTTGTACATTCAACACCTCCATTTGTGTACATCACGTCTGTCCTGAGTTAACCTGGATTCTTTATAGAAAATAACTATCACTTTTCACCTATTTTTTCAATGTTGCTGCACAGCACCCTGCACCCATTTGGGTCAGACGACCTTTAATGTGTAAAGAACAGAAATGTGGTTGAGGACTATTAAAGCTAGTGCTAAGTAGAAGAGGCTCAAACACCAACCCCCTAAACAGGGCTCTGTCATTCAAGATGTCAGGTAACTGGATTCCAATATGGCGGCGGGTAGGGAGAGCCGTGCTCTCCCAGGCAACGAGTGGAAGTACGGCGGTCCACCACCCCGCGGTACTTCAGTGGCCGTGTGGAGTTGGGCCTGAACTTCAGGCATCCATCGGGGGGGGTCTGAGGAGCACGAAAGAGAAAGGAAACGCTGCCCTTGAAGTGTGTAGGGGACGGTGGGCTCCGGGCGGCAGAGGAGCGGGGAGGCTGTCCCCCGCGGTGTGAGCATTAGCGACGGGAAGAGGAGGTGAGCGGCCCCCTTGAAAGCGGGCGCGCAGCGACGAGGGCTCCGTTGGCTGCGGGATTAGAGTCCCGAGGGGGGCCAGGCTGAGGACATAGCGCAGTAACCCCAATTGAAGCGCCGTTGGGCGGAGGAGGGGGCAGTAAGAGGAAGTCAGTTTGCGACCCGGTATTGCACCGCAGCGGGCACGGGGGCAACAGATTAGCCTGTTTGGAGGAGATTGGGTGGAAGGCTGCTCCCAGTGGGACCCTACACAGGAGACTCTGGTCTTCGTTGATGGCTACCCGCACTAAAGGCAAGAGTGGAAGGGCGTAGCAACCTCCCCGGGACTCAGAGCACACTCCACTCTCTGTGGCCGCTGCAGAATTTGGGGGAAAGCTCTAGGAACGATAATGAGGATATGGAGAGGAGTATGTCAACAGAAAGAACGCAGGAGCATCCCCAGAGGCATGGCCAAGATCTTATGGGGGAAATTCAGGCGCTCCACGCCAACCTAGCCAGGACCCTACAAGACCAGTTTCAGCTAATGCGAGCCGATTTTAAATGAAGCTCTTGGAGGGATTAAGCGGGAAATAAAGCAATTGGGAGAAAGGACGGACCTCCTGTATAGGGGTTTGCAAGAAGTTGAAAGAGACTACAGCCAATAGTGAGGCGTTGGAGCGCCTGGATGGAGCGACCCGGGACCTGGAGATACAGATGGAGGACGCTGAAAACGGGTCCCGGAGGATTAATATAAGAGTCAGGCAGCTGCCGGAATCCATTTTGGACAAGGACTTGAAACCGGAATTGCAGGGTCTGTTTGCGGATATCCTGGGAGAGGTCGCCCCGGGCGACATCGAATTGGACTGGGTTCATAGAGTTGGAAGGCTGGCTAAAGGACCTGCCTCAAGGCCGAGAGATGTGCTCGCCGCCTTTTCCAGGTACGCTCAGAAGGAGGCAGTGCTTCTGGCTGCAAGAAAGAAGGAACTGATCATGTTTAGAGGCCAGAAGATGGCTTTGCATCAAGACTTGGCCTATATCACATTGATAAAAAGAAGGGTGATGGCGCCAGTGCTGAAGGCTCTAACTGAGCGGGGGATACACTACAGGTGGACATTTCCATTTGGTTTGGTTTTTGATTGGGAAGGCTCTCTGAAATGAATAACGTCAGTCCAAGAAGGAGCTGACTTGTTGCGGCTAGATCTGGAGGGGGGCTCTGTGAGCAGGGGGGCGGGGGGTTTGAGGGACAGGCTGCGGGAAAGGCCCTGGGAATGGTCCACAGTGGCGGACAAAAGACTGAGGGGGTGGAGGTCGAATGGCGGCTCGCCGGGAGAAGGAGGAGGGGCCTGCACAGAGTGTGGTACTGGCGGAAGGGGTAACGTCTAATCTGTTTTCTGGTCGGATAAGGGGTGGGAGAGCAACATGTTGAGGTCAGAAAGGGCTAGGGGGCCTGGTGGGAAGACAAGAGGTGGAGGAGAGAGTAATGGGTTGGGGGGTTACGGCAAGTTGGGTAGGAAGGGAGGGGTGTTGGTTCCACTCTAAGTTGGGGTCGCAGGGTGGGAGAGGGGGCGCGGGGGGAGGGTTTGGGCGGGGGTTGTAGCACCAACAGGGAAAGTTTTGGTCTTAAGGTTTGCGAGGCATGCGGCTGGTGGAGAGGAAAGGTAGGGACCCTTCCCACGTCTCGCTGGGGAGGGGGGGAGCCAGGGGGATAGGCCCGGAGAGGCGAGGGAGGAGCTGTCCCCGAGAAGCAATCTGGGTACTAGGTTGGGGTTCAAATGGATGACACATAATGTAAGGGATCTGAACTCCCCGCTTAAGCGGTCCAAATTGCAGCAGTTCGTCGGCTCTCACAAGCCAAATGTTTTGGCTCTGCAGGAGACCCACTTGCTGCGGAAGGATCAACGGAGGCTAAGGCTAAAGGGGTTCCCGCAAATACTTTTCGCATCGGGTCCTGCTAAAAAAGGAGGGGTGGCGTTGGCATTTGGAAGGGGATTAGACTTTCGCTTTTCTGACACTCTTTGAGATAAGAACGGGAGATATATCATGGTTCGGGGAGAGTACATGGGCTCGTATTTCACAATGGCTTCGGTGTATGGCCCTAATGCGGGGCAAGACCAGTTTCTGCGTGAGGTTGTGGCAACTCTACAAGACTTTGCAAGAGGACAAGTAATAGTGATGGGGGGACTTGAATCTGGCATGGGACAGACGGAGTGATCGCTCGCAGTTGGGGGGAAGCGGAGGGGGCGTTGTAGCTTCACCAAAATCGAAGGAACGGTGGGAGGAGGCGGGCTTGCGTGACTTGTGGAGAGCGTTAAGGGGTGCGGAGGAGGGGTTCACATTTACATCGGATGTTCACAGATCGCAGTCTAGAATTGATTACATCTGGTATCTGTGAGCTTGGTCGGGGGGGGGGTTGACTCCATAGAGGTAGGCCCTGTGGGGATAGCGGACCATAAGGTAGTTCACATGCGGCTACGGTTGGGAGGTCGGAGACCTGGGTTATGGAGCTGGAAATTCCCTGAGGCGCTCTTGAGGGATCGGGTGACGAGGGGGGAGATAGAGGGGAAGATCCGAGAATATTTTGAACAGAACAGTGTTCTCGAAACGAGCCTGGAGGTCAGATGGTACGCTTTTAAGGCGACGTTGAGGGGAGATCTAATCGCCCTGCAGGCGGAGAGACATAGACAGATGCGGAGGCTAGAGGAACAGTTGGAAAAAGAGGTTGAGGCCGCCAGGGTGCGAGTTGGGGAAAACCCTACTAGAAAATTGTATAAGGAGTATAGGGCAGTCGAGGGTCAGCTGAGGATCCTACGGACTAAAAAGGCAGAGGCGGCCATGCTCAGGGTTGGGCAGAAATATTATGCAAAAGCTGACAAAGCTGACTCACTCCTGGCACAATTATTGAGAGGGGAGAGGGAACGCAATGTACTCATGGCTATAAGGAGCAAAGAGGGAGCAAGACTCACTAAGACGGAGGAGATAAAAGGGAGGTTAGCAGAGTTTTACGAAGACCTATACTCTTCACAGAATCCGTCGGGTGAGGCACAGAGGAAGTTTTTGGAGGGTCTTGCGCTCTCATGGTTATCCGATGACGAGGGGATAGAATTAGGCCGAGCTATATCCGATGATGAGGTGCGGGCCATCATAGCGGCCCTCTCCCTTGGTAAAGCCCCGGGTCTGGATGGTTATCTGGCAGCTTTCTATAAGCGCTTCTCTCACCTCCTTGGTTCCTTATTTGACGCAACTATTTAATTCATTTAGGGCTAGAGGCAGCGTCACCCCCTCGATGGAGGAGGCAAAAATTACGCTTATACACAAGGCGGGCAAGGATCCCGAGGAATGCACATCATACCGTCCCATTGCCCTCATAAACACTGAGGCAAAAATGTATACTAAAATACTGGCAAAGAGACTAGAGAGGTACCTTCCCTCGCTGATGCACCAGGATCAGTCGGGCTTTGTGGCAGGGAGGCAGGCGGCTGATAATATTCGGAGGGTGGCCCACATTGTTGAGAAGGCATGGAAGACGACCACTCTGGCAATTCTTTTAGCGCTTGAGTGGTCGTTTCTATTCCAGGTGATGGATCGTATGGGGTTGAGGCCGGGTTTTATTAGCATGGTAGAGGCAAATTACAAGAACCCAAGGTCGCGGATACTGGTCAGTGGTGAAACTTCAAACCCCATTCGGCTCAGGAGAGGTACTAAACAGGGTTGTCCCCTATCCCCCCATCTTTATGCAATATACCTGGAACCCCTTTTCGTGGCTATAAGGGAATCCGATAGAATCCGGGGTGGTACCTTTTCGGGGAGGCCAGTATAAAGTGGCAGCATTTGCAGACGATATGCTGCTAATGTTGACACAGCCGGCGGAGTCTATCAGGGCGTGCATTGAAATGCTGACCAAATTCGGGAAAGCATCGGGATTGCGAATCAATCTGCAAAAATCCGAGTTGATGAACCGATCTCTGGAAGAGAGGGAGGCACGGGAATTTAGGGCAGTCTCTCCTTTCAGGTGGAGCCTGGGTGGGATTAGATATTTGGGGATCCGGATTACCCCCTCCTTGGGCGAGTGGCACGTCGCAAACTATCCCCCTCTGCTTAAGGAGATCAAGAGAGATTTACGGCGTTGGAGTGCCCTTAGGATCTATTGGCTGGGGAGGAGAGAAGCGGTCAAAATCGTGATCTTGCCTCGTTTATTATATCTTTTCCAGGCAATCCCCTTGGCGATTCCGCCAAGCTTTTTCAGGGAGCTCGATCAGGTGGTCAGGGAGTTCATATGGGAGGGTAAGAAACCGCGATTGTCTTGGCGCCTTCTTACAGCGTCCAGGGAACGTGGGGGCTTAGGGCTGCTGGATTTCCAGCGATACCACGAAGCCGCACTCCTCTGTGTAATTCGGGATTTGGTTTGCGGATAAACATGAGAAGCATTGGGTACAAATCGATAGGGCAGTCGCACAACATCATCTGGGAGAAGTGCTGTGGCTACCGCGGAAACGGCGACCGTCACACGTTTACTTGAGCAACATTACGAAGGGAGTAGTGGTCACTTGGGACAGGGTGATGGAGAGGCGAGGGGTCTCATCTTTCCCGTCTCCTTTCACGCCTATCTTTAACAATGGAGATTTCACGCCGGGGTTGGAGATAGGGGTGTTTCGAGCATGGGATGATGGGGGCTGTCAGACTTTGAGGGACATGTTTAGCAATGGCATGGTAAAAACCTTCAGGGAATGTAAGCAGGAATTTGGAGTTGGTGAGATGGAGAGACATAGATATTTCCAACTAAGACATTGGGTAATGTCGACGGAGATGAGGAGAGGAGCCACGCGAGAGCTAACAAAGTTTGAACGATTCCTCCTGTCCCATGATGGCTCCAGGGGCTTGATATCGGACTTATATAAACTTTTAGAAAGCACGGGTCCGACGGTCGGGTGGCCGTACATGAGAGCTTGGGAACAGCAGAGAGGGGTGACGATGGAAAGAGGAGACTGGGAGAGGCTATGGAAGTTGACTCCTAAAATAATCAAAGCGCCCCGGTTACAGGAAGCCTGGTATAAATACATTTTTGACTGGCACTACACTCCAGCCAAATTGCATGCTATATACCCAACAAACTCAGGTGACTGTTGGAGGGGCTGTGGGGAGGTGGGCACGGCGACACATATTGGGTGGGATTGCCCATTCATCAGACCCTTTTGGCGTGACGTTGCCGGTGCTCAAACTCAGACCCCAGGGATGGGGGATCCCCGAAGCCCTAGAGAGATTTTATTGGGGAGGGGGTGGGATGATGGGGACGGGGGGAGATCGGGAACCCCCAAGGCGCACATAGTTTATATATTGGCAGCGATGGGGTTCATTGCACAAAACTGGAAGAGCCCGACGGTCCCCACGGAATGTGATTGGCTCAGGAAAATGTGGGATATTGTTTCCTTGGAGTGGGCCACCTATGCCGTTGAGGGGAGGCTGGAGAGTTTTGCGGCGGACTGGGGTGAGACTTTGGGCTTTCTGAAAGGCAAATATAGGGAGCAATGGTGCCCGCAGAGGTTAAAACTGCTGGACATTTATAGCTGATAGGCCAGAATGGCTGGACTGAGCTTGATGGATGTTTGTCTCTGGGTGCTGCAACCGGGTTTGGGGGGGGTTTATAGGGGTGTTAATGTTGTCTTTAATTTCTTGTTTCATTGACTTGTTGTTCATGTGAAAATCAATAAAAAGAACTTTAAAAAAAAAATAGAGAAAAAAAAACTCAGGTAACTGATGCTTGCACATTTACAAAACTTCAAATGAATGCGATTTTTTTCTACTTAGCCCATCAGAGGAAGAGAAACACAACACCAAAGAGCCTGATTTCCCTCCTGCAACGTCTCTGCCTCCACACCACTTAACTCACCGTCCACATGGCCTTTGCAGAACAGCCGCACAGATGTCTGAATATCCCTCCCCTCGAATCATCATAGAAGAAGAGCTACAGAACGTTGAAACCTGTTTGCAGCGGTGGAGGACTGAGGTGGAACAAGACATACAAGGTCAGTAAAAAACCCACACACAGTGGCCCTCCTCTTTCTTTCCATTGCGGCTATTGTTCCCTTATCCATAGTTCATTTTGCAGCGGGCTGAGGTCTACCCTCAGAAGTGAATTCTACTACTTCTATTTTTTAAAACGCCAATTCAAAAGTAACTAGCAACTCTATTAAGATAAAGCATACATAAAGTTACTTTGCCTGAAAACGTCACCTAGGATAAAATGAACTAATCTGAAGAACTGTGTTCAAATCAAGTTGAAAGCTTTCTACGTTGTCCGACATTGTAACTGGCAGCACTTTCCAAGTCATCCTCTTGGATTTCCACAGAAAATGCTTGATGAGAAAAGGCAGTGCACCTTTACAGTTCTTGCCACTTCTGGTTGTATGGCTACCCCTGGAAACGTGCACTTCTTCTAAATAAACTGTTTGGTGCTGCCTACAGCCTTTGCTGTCTACACTTCAAAGTAAAACACAGATGGCAATGCTATAGTGATGAAAGTTTTTATATAGTGCACCAAATATTTATGTAGTGCACCAAATATTTATATAGTATGCTAGCAGCTATCACTCAAATCATGGGTGCAAATGTTTTCATCCTTGACAGGATGACACTCTACACACTGCCGAGAGCCTAACCTTTCACCTACGTGCTATCTTCCTCGCTTATGTTGAGACTGCATTAAACCAAGTGCTTCATTACAAGTTTGGCAGTAGTCTTGCCTCTAAAACCGGCAGGCTGCCGCCAAACTTGCAAATTCTTCAGGCGCTCAGGAATGGGCAATTACCGGGTCATTACAGCCTTGCCGGATCTGGAAATTGCCTATTCCCGGGTGTCAGAAAACATTCTTCCCCATTCCCATTGAGTCCCAGAGGGCTCAATGGGAATGAGGAAGCTGGATGCACCGGCACCATTCGGGAATGGTGCCGGTTCATCCGACATGCTGTGCTCGCGGGTACCAGTCTGCCCGCCAGGTCAGACCTGGCGGGCACACAACTCGTAGTTTTCCGATCCAGTATTAACAGCGCTGTTAGCTTACAAACCGGCAAACTTGTAATGAGGCCCCAAGTCTTGAAATGTGAGCTGTCCAGCTAAAAAAGAAAGGATGTTTCTTGTCAGGAAATAAAATATCACACAAATATCTTGTAATGTCCATTTATTGAGCATAGCACTAGTAACAATACCTTTCCATGTTTTGTGTTTAGTTGCTGGCTGTTCATTTGGGTAATTGAAAAGGTCATTCTGTAGTCTGCCTTTATAAAGCTGAAGACCATTGTTTTCTGTGTGGTCAGTCAAGCTGCTGCTCATGTCGGAATGTTTGGAATGAGCTCTACATCAGAGACTATAGACTTCATTTCAAGCTTTCTGATTGGCTGAGAGAAGGTCCATAATTGAATCCATCTGCTAATTAAACCTTATTGACCATGCTTGAGGGCTGTACCTGTAGTTAACAACCCAGAAGACCAGAGTTAAAGGCCAAAGTGCAGCGAGGGAGTGTAACACGGTTTACGGGCCCATAACTCCTGGTATGGCCTGGAAGCATCTATTTGTTTTTTTTTAAAGAAGTTGCGATTTTTCTGTGAGCTGCTTTTGTCAGTGTCAGGTCCAGTAAGCTTGATCCGCAGGAGCTGCTGTACCCCACACACCCCAGTTCCAGGTGACTGAAAACAGCTAAATCTTACACACCCCTTAGGGAAAGAAGAAGTTGATGAAAATAAAAAACAGACATCCAAACTTCACTGCTGCGTGGAAATCTGCAAGGGCGAGAACATTAACAGGGTGAAAGTTGAAATCCTACATAACCTAATCACCCAGTAGCTCCCAAAGTATTCTCAGTTGCCCGTTCTCCTCTTCAAAATGCCCAGAGGAGTGCTTAGTAATTTCTGCTCAGGATGAGACTTTGTAATTTAACATTGGCTCAGGCTATATCACTGCTTCCGTTTTTACTCCTTAGCCGCCACGCCCCACGCCCCACGCCGCCTTTCCGGGTCCTGCACTGTTACCTGATTCCTGAATCGACTTTGTTTACTCTGTGGTCCTCCACATATTCCCCACTCCCCTGCCCTTCACCAGCCCCCCCCCACCAGAAATGATACACGGACACGGGTTGTGGATGAACAGGCCGCAGTTGCTTTTTTTAGCAGGAGGTAGCTTACATGTGCTCCGTTACTCTTTACTAGGTAATACAGTATCGGGTTATTCTGCTCTGAGCTGCACACCCTTACTCTCCCCACTTGGTGGCAAGCAGCATCCGTTGAGCGGGACTGACGCTGTTACTTTTCCGCTTTAACTTAGCATGAACTCTAACTTCATGGCGGGCAGTCTCCGTTGTGCGCACCTGACCCCGTCAACTTTTCCACTTTATTAACTTGTTAACTTGTACTTCGAACACTCCCCTGGTTTTATTTTCAGCCAGTTCCACTTTTACTACTTTCCCAGGTGCAGGATCGTTCACCTTTTCACCCCCTATCGCCTGCCCCCATCCTTGCTCCCCGTTGGCCAGGTATACGTGCACTAACTTTCCATTCACCAAACCGTTCCTAAGCCTGGCCTCCAGCTTCCAGGTCCCCATCTTATTCCTCTCCCCCGGGGTTCTGCCGCTCTCCTCCTCACCCCTCCCTCCCTAGGTACCTGACCTCTGCCCCTTCCACCCGGTCTCCAGGCCTACTACTCGCTCTCTGTTGCTTGTGACTCACCCATTGTTGCCCCCCCATAGGTTTCTGTTCTCCTTCATTCCCTGTTGCACTTGTCCCCTTCCCTTACCCCCATGGCCTGCTCCTCATTCCCCTGGGGGTTGTTACCCCCCCCCCCACTCTCCTCCCCTTTTACTCCCCCCTGGTACCTAACCACTAGTTCTTACCAACTTCCCAAGTAGCTGCGCTGCTTTCCGTACATTTGTCCCCTTCCCCCTTTCCCGATGAACTGGATACCCTGGCGCCCGGTTACCATGTACCTGCCAGCCCCTACCGCCAGTTCCTTAGACCGTCACCAGCCTTGATCCTTGCACCTATCCACCTCCCCATTCCTTCCTGCCTACCACACATATGCTCTCCCCCATTCCCCGTGGCCTGATGAGTTAAGTACTCCGCTGCCGTCAAACTCAGACACTGCCAGTCCCTGGTGGATTCCAGCAGGCCTACCAGCCTGGAGCACCATGTACCTCCACTGCGACAATCCAGCTCTAAAATTCAAACACAGATTAATACATTCAACAATTTCTAACAAGCTGTGTTATTTATTTATTTATTTATTTATTTATTTGTTCAGGTGGTCAGGCGGTTGTTTCTTCCTTCTGAGGGCAGAAACATGAGGCTGCTTTCCCCCCTTTTCCCTGCTTATAAACCCACCCAACAGGGATGGTCTAGCTCACCCCCTCCCCCATATGCCCCCTATTTGTGCCTTGTTGTCCTGCCCCTCCCTTCTTCCTGGGCCTGTGGCCGGCTAGTCTGCAAGGGGTCCCCCCCCTCACCCCGCCTGCTCTATAGTTGTAGGGGGATGGGATCCTTTGCCCCAGGGATGGCTGGTCGGGGGGGGGTTCGCCTACGTTTTCATCTGCTTTTATCCCTGACTGCGTTCGGCGCATCCCCGGGCTTAAAATTGGTTTCAATGCAATTCACATATGAAGGCTCACAGTCCTGCTAGCTCTTTCTAGACCTTATTCCAACTAACTTGCCCTAACTATTTTTAAATTGAGTTTGCTGCCAAGAGCTGAACCTCAAATGCTGAAAAGGGTCTTTTTACTCTTGTTAAGCACTTGGCAATCTTGAACTGTTTGTGAATTAATACTTTTAGAGTTCAGTAGTCTACCATTTCCACTTTAAAAAAGAACATGGTCATGTCACTGCTTCAGTGACTACTTTTAAACGTTCTTAAATTGTGTGCTGAGACTGCTGCTACTTGCAACACTGCTCTCCTTTACTTCTCTACCTCCTCGAAACACTGTTGAACAGAATTGGTAAGGAGTCACTACTCCCATGGACATGCATACTTTATTTTTAAAGTGGGTTGCTTCCTTTCCGATCTTGTGCACTTGTTATAACATTTATGGACACACTATTTTTTTCAGAGCGTCTGTGATCTGTTGAACAGAGTCACAGACATAACGCTGCTCTGTTAAGAAAATGCTTCTCGCTTGCGCACAGATGTAACTGAAAACACGTTGACTACATCTGCGAGCGTAGGTCAGTTTCGTTTCAATCTTCGCTTTGTGCCACAACACTAACTTCAACACGCTCCAAACATTTAACCTGTATTCACAAAGAGAAAAGGGTCATCTTTGGTGAAGCGGCTCAAAGCAACAACTGAGTCAGTTTTAATAAGCACAATCCAAACATAACTCGCTGTCTTCCCACCATCAAATCTCCTCAGTCTCACACTGACCTCAACTACTGTAACCTTTTTCTGATTCTGGAGTTATTTTCTTGGTTTCTTCACAGTTCCGGCCTGAAATAATCTGGATAAACATCAAACTGGACCTTCCTGCTGGACAAATCTAAATGAAAGGCAGTTTAAAACACTGGCTGAGTGCCCAGGTTCCAAACTCGGCCAATCAACTCTACGCAGCCCCTCCACTATTTGGAAACTCTCCTGTATCTGAATGAAACTAGTCAAGGCCTGACCAACAGTGAATAAATAACTTCTGAATTACCACCCGAACCAGAAAAGTACCTCCCACTCTGTGCACAACCATATGGGATTCCCTGGACCTAACAGTACCTCGTTCCCACGGCCATGCCTTAGGGTTTTGCTTCCAGGGAACCTTTTGTGAAATGTGGCAATCAATTGAGGAGCATGCACATCTTTAACCCATTCCCAGGATCTTTCCTCAGGACCATAACCTTTCCAATCAATTAAATACTTTAATTGTCCTCACAACTTCCTAGAATCCAGGATTGCTTTACCCTCATACTCGAGGGATTCGTTTTCAGAAATCCGAGAAGGAGGGGGAAGTCTCTAACCACGTTCCTATGTGCACTGGCTTGAGTAAACTTAAATGAAAAGTAGGATGCGTCTTCATATTAACGGGTAATTTCAGCCTGACTGCCATTGGATAATTATGTTTTTTTAATTTCAAAAGGACCCACAAAGCTAGGACTAAATGTGTTCCTGCCCTTTAGTTTACAGTGCTTTATAGACAACTAGACCTTACCTGCAACTTCGTAAATGGGATGGCCTGTAGGTTTCAAATCTGCAAACCGCTTGTAGTCGGATTTACTTGTTAATAAAGCATTTTGAGCGCATTCTAGTCCGGATGTCTTCGCTAGCACCCTCTCCAACAGCAGGATTACCATAGTTCTCTGAATCTAATTCTCTCAGGAAATGTGGATGAAAGCCCGGAGTGCAAAAGAAGGGACATTTTAGTGGGATCGTTGGCCGAATGTTTATGAAAATTCTGCAAGCCAAACTAAATTAACCCAGCCACCATCAGATTTTAAATGGCATCTAATGAACTTTTTCCAATTCTTGATTTACTCGCTCTAACTGCCCATTGGTCCTGGGGTGATAGCCAGAGGAAAATCTAACCTCTGTCCCTAACTCCTGAAAAGAGACCTCCAAAACTTTGAAACAAACTGTGACCCCCATCAGAAATCACTTGACTGGGTAGACTGTGTAACCTAACCACTCCTTGTAAAAGCTCCTTAGCAAATCTAATAGTGGTCACCTCGCCCTCTTTGGTTGATACATCTACCACTACCAGTGCAGCGGCGCAACCTTGATCTTTTGGAAGATGGACCAAAAAATCAGCTTGACATAGTATGCCAAAGACGTGGCGGAATACTCGGTCTCTAATAACCTAATTGGCTTCCCAGTCAAACTCTTTGATCGCACAATTTTTCACAAGATTCTAAGAGATCGCGCAACAGAACTACTTGAAAAGGCGCTGTCAAAAGAAACGCCCCGAAGGTTAGAACTTTTATACAATGCAAGTAAATAGTATTTGTGATCCTGCAACATGAAAAAATCTCCTCCCACAAATCTGATTGGCCTTCTCACTTTGAACCCCAAAACACAGGAGTAACAAGGGATACCAGGAATATCTAAATACTGTGACCTGGCCTGGATAGAACACAAAATACTTCACATTAAAGGTCAGAGTACTGTTGTGTTTATGTGGTGAGTCCTAGTGCAGTCTACCGGTCTACATACTCGCAATAGCTTCACAACTCAAGAGACATCTGTGAGAGAATGTCTTTCAAAAATCATGTACTGAGGTGAAACAAATTGAATTCAACCCAGTGGACACGTAATTACAATTCAATGTTTTTTATTAACATATATAGAAAAAAATAATTCTAGAAAACTAATCTCATAATTATAAAACATTCATCTGTATCAATATCAATAAATTCATTAATCAATCCATCAGATTCATAATTGGACTGATAAGGTACAACATTTCCATCTAAAACCACAACAAACCACACATCAACCATACTACATTCATACTCAAACCAATCATCCAATCACTCAATTGTAACAGGTATTTCATCAATATAAAAACAATCATACTAAAATATAACATTACAATTTCTAGTCCATTATTAATCTGTACCGTGAATTTGTCACAGCTGAGCCAGCTTAATATATACGGTCTATTCTGACTCAAGCTAGTGTCACTAAAAGCTGTTTACAAATAACAGTACATTCCCCTTCTCACTTTAAACCCTTATAGAAAAACATGCATTGCAATCAATAATTGGGTCCACAAACGTTCCCACATCACCCTCATTTACACCCTGTGATGTCAAAATCCACCCCCAATTCCCACAGCACAAAGTTAAGTCATTGAAACATTTGAGACTACCAGCAGAACTTTATCCAACTGCCTTGGTCACCTCATCCTTATTTTCATGAGAATGGCTTTTCACCATGACACCATCAGACCCTTGAACACGGACATACTACTATACAAATGTTGCGTATGAGGGACACTCGAGGGAAAATGTCCTATGGGGCAATTTGAAACCACTGTGGTTCTTTTAGACTCCATTAGGAAATCGTATTTCATAAATGATTTTGAATTATAAAATGGTCATGTATTACTTACTCGTTGGCAAAACCTGTGAGCTCTAATGTGACTTCAAAAAATAACAACCACTGTGTACTTCTCTGAGCGCTGGCCTGGGTTTGCAGACTCTGCACTAAATCACCAGCAAGCTTTTAAGGTCTATTTACCACGTTTTGTTTGACCACTGTTTGATTATACTTGTGTGCTCCTGTATTTATGGATTTATTTTATTAAGGATTTTATTTCACAGATATTAGAAAGATCCCCCTTCCCTTTTGCAGTACTACTCTCACAGCTGATGTGCGTTCCGTTATACCGCATTGAACTTGAATCTTTATTACATTATTCACCCCTTTTATTAATGTATTAACTACATCTTTTTGGGCCTCTCGTTCCTTTTTAGCATTTTCATCTTTATGTATCCCCCATTTTTTCCCCAATTGAGTCATGTCTCCCCCGGACTCCTCCCAACCGTTTAAATCTTCCCCCACCCATACCCATACACACCCTGTCCCATACATTGAATCCAGAAATCTAATTTTCAACATCTGCAGGCTGTGTAAAAACCGTCCATCAGGATCCACCTCTTCATTTTTCCCCACTTTTTTTATTTCTCTTTAATTTCAAAACCGTTTTTGTCAACATTCAAGGATAACATCAGATGTTCTTTTTGTTTGTTAAAATATACTTTTGAAATGTTTTTAAAAACTCAGGTGATAAGAATGAGCACTAGCAGGGGGACATTCACTGGAAACGATTTGTAAAGCCAGGTGGGTTCCCATTTGAAGATCTTGTCCAGCCAGTCTTTTGCTTACACTCTATTGACCTTGCTTGTCCTCTTTCCCTAGAGTGTCTGCATCTCTTGTATAGCTACATTTAGAGTTCTGTTGAAGCTTCACCATCTGGTATGGCCGTGCAGAAACTTGTCCCAAACTTGGCGCAGATACCTTCTTCGATGGCGGTTAGGAGGTCCAGGACAAACCTTTTTTGTAGGCCACCAAGTGCACCAAATCCTCTTTGATTGCGTTTAAACCTTTTGCTGTTGAGTTGGCCAGTTGCAATAACTCATATCGAGTCAGCTGCAGCCATTTAGAATTTGCTGCAGCCTGTACTCCTGGAAGCAACAATGAAGTGAAAAAGGTGGCATATGTGAAAAATAAGCAGTGCTCATCCGGGATAGCAGCCAGGTTCTCTGCACTCTTTCTTGAGAAATAATTGCTTTCCTGCTTTCTCCTTCTTTTTTGCTGCTCATTTTGTTGAGCCATTTTTCCCTGCAGTGCAATCTTCATGGCAGAGCTATTCTGAGGCACCACACGTGCAGAGCTGTGCTAAGTGACGAGAGCGCAAACTCCAGTCAGGCGGAAGCAGGGCATATACTTTAGATCCACAGGGCCACCAAAAATCGATCACTGCAGCTGTTCCCCGCATCAGCGCTGCATTTTCACCGCCTTGGCGCAGCCCAAATTAGTCCCCCATAATAATGGATTCACTTGACCTGAAACACAAAGGGAATTGAGTAACGCTCCTTATGTCAACTGGTTGATGTTTTTCATGTAACCAAGTTAAAGCATGAACATTTTTTCCCTAAGTTGCTCGATAGCTGTCATTAACCTTGGCTGCCAGGTTTTGATCAAAGCCCACCAGTCCTTCAGCATGACACTGCATTATTCCCCCTCCCATTTATGCCCATAGCACACTGCTCCTTCTATTCTTATCAGTGCCCTTGTGTGACACCAGGTGACACTTGCCCTTCTTTCGTTTTGCATTGCAATCTTTTCTGGTCTCTTATTTTTAATTCTCCCTGTTTAGGACCTTCAGTGACATACTCCATTACCTTATGCCGGGTTTTCTCATTTTGAACCAGTTGTGTTAATTTTACGACATTGTCCTCATATACTTTTTCCCCCTTCGTCCACCCAGTAAATGGCCACTTTTTTACCTTGGAATAAACTTAGTGTTCTACTGAGAGACAGGTGCATTAGGCATCCCGCCTCCTCATAGGACACAGCTTGGGGCACGAAAAACTTGTACACTCCAACTAGCATGTGCCATTTACTCTCTTCCCACATGCATCATCTCATCATACCAAATATTTCCTGGTAATTAATTATGCTCTTCCTCAATGGCATGGTGGAAGCCTTCCCCATTCATCACATTTCTCTTTTCCTTTTTTCTGTTTTCATTCAATTGTTTCACTTTTTTCTTTAAATATTTAATAAAACAAAAACATTAATACTACAATAAAACATATTAACATCATTACACTCCAGAAACCTGAAAATGTATTTCTTTGTCACACATTTTGCATTATAACCTTCTTCAGCACTCCCCTTTGCTGGATTTATTCTGAGGGCTGTTAGAAAATGAAAAGAAAGTTTGCTTATACTCCCCATTATGTTGTGCTTTGGGAGACTGTGCTCTATTATTTGCAAACGTCGGCTGTGTGTACCCATCCATGCCATCCCTCGATCTTTACTGCAGTTGGTGTATAATAGATGATGGTATGTGGACCAGAGAAGCGTTCCTCTTTCCACTTACTGATGTGGGTCCGCAGGAGGACGTGGTTTCCCCCGAAAAAGAGGTGTTGCTTGTGGGAAATGTTCGTGTGGATCACCTGTTTGTCCAGATTAGTTTTTAGGCCTCCTCTGCAAGGAGATATAGTTTAGGGACTTGGTAAGTTCTTCAAGATATGTATCAAATCGCCCCCTGAATAGCAGAGGAGGAGTGAGCGTCCGAGATTGTAGGCGACAATGGAATTGAAACATGCGTTCTCTGCCTCTTGTAACAGTGTCATGAGGAGTCAAGTGATGATCACCTGCAGGCGTATTTCTTAGCGCAAAGCAGTGCACCCATGATTTTTCAGGTGTTTCCACAAACTTAGCCAATCGCATTGTCAGTAGTCCATTCGTCTTCTCTACCAAACGATTGGCTTGAGGATGGTAAACTGTATATAGTTTGCTTTGTCCCCTGGAGTATTGTTCCTTCCTTAATCAAATTGTTGGCAAAGTGATGTCCATTATCAGAACAAATTTCATCTGGCATCCCCCACCTCATAACGCCTCCCTCACCAGAAATACAGCTGCAGAGCAGACATCATTGTGGGCACAGAGACCTGCCTCAAGCCAACGTGAGAATAGACATACAACTACAAGCAGGTTAAGGATTTTAAAGAGGCGTGACACTCCAGACCAGGATGCTTTATGCTGACCAGGGATGCAGCGCACAATCAAAACGCTTTTAAATTTATGAATTTGGATTCAGCTTTGAGAAGGCAGCAAACCCCTCTCACACCCCCTTTAACATACACCCCGTGTCACAATGGACCATGAACCAGGCCGGTGTGTAATGATAGAATATTTATTTTTAATTTTGAATAAAAATCAAACACATTCAAAATAGGGCAGCAATCACCAGTGTGGTGATAATTACACAGTAAAATGATAGAGTACACTTTGTTTGACCTTCTAGCCTAAGATCCATAATGCACAATTGAAAGAAAGCAAAGTTACTGCTGGATAGTGCTTTTAAATGACACCACAGTTGAGCATTCCCCCTGCAACACTCCCTCAAACCTCTGTTAACCAAATTGTGTGTGGGTGGAGTGGAGTAGCAAGGAGTCAGGTATACTATGCAAAAATTCAGATTGAAAATCCGACCTGCCACCCCTGAATGGGAGGCAGACATCGGATTGAGCTCCCTTAAAAAAATGTGCAAAATGCCACTCGGAATTACTAAACAGTTGTTTTACATGTGCGGTTGAATGAATAAGGCAAGAATGTGTATGGTTGCCTCAAAGAAGCAAGAAAACTCAGAAGCTACTAGGCAATGGACTAAACAACGGGCATACAGTGTTGAAAATCGACTATGGAAGGAAACACAGTGCAACAAGAATCACACGTGGCAAAATTGCAATTGTTACATTTCACAGGTTTAAAATAGCAAAACAGCTTGGTAAATGAGCTAAACAGACAAAATCAGAATGCGGTTTTAATGCTAATGTCCAAAGGCACAATGCAGGTATGATATGAAAGTGAAAGGGTGATTCTGGATGGGTGACAGTATGTGGTTATAAAAGGGAAAGGAAATTACTTTCGCAGGCAACTCGGTTTTGTTAGAAAAAGGATTTATTCTACTGCAACTATATTTTTAATGGCTAGATTGTTAAAGAAACCCCCAGTACGCAAGGAGGTTACTTGCAAGGTCAACCTATCCATGCCGCGTTCAGCTCTATATGGGAATTCATTACATTATTGAAATTAGTACTAAGGACTTCTAAAGCAGACTGGAATGATTTGGAAAGAATTGCGTTAACACATGGAGATTAACACAGATTTTCCTAAGGACAGGATGCACAGAGGATTCTGACAATTTTAAGGATTTTGCTAGGGTATTTATAAGATTTCTATGGGATTGGACATAATACCAGATAACAAAGCAAGGGATGCAGTTTTTGGTTACTGAGGAAGGGAAATACTTACCACAAGCACTTGAATGGAATAGTTTAGACAGCCAGTCGGGACACGGGACAAAGATCTGGTCACTTGGGCAACAGTTGGGCTCTCCTCTAGGGACACAGCGGGGCAACCGGAGTCTGCTCTCAGTAGACAGCGGGGCCCATCAGCTGGGCAAAGCAGGTAGCTTGGCAAAGCAGGATAATCCCAAAAGGGTTCAGCAGCCTTCTCTCCTTATTCCCTGAATTATTGGGATTTTTGGAGGGTTTAATTCTGGATTAGAGGTTCTGCCTGGGTAAGAGGTTCTGGCCTTGATCTGCTATCAGCTACCCCTGGCCTGGCTGGAATCTTGCAGGGTGAATGTTGGATGTCTGGATGTTGAGTTGGATTTTTGAGTCTTGGATTTTTTTGAATGTCCTCCTGACTCCCCCTAAACTTCATCCTTATAAAGGCCGGATGACATCAGGGTATTTTTACGATGTGGGCAGAAATAAGATAGACCTACCTCTAAGAATCGGATAGGTCAGCCTATAACTGTCGCTGCCTCCCTGTTAGCAGATTGGACTGAAGGAAGTGACTCTGTTTTATTGTGTATGTTTTTACAATGTGCTTTGTTCTTCCAAAGTTACTTTTGCCAAAATCAGTTATGGAGCAAAACACTTATATTTACAAATGTCATCATCAGGAAACTTAGGCAGATTCCATATTTCACAAGGGACATTTCTGTTCAAACGCCAAGTTTGTGCGATATTGTTTAGTCATTCTGGCAATCTTTCACCATTTCCATGGAAAGCATCTCACCTAAAATTCTACAATTGTCTACGAATATACATATTATCACTGGGCATATTTTCATTAAGTGGCAAAACTGTACCACATACGCTTTCCCTAGAAATGCCAATTTCCTGGTGTTTGTCTTATTTTAATGGTGCAAAAATGACATTTAAACAGTCATAATTTCACATTACTGTTTCTTTAGGTTACTATAATAAATACTTTGATATCAAAAAGTCCTTAAAATCAAATGGATGACATCTGTCACTGGAGGGCGGTCCTTAGGATTTCCCCAGTCATCCTACCCCCAGCAGAGCTACCGTAGCAACCTTTCATTCTGGTAGACTCAGCTGAAGAGAGGCATCACCAGGAATTCACACTTGCCTGTAACAAGGCGAGTTCCCTTGATCCATTGTTCCTGGCTGGAGAAATGCCAGGAAGTCTGATGAGGTCGCCACATCCCACACCTTGGCCCCTTTCATGTGCCCAGGGGGCTGGTCCACTTGGGGAAGGTAATTCTGTTCGCAGGGAAGGCAGGGCCCTTTGAAGCCAGTGCCCGCCAAACCTGTTCTGCTGGTCTCAAAGTAATTTTAACATTTCACTTTCAAAAGGCATTTTCCTGCTTGGCAATAGGACCATTTTACACGTGGGTTAATTTTTCTTGGGTGTCACTTTACAAATGCGTTTTTTCCTCATCTTTATTCTGAACATTTTTAAATAGCCCTAGTCAATTTCTAATATTCAGGAATCTGTTCAACACAAGGGTTCTTTGAAACTGGCATAAGCAAAGAGAAAGCAACCTTCTTGTGGAGAGTTTACCTGTGTTATTTTGTTGCAAAAGTAAAACGCTTGCCGTAAGGCCTGGAGTGAATTTCTTTGCTATTTCCCAGATTTTACTTAACACATAATGCCTTTCAGGGAGGAAAACCAGCAAAGGAGGGCCGAGCTCCTTTGCTGGTTTATAACCTGAAGATAGATGGGCATGAATGTGTCTTGTCAGCAACCAGAACATTTTCTTTTTCTGTGTGAAGTTTTGAGCTGGCAGCATAGCAGTGCTGCCTTTGAATTCTTTTCTTTGGTGCACATGAAGAAAATACATGCAGCCATTCTCATGGTGTTCCATGTTCCATCTCGCACCATATGTGCTCAACAGAGACCACGTAGCCATTATTTTTGTAGCTGCAAAACGCAGTTTTGGTGCAAGGGAATAGTGCTTAGCAAAGCCAGCGCTGCCATTCTTCTTGTAACTGCTGAAAATGCAGTTTGATGGTGCAGGGGAGTTCTGCTGGGCTGGTAAATGTACCCCACAAGGTACTTGTAAGAAGGGCAGCTTTCTTACATATCAACATAATCAATATGCAAGTGCCTGAAGGTGCTTTCTGGTCGCGGCAATGTTACCTGTACAACTCTCAGTGTGTGACCTGGCAGAAACTTCTGGCAGATCATTCAGTTACTTATATACTCAGACAGATTCATACAGATTTGGCACACACCAGTCTTCACTTATCCCTGCAGCCACATGCTCTTTCAATACATAGGTAGGATAGTGAAGGTGTTCCAGTGCCAATTGTAACAATTTCTTGGGCATGACAACCTTTCATGTGCTATCATGTCACCAAACTGCGTCACTTGGGGATAGAAAATACTCTTTTTCCACAGCTCATTTTCAGCATCTGATGCTTCTCCTTGCAATTCAATTATCTATAATATTGGGGTTGCATTGACATTTTCTTGCAATACATCTTTTTCTTTGCTCACTTTTAATATTGCTATTAGGAGTATGTTTTCTTTTTCGCCAGGGAATGTCACATGTGATCCCTCTGGCATATATGCTGCTTCTTTTGCTGCTCTGTCTGCTCTTTCGTTTCCTAATGAGATAACATCTTGCCATCCTGTATGGGCTTTGCATTTTATTAATGTTAACTCTACTGGGAGCAGTAACATGTCTAGTAGTTTACTCAGTAATGTTGCATGCTGAATGGTAGTGCCATCACCTTTTTTAAGCCCTCTCCTTTCCCACCTTGCTAATCTTGAGTGTACTGTAGAGGTGACATAGGCCGAATCAGAGAAGATGCTCACTGCTCAGCCTTCTGACATGTTAAGTGCTTCAATCAAGGCCACTAGCTCTGCTGCTTGTGCAGAGTAATGGTTTGGTAGACGTATCTGTGAGTACACTATCAACTCCTCCCCATTCTGTACTCGTCGTCCAAACCCCACCACTGCACATCCCGAGTGCCTCTGTCCTGTGGTTTGGTCAATGCTGGAACTCCAGCCAATGAAAATCATGCCCCCCGCCCATCAATGACTTCTTCCTTAACTAGGGGATTACCTTCACTCCTGTCAATGCAACCTACAAAGACATGCATATAATCCCCTTCTACTCTCTCTCCAATGAACGCTGCTGGGTTTATTGTCCTGCACCTCACCACTGCTATTGCTGGGTTGGTTAGTATTGCCTCCTACTTTGAAGACCTCTGAGTTGTCCGTGTTGATTTGGTTTTTCTCCAGTATGGCAAACCATGCAGGTTCCACGTGCAAAACTACTGGACACCCCATAGTTATTGTGTTAGCCTTCTCAATAGCGAATCCAGCAAGAGCCTGCGCACATGGGAAATGTCCCCGCATTACTGCATCCAGTGACCCACTGTAATATGCAAGTGGATTGTGTCCCTGTCACTTTTTGTGTGTCAGTACTGCTGTTTACTTTTCCATCTGAATGTCAAAACCGGCAGCTTTTCTTTGTAATTTACTGTTGCTAACACTCACTAGTGCATGCGCTAGCTCGTGTTTTAGCTCATCAAAGCTTTCGCCCATCTTATGTGTGTTTTTGTTTTTCTGTGCTTGTTTTAATGCTTACAACAATGGCCTGCTATATGTGGAATAATCAATAATCAAAAGAACAAGTTACTTACCCTATCTGGTAACGTTCTTTCGATGGGATGTTCCTCCGACGTTTTTCACATCTATGACGGGTAATGACCACAGCTGTGCTGCTTTGGAATTTTATTTGGCGTAGGCATCCTGCGTCAATGACGTTGATACGTTGTCCCTCGAGGGCCTCGGTCGAGGGTCAACGTCACTGGATGTTATATATAGGACGCACGGCGCCCGTAGACTCAGTTGTAGTTTTTTCCCAGAACGTGTGGCACCAATCTCCTGCCAGTATGACTGCAGAAAGCCTTGTGGAAACATAAGCTGCAATCGCATAAATTCTGTAGAGGGGCAGGTTTGGAGGGTGCGATGTGAAATACGTCGAAGGAACATCCCATTGAAAGAACGTTACCAGATAGTATAAGTAACTTGTTCTTCGAGGGGATTGTGTCCTCCGACGTATTCCACATCTATGACAGACTCCCAAAGCAGTACCAACGTATGGAGGTGGGAAAAGAAATTGGAATTTTAGAATGCCCAATCATTTGAGGGCGCTGATAAAATAGACATCGACCGAGGCACCGATGACTTCGACAACTGCTTCGAGGGCAGAACCCCGAGAGTGTCCTTCAATGGCTTCGGCGCCAATGGTGTCTTCGGAGCCTCGAGAGAGTCCCTTGACGGACACGGCGCCAATGGCGTCGACGTCTTCTTGGAAGGCTTCACAGGTTCCGATGGCGTCGAGGACCGGGACCTGGATCTGGCACGGCTATGGCGATCAACCTTGTCTGCTTTGGACCTCGACAGCTCCCGATGATCGCACCGACCGGCCGAGCCCAAAGGCGTGCGAGTGGTGGCTGGAGCCCGTTCCTTGCCGGCTTCTCTCGAAGGCGGAACAGTGCCTTGCGATTCGAAAATTGCCATCATCTGCTGGCAGAATGCCTCCCATTCAGCCAGCGATGAGAACTTGGTGGGACAAGTCAACCGCCTTCTGGCGGAGTACTCCGACGAGGACGGGGAAGGCGACTGGTGACAGCGCTTCCGCGAATGCCTAGAAGAGGCAGAGGAATGGCGGGACCCACTCTGGGACAGAGGCACCCTGGACTTTCGCGGATGCGGAGAGTCGCCCCTCGAGTCGTCGGTCGACAGCCCAGCAGATTTTGACTTATGGGGCTTAGACACCCTACCTACCGTTAATTTCTTATTTTACCGCAAGGCCTTCAATGTCAGGGTCTGGCAATCATAGGTGGTGTGGCTTTCGCCAAGGCACCAGAAGCAGACGTTGTGCGGATCCGTGATGGACATCTTGGAACCGCAGTCCCGACATTTTTTAAAGCCTGACTTCGGGGTAGAAGACGAAGACATTGTTTCTGAAGTAGAAGAACCGAGCGCGCTGAGATTCCGAACAAACACGTTTGTGGAAACAACGGAACTGAGGCTACAGGCGCCGTGCATTCTATATATAACATCCGGTGATGTCGACCCTCGACGGAGGCCCTCGAGGGACAACGTATTGATGTCATCGAAGCAGGACGCCTAAGCCCGAAAACATTTCCAAAGCAGCACAGCTGTGGTCATTACCTGTCATAGATGTGGAATACGTCGGAGGACACAATCCCCTTGAAACCCATGCTCTGCAATAGTTGCACAGGCCCAAAATTTGCTGCATCTCTTTCACTGTTTTTGGTCGTGGAGTCTTGTGTACGGCCTCTACTCTTTCTGGTGTTATTTCTCTCCCGTCTGCTGACACATTCTGACCCAAGTACATCGCCTCCTTTTGACATTATTGCAATGTCTCCCTGTCCACCTTGTATCCTGTGTCTGCTAGCAGTGTCAGTAGTGTCACCGAATCCCTTCTTCACACCAATATGTCATCAATGTACTGTATCACTGTGCCAGCAATCTGCAAATTGCTCAAGCCCATTTGTATTACTCTGTTGAAGATGCTAAGCCCTTCACAATACCCCCGAGGAATTCTAATATGTTCGAACTACGTCCCGCAATACGTAAAGACAGTGAAATACATCAGAGTCTGGTGTAGTGCAATGGAGAATAAAGCATTTTTTAAGTCAACTATTTATTTTATTTTTTCTATTTATTGTGCATTTATTAGGCACTTATACAGTAAGTCAATTCAACAGCACAACAGGGAGTGAACCTGGGATTGTAAAACAAGGAATACAGTGGAAGGTAAATACAAACCTACTATGCCTTGTGAGTATTCAGAACGTGCAAGTGCAGCGGGAAGAGGGGAAGTGGGGGGGGTCAGGGTAAGTGTTTGAATGTCTGTGCTTGTGGGTGAGCGGCAGATGAAGTGCATAGTAATGTAAGTGCTATGCGGCCTGAGGCCACAGTGGGTAGAAAATGCAGGCATACAGGAATGAGGCTGGGGAGTGCTGAGGCAAGTGCTGAGAGGTAGACAGAGGCTGGGGTGATTGAGTATTGGAGGCCAAGTCCCAGAGGGATGCATAAGGGCTCTGGCCACCAATCAAAGCGATTGTGAGATTAGCAGAGGAGGGACGAAGGAAACGATGAGGTGAAGAGGAAAGTCTTGAGGAGTTTCCGGAATTTGAGGAAGTCCTCCAAAAGATGAAGAGGGAGGGGGAGTTTGCTGAAGAAAGTGATCGGCCAGCGGCCCTCCGTTTAGCGAAACGCTTTACCGAGTTGGGGCCAGATGACAGTAGAGGTCAAGAGGGAGAGGATTTAGTAAGAGAAAGCTGCAGATACTGTGGTCCCAGGCCCCAGCCTTGTGGATGATACAGAGGGATTTGAATTTAATCTGTGCCACAACCGAGAGCCATTGAAGAGTTTTTAGGGCAGGAGAGATGCGGTCCCTGGGCTTAATGCCAAGGATAAGTGTCTCTGCTATAAGGAAGGCATGGTATCAAAGTAAGACGGACACAAGTGACCTCAGGTCAAGGGTGTTTATTGAACTTTATCAAGGGTGTGCTAAATGCCTATCTAAACCTAAATCTACAGATGGGAGCAAGCTACAACCATCAAATAATAATAATGCAGTCCTAGTTGAGCCTCGTCAAAATAAAAGGGCCTACACTAGAAAAAGAAACAATTGCCAATCCTTACTGCAAGTTACAAATAGTGTGGGGTAATGTTCAGGAAAAATGAAGAAGTGTTCACAAAATGATAAATCAGGATGTTTAGGCTGTTGGCCTCCCTTCCCCACATTTTCAGCACGGGACAAGGCGGTTCACACGAGCATAGCACACACTTGGGCTTCTTCGGCACAATGACAGTTCCATTACAAACATCAAGGCCTTCTATGCTCAAGTCTCTTAAGTTATCACAAGTTTCTTGATTCAGAGGGCCTGATGTATTAAACAAAGTTTCTTTCCAAGTATTCAAGTAGGGCAATTCACTCTTCACTCAGGATTCCCCTCAGCTGGGCTCAGATCCCTTTTCCACCACAATCTTTTCTCCGGTGACTCACGGTTCACCCCGGATCCCCCATAGTTGCGCTCAGATCACTTTTACACAATTAGTCTCACTCAGCTGGGCTCCGACCATTTACAGTTCGTATTAGCTATTGAAGAATTTCAAATGTGCACAGTGCTTGGCTTGACCCGTTGCAGTACCACTTTGATTTCACAGTTCACAATTTTACACTCTCAGTTGGATACCTAATGGAGACCTTCGAATGAGCACCCACATGGTGCCGGACCACTCTGTATATGGTATCTTTTTAAGTTCAATCACAAAGTTAATTTACTTCTTTGGTTCCAATACATTGTCAACGCCTCACACACAGTTCTCTTTATATAAAGTTGCCGCTTGCAACGTTGGTCCTAACAGACCGGGCTGCTATCAGTCTCTCCGACTCACCGGCTTTGCTGACTTTACTGGCACTGCTTTGTTGTGAGAGCCAAGGACAGTACCACTGCGGCAATTGCTCCTCCCCGCCTCGGCTATCGATGCCTTCAAAACACAATGCATCTTTCTTCAGTTTTATTGTGTGCAAATCAAATTTGTCATTTTTGCATTTTAGATCCCTCAACAATATCACCCACTTGTACAACATAGTTTACCCTCCCTCCCACACCCTCTTTCTCGCCCCCCTGTATACAGTTCAACTAGACTCCTGTGTTACTTCCCCACAACCAGTAATTTCCTACTTATTCACACATTTGTACCCCCATGGATAAGCTATCGACCATATTTATTGAAGAAGGGCAGCCATATCTGTGTCTGTTCTCGTCTGAGATGTCGGGTATTCCATGTTGTAGATGGACCTTGCTTTTTGGACCCATTCCTTCTCTGTGGGCACAGCCCCCCCTCTTCCATTGTTGAATTGTTGAGCTATGCACCATCTCGCCGCCCCCAACAGGGTGTGGACCTTGTGACCCTCCTCCACCCTCTCTGCCCCCTTCTCGTACACCACAAACAGCAGTAAACTGGGTTCCAGGGGGGGCTATCCTGTTTAGTCCCTTTAACCACCCCAGCACCTCTTTCGAAAATGTCTGGATAAGTGAGCATTTCCACCACATATGACAGTAGTCCCCCTCCACCCTCCCACAGTGCCAGCAGTGACATTCCACCCCTGGATACATTTTTGCTAGTGTCGCTGGCTGATATTGCCATCTATGTAGTTTGAATTCCTGTATCCTATATTGCAGGGATAATGTGGACTTTTTCACCCCTCTGCACATTTTACCTCACAGTTGGTCGGTTAGGTCAATTCCCAGGTCTTTGTCCCATTTCCCCCGTGCTGGCAATATATCTATGGGTTGACCCCTCCTCAGTTCCCTGTACAGCCTGGATGTCCTTCCTTTGGTATTGGTTTCTTGTAACAGTACTTTTTCGAAGGGGGTAGGTTCTCAGGATAGATTACCTCCCCATGTAAGTCTCGTCAGGACCCCTTTTAACTGTAAATACTTGAAGTGCGAGAGCCCCTTCATTTCCAGGCAACCCTCCAGTCTGGTTGATGACACAAATTCTACCTCTCCCCACAACTGTCCCGCTCTGGAGAGCCCCGCCTCGTACCACCGTTGGAACCTCAGAGGCTCTCTGATGTGATTTTGTATAGGTGGTGCCTAGATACAGCTACGGGGAGAGGGCCAAGTTGACAACCATCGGGTGGCACTTCCCTTGCGCCAGATTGACCACCACACTTCTAAGATGGGATGTGTCAATACGAGCCTAGGGACTTCACTTTATGGAACCCACATCCACTCGCCCAGCGTTATTGGCCGTAGGATGGCATTGTCTATACGACCCCACTGCTTCTTTGTGCTGGGGTTTAGGTGGTCAACCATAATCCGAGTGTTATCCGGGGTTTTGCTCATACACAGAAAAACCGTAAGAGGGCCTTCTGAACTGTGGCCTGGAAGTGGGCCGGCACTGTCGTGGGGAGCATTTGAAACAGGAACAGCACGTTGGGGAGGACCGTTATCTTGATACAGTTCAACTGTGCCGTCCTGGATAGGCCAATCCTACTGCAATACTGCAGGTCCTCCTTTATCTTATTCCACAGAGGGTCGGATAGTTCTTCTCAAATAAGTTCTCAGGTTCACTCGTAATTTCTATCCCTAGGTAGCGAAAACCCTCCTGCTGCATCTGAAATACCCATTAACCTACCCAGTCGATGTCCGCCTGTTCCCAGTTTCCCATTAGGAATGCCACTGATTTGGAGAGGTTGACCTGGAACCCCAGCATTTCCCCATATTCCTTAGCCCCTTTAGAAGGGCTAGTACCGATGACTGTGGGTTAGTGAGGTAGAGTAGCGCATCGTCTGCAAAGAGGCTTGCCTTATACTCTTTACGACCTATGTGAACACCGGCTATGTTTCTGGACTGTCTCAGGCTTATTACCCAATGCTCCATCACCAGGGCATACAGCGGTGGGGTCAGGGGGCACCCCTGTCTTGTCCCTCTGTGGAGCCCTGTCGTCCTAGACATGTTCCCATTAACCGCGACTCTTGCCCTTGGGGTATAATATAGGTCCCTGATCCATCCCAACCAGCGCTCTCCCATTCCCATCACCTCCAGCACCCCTTCCATGAACGACCAGTTCACCCTATTGAATGCCTTTTCGGCGTCCAGGGAGAGGACCAGGGCCTCCTCTCTGCATTATCGGGTCATATAGGATGTGTAGGGTCTTTCTTAAATGAACAGATCCTTGCCTATTTTGAATGAACCCTGTTTGGTCTAGGTGTATGAGGCCAGGGAGGTGTACCTCCAAACGAGACGCCAGAATCCTCGTGAAAATCTTTGCGTCCACGTTGAGCAAAGATATGGGACTATGAAGTGCAGCCCGCCTTGTCCTTGTCCTGCTTGGGATCACCGTTCTGAGTGACTCCCAGAAGGTCAGGGGTATGTCCTCAGCACGTTTTATGGAGTTAAGGACCTTCCCCAGAGGCCCTGCTAAGGGGTCTTGAAACTGTTTATAGAAGCCTGCTGTGTAGCCATCTTCCCCAGGTGTCTTTCCCGTTTTCAACAGACCTGTTGCTCTCTTAACCTCTTCTTGTGTTATTTCCGCTTGGAGCATGGATCTCCCCTCTGTTGTGAGGCGGGGGATGGGGAGCCTGCCCAGGTATTCCTTTTTCTCCCTTCCTTGAATATTTACCAGTTGGGAGTACAGTGCGTCATAGAAGTCTGCAAAGCGGTCTGGGATGTGGTCCTTGGATCAGAATGTCACCCCGTTCTTGTCCCTTAACCGATGGACCCTCCTGTCTCCCCTACATTCCTTGACTCTATTTCCTAGCAGGGTCCCCACCAGAAAACCCCCTTCGTAGAACCTTTGTTTGGTGTATCTCATCTTCTTTGCCACTTCCCCAATCAAGAGCGAGTGTAATTCTTGCCTCTTGTCCTGCATTGTATCCAGTAAATCTTCTTTGTCTACTCCCGGTCTTGTCAACCTCGTCCTCATGTCTCTTAACTGTTCCTTTATCTTCCCCTCTATCAGTGCCCTTTCCCTCTTCTTTTTTTTTTTTTTCCTTTTTTTTTTTTTATTTAGGGCCGCTTCCGCTATGAGTAAGCCCCTCACTGTCACTTTGGCTGCCTCCCAAACCGTCTTTGAGCTTGTCTCCCCTGTACCATTTACAAAATATTGGGTTGTTTCCGTCTGGAGGAAGTTGCTGAATACTGGATCCTTATGGAGGCCATTGGTGCACCTCCAGCGTTGTAGCCATCTCATGGGCTGAACTTGTCACTGTTTCAACCTTTGGTGATGGCACTGTGGCCTCCTGCTCATTTGGAACTAGTAGGAGGTCGATCCTTGTATATGTGTGATGCGGGTTTAAGAAGATGGTGTACCCTCCTCCCTGTAGCTGCTTGGACCTCATACATCTACCCAGAAGTGGTCTTACAACAATTGGGCGAATGCTTCATGTTCCTTTCTATTTGCTTTAGTCTTGCTTCCCCCTGCTGACCACCAGTGTACTGCCAGGTCTGCTTTTAGGTTGAAGTACCCCCCCATTAGCATGCCGCCCCCATTCCTCAAGCACCAAGAATACCTTGCACAGGAATGCCAACTGGTGTACGTTTGGTGCATATATGGAAGCTAGGGTGATTAATCGCCCTTCCACCTGCCCTTTGACTGCCACCAGCCTACCACCAAAGGCCCTCTTAACCTGCACATCCCTTAGTTACATAGCTCTTGATAGGACAATCCCCACCCCCTCCTTTTTGCTTGTCTGTCCCACCACTAATCCCTTGAGAGGACGTTCCTCCCACGCCTGTAGCGTTTCTTGTAAGAATAGTACTGATATGTTGGCTTTGCGGAGCATATTCGACATGAGTGATCGTTTGTTTGGGGAATTCAATCCCTTAATATTTAGCGTTGCCACTTTCCGGTTAACCATCTCCCCTTCTTCACATCCTCTCTGTGCACCCACCCATGGTTTGACATTGCCCCTGGTTTAGTTGTGGAGTTGTACTGCATTTCACCCTCCCACCTGTCCCCTCATCTATCCATTCCCTCTCCCCACTAACAATGTGGGTTCTGCTTGTGTTGCTAATTCCCCTGTGTGTCCTCCTCCTGCTGCCTTCCCCTCCCTCACCCACCTCCCCATTGAGGCGTTCAGCCTCCTGTTGTTGAGTATCTGGGCATTATGGCAAAACCACCAAGGTAGTGGTCCCTGTCTTATTTTCTTCTGACACCATTTTCCAACCTCCCTTTGTAGCGCAACATTACAGCGCTGCCTGACCCCTTTACCCCTTGTATCCTGCCTGGTGTGCACCCCCTTTATCAAGTCAACCCCCACCCTGATACCACATCTGTGCTTCGCTAATTTCCTCCCCCATTAAACAATTCAATCAGTAACATGGCAACGGCTAAAAATTCTTCCTTCTTAACAATATGTACTGCACCCCTCCCATGGTTCGCCTTCCCTCTTCCTCCATAAGCGGAACTTCAAATCATATAACTGAGTCTTGCACCCTGGACTCCTTGAGCCTCCTGGGTTGATAAACTAGCATCAAAGCGATTTGTGTCCCTTCAGGTCGCCTGAGGTCTGGGAGGCAGGTTGTTGAGCTTCTGAAATGTCCTAGCCACCTGTGTTTTGTGCCTTCCATGATCCACCTTTGGGCCTCTAATGGCTTTTTGAATGGCTCAACCTCTTCTCTATCCCCCCGGTTGATCCTGAGTGTGTCCTAGCAAGTTCTCTGTAGTCCTCTTGATGTCTTCCTTGTGCACCAGCTGATATCTCCCCCCACCCCAATTCGAATAGGAGTGCAACGGGTTATCCCCACCTGTATTGCACCCTTTTTCTTGGAGCCACCATGTTAGGGGCCCACATTTCTTGCGTTTCAAGAGGGTTTACTCACTTTAGTGTTCTCATAGTCGATAACCCCTAATCTTCTTGCTTCAAAATATCAGCCTTGTCTCGGTAACAGTGCAGCTTTACGAGCCCATATAGGGGTCCCCTGGCGCCACTTCCCGCCCTGTGGACACCGTCCAAAGCCACTTGTTCACCTTCTTTGGCCCCTCGGACCATCCCTAATATTTCTTTAATTTTTCTTCGAAGTCTGGCCCTGGATTGCCCCTCTTTTTCTTCCAGTCTAAAAAAGCAGAGGTTGTTGCGCCTCTCTCGGTTCTCTATGGTTCCCTTTGAGCCCTAGGTGAAACTCTCTTCTTTCAATGTCCCGGAAGTGGACCTCTATCTGGTATTCCAGCACCCCTGCGGAGACTTGACTACCTTTGCGGATAGGTGTGCCACTTTCACCCCAATGTATGTGCGCATTCCGTGGCTCATTTGGATGTTTCGTTTTATGGTCCCAATTTCCGTGGCACATGGGTGAGATCCTCCCTCCGCCTTTGTTGCCGCCATGACCCCTCTGTC
This sequence comes from Ambystoma mexicanum, assembly GCF_040938575.1. Taxonomy (NCBI): domain Eukaryota; kingdom Metazoa; phylum Chordata; class Amphibia; order Caudata; family Ambystomatidae; genus Ambystoma; species Ambystoma mexicanum. The sequence continues at coordinate 97,109,772 of NC_090931.1, forward strand.
TGGGTACTGGAACTTCGAGAGAGATATTTTATTTTCCAGCTCATTCACTTGATGGGGATCTAGTGTCAAGGGGGGAGGGGGAGAGTTACCTTTTGTGGCCTGCCCTCCTTACTTCTCTTTCTTCTTTCTGTGCCCCAGGCAGAGCACTTTCCACACTGCAGTGTGGCGGAATTTGGAGAGACCTTCTCCCTCCACTCAGTTTCCAATATTCTCTTTCCTGAACTTTCACTGACTGTCAGGTACTGGCCTCACCATGTTGCAGGTTCCACCAGAGTCTTGATTGACATTACATGTGTCCCCTAGGGGTGAGTGGGGTGGCGCGGTCTCTCCCCCTGGTTTTTCCTTACCGCCTGCACCCTTCCCTGACCTCGCTGTTGGGGACCCGTGCGGTGCTGGGATCACCTGTGTCCCCACTGCCCAGTTAGGGGCAATTGCCAGGTCTGCACATTCCTCTGCTCTGTGTTGCCTCTGGGATGTCTGTGGCTGCTGCCCACTGTGCGCTCCTCCCATTGCTCCTCTGGTGCCCCAGTGCCTCTTAGCCCTCGCGCACCACCTCACAAGGTGTCCTGTGGGGGACTGTCTCCCGTTCAGGCCTTCATGTCTCACGGGTGTGTGTGTGTGTGGGGGGGGGGCTTCTCTCCTGCTCCTCTTCCCCCTCGCCATGCTGCTCTCTGGCTTCTCCGACGCGGGTCTGCTATGCAAACGCTTGTTAATGTACCCTGGGGACCCTCGGGACTCCTTCTGCTTCGTGTTTCTTTTCCCCGCCACTATGGCTCCTCCCAGCCAGGGGACTTACTGCTGTGGCCACGGGTCACTGCGCTGCCTTTGGTCTGTCTCTTAGCCGTCTCCCCCTCTGCCAGGCAGGCCGCCACTTCGGAAGGGTCTCCCTCAGTCACCTGAGGGTGCGGGGCTCTTTCCTCTGGCTGGGGTGCACTGCTGCTGTTACGCTGCCCGGAGACCCCTATGGCATGGGTCTCGGGGCTCCCAATCCTCCACAAAATCACTGTTGCATAGGACTGGGACCACAGCTACTTAATCAGGCATCCATCTTGCCTGCACCCCCTGGTGGCCTCTCCCTTTCTTCAGTTTTAATTCCTGGTCTTATGTTTTTTATTCCTGAGGGCTCGTGAAAGTATCGGTTTTCCCCCCGAAAAGGCCAAGAGCAACTTCCTCAGTGTGATGGAATTCAGGTGTGTGTAATTATCAGTAATTTCCTGACTCTGCCTGACCCTTGTGTTGGGACATGTCAGGTATACGGCTTGGGTGTTAGTCCGTTCTCTCTCACAGTGAGCTGTCCGTGAGAAAGTGTTTGTGTCGGGAAGGGGGGTGGGGTGGGGAGTTCCAAGGTATCCTACCTGGTAGGATGGGGAAACAGTCTTAAAGGGAAGGTGATACTGCGTCTAACCATCGGGCATCCCACCTCCACTCCCTGAAGGCCCCTCATCCAGGTTATCCTCCCGCACTGGTCCACCCCCAGGAACTAGATCCAAAAGCGTTGGCAGTGTCCTGGCCACCTGGATTCCAGATCCCCGGGGACTGGTGGGTGAGACACCTTCCCGTTTCTCACACTGCCCTATTCTGGATTAGCTTGAGGGGTCGTAAAGTGGAAGAAGGTCGATTCAGGAGAAGGCTATTGCAGTACTCAATCCTACAGAGAACCAGGTCTCTGCTAACTTTGAGCTTCTGGGGGAAAAAGTGAGGAAAGGGAGCATTCCTTTGAGAAGGAAGAGTTGAAAGTGGAACTTCTTGGTAATGTTCTGAGTGTGAGGGAGTAAGGAGAGGAGAGGAGAGGAGAGAGATCCAAGTTTTCTGGCTTCCGAAGAAGGAGCAGTGGAGAGCCCATAGAGAATGGCCAGAGTGAGGGGAAAAAGGGGGAGCAGGGGTCCCAATGGGAATTATCCCAGTCTCTGCAACCGGGAGCCAGAAACTGATGTAAAATAGTGTTCCTCCTTGGGAACGCTGCAAAACACGTTCACGGGTTGGGAACCAATGGATACTCTGCCTCAATAATGTCATTCAGATGGTGTAAATCCTGTATAAAACGCCACACCCCGCCCTTTGCTTTCTTAATCGGATAGCTGTCTTGGAAGGTGATGAGCTCATCTGTATTATGCCTTGCTGCCATAGGGCATGCAGTGTCTCGTATATACCCTCATCTGCTTCTTGAGAAAGTGGTTACTGCTTTGCTTGTGGCAATACTGCTCCCTCTTTTAACTTGGTGTAACGCCCCTGTTGTCCCCAAATTCTTGGGCACCTTTTTTCATTCTTCCTGCAAATATTGTGCTTTCTGTTTGTTATCTGGGGCACTGCCCTTTCTTTTATGTGTACTGGGCAAGGTAGGCTCAGTTCAAACACAACCTCTTTCATTGTCTTTTGTTTCAAACAACTGTCACTCCTGCCAATGTCAGTGTGGGGTCAATGCATAATATTGAGTGCCATTCCATGTTGTTCTCCTCAGTGGCAACTAATAACTTGTCTTTTCGTACCACTACTTCCTCCAAGTACAGTAGCGTGTTGGTGCCTGAGCTAACTGATGAGGGACACTGAGGCCTGAACAAAAATGTGTTGGACAGCTAGAACACCTTCCCTTCAATCCCTGGCAACCATACCAACAACACGTGTACCCCGTACACAAAAACCTCTCTGTGTGGGTATCCCTCTCATTGTGCTCTGTGCATAGTATGCCTGAATCATTACTGCCGCCCGAGCTGGATACATCACGGATGTGGTGCACACCATCCCCTTCTCTGATAATGAAATTGTGGCATTCAGTTTGCAGAGTAGGCCACCCCCCCACCTTGAATGTTCGTGGGAGTGTCTTTTGTATACAGCAAAGGTGCTACAATGTACTGCGTCCCTATTGTCGAGGGTAGATCTTTTGTCAGGAATTTTCAAAATTGTCCCCGAAATGCCTTGTGTGTCCAAACATTTATTAGATAATGGAAATCCTTCTTCCTCGATACATGATGTAGTTGCTCCACAATCAAGAAAGGAAAATCCCCTCTGTCCTGTCTGAACTGCTCGGGGGTCTTCAGTTACTGCTAGGACAGGACACACTTGCACCCTCCGTGGGCAGCCCTATTGGGAAAATGTGTTTGCGGATGACATAAATGGGTTACCGCCCACCATTTTCACTCCTGTGTATTGGGGCACGGTATTCTGTCCCAAAATTGTTACCCTTCTGGGATCTGTTTGTACTGGTGCCTGGAGTACACTCACTGTACCTTGCGTTCCTGACATTTCCCCACTTTGTACCTGCACTTGTCTCTGGGTAGTACCACCTTGTGTTTGTGTGGGCTGTATCTGTAATTGCTGTTGCTGCGGCATTACCAGCCCCACCTCACTTATGAGGCCCGACTAGGCTGAAACACGTGTCTGGGGTTGATGGTGGTACTCTTGTTCAAAGGAGGATTGCCTAGCCTAGTTTTGGTGCTGGACTGCTGGAGTGGATGGGACAAAGACTGATATGCATTTGTCCTTTGTGAAAGGTAGAGTGAGCTAAAACATGTGGCTGCGGTCTCTGAGTGGGTACATTCCCACAGAACAGGTTATCATGCCATGTTCTTTCCTGCAGAGGGGTGCCCTGGCCTCTTTTTATACTTTCTATAATGTCTCAGGCTTTATAACACTTGCCCACTGTGTTGTGCACCCACTCGAAATGATACTTTACTATTTTATCACGATATTGGAGCAATTTTTTGCATATGATTAAACCTGGCATCCATCCAATACGACATTGTCTACACATTGTTCCTTTCTATTGAAATATTCCTCTCTCCTTTTCCTTCGCCTTATTATTTTAAACTTGTAAACTCTTTCTTCAAGCAGTCCCACTGTCAGGTCCTGTTCCTTCTTGTCCACGGGAGCTGCTGAACCCCACATACCCCTGAGGTGTATGTTCAACAACCACTTGACAGCTGAAATACAAACGCCCCCAAGGGAAACGTGAAGTGGATTAATTAAATAATTTTGTGAGGTATAAGTAACCCGGAAAGAGACTGCGCCAAATCTTTGCAGAAAAATGTTTATTATTCAAAAGAAATGCCCTTAAAATAGATGACACGTGTTTCGGTCCTCCAAGGACCTTTTTCAAATCAGGGCTAATAGTTTGTCTTGGAATCATGTGAATGCCCCTGTCACACAATGTGAAAAATGAGCTTCCATATATTGAATGGGTTAATCCCTGCTCATCCCAATACAAGCGTCCGATCGCAAAGTTGCTAAAAATCTCGAGGGGTGACAACAATTAAAACCTGTGCATTCCTCCACAGATGTTTAGAGGAATTGGAAGGAACTTTAGACAGTCCGAGAGACTATGAACTTTTCTTAGGTTCTTCCTTAAATGACTTTGAATAAAACTGTAGTAGACTAATGCAAGAACCTCTTCAGTAATGTTCACACTACATTTCTTCAAATTTATACTTTTCTTCAAATGATCTGTGTCCAGCTTAATGTGTGCACTTGTATCACTAATCTTTTTGATCTTCACTTGTTTAAAGGCAAGAATTATGGTAGTCTCTGAACACAACGTTGTTTCACTGGCATAACCGGGGTCCCCGCATCCCCCGCGAACACGTTCTGGGAGGGGACCCCACTTAGAATTTTAAAAAAAAGTTCAACATTTTTTAATCTTTACATTTTCTTTTTAAATTCACTCTGCATTTTAAAGAAATGATTTCTGTCCGGGGGCTACCTCCAACCCATGGCATGCAAGTACTTAACCCACATCACAACAATTTCAATTGCTTAAAAAATTGGGCATTTGAATGCAGGTACTAACAGTGAAATGCTGTACATTAGTAGTTGCTGGGCTGGGCCTTTTTAACAGCGAAACCCAGGTGCCGTTTAACATCTGTGTCCTTTTCTGTCAAACAACTGCTCTGTAGGTCAGCCAGGTCAAGTCAACATGGCCCACAATTTCAGTAGGGGGGAGGGTAGTGCTGAAGCCCAGTCAGCTCAATGGTGCTGCACCACTACTTGTGTTTAATGCCTTGATTACTTATTGGTAATCTTCATTACACCTAGCCCTATTCTTCCTCATTCCAGTACTTGTGTATGAGGCAGTACTTTTGTATGAGGCACTATGCCTCATACACAAACACTGGGATAAGGTAGAGGTACATGAAGGTAATGACTGACTTAGCGACATGTAATCTTCATTACTCCTATTCCCACTCTTCCTCATCCCAGTACTTACCAGTGAGGCAAGGAGCCTCATGCGTAAGCACTGGGACAAGGAAGAGGGATGTGGAGGTAATTCTGGGCCAATTAGCTGATTTTCGAGGTTGGGGTATGGAATGGGAGGGGGAAGGGATGTGTAGGGGGTGAGATTGTGCAATAAATCCTAATGGGCGTTCATGTCCATGCTAAGCAGGCATGATATGTGGTATTAGTGGGTAGAGGGGCATTTTGGTGCAGCCAGTCTAATCATTCCTCAGTTTGGTATGACTTTTTTTAACTGGGCATTTCTGATAAAGCAGTCCTGCTAAGTGTAATTACCTGGCTAGACTGGCAGTTGGGTTCTTCCAGTCTAGCCGTTTCTTACTGCGGCACTGTATATTTTTCTGGGCATCTGTGATAAAATGATGTGATATAAGTCATATATAACGCACCTGTACACAAGTGTTTTTAGGCAAGACAAGGGAAACAGAGGGAGGACAAGACAAATGATCTTACTAATGCTTGTGTCAGTCAGATCGTGCGAGAACGAGAAGTGCAAGGGGAAAGTAAGGGGGAGGGGAGTGCAATGCTCTGAGTAAGTGCAGCCAGGGCAGCGAGGCTATGGGTAGTGCACAGAGAACAAGGGACTGTAGGGTTAGTTACAGCCCCTAACTGCATGGTAGACATCTTGTGTTACGCCACTGCATTGTTTAATACTTATATTGTTCCACTAGATTGAACAGAGCGCTGAAATTACTTTAAATTCACTTCTAGCACATTTTCCCAACTTTTTGGTGAAAACTGAGACAATGCTCATTAACGCGCATGCCCACTGTTCATTTGTCCCAGCCTGAACGCTAATCCTCTTCAGGCAACGTCGCTCAGTCCTGAAAGATTAGCGTTAACAGTCGAGCATGCGTGCATTGAGCGGTTGATTATTTTACAGGAAAAAACACTATTTACCTAGAGGGTTGCCTTCTCAGCTTATGAGCATTGAATTCGCAAGTTGTCTCAATCTTTAAAATGTTGTAACGCTAGTGTTCGCTGTCTTTGCGAACATGCGCACTAGCTCCAAGCCTCTCAAATGTAATCATTAAATGAAAATGGACTAGCCTTAGAGTTACGCTGCTTGTTGTTCCTGCACTGTTCAAAAGCCTTCAAGTTAGGTTCTTAAATGAAATAGGAGCAGTGTTAGCATGCGGTTGCTCGTTTACTCATGCGCACATAAACTGAAGGTTTCCTTCGCACCCCCTCACGCTCGGAGCGTGTTGAAAGGCTTACTTTAAACTTCATATTCAACCAAAGATACCAAACTCGATCTGACTACAATTAATCCTAACTAAATACCTAAACTAAGATTTGCTAACAGATTTTAAGTCTAGATTCCTGTATAACTTGAATTACTTGACTTAAATAGATTCAAAGGCTTGTTGCGCTTCCACCAGTAATTCTGCTGGTCTTGTCCCACGCAGTGCTGTAAATCTTCCATTGATTTCCTGCTCCTGATGCAAACAATATATTCTTACAAAGGCTTAAATCAAGAGTTACTACACACAGGAACTTCCTGCTCAAGGAAGGACAGTGAAAGGCAGTTTAGAATGTTTTCAGACTCAGACTGATTCTTCACTACCATGATGGCTTGGGAAGACTTCCCTCTGCAATTGAGTTAGTAAGGACCAAATCCAAATAAATAACAAAATAACTTTCAAAACGCACTCGTACAAATATTCATCCAGAATTCCTCTCACGCTAGACCTGACACCCACTTGCGCAATTTTTATACTTAATCGCCTTAGTTTCACTGGCTCCAACCTTCTCCACAGGCCCCGGCCTTTCACACCTCACACTCAATGTTTGCACACAATGGCCTTCTCCACAGGCCTGACTTGTATTATTGTATTGGTACAGAAAAATCCCTCTCCTCAGGCCCACCACCTTAGCGACGAGGCCCTATGCTAGTACATTAGAAAAAACAATGACTCCTCTCGTTCAACTGACTCACTTACTTGCTCTACGTGGCTTTGCTCTATTTACAAGTCATTTCGGCTCTGACTCTTCCATTTTTTCTACAGCTCATAAAATGAACACTACAATAACTTTCCACAATACTAAACAAAACTGCTGCTACTCATGAAACTGTCAGGCTGAGAGGTCCTGTGACCGCGGAAGCTGCTGAACCCCCGACAATCCCCCTGAAATGTAATTCCCAGAACTAGATATTAATTTAGCTCTGCAAACTACACCCCAAAGGGAAAGGGGGAAGTGGATAACATAACAACACCAGGCTGACTGCGTCAAGGCTAACCAAAGCTGAACCTGCAGAGGATATAAGAAAAGCAGATACAAATCCTTTTATTACTTACTTAACCTTTAGAGTTGGAAAGACTTTAAATACTTAACTAATAAGTAAGAATCATACCTGGTTCTTCTCTTAAAATTTCTTAGAGAAGCTTGTAAAGAAGCTGAAAATCTCTCTTACTTGAGTCTCCTGAAATTCACAGCAACTTCTTATTTTGGGCAAACCTGGAAAGTTTTGCTCTTTGCCTTTTTTTTCCAAAATTCACTAATTGTCCAGTTAAATTGTCTTTAATATTTTCTTTCTTTTTCTTTCAAACTTTTCTTTAGTTTCCAAAACCTTTCTACAATTCCATAGTTTCAGAATTCTTGAAGAAACACGTGCGAAGCACACACGCAGATGATCTCAATGCTGAAGTTTCGCACGTTGAAAACTTCCCGCGCTGAAGAACACGCGCACTGTAAGAAAAGTCCACTGTCAGAAAACACGTGCTTGTAAACACACGCGAAGCAGAATTCACGCGCAAACGGATTCTCACGCAGATAACACACGCGCTTGTAAACACACGTGCAGTTGAACTCCCGCGCCTAATTCCCACGCGCCTTATAACCCACGCGCAAAAGAGTTCACACGCGGACGGGTTCACGCGTTAAAAAGCACACACGCTGGTAATCACACGCGCAATTGAGTTCTCGCGCAGAAGCACACGCGCTTGAAAAAGCACGCGCAATAGAGTTCTCACGCAGCGAACAGATTCTCGCGCTAGGAAGCACACGCGCTGGAAAACATACGCGCAATTGAATTCTCACGCCGAAACAACGCGCTTGAAAACACACGCGCTATTTTCACTCGCACGCGCAAGGTTCAACGGTTAGTTTCAGATTACACGTAGTACGTGTTTAACAAATAGCGTTCACCCGTTAACCTCGCGCTAAATTTCAAGTGCACTCAAACATTTCAAAAATATAAATTCAAAGAAAACATTTTACAAGTTCTCACTAAAATGTCTTTAAGAGAAACAGAGCGGCAGTCTAACAATCTCTTAACAAAGTCACTTGTCTCCAGAACGATTTCCTAAAGATCTTCAGAGTTTCCTGTCTCCAAGTCGCATTCCTGACAGCTGAGAACTTCTCCTGAAACCCCCAAAAAAATACCTGCTCAACTGCTAGCGCCTGAAGGAAAAAATCCTCCAGGCCCAAGTCTTAAGCAGGAGCAGCCACTACACACGTCCTCTCAGCTGGGGCTTAGATGATGAAAGGCAAAGAGTGACAGTTTAGAATGTTCATTGTTGTTCTGCAGTGTTTTCTAACCAATCAGAGCTGTCACTGTGAAACTCCATTTTGCCTTGGGTCAGAACCAGGATTCTGAATCAGGAAGTTAAGGCCAAACCAACTACAATAGAAAACTTCCCACCCACAAAAGGCTAATCTAAAAAAAGGATAATAAAAGAGAAATAATGGGAAAGAAACTTGAATAAGGGAAAATAGCCTGAATAGGGGAAGGAAACCTGACAGAAACACGTGCACGCATAGACCCCAAAATAATTTTTCCCCAAAGAAAATAAAATGACGCAACGAAACCAATTGCCTGCACTACTCGCAACTCTTGTCTAACAAGGGTGGACACTTACTACGCAACCCTCTGCTCTAACGCAGATGTGCCACTGTCTACATGCTCCCTATTGAAATGACAGACCTAAAATCTAATGCCTCTAAGGTCAATTGCCCTCCACCACTAATGAGGGTGCGTCTCTTTGCTGCGTTTTGTTCTACCACCAAGTTTGATTATAATTACCTGTGCTCCTGTATTTATGGATTAGTTTTATTAAGGATTTTATTTCTCAGATATCAAAAAGAGACCCCTTCCCTTTTACAGTGCTACTCTCGCAGCTGATAAGTGCGTTCTGTTATATACCATGGGTTGAACTTGCATCTTTATTACATTGTTATGCCAACAAAACTCTCTCCGAATGAGCTCCAGAGTCGTAAAAAATCCTGGATGTCCTGCCAGAACAGACTCATGGCAATCCATGAGGACCATTTCTCGTAATTCTTCAGTAGGCAGAAGCAACCTAGTGTCTATCCGACTGAACAATGTAACTATGCTGTCTCACCCACTGTTTTTGGTGTGTACTGACTGTTAAGCTCTAATTTCCTTAAATCAATGTGTAACCAACGCCTAGATGCCTTCAGGTTTGGTGCGCTCTACAAATGTCAAAATAAATAAATAAAAGGTAGACCATCTCGTACAACTCTAGCTGGGTCAATTTGCGCCCATTCTTCCATCTTTTCTTGCAACATTTGCGACTGAACACAGTGAAGCAGACCCTGATTTTCATGGATACTGGAAGAAATTAATAGTTCTTTGGCAATCTGTGGTTTTACACTTAATTATGCTTCCTTGTCACTGCCCGGAAACTGGTGAGATAGTGTCTGCTTTACCATTTAATTTATCAGGTTTAAATGTTGCAATCAAATCAATACTCTTCAAAAAACGACCAACACAGTTTTCTAGTGGTGAGGGTTTTGGCAGATTTTGTCATGATCACTGTTTCCAAGGAGCCAGGACCAGCCCAACGTCCTTGGAAGCAGGCCCCTAACTCTAATCCTAGGCACCAGCCGGTCCCTACTGGGACCTTTTGGACCCTGTCCTGGCGCCGGTGGCACCAGGCTTATCAAAACCATCGGTCCCGGCACTGGAAGTGCCGGGCTCATAATTGGTGTGAAGGTGCTTGGGTGGACTTACCTGCGGCAGACCATGCTGCTTACTTACCAGCCACTTAGAAGCCCTCTGTGAACAGGAACTACTTTCTTACCTGGGTGGGGCAGCTCCACTCCCTGGATACAGCACTGGAACTCTTCTGGAAACTGGAACTCTTTTCTTACCTAGGCGGGGCCGTGGAAGAAGACGCCTCATCACTCCAAGGCTATTTAAACCACACCCGATAGATGAAACGTGCTTCGCGTTATTCTGCATCTGCAGTAGAACGCTCACCGAGTCTGTTCCAGCCTTTCCCCTTTCGATCCTGAACCTGCAAGAATTATACTTACCATTCCTGTATCCAGTCAACATCAGCACCTGCAAAAGACAAGAAACAGGTTAGCAAGACAAACCTTACACACAGTGCTTTCTCACCTGATCCATCAGCAGCGGCCGTGTCTTCACGCTGCACCTTCGCCTGCAAAGACAAAAGCATTGTTATACTTACCGGCACGCCGTGAATTCCGGATTTCTTCATTCTGCATCGCCGCCTGTGAAGACAAAGTTTAGTTAAAACTTACTAACATTCCGCTGACTCCGGCGCTGCAAACCAACATCTGAAAGACAAAAGAAAAAGACATTAAGCAGGTATTTACTCGCGCTCGTTGCAATAAAACGCCTGCGAACACTCCGGCGTCTCTTTAACACGAACTAAGCTGCAAGGAAAGAGACAGTTAGAGTGCTTGCCATACTTACCAATTTCCAGGCGCTTCACTCCATCTTCCATCTCAAGAGTCCTGCAATACTTAAGAGAAAAGCATTATACAGAGTCTTCTATATTAACGAGCCACGCATTTAAAGACTATAAAGACAAAAGGTGTCCAGAAACTCACCGCTCGTGCAGATAACGACGGTAACCATCCTCTGAATTCAAGAGGCCAATGTTTCACCAGTGAAGGAACTGGCAACGGCACCCTGCACCAGACGCAGATGGAGAGCCCAGCATTCACCTATCTAAGGTGAGCACGTTGACCTGGGGGGGCTCTACAGAAAAGCTGGGAAGAGAGAGGGGAACATTCAACAACCCAGGCCATTAACCCCCATATTCTTTCACCTGCAGAAACCTCACTCTTCGAGTTCGGCACACAGTGCGAAGAGGTTCGACCCCAGAAGCCAATCGAGTCCTGCACATCACTTTTCGAGTCACAGACACCCTCCTGCCAAGACCCGCGCCTCCGTGGGAATCAGGTGAGCGTTACAGAACACGAAGCCCACCACAAAACTCCTACCCAGGCGCAATGGAAACCTCAGACACTGATCAACTAGCCCAGTTGCTCGGAGAATTGAGAGCAGAAGTACATGCAGCTCGTCAGGAAACTAACTCTCTAAGAAGAGAACTGATAATTTCCAAGGAGCGAACTGAGGACCTCGCTAGGCAGTTGCTACAAACGCAGGCAGGACAGACACCTTTGCCCGCTCCCGGAGGAAGTTATCCGTCTGCATCATCTTTAAATCCTGTGCAAATCAATCTGCCCGGTAATGTGCCCTTGGCTCCGCCCGAACGCTTTTCTGGTGATCCAAAGAAATTTGCGGTGTTCATCAACCAGTGCCGCTTACACTTCTTATGTCGACCAGCTGCTTTCCCAACAGACCAGACCAAGGTGGCTTTCGTGCTTTCTTATCTCAGTGGCAGCGCCGCAGATTGGTCGATCCCTTTAGTCACCCAGGATGATCCGGTTTTACATGATTTCCAGGCCTTCCAGTCCAGCATGGAGAAACTGTTCGCAAGACATGCACAAGGGCAGGCCTTGGACAATGAACTTCTTTCATTACGACAGGGTAATCAAGACCTCTTGACTTATATAGCCTCATTCAACAGACTTATAGTGGAAACTCAATGGCCCGAGGATAAGAGAATAACGCTTTTCTACAGAGGCCTGCGTGGAGAGCTCAAGGATGTGTTAGCTCAAGTTGTGAATCCTCCACAAGAATGCTCAGACTATATTGACTTAGTTGTCCAATTGGACCACAGACTACAGAACAGGAAGGCAGATCGTTCCAAATTTGATACCCGAGTGTTTTCTAAACCACAAACCTCTACTAGGGGAGTTGACACGGTGGAACCCATGCAAATAGGGGGCCTGAAAGGACCTTTAACCCAGAAAAAGCGGGAAAGAAGAAGGCAGCTGCAATTATGCCTCTATTGCGGAAACCCAGGACACTTTCTTCGGGACTGTCCAGTGAAACCAGCTAAGAAGGCTGTAGGAGCCGCGGATACCTGTACCACAAATTCTGAGCAGGGAAACGACCTAGCCCGACAAGAGTAGAGGTCCTCTTGCCGAGCGTTAAGATTTGTCCCGTGACCTCGCATTTCGTAGTACCCATGGTCCTCATTAGTCCTGAACGTCCGGATCGTTTGCATGCAATTGAAGCTTACATCGACAGTGGAGCAATCGGTAATTATGTGGACCGTGAAATGGTCGCAAGGATGAATCTACCCCTTGTCCCTAAGGCTGTAAAAGACGTCATTACTACTGTGGATGGCACGGAGATAGCCTCCGGACCAGTAACGCATGCCACCCAAGAAGTGACGCTGGTGAGTCAAGATGGACACTGGGAGAAAATCGTGTTTGATGTGATCAAGGCTCCTCAGTTCCAGATCATTCTGGGAATCCCTTGGTTAGAGAAGCACAATCCTCAGATCGATTGGCGAGCAAAGACGGTTCAGTTTTCAGAATGTTTTACCACTTGTTATCCTAGGCCTGATGTTTCACTGGCGGCAATCTCTTCGGAGGAGGTTCCCAAATTACCTCCCGAATACCAGGAATTCCAAGACGTCTTCCGGAAGGATCAAGCTAACACTCTGCCTCCTCATAGGTCTTACGACTGTCAAATAGATTTGATACCCGGAACAACTCCTCCTTGCAGCAGGATTTATGCCCTCACCGAGCCTGAGAATCTTCGCCTCAGACAATATTTGGACCAATACCTAGCTAACGGGTTTATCCGTCCTTCAAAATCTCCAGCTTCATCGGCTTTGTTCTTCGTTCCGAAAAAGGAAGGAGACCTTAGGACTTGCATAGATTAACGCGCCCTGAATCAAATCACTGTTAAAAACAGATACCCGTTACCTTTGATCCCTGAACTCCTGGACCAAGTCAAAGACGCATGTATATATACAAAATTGGATCTCAGAGGAGCCTACCACTTGGTACGGATAAAAGAGGGCGATGAATGGAAAACGGCCTTCCGCACCAAGTACGGGCTATTCGAATATCAAGTGATGCCCTTTGGACTTTGTAACGCCCCTGCCGCTTTCCAATATTTTATGAACGATGTCCTTAGAGAACTCATAGACGTGTGTGTTGTTGTCTACATTGATGACATCCTTGTCTATTCATCATCCAAAGAGGAACACCAGAGACACGTTAAAAAGGTTCTCGAGAGATTGCGTCAACATAATCCTTTTGCTAAGCTTGAAAAATGCGTTTTCAACGTAACTGAAGTCGAGTTCCTGGGATTCATATTGTCACCTAACAGAGTCCATATGGATTCAAAGAAAGTCGATGCAATCATCAAGTGGCCATCACCAACCTCTGTAAAAGGAGTTCAAAGCATGTTAGGCTTCGCTAACTTTTACCGCAGATTTATTCCTGAATTTTCTCGGATAGTCCAGCCCATCACCGCTCTGTTAAAAAAGAACAAACGTTTTGAGTGGTCTTCTGAAGCAGAACAAGCTTTTCACGACTTAAAAGCTAAATTCATTTCTGCACCTGTTCTAAGACATCCTCGCCCAGAACTCCCCTACATCATGGAAACGGATGCTTCTAGTCTTGCTATGGGGGCAGTTTTATCACAAAGAGATCCGGTCACACACCAGTTACACCCTGTAGCCTTTTGGTCCCGCAAGTTTTCAGCTCCCGAGATCAACTATTCAATTACAGACAAGGAACTTTTAGCTATCAGATCGGCCTTTAAAGCATGGCGGCATTATCTTTTAGAAGCCAGACACACAGTCACCGTAATGACTGATCACCGCAATTTACAATATATAAAGACGGCCAAAGCTCAGTCTTCCAGACAGCTTCGCTGGGCTCTGTTTCTGGCTGAATTTGACTTTATAATTACTTATCGACCAGGCAGTAAGAACGGAAAAGCAGATGCCCTCTCCCGGATGGGAGTAGATGAACATTTGACCACTCCAGAACCAATACCCATAATCCCAGAACAAAGGATTTTGGGTTTGATCAGCACTCAATCTTTTGAAGGCATCAAGACCACGGTTAAATCACTCCTAACTCCGGCCGATTTGCAGGACTGGCAATTAAAGGGAAAAGAATTCTCAGTGGATCAAGACCTACCATATTTCCGAGGACGATTGCACTTGCCCTGTGAGAAAATACAAAAACAAGTAATCTCCTGTTATCACGACTCTCTAATGGAGGGTCACCCTGGCATTACCAAAACCATGGAAAAGATTAAAAGACATTTCTGGTGGCCATCATGGAAAAAGGATATTAGAGACTTTGTAATCTCCTGCGGTGTGTGTGCCCAGAATAAAAGTCAGAAGCAGAAACCAGCCGGCCTATTACAGCCACTAGACATCCCTCCCTGTCCATGGCATACCTTGTCCATGGATTTTATCACGGACTTACCTCCATGCTCGGGGTATACTACCATCTTAGTAGTCGTGGATCTATTCTCCAAGATGGCTCACTTCATTCCCCTGAAGGGTCTACCTTCAGCCTCAGTATTGGCCCGAGAATTCTTGGAAAACATCGTTCGCTTACACGGTTTTCCCTCGGTTTTAGTCTCCGATAGGGGAAGTCAATTCATCTTCCACTTCTGGCGCAGTTGCTATCGTCTAGCCCAAATTGATGTAAGACTTTCGACCAGTCACCACCCCCAAACTGACGGACAAACCGAAAGGACAAATCAGACACTAGAGCAATATCTACGTTGCATGCTCCAACAAACTGAAAACCCCTGGAAGGATATTGTTTGGATCGCTGAATACGCTTACAACAATTCGACTCACTCTGGAACCGGGAAGACTCTTTTTTTCCTATTATACGGACACCATCCTAGAACCTCCAACCTGGATCCTCCCCAAGAATTTGAAGCACCTGCTGTGGATCACTTGCACTCGGAGATCACCCGTGCTTTTAAGGAAGCCACTGCCCATCTGCAAAGAGCTAAAGCTCAATTCAAAAAAGGAGCAGATCGACACCGTAAAGAGGCCCCTCACTACGCTGTAGGAGATCAGGTCTGGTTATCCACTAAGCACCTGCCTCTAAAAGGACCCCGCACCTTCATCCCGAGATACCTTGGACCCTATCTCATATCTGCCATAATTAATCCGGTGGCTGTCAAATTGGAATTACCTACGCATATGAAAATACATCCAGTATTCCATGTCTCCTTATTAAAACCAGTACAACCAGAAACCCGATTGACTGAACTTCCAGAACCGGTTTTAGTAGATGGAGAACTTGAATTCGAAGTAAAGAACATCCCAGACTCCAAAATCTCCAAATCTAAGTTATATTATCTGGTTGATTGGAAAGGATACGGCCCCCAGGAGAGGTCTTGGGAACCCTCAGAATATGTCCATGCACCTCGTCTGATCAAGAAATTCCATCTGAATCACCCCAACAAGCCAAAACCCCCGGAGAAGACACGTTTAGGAGGGGCCTTGAGGGGGGGTGCTGTCATGATCACTGTTTCCAAGGAGCCAGGACCAGCCCAACGTCCTTGGAAGCAGGCCCCTAACTCTAATCCTAGGCACCAGCCGGTCCCTACTGGGACCTTTTGGACCCTGTCCTGGCGCCGGTGGCACCAGGCTTATCAAAACCATCGGTCCCGGCACTGGAAGCGCCGGGCTCATAATTGGTGTGAAGGTGCTTGGGTGGACTTACCTGCGGCAGACCATGCTGCTTACTTACCAGCCACTTAGAAGCCCTCTGTGAACAGGAACTACTTTCTTACCTGGGTGGGGCAGCTCCACTCCCTGGATACAGCACTGGAACTCTTCTGGAAACTGGAACTCTTTTCTTACCTAGGCGGGGCCGTGGAAGAAGACGCCTCATCACTCCAAGGCTATTTAAACCACACCCGATAGATGAAACGTGCTTCGCGTTATTCTGCATCTGCAGCAGAACGCTCACCGAGTCTGTTCCAGCCTTTCCCCTTTCGATCCTGAACCTGCAAGAATTATACTTACCATTCCTGTATCCAGTCAACATCAGCACCTGCAAAAGACAAGAAACAACAGGTTAGCAAGACAAACCTTACACACAGTGCTTTCTCACCTGATCCATCAGCAGCGGCCGTGTCTTCACG
Source organism: Ambystoma mexicanum (assembly GCF_040938575.1). Lineage (NCBI taxonomy): Eukaryota > Metazoa > Chordata > Amphibia > Caudata > Ambystomatidae > Ambystoma > Ambystoma mexicanum. Next base: position 97,126,270 of record NC_090931.1, read on the forward strand.
CTGCACCTTCGCCTGCAAAGACAAAAGCATTGTTATACTTACCGGCACGCCGTGAATTCCGGATTTCTTCATTCTGCATCGCCGCCTGTGAAGACAAAGTTTAGTTAAAACTTACTAACATTCCGCTGACTCCGGCGCTGCAAACCAACATCTGAAAGACAAAAGAAAAAGACATTAAGCAGGTATTTACTCGCGCTCGTTGCAATAAAACGCCTGCGAACACTCCGGCGTCTCTTTAACACGAACTAAGCTGCAAGGAAAGAGACAGTTAGAGCGCTTGCCATACTTACGAATTTCCAGGCGCTTTACTCCATCTTCCATCCCAAGAGTCCTGCAATACTTAAGGGAAAAGCATTATACAGAGTCTTCTATATTAACAAGCCACGCATTTAAAGACTATAAAGACAAAAGGTGTCCAGAAACTCACCGCTCGTGCAGATAACGACGGTAACCATCCTCTGAATTCAAGAGGCCAATGTTTCACCAGTGAAGGAACTGGCAACGGCACCCTGCACCAGACGCAGATGGAGAGCCCAGCATTCACCTATCTAAGGTGAGCACGTTGATCTGGGGGGGCTCTACAGAAAAGCTGGGAAGAGAGAGAGAGAGGGGAACATTCAACAACCCAGGCCATTAACCCCCATATTCTTTCACCTGCAGAAACCTCACTCTTCGAGTTCGACACACAGTGTGAAGAGGTTCGACCCCAGAAGCCAATCGAGTCCTGCACATCACTTTTCGAGTCACAGACACCCTCCTGCCAAGACCCGCGCCTCCGTGGGAATCAGGTGAGCGTTACAGATTTTAAGAAAAGCAAGTTACAGTGGTCAGTCAGCACTGTTACAGTATGTCTTGACCCCCATCAAGTAGTGACGTTATTCCTCAAAGGCCAATTTGATGGCGAGAAGTTCATGATCCATGATGGTGTACAGACATTCTGCCGAAGGAAATTTCTTAGAGAAAAGGCTACTGAGTGTAGCTGTCCCTTATCCTCATCCCTATAGTATGGAACCACTCCTGCAGCTAAATTGGAATCTGCCTCAACAAAAACGAACTTGGAAGAATCTGGATGTAGTCAAATTAATCCAGATGTAAAACATGCGAAAAGCTCTCTCAGCCTCTTGATTCCAAGTAAATCTGCCTCTTTTCGTCAACAACTTACTAATAGGGGAAATTAGGTTGGAGAATCGTTCTGATTCTCCAATAAAAATAGACGAAACTAAGTAAACTCCAGATCTCTTTAACCCCATTTGGAGATGGCCAATCACAGACTTCCTGAAACCTTTCGTAATCCATCGCCAAGCCCTTTGGGAGATCACAAACCCCAAAAATTCTACGGTTTCAGTATGAAATTGGCTCTTCTCGATCTTGGCGAAAGAGGACTAACCTGACATGGTTCTAGTGTTGCTCTAGATCCTGGCAGTAAATCTAGATATCAATACAAACTATAACAAATATGTCTGTTAATTCCATAAGGACCTCATTGATGAAATTCTCAAAGGTTGCAGGGGCGTTTCATAGACCAAAAGGCATCCCAAGGTATTCAAATAATCCAAACCGAGTCTTGAAAGGGGTCTCCCACTCGTCTCCTTGTCATACTCAGAAGATAAGCTCTGCGTAAATCTAACTTGGAGAAGATTGACGCCCCTTGAATCCGGTCCTGCATGATAGAGATTAATGGTAGTGGACAGCAATTTTTTTTATAGTGATTTTATTTAGTCTGCGATCGTTGATGCATGTTCTTAACATTCCCTCTTTCTTCGGCACAAAAAACAAAGGATGTGCAGCTGGAGTCTGGGAATGTCTAATAAGTCCCTTTGCCATGTTGTCTGCAAGATATACTCTACTGCAAGGCAATAATGCTCCAGGTCGATCTTGCAATCATAGGGTCGATATGGTGGAAGCTCACCTGCCTCTCCTCAAAAACATCCCAAAAATCTCTAACAATCTGGTAATGACTCCACTGCCGCCCCTATGGAATGACCCTGAGCCCCTACTTCAGCCAAATGCATTGTAGAACTCGTCTCCTGAACCCTCAACTCCCTTTGAAAATGTAAACAATGTTCCTTAAAAACTCAGACAGAAATCTACCACTCCTGCTTCAATCAATTAAAGGGTTGTGAAAAGTGAGCCAAGGCATTGCAAGAATCATCTTTAGTTGATGAGTATCAGCTAGTTCAAAAGATATTTCTTCCTCATTATTGCCAACAATTAATATTGTGATAGTAACAGTCTCATGTGCGATGCGACCCGAAGTTAAGGACATTACCATCAACTGCCCTTACCTGCTCCACCACCTCCTTTTGGATTAACGGAATTACAAGGGCCTTAGCCACCCCAAATCCATGAAATTGCCAGTAGCCCCTGAATCCAACACTACAGGACCACTTCCCTTCAAAGAATTTTCCAAGTATAAGGATATGTTCAGAGTAATATGCGGGAAGGCCGCATGGATAATGTTGGCCACCTGTTGCGTCCTGAAGGTTTAAGACTGGATCCTCTTGGGAGTCACTGGACAGTTACCCAGAAAATGGCCACTCTTCACACAAATTATTCACACGTCGCCCATCTTTCTTTTTCCTTGGAAAGGGTACCTTGAATCCTTCCTCCTGCAACTGTACTCTTATCTTTAACCTTACTATTTCCAATCTCCACCCTGGATTTCTCAACTGTTAAACTAGGTCTACATTCCCTAACTCTTCTCTTGCGCTCCTGTCTCCTTTCACCCATCTGAAAATCCAACTGTGACACTAGATCTATTAAAACATCACAAGAAGTTGGCCGGTCGACAACCGTGCATAGAGAATCCTTTAGCTCATCCTTCAACCCCCTGTAAAACAAGGATGTCTGCCTCTCCTCGGCCAAATGACTTTCTAGAACTAATGACCTAAAGTGTGTAATGTAGCTCACCAACTTACTATTCATTTGTTTCAGATCCAATAACTCACCATCTACCTCCAAAGAAACGGACTGCCTGTCAAACATCTTTTGGAATTGCTTCTTGAATAGCTTGAAATCTCTTAAGACAACGTTACCATGCCCCATTAAACACAGACCAGGCTGTGGCCTCCTCTGTCAAATAAAAGGACAAAGGTGACCTTAGCTGCATCTGAGGAAAACACTTTTGGGGACTTTAGGAAAAGTCCACTTGTAGGCAAAACTCTATAACACTATCCCTTGGTATACAGACCCCCAACTCGTAGTACTGTACTACCCAAAGGATTGGTAGAATGGCAGAGCAGCCAGGCTTTTCGTATGAGGAGGATGTGAGCTTTTAGGTAAGTACAATGAACCCAGTTAATACAATAGTCCAAAGAAACTCTTACACACTGAATGTTTTAATAAAATATACATTTACTTTATATAAGCAAGGTAGATAAATACTTATTTAGACTATCCAACACACATAGGAAATATCAACAATACTTTTCAAAGGCGACTGCTTCAATAGTAGTTGTCTGCGCATAAAATTGCTACAGAAAATGACAGTAATGACAGTTCCACTGTTTGAATGGTGGTGGCATGCACCCACATTTGTTGCAGTGAAATTACAGTTTTGTTAATTTACTAAGTCACTCAGACAAAACCTGTAGGAAGGAAAAGGGGGGGAGGGGTTATTCAATACTAGTAAGAGTGATTTACTTATTAGCAACACTTTTCATGGCTCCTAATGCTTTAGCGGTCCAATCCCTAACTATTCAAGAGTACATCAAAATCAGTATAAGATAGGAGAAAAAGTCTTATGCAGCAGCAGAAAAGGCAAAGTTCATCAAGGCACCTTAGTTACTATATATACACAATGCTTTAGTAGGATAACGCAATTAATAAGGACCCTGCAAAGGACTCCTTATAAGTGCACAAGCTGTTAAGCCTGGGCAAGAGGTATAGGTGGACACCCAAACACCTGATATCGCATCCAGTCACACTGGGGCGACTATTCGGCTTGAGGTAAGTTCTACCTTGAGCCCCACAGTACCTTAGGGTGGTTGAAGAAAATGCAGCTGGCTTCTTTCCTCTGCAGCAGCGACACATCTGGTCTTCTGATTCCTCGGTCTGGTGACGAAAAGAGGAAAGACTCTGAATGGCATGTCACAGCAGCAGTCGCGAGAAAGGACCCTCAGCAAGGATTTCTTCAGCTCCAACAATGAACGGTTACTGCCCAGGTGATCCATCTTGATTCAGCAATACTGCACGCTGGTGAGCGGACTTGGATGAGTGGGATTGTGCCTCTGGAGTTCCACCTGGAGCTCATCAAAGTTAGTTCTGAGAGGATTCATCCATGCAAAGACGTTGCAATGCAAATGGGTCGTAGGCCCCTGGTATTCGCGGTTTGCAGGCCTGGAAGTTTACAGCACCTCTTGGGGGGGTGGAGGGGGGGGGGGTGGGAAGGGGCAGCTCGATCTGCAGTTCCATCAGCCAACGAGGAGTCGTCCTCTGCCGATAAGAAAATGGGGTCAGGACAGCAGTGGTTGCTTCCTGGTTACTAGAAGGGTCTGCTGGCATCTCTGGTCGACTTCAGCTTCAGATCTTCTGTTCCAGTAGTCAACTTCTGCCTCAGGAACCTCACCTTTTATTCAGTTTTCTCCAGTGGGAACTGGTTCCATTCAGGCACATCAGCAGACCAAAGATAGGGGAGTGTCAAACTCCTCCCCTGCTTCCTGTCCTCAGACACACTGGAGTCTAGGCAAGCTGCCCACAGGGTTCCGACCAAAGGCAAAACACACATTCAGACTTCCCCTTCCCAGAATGATAGAAGGACTAACAAAGGACAACTATGCTAGAAATGGTGAAAAAAGAAAAGAGCCACCATGTTGGAACATAGGTGACCCCTTTGTGCACACATGTAGCTTTAAATACATCCTGCGGTCGATAAATGCACAAACGTTGGTAGACCATGTCCACTGCCACCAGCCATAACTATAGGGCTGTCGATGTGACCAAAAAGTCACAGGAGCAAAGAGAAAGGGGATACTAGTTATTCCTTTAACACTCCACATAAGGTGGGGTGTGCTAATCGCTCGTAAGTTAAAGTTTTAGGAAAGATACCAAGTATCCCTCTTTCCTTAAGAACACTAGTTCATAGGGAAATCAAAAAACATTAAAAGGAGAAGCCCAAAGAGTCCTCAGCAACACTGCATATATGGTGCTGTCTGCTGCAGAGGTGTAGCACAGATGTCTTTAAGAGATATGGAGGAACGCAGACTCCATAGAAAATGGGTAAAAGATAAAGAACAGAGTTCCCATGGTAAGAGCATGTAAGAATGAATGAGGGGAAAGAGTCTCCCCACATTCAGGAGAACAAGAAAAGGGTCCTGAAGTCCAGCAAAAAGTGCTCGTGGTCCCACTAGGAGAGAGTATTAAGCATAAAACAGTTAAGTCTCCCTAACACACTTCCAGCGCACTAAGAAAATGTGACTCGCACTGTTAAAGTTCAAAATCTTTTAGCGTCCACCCAAAACGCTCAGGAGGGGCCCAGGGAACTGCCATCACATAAGGCACTTGTCTGACCACTTACCACTCAGGAATGGGCTCTTATCCTTCCTAACAAGCTACGGAGGTTCATTCTGAAGATTCTTCTGTACAACTACCTGGTTGGGCACCCCCTGCATTAAGGTAACTGTATTACTTGCCTCTTCATTCTTTTATTTAAAATCTCATTCTGCCTTCTGGGCTGCCGTCAACTCTTTCCATAACTCTATTAATCTCAGACAGAGCTTCCATTGTGATCTCTGTGGGATCTATACAGCTCAGGCGGAAATTTAATGTGTGTCTTTCATTCTGTCCGGTCCAGTAAGCTTGATACGCAGTATCTGCTGAACCCCACAGACCTGCAAGAGCGCCCCAGTTCCAGCTGACTGAAAACATCTAAACCTGACGCACCCCTGGGCGGATGTGGAAGTGGGTCAAATAAAAAACAGAAATCCAAACTTCACTGCTGCTTGGAAATCCTCAGGCGTGAGAAAATTAACAGGACGAAAAAGGAAAACATTATGAAAACATATTTGGAAGAATGTTTAGCATGTGGTTTCATCAGACATTCCCAATCACCTTTGACTTTGCCACTATCTTTTGTACTGAAATAATGGGCACTGAATAAGATTACCTATATACACTTACTCATCTCCGTATTCAAGGGACCGCACTTTTCACTGAATTAGATCTTTGAGGTGCCCATGACGTAGCATCAGTCCGAGAAGGAGACGAGTGGAAAACCGCTTTCCAAACAAACCAAAGTTGGTCTATGAATATCGGGTAATGCCATTCGTACTGTTCAATGCGCATGCAGCTTTCCACCTTTGTTTTCATGAAGTCTTGAGGGAATTTCTCAATGTGTTTGAAGTGGTCTATATTGATGCATTGATTTTGTCTCGCAATTTGACGGATCATCAAGACCATGTGAGATTGGTATTACAAAAACTTTGTGAGACTCTTTTTGTAGAGTTGGAGAACAGCCAATTTCATACCCAAGAAGTGGAGTTTCTGGGATTCATCATCTCCCCTAAGTGATTGGAAATAGATTTGTACATGAACCAAGCAGTAAAGGAATGGCCAACTTCCACTGATTAAGGAATACAAAGCCTTTTGGGGTTTGCTAACTTATCGACATTTCATCCAAGACTTTTTACAGTTAGTAACTCCCATCATGGGATTGTTTAACAAAGGCAGAAAGTTCTCTTGGTCTACGGAAGCTGTTGAAGCCTTCACATCTCTTAAGGAAAAGTTTACATCCAGACCAATTCTGTTACATCCAGACGTCAGTCAAGCTTTTTTTTGTGGAGCCAGCTGCTCCGTATTTAGCATTAGAGGAGGTTCTTTCCCAATGACATCCGATTGCGGGTCAACTTCACCCGGTGGCTTATTTTCTCGAAAAATAAATATTACCAGCTGAGATTAAATGCACCATTTCCAATCGAGAATTACTTGCCTGTTAAGTCTGCTTTTCAAGAGTGGAGGCATTACCTGATGGGAGCCTGAGATAGTGACAGTGCTTACAGATCATCATAACGTAGCCTTTTTAAAATAGTCAAAGACCTTATCGGCTGTTAGCTGAGATGTTTATTATTTTTTGTGGAATACGATTTTGTGATTACATTCAAGCCAGGGAAGCAAAATTGAAAAGCGGATGCTCTATCACGTTTCCTGCCTGGAAGTGAGCCTTTGACTGCTGAGAAAAATGGTGGTGTAGGAAGTACTGACAAGATGACAAGTTGGTGTGAAGAAATCTTAGTCTGTGGAGCAAATTCAAGAATGAGTCTGTCAGAATCTAGTTGGACAAAACAAGAACGGTTAACATTTTATGATGACTGGTTATTTCTGCCCACAGAAGATCTGTTTGAATGAGCCCTGAAGGAATGCCATGAATTGACTTCAGCGGGTCACCCTGGTTACAGAAAGACATTAGAGTTGTTACGACAAACCTTTTGGTGGGAACATATGTGTTTGGATACACTCTTTTGGCAAGATATGTGAAACTTGCATTCACAGTAAAGCTGGAAGTGGAAACTCCATGGGTCTGCTAAATCCCCTGCCAACCTCCTCCACCCCATGACCATGGCACATAATCTATATATTACATTGTGGATCTTTCTATGGGCGAAGGTTGTTCAGCCATTCTGATAGTTGTAGATCTGTTGACTAAAGGGGACATTTCATTCCCGTAAAGGGAGCAGCAGCTACAGTTAATCTAGCACAAGCCTTTTTTGCAGAACGTGGTTCGAATATACAGACTCCCTAATCGGATTATTTCGGATAGAGGGTCACAATTTATTTCGAAATTTTGGAGTGCTGTGTGTAAAACTCTAGGAATAAATGTGCAGTTTTTGTCTGGGCATCACCCTCAAATAGACAAGCCTGAAAGGGTCAACAAAGAATTCGAAAAGGTTTACTCTGTTATCGCAAAGCAGGGAACAATTGGGTGTATCTAACTTGACTTGCTGAATTGAGTTAGAAGACAGCTAAGGATTCCACCACCAGGACCTCATATTTCTGTAATTCGGGATATCACCCTAGTTTTCTGAAAAAGGCAGGGGAGGAATATCACAATCCGGCTATAGAAGTAAGATTATCCACTAGGCAGCAGAAAATCCACAGAGCAATTCAAACTTTACAGGCAAGCAAGGAATTCGAGAAATGTGCTTATCGGTCTCACTGACCCGCTCCTGATCATCAGGTGGGGAAGTTAGTTTGGTTAACCACAAAAAATATCAAGTTATAGGGAGAAAATAAGTTCAAAGCCCGTTTTACTGGGCCCTTTCAGATCAGTAAGGTTTTGTCTTCTGTAGCTGTAAAATTGATTCTCCAGCATGGGGTCTGGCATGGATTCACATGCTCATGAATATTCCCCGTCGTCAGGCTGGGAATCCTCGGTAAAGAAAAAACCAGTATCAGTTTCGTTTCTGATCTGTCTTTCGTAGTAATAACCAATCACTGGTCTCTGCGTCATACTGACCACAGCCAATGACTGCCCTCTACCTAAGCACCGCCTCTGGCAGCCATCTTCAGATTTTTACCGCACGTTCATGTGTTGGGATCCTCGTGCTATTGCTCTCGAGCGTTAGTGCTATTTTTTCGCGCTTTTTACAAAAAACTTCGATTCTTTCGGTCAAAAGAGCCTCAAGCTCCACCGATTCTACATCCGATCAACGGGGACCCGTGTCGGATTCATCTGTGCCCCTCAAGGGTGAAGATTTCGTCGAGCTACACTTCGGAGGACTCCAAAAGCTTCTCAGGCCCGGTCTCGGAGATGGCCCAGGAGAAGGGAAGCTCGACGCCCGGAAAGCTGTTCAGGGTCTGCCCTGGATGCCAGCTGCAGAACGTCTTCAAGGAGGACGAACACTCTTTCTGCCTTTACTGCCTTCATGAGGACAAGACGCACGTGGAGAAGGACTGTGCGTTTTGCGGCAACATGTCGGAACGGACCATGAAGGACCGCCATCAACGTCTCGCCAACTGGCTGGAGGGTAAGAGCCCGTCTGGCGAGAAGAAGAAGAAATCCGAGCGGTCTTCTAAGACCTTTGAGGGCGCCCCGGCGACGGGGGCCCAACATAAGGCCAAGCACCGCGAGTCCGCTGGCACCGGGAGCGCCGAACGGTCGGGCTCTACGGGCGCCAGGCAGGGCGCACCCTCCCCGGCACCATCAACCACGAGCCAACGCTCTGGGTCGGGTAAGAGGAAGGCCGAGCACCCGGCGAAGCTCCTGGAGAGGCCCCGGTCGAGCTCTAAGGCAGAGGAGGAGCGTGGCAGTGCCCCCTCCCTCAAGGATAAGGCGGTGAGCGCACCTAAGGTGGTGAAGGCCTTGATCCATCCGACCAAGCCCTCTATCGAAACGGTCGCGGCGGCCCTGGCTCAGCCTGTGGTGGCTGCACCAGTGGTGGCGACCTCAGGGCCCAGAATCTCCCTGCCTCCTCGGAGGGAGTCTTCCTTTGTGCCCATCGATAGGACCCCCGTGAAACCCCCCGTGGGGAAGAAGGGGGGGCAGGGCGTCGTCGTAGAGTCGGCCTCAACCTCAGAAGAGGAGCTGATCGAGGTCTTAAGCCACGGCCTAGGCGTGGAAGAAGGCCAGCCCGTCGGAATGGACCCCGACGCAGGTGACGACGACGACATCGTCGAGGATACCGACGGGGCCCCTGCTCGCCCGTCGGATTCCCCTCTGCCAGCGCCGCAAGACAACTCGGCGGCCATTTTGTTGGCCATACAGTCCTTATGCTCCGAGATAAGGACGAGGCTACCGTTACCGACGGAGGAACCTCTCCCGTCGGGGGATCCAGAACCGGGACCTTCTGGTGTTCCCCCTACCAAGAAAAGAAGGATCCATCCACCACCTCCTTTTCAACCGTCGCGCCCCTTCCAGCCCTCCTCCCCGTCCACCCGAGGGGATGATACGGGGACTGACACGGCAGCGACGGGTACGGACGACGAGGCATACGACGAGGATTTTCCGTCGTCGCCTCCCACCAGGGCCTCTCCGCCCGACGAGATCGGATCTTTCCACTCCATGATCTCCAGGGCTTCCGAGCTTTTCCAACTCTGCCCTGAGGAGAAGAAAAAGGAAGGCTTCCTTTATCAGCGGCGCGAGGCCAAGAGGAAGACGGTCCTCGCAGTGCCTCTGTTGGACGACATTTGGGATGAGGGCCTTTCCCTCCTCAAGAACCCTTCCACGACGCCAGCTAGAAGAGACCGGTACGAGAAAAAGTACCGGGTCCCGGACACGGCCCCCCTATGCCTCCGGGCGCAGCCTACCCCGGACTCCGTCGTCTCCGCGGCAGCCAGGAAGAAAGCGGGGGGGGGGTGCGGCCTCCACATCGACTTCCCCGCCGGACGGCGAGGGAAAGAAATTGGATACTATGGGGCGTAGAGTCATCTCGTCGGCTGCGACGACGATTATAGCGGCCAACGCCTTGGCTATCGTGGCCCGCTACGACAGGGAGCTCTGGTACAAGATGGCTCCCCTGCTGGATTTTCTGCCGGACGACAAGAGGGCGGAGGCCCTTGAGATCCTGCAGGAAGGTGAGGTGGCCTCGGACCACGCCATCACCGTGGCGACGGACATCGCCGACACTGGGTTCCGCCAGCTGGGCAACGGCGTTTGCCTTCGACGTCGTGGATGGCTCAAAGCTACGGACTTCCGGCAGGACGTCCAGACCAGAGTCCTGGACATGCCCTTCGACGGGAACAACCTGTTTGGGAAGACAGTGGACGATTCCCTTCAGGCCATCAAGGCGGATACGGAGACGGCCCGGGCCCTTGGAGTCCTGCAACGACGGACGCCCTTTCGGAGCGGCGGAGGCAAGGGCGCCTCCAAAGGTTCCGGCGGCGGTTTCGCTTCCTACCGTCAAGCGGCCCGCTCGTCGTCGCAAGAGGCCTACAGAGGACGAGGCAAGTCTAGCGGACCCCGCCGTCGTCGCCAAGGAGGTCAGGGCGGCAAGGCCGCGTCCAAGCAGGATTGAACCGGCCGTGGGGTCGGGCCCCCACCGAAGCACCCCGGTGGGAGGCCGGCTGGCGGGCTTCGTCAGCGTGTGGGAGTCCATCTCCACCGACCGTTGGGTGCTGGACGCCCTGGCCCGGGGCCACGCGCTCGAGTTTCAAAGAAGGTGCCCGCGCGTCCCCCCCGTGGCCAGGAAAGAACTTCACGTCCCTCAACTTCTCCTGGAGGTAAAGGCGATGCTCAGAAAGGGCGCCATCGAACTCGTCCCAAAGAGGCTTCGGGGCTCCGGAGTCTACTCGAGATACTTCCTCGTGAAGAAGAAGACGGGAGGATGGCGCCCCATCCTAGACCTGCGACGTCTGAACAAGTTCATCAAGGCGCAGAAGTTCCGGATGGTCACCCTCCAGCACGTCCTGGGTCAGCTGGAGGAAGGAGACTTCCTATCGTCGTTGGATTTGGAGGATGCCTACTTCCACATTCCCATCCTAAAGGGGCACCGCAAATTCCTCAGATTCGTGGTCCAAGGGCGTCATTACCAGTTCAAAGCCCTTCCCTTCGGACTACGGTCGGCACCCAGGGTATTCACCAAGTGCCTTGCACCGGTGGCGGCGCAGCTGCGCCGCGAGGGGATTCACGTCTACCCCTACCTGGACGACTGGCTCATCCGCGCCAAGACGAGGGAGCTCGCCGTGGTCCACACGGCAAGGACCGTCCAACTCCTCACGGACCTGGGATTCTCCGTGAACTACGCCAAATCCCACCTGGTGCCCGCGCAAGTCGCACTGTTTCTGGGAGCGAGGCTCGACACAGTGTCCCTTCTGGCCTCCCCGTCGGAGGAGAGGACCAGGACCATCTTGGGCAAGGTGCAACGGATGTTGGTGGCCGACGCGGCCAAAGTGAGGTCCATCAAGTCCCTCCTCGGGATGATGTCTTCCTGCATCTACCTCATTCCCATGTGCAGGCTCCGGATGCGCCCGTTGCAAGAATTCCTGGATGCGCGCTGGATCCAGACGACGGGCAGCTTCGAGGAAAGGATCAAGCTCGACGAGAGTTTCCGACGAGCGATACGGTGGTGGGGCACCCGCGCGCATCTGACGGCGGGCATGGACTTGCAGACCCCAGCCCACCAGGAGACTGTGACCACGGATGCCTCCCTGGAAGGGTGGGGAGCGCACACCGAAAATCTGCATGCAAGGGGACTCTGGCTCCCGACGGAGAAGTCCCTACATATCAACGTCCTGGAGCTCCGTGCAGTGTTTTGGGCCCTCAGGTCCTTCCTTCCGTCCCTCAAGGGCAAGGTGGTGAGGATCTTCACCGACAACACCACCACCATGTTTTACATCAGGAAACAGGGCGGAACCAGGTCCCCGGCGCTGTCCAAGGAGGCGCAGGACCTGTGGCATTGGGCCGTCGCCCAAGGGATTTTTCTGGTGCTGTTTCATCTGGCAGGGATAAAAAACACCATCGCCGACTCACTCAGCAGGGAGCTGCGCTCGTGCCACGAGTGGGAGCTACGGCAGGATCTGGTGGATCGCCTCTTCCGACGGTGGGGCACACCCCAGATCGACCTGTTCGCGACGGCGACGAACACCAAGTGCCGGAGGTTCGCCAGCAGGTTTCCCCAGACGAGGAGCATGGGCGATGCTTTCTCGTTCCCCTGGGAGGGCCTGTTCCTCTACGCGTTCCCTCCCTTGCCTCTGCTAATCCGGCTCATCAACCAGCTCAAGAGGTCACGGTGCAGGATGATCCTCATCGCACCTGTGTGGCCGAGGCAGATATGGTTCCCGGACCTTCTGGACTTGTCAGCGTCCCCGCCGATCAAGCTGCCGGCGGACGCGGATCTACTCTCCAGGGAAGGAGGCGCCATCCTCCACCACGACCCGAAGTCGCTGAACTTGCAGGCCTGGCTCCTGCAGCGCTAGAGTTTGGAGGATACGACATACCGGCCTATTGCAGAGAGGTTCTTGCAAAGGCCAGGGCGTCCTCGACTCTTAAATGCTACGGACACAAGTGGAAGAGGTTCTCTGTCTGGTGCCACGCACAGAAGATTAACCCTCTACGGATTACGGCTCCCCAAGTACTGCCGTACCTGCTGACGCTGGCCAAAGCTGGTCTGGCACACGCGTCCATCAAGATTCATCTTGCTGCGATCTCCCGATACACCAGAACCACGGGCCGGACGTCCTTGTGGTCTCATCGTCTGGTGAAAGAGTTCATGAAGGGACTGTTCAGATCGTTCCCGCCGGTGAAGGCTCCGGCCCCGGCGTGGGAGCTCAACGTGGTGCTGACCAAGCTCATGGGACCTCCGTTCGAGCCTCTGCACTCGGCCCCGTTGAAGTTTCTATCGTGGAAAACAGCTTTTCTTGTGGCCATCACCTCCGCACGACGAGTGGGAGAGATCCAGGCCCTTTCCTGCAAGGCCCCGTACTTGACTTTCCACGACACGAGGGTAGTGCTCAGGACGCACCCCTCCTTCATGCCCAAGGTGCCGTCGGACTTCCATCTCAACGAACCCTTGGTGTTACCTGTGTTTTTCCCGTCGCCTTCGTCGCCGGCTGAGAGGACTTTGCACTCGCTGGATGTAGCTAGAGCGCTGAAGTTCTACGTGGACCGCACGAAGGGTTTTCGGAAGACGTCACAACTCTTTGTGAACTTTGGACCTGTCAATCAGGGGAAGGCTCTCTCGAAGGCTTCCATCTCCAGATGGCTCTCCGGCTGTATCATGTGCTGTCACCGGTTGGCAAACCGACCGCTGCCTGGCCGTCCGAGAGCCCATTCCACCAGAGCGATCGCAGCTACCACGGCGTTCCTATCTGGTGTGCCCCTGCTGGACATATGCAGGGCTGCTACGTGGAGGTCGACGCACACCTTCACGAAATTCTACTGCGTCGACCGGGATTCCAGGGAGGAGTCCAGGGTCGGCCAAGCAGTGCTGCGCAACCTGTTCGCCTGAGGTGAGCCTGGTGAGGAGGTAAGATGCTTAATGTTGAGTTTATGTGATGCTTAATGTTGAGCCTTTGCCACCTCCCGTGGTTGTGCATGTGTGTACTGCTATGTATTCTTTATTCATGAGCATGTGAATCCATGCCAGACCCCATGCTGGAGAAGGAACAAGTTACTTACCTGTAACTGTTGTTCTCCAGCATGGGTCTGGCATGGATTCACATGCGAACCCTCCCGCCTACCCCTCTGCGGCTCTTCACTTGGTCATACTGCCACTTCACGTGCTTCCAAATCTGAAGATGGCTGCCAGAGGCGGTGCTTAGGTAGAGGGCAGTCATTGGCTGTGGTCAGTATGACGCAGAGACCAGTGATTGGTTATTACTACGAAAGACAGATCAGAAACGAAACTGATACTGGTTTTTTCTTTACCGAGGATTCCCAGCCTGACGACGGGGAATATTCATGAGCATGTGAATCCATGCCAGACCCATGCTGGAGAACAACAGCTACAGGTAAGTAACTTGTTCCATCTACCTCTCAGTTTAAAGATTCATCCAGTATTTCTTCTAAAGCCATACACAGAAAGGACTTGTTTGTGTGAGAAGCCTCCTCTGATTATCATGGAAGATGTTAATGTGGAATATGAGGTGCACGACATTTTAAATTCTAGAATTACTAAGGAAAGGTTGCAATATCTGGTAGACTGGAAAGGGTATGGGCCAGAAGAAATATCTTGGAGAGAGCTAGCGATGTTCATGCACCTTTATTACCAGATTTCATCTAGCCAATCCTCAGAAACCGGGCCCTGAGACAGGGCCTTCTGACGGGTGTGGTCTGTCAGGGTTTGAGGTACAAGAAAAAGGAAGTGTACCGTATTACATATGGTGAAAGGCTGTGTTTATGGTTAGGAGAGGTAAATGAGTAATTTAGCCTTTAAAACAAATACGTGATTCTCCTTATCAGTTTTTCCTTAGACGGAGGGAGCTTCCCAAACAAATATGGAGTAGTCAGAGCAGATCAGTGACTGCTTGGAGCTTTGGGTGAACAGTATAGAATCCTATTGCAAACATTCTAAAACTGCCTTTAATCTGAAATCTTTAGTAAAGAGTGTCTTTTTGCTGTACCTCTGATAGTTAAGGCCTTTTTGAAAATCCAACAGATGTCGGAAGAAGAAGCGTGCTACATCGGACATGCAGGAAATAAACTAGTGGGAGACAAATGTGAGCATTCATTTACATTGGCAATGGAGAATTTGTAGGAAAGAAGATCAAGAGCCAAGTAAGTGAACTAAAGGATTTGATATTGTTAGAACACTCAGGAAAAGGTTGTTGCATCGTGTAGTTCCAGTATAAAGGATTTCTCGACTTGTGGCCAAGCAGCCATGGCATAAGACGTGTTTCAGACCGTCTCTTGCCGATCATTGATGATCCTGCGGTGTATGGACAGCTTAAACCCGAGCACCGGCAACCTGAGAGACACCAGAGTCTGTGGGAATACCAGCTGCATGGAACAAAAGCATCCCGTTTAATATCCGTCAAGCATCAGAGCGACCACAACAGAAATTGTGCCAGTAGCGAAGGACGGTACTCCCTGAAAAAGATGGCGGCCGGGCAAGTCCGTCGGACAAAGGAGCGAGACAGCTGATGAGAAGGGCTTGCCGCGCGCCCCGGGGGAAAGAACCCGCTGCCAGCCAAGAATGCGGCGCAGCCTGCAAACATAAAGCGTACGCATACCCGGGATGCGTTGCTGTTGAGCGCAGAGAAGCGGTCACACCAGTTGAGGCTCTGAACTTGAATTATACAAATAGACGGGGTGCGTCCCGCCCACCATTGCTGCGTGCCCCGGTGTAGGGGAAGCGGACGGGCTGCGGACTCGCGAGCGCACATATGCCTCACAAACCCGGCGGGTTGTAAGTGGCACTTGGAGCACAAAACGGGACAATCACGAGGGGGGCGGAGACGGAGCCTCCCCTGTGTATACGACTGCCTGCCGCAAGCAGCCACACTGTCCCCAGCCAAAGAAGGCGGGCCGCGCGAAAGATGTGAGCCCCCATATTACGGGGCCCCAACGGACCAAACAAAAGCGATTACGAATCCTCCTCTGCACATGCAAAAGAGGTGGGTGGGGCTGGAACTGCCCAACACACAGGCGGATGGATTGGCACTAACGAGGGAGGCATTGAGGCAAGTCCCTGCAATACAGCCACCGGTAGACTGCTCTGCATGCCCACGGGTGGTGGAAGGGACGCAAGCCCCGAAATCGACTCCAAGCAAGGCTGTGGCACCCAGCCCGGGACTGGGAGACAGCTGGTGCCAACGGATGGCACCCAGTACATGACCTGGAGGCTGGACTGGAAGGTTGGGGAGGCACTGAGCCAGGGGACTGGCAGGCACACCCTCCTAAATGGGGAAAAACTAGTGTTCCCCAGCCCCCTGCAGCATTGACCCAGGAGCATCATAGATCCAGGCAAGAGACACCAAGTCGAGGCATCATACCAGAGCGACCCCAGTGGTGTACGCGAGTGCCTTCACGGCTCACGACAACAGCACAGGGGGCCAGCAAACCTCGGCTGGGCATTTGAGTCGGTGAGCTCCAGGCGCCTGGAACTCGCATGATTCCAGGCAACAAGATGACATCCAAACTTTCCAAATCCAGGGGGAAGCAGCCCAAAATGGAAGATGTCACCAAAACCCCGCAACAGACGGAGGGGGTGAGACCTAAGGGAAAAAACCCACAAGAGGACACCACACCGACGCGTGTTGACCGGCAGATCCTAGAAGCAATTGCAAATCTAAAAGCCACATGGGAGAGCAAGCTAGAGGCATCCGCAGCCGAAATTAAAGCAGCGCTGGAGATCAAAATTGGTGCAGTACAGGAGGAGGTCAACTTGCTCAGACTGGACGTACGGAAAATGGCAGAACGCACAGAAGTGCTCGAGAAAGAAGTGACCATAAACCCGATAGCCCGAACATCTCATGCCTTGGAGATCCACATTCTGAAGCAGCAGGTGAGCAACCTAGAGAACAGAGCGGAGGAAGCTAAAGGGCGCGCCTGGAGGAACAACGTGCGCATAGTAGGCCTTCTGGAGGGGGAAGAAGGCCCTAACCTGACAGACTATGTTGAAAATATGCTGTTGCAGGAAATAGGAGGGGGGATCCTCATGCAAGGATTTGCAGTGGAGAGAGCACACAGAGCGCTCACAAGAGACCTCCTCTAGGAGCCCCCCCCCAAGGCCAATCATTGCCAAGATGCTGAACTACCAAAATAGAGAGAAGATATTGGAATATTTCCAGAAGGGGGGCACCATACAAAGAGCTACTGCGAACATCTCAGCATATCCCGACTACACACTTCAAGTGCAGAGACGGCGGCTGAACTACGGGACAGTGAAGAGCAGATTGCGAGATGCGGGTTTGCGATATATACTGATGTACCCAGCAAAGCTGAAAGTGTTCCACAAAACCAAAGCTCTGTTTTTTGAGAGGCCGGAGGATGCAACAGAATGGCTGGACATCCGAAGTTGCCCGGAGGGAGCAGACAGTCGGAAGGAGGATGTTACGGACAAGTGAAGCCCGATCCTGAGACCGAGGTGCTGTATATATTGTGACTTTGGGACTTGAATATAAAATAGAGGAGAAATGTGTTGAAACTCGGGGGCGGCAGATTAAGAATGTAACATAGAAGGTGCACAACATAATGTGGCAATTACAGGAGACACGAAGGAAGCGCTCTTAAACACCAATAGTTAGGAGACTAGTTAGGTCACCAACATATTGGTGACACCCTACCGGGTTCCCGATCTCGACACTCCGAGGCGAGAACAAACGCGGGGGAGCCTGACATCCAGGGATGGAGTTGGGCACCAGTTGGGGCAGAGTGGGGAGGGAAGGGGAGGTGTGCAGTGGTTTATAGTTGTGTTAGGAGGTGCGGGGGGGTTCGTTGGGGAGTTTAAGTTGTGAGAGGGAGGCGTCCGAACCCAATTTCATGCCAAACTAGACTGGACTGGTAACCTGGGGAGTGGGGAGGCGGTACACACCACACATGGCTATGGGTAGTCTCAGAATTGTAACCTGGAACGTGAGAGGCCTCAATAGCTACCTGTAAAAGGAATAAAGTGATGATGTACCTTAGAAGGCTGAAAGTGGACATAGCATTACTGAAGGAGACCCACCTTACTAGGGATAAACTGGAGTTATTCAAGAGAAAGTGGAGGGGGACCACCACAGGAGCCACATATTAAGCTTACGGTAGGAGGGTGGTCACATGGGTGGCACCTCATGTACCATTTCAGCTGCTTCAGTCTACGCCAGACCCAGATGGAAGAATGCTAGTGGTGCGGGGGATGCTAGAAAATAGGGATGTGAGCATCATAAACTCATACGCCCCCAATCAAGACATAGTGGCATATTTCAGGGCCCTATATGGCAAAATTAGCCCCCTAGTGGGCAGCGCTACCATCTGGGCAGGGGACTTTAATTGCACATTACACCCCAATTTGGATAGGTCCGACAATAAACTAGACAGACCCACCCCAGCCGCGAAGGCACTTTTGGCCCTCCTGCGGGACTTTGGGCTAGAAGACTTTTGGAGACAGTTGCACCCGGGAGACAGACAGTACTCGCATTATTCGCCCCCCCACAACCTATACACGAGACTGGATTATATGTTCGTGGCCTCGGAGATAGCAGGGAAAATGATAGGTTCGGAATATAAAGCCAGAGTACTTTCAGACCACTCCCCCTTGGTGGTGGAGTGGAGGCATCAGCCGCCTAGGGCGAGAATCCCGACGTGGAAACTCGGAGCTGAAGCCTTGCAGGACTCGGGATTCCGAGAGGGTTTAAGGGAGGCAATTACTGAGTATTTTGACATTAATACAGGTAGTGTGCAGTCGGAGGGAACCCTATGAGAGGCGTTCAAAGTGGAAGTACGGGGCGCAGCCATATCCAAGTCTAGAGGGCTCCAAGGGGGCATAGAGCGAGAGCTACAGGAGACAGAGAAGGAGCTGGAAGGAATAATACAGAAGGGGAGCACCTCGCAGGAAGATATCGCAAGGACGAACCTACTGCAACAAACTAGCAGAGAGCACTGTGACAGATTCTGTATGTTAAACTATAAAAAATACATTATGAGGCAACACGCGGGGGGAGATAAACCGGGAAGGCTGCTGGCTTGGCTATACAAAAATGAAACGCCACGCCCAGTGATCAGGGAGTTAAAGGGTGAAGGTCAGACCTGGAATACCCAAGAAGGAGTCAATGAGGGGTTTCTCAGATTCTATAGACTCCTATATGAGGACATGGGGGAGGAGATGGGGCAGGAGACTCAGGAGACTTTGGAGGACATAGGATTGCCGAAGCTGAATGACCAGGAGCAGGAGGACCTGGACGCCCCAATCACACTTAATGAACTAGAGACAGTGATACAGCACCTACCCACGTGTAAGGCTCTGAGGTCGGATGGGCTCCCAAGTGAATTTTACAAGACGTCAAAGCAGGAGGTGCTTCCCCCGCTGCTCGCCATGCTAAACGAGGCGTTTGAACAAGGGAGGCTACCTGAGTCTCTTAGGGAGGCGGTGATCATCCGACTCTTAAAACCAGGCAAGCAGAGCACGGACTGCAGATCATTCCGACCCCTGTCAATGCTCAACCAAGACAGTAAGATCCTTACGGCCACGTTGGCAAACAGGCTGAAACGTGTTATAGGCAAACTGGTACACCCCGATCAAACAGGGTCCGTCCCAGGTAGGAATATAACGGACAATCACAGAAGACTCCACCACATAATTGAGCACACAGAAGGGGGGGGACCCAGGCGAAATGGCGATACTCTCGTTGGATGCCATCAAGGCATTCGACTGTGAGGTGGCCATGGTTGCTGGCGACGTTGAGGGAATATGGAATGGGGCCAGGGTACCTGAGGTGGGTCAAAATGATATACAGCTCCCCAATCGCCTGGGCTAAAACCGGCGCAATAATCTGACAAATGGCAACTTAGTAGGGGCACAAGACAGGGCTGCCCCTGGTCGCCCATGTTGTGCATCCTCGCTCTGGAGCTACTGGCAATCTGCCTCAGACAACAGTATGTGGAGATCGGTATCCCCACGAAGGAAGGGAGGCACCTTACATCACTGTATGCGGATGACATCCTGCTGTACCTGCGCTTCCCAGAAGAAAACTTGCAATATGTCTTGGAGGTGATGGAACGATACGGCACCCTCTCGGGCATAGCGGTAAACCCCAAGAAATCAAGCATGTTCCCCTTAGGGAGATACAGGAGGGCCCCGCAGAAGCACCTACCGGTCCTGCCGATACCCTGGCAGACTAGGACATTTCGATACTTGGGTATCGACATATACCACTCAGCCGGGGATAAACACGAGCACAATACGGAGCGGGCAGTGGCAGGCATTAAGAAAAGGTCCAGGCTGCCTCTGGCCATGTTGGGTAGGGAGGCGCTGATCAAGATGGTGCTCCTGCCGAGACTGCTGCACTTTTTTTATGAACATTCCATACATGCTCCCCAAGCGTTTTTTTGTGAAACTCAACAGCTTATGCAGGGGCTTTATTTGGCACAACTCCAGAAATTGGGTGGCCCTATGGAAGCTACAAAACCCGTGTGACAAGGGGGTATAAACCTACCGAATTTCGAGCTATACTACCTGGCGGAGCAGCTTCAGTATGTGGCTAGATGGTTGTCCGAAGAGGAGACAGCTGAAACCAGGCTTTTGTACAAGGACACTGCCCCCTTTTTTTGAGAGAGGTGGTATGGTTGCCCAAATCCAAGTTGCAGCGAAGGGCGAGACTGTTGAAACTGGGCTGGGAAATATGGAACAAAATGTGTCAGTTGGTGGGAAACCCGACCCCATGCTCCCTGCAGGTGCCGTTAGTAGCGTTATGTGGGGAGGACTCGCAAATAACAATAGGGATCCGTAAATATTGGGAACCGATGAGCCTTGTGACCCTCTGTGATGTATGGCAAGAGGGGGCGGCACTAGACTTCAGGAGGCTGATGGAAGACACCGGGGTGCACATAGGCCAACATATTACCTATACAAGAGTCATCAAATGGGTGCGGGAAAGGTGGCCTGCGGAGGTGCTGGCTGAGCAACCTGATATGGTTATTGAGACGATGTATGATATCTCGGAGGGTGGGCACGAAATATCCCTCATATACGAATTACTGATGACCAGGGTGGGCAAAGATGTGCTCCAACTAAGGCGAGACTGGGAGGAGGAGGTGGGAGAACCTATGCTGGATGGACAATGGGTTAGAATTCAAAGGTACCACAAGAAGGTGTCCCGTAACGCAAGGCTACAGCAGATACAGCTATACGTCACCCATAGGGCATATATGACCCCTAGTAGGATCGCCAGGTTTGGAAACTCAGCAGTACAAAAATGCCCACGGTGCGGGGAGGTGGAAGCTGGGTTGATGCACATGTTTTCGGCTTGCCCAGAGGTGGGTAGATTCTGGACAGAGGTTAAACTACGCCTAGCAGAAAAGGGGATCATACTGGAGGTGGAGTCAGTATGGGCATGCATGCTGGGGGTGTTTGCCAGACCACGCAACCTGAAGCACATTAGTAAAATGAAAGATCTGGCCTACATCCTGCCCAAACGGAGAATCGCAATGAGCTGAAAGGCTGTCCAACGCCCCAGAATAGAGACGTGGTGGGCGGACCTCCTTAAGTGGACAGACGCAAACGGCAGCTTGGTATGAAGCAATCAGTAGAGGAAGGGAGGAAGAAGCAGGACCCCCGATAGCATGGAGGCAACTGGTGGCCACAATGGCAGGACCCCCCAGGCGGATCTTAATGAAGAGGACACGAGGAGGGCACATTGAGTAGGATATGTGTCTTGACATGGAAGCTGGTGGCATTGAAACAGGGGTTTGAGTTAATGGGGTGGGAGGGGGGAGGACGGCGATGCACAATGAGTGAACATAATGAAGCAAAATTCATATGCAATGTTTGTAATGTTTGGTGTGGTGTTAATAAAATAATAAAAATTGTTAAAAAAAATAAAATAAAGGATTTCTCAAGTTATCGTTAAGTGTTTGTGAGCCTTGACAAATGCTGGAGAAAACGATCTCTTGCCATGTCCTTTTGAGGGGCACGTACAGTGAGAACTGCCAGAGACAGTTGGTGGGAGTGCAGAGTTAGGCATGAAGAGAAGAGCACATCGGCTGATGTGCAAATTGTGGATGCGGCTGTGCGGATGGTCCGTTATAATTTTCACCATGTATGAGCGCAGATCGACGCGCGTTACCCTGTGTTTCTTCCCGGATTGCTAAGTAAGTCCGTGGTGAAGCTAAGACTGAAGAGATTTGCTTATACAGAGAACTAGTAAATGTAAACCTTTAAAAAGTCTAACTACGCATACTATTTAATATTATGATAGTTTAGAATAGAAGAATATTTGTTTAGTAAGGAGTATAGTTTAGGATTCATTTTTTGATTCTTATAGTTCTTAGGAAAACATGGAGAGAGCAAAAGGAAACCATCTGCATTTTGAAAAATGGAAACAGAAATAAAACTTCTGGAACACAATTTGAAGTGTACATCATTTCTGAAGCCTTATACACTTTAGTTGATAGCAGTGGTGGTCGGATAATTAAGGTGGTTTGGAGGTGGATGGAGTAGTCTGGAAGGAAGGATATATGTGTTGGTAACGGGTAACCTGTGTGTGGGTGTGTTTACAGATCTCCAAGGAATAGAAGAAAAACAGAAAATGGTAGAAGATGTAATTGAGGAGTTGCAGTCTGTTTATTTTGTAAGCCACTCCCTGCAACATGCAACCCCCCTATCCCCGCCGAGTATCGTGTGTGCAGATGTAATTACCAGCCGTGCGCTAGTCAGCCAGGGCGGGGTCTGTGGGATTTCCGGTAGCCTCTGCTAGGGATACAGAAAACCTGACGCATTTGCGTGAGAAAGAAAATCACTACTCACAAAGTGTACAGTTCTTTTTTGGACAGACTATGACTAACTGCTTTCTGAAGAGTTATAATGAACTCTCTCTCATGGTGTATGTTGTATTTATGTATCGGTTATCATGTGCTTTCTTATCCACAGATCTAAAGAACTGCATCGATGAAACTACCCAGGCTATTGAGCAGATGTACACAGACCCTGCGCTTGCCCAGGTATGAGACTGAGTTTTGATTAGGTATATCAAGCTGTGCCACAATAGCTACACAGGGCATGCTGAATTAACTGCTAACCCATTCCAAAAATATTGTTTGTGGTACTTTCCTAATTTGACCTTTAATTTCTCACATTTCTATTGGTGCAATCATTATATCTTGTGGAAATATCCTTGATTTATCACATTATGGATGGGTGGTGTGGGATGCGAGGCCTAAGCAGCGCAACTGAACCTTAGACTGGAGTATTGAGGGAATGCGCACCTTCTAAAGCTAGAGGCACAGACATTGAGGAAGCCATTACCAATGCTCCATCGGGAACGTCTGACACAATATATTGGCCTACTTTGAAGCCCATTACCTCCAGATCGAATAACTGGACCTAAAGACCAGTAGCTCTAGAACAATAGCCTGGAACACAGAACCCAGGCATACCAGATTCCACTAAGCAATACAAGTGGTACCAATCTCCTACATTTGGAAGAGAAGATCAGCTCACAAGCCCCCCACAGTAGCGCAGTCCCGCACACGAGACCACAAGGATACTCTTTTCCTCCAACCTGTTCTATCGTCCTGATGAAGGCCAACCACTTGCAAGCTTCATTCTACAGCTTTTCTCTGGTTGAAACACAGTAGTGTCCACTACCTTCTTTGTCACCAGTGTCGAACATCAACACTGTTACCTGTGCAATGTAAACTTTTATAGTGCTGACATGTTATCTGTTGACTGAATTCCGTATAATTTGTTACAAAGGAAAACATGAGAGGAAAGCTTTAACATATGCAATGCAATAGCTTATACAACTTCAACAAGAATATGCTTACTTCTTCACTTGACGTGGAAACCTTTTCGAACAAAAATTCTTGTCAAACGTTCAACATGACACATTACCGTTGCTGCGATTAATTGTATACTTTTTTAGTCTTTAGCCCTCCCCATATTTTCTTTTGGAACAAACACGCTTGAAATTGTTTTCTTAGGAAGTCTTTTTCAAAAGCAAAAAGCAGAATGCATTCTACTGCTAATGCATTTCAGAAAACTGAATAGTTTCCAGTCATAGTCTTTAACTCAAATGTCTTTTTATGTTAACTATTTAACTGGGTTTCTTGTTGGGAAGAATTGTAAACCCCTCTTTAATTTCAGGAACAAGTAGTATCTCCTGTTTAAAATGCCTGAACAGTCTCTGTGTAAAAAACGCTAGTCAAAAGGATTTCTATTATTTTCAGTCGGCACACCATAAATGCTAACGCGCCTCTCACCTTCAATGCGGGAACTGCTTCTCTCACCTCCAATAAGGAAATCACCTCAACAACCTCCTACCTTTTGCCGATGCTGGGCCCGACAAAGAAAACTCACTTCCACTGCTTACAATTGGTAAAGTAGCACGGCGGAAGAAATCAGGATCCAGAGTCCCTGCGCACCTTCAAACTTGGAATCCGACGTAACCGTGCAGGAAAAAATATGAAAACAGGAAATAAAGTCTCTACGCCAATTCCTTAACTACGCTTACTGCGTAATGCTCCGATTCACTGCTACTGTGAACATTTCAAGCACATGCGCAGTGTCAAAAACTGTTAAAGCAAGTTTCTAATGAATCCAGAACTCTTCACTAGACTAATTCTGTCAACAATAAACACTCCGGAGAGCAGACTATGGAAAATTAAAACTATTTAAGGCTTTAACCACTGGAAATTGTAATTTATATTACTTCTTGAGTCTTTACATTTTCACTTTGGCTAGTACATCTTTCATGAAGCAATCTTCTTCTATTCCAAACGAAATCCTGTTTCTCCTTAGGAGTTTTCAACAAGTTCTTCCTCCCTGGTCATGTAAATAAGGCCCACAATTGGGGTTCAAACAAAACTGGACTTATGCCATGGACAGATGAAAATGAAAGGCAGTTTAGAATATTGAAGCTTAGTCCTTGGTCATCTCTCATCCCATCAGGAATCTGGACCTTTGACACTTGGGAACACTCCAGCATTCTGAATCGGACAAGTCAAGGCCTAGCCAACATAGAAGGATTACATTAATATGATACATTTCCCAGAGTACACAAAGAAACATGTATGATGCAGGCCACGAAACGGGGAAACCTGACTGCACCCCCTCGCCTAAATCCTGCCCACAGGACCTGGTTTGCATGCATATTTCCAATGGACCGTAGCTACAAATAGCAGAGCATGAACATCCCCTGCCGCCTCCCATGAATGATCCACCAGTCCAAAACCCTTCCTATCAATCGGATATTGAACCTTTCGCCCAACCTTCGAGGAATCAAGTGTTGCTTTAACCTCGAATTCCTCATATTGGTCTTCAAATAGAGTTGACTTGGGAGGAACATCTAATCTGGTCCCCTTAATCAAAGGTTACAACTGACTAACATGAAAGGTGGGATGTACTTTCCGACCAGAGGGTAAACACAGCCTGACTGCTACAGGGTTAATAACCTTCTCCACTCCAAAAGGCCCCATGTATCGAGGACTGAATTTGTTTCTTCCTTTAATTCTCAGATGCTTAGTAGATAACCAAACCTTATCCCCAATATGATATGTCGGACTATGTTTTTTGCTTACCATCAGCAAATCTCTTCTAGCTATTCTTGCTCACCTGAAGAGCCTTCAAAGCCTGTTCGAAGTTACTTCTCATGGCCTGCAACCTCTCCTCTACAGCTCGATTGACATTTTCCCCTTCAACTTGTTCTCGTAAAAATCTAGGATGAAACCCCCTCGACCAAAAGAAGAGGGACATGGACGTGGAATCTTTATGGAATTATGGTAGGCAAACTCAGCTACCCAAATCAACCCAACTGTTCTCAGATTGTAAAGAACATCTCAAATATTTCTCCAACTCTTGATTAACCCTTTCAACTTGACAATTAGTTTCTGGATGATATCCCGAAGATACCATGAATTCTTACAAAACGCCCTCCAAAACTTAACTGGGCAATCCATGTAATCTGACTATACCCTGAGAAATGTTCTGAGCTAACCGCTCTGCCGAGACCTCTCCATTAATGGGGATAAAATGCCCCTCTTGAGTAAATGTGTCTATCACTACCAACACAGAAGAACAGCCTTGGTCAATTGGAAGGTCCACAATGAAGTCCAGAGATATTGTGTGCCAGGGATGAAGTGTAATAGGAAGTGGTGCTAACAGACCTACCAGCCTTCCTCCCAGGACCTTAGAACATGCACAGACTTCACAAGTTTAAACAAAATTTAAAGTATTTTCACGCATTGACTTCCACCAAAAACTTCTGCTTACAAGCTCCAATGGGTTTTAAAAACCAGGGTGTGCAGACTGGAGGGCCGCATGGCACTCCTTTGGGATCTTCTCTCGAAGAGTCTCTGATACAAGGAATAACTTTGTGTCTTGAAAAGAGATTAGGAAATTCTGGGGGGGAGGTCTCCCATCGCTTAATTGAGAAAGGTATTACGCTAGATGTGGAATCTGTATGGGCATGCATGGTGGGAGGATTCACTAGACCATGGAACCTGAAACATGTTAGCAAACTCAAGGACTTGGCCTACATTCTGGCCAAACGCAGAATAGCCATCGGATGGCAAGCGTGCCATAGACCCAGATTAGGAGCGTGGTGGCATGATCTCCAGAAATGGGCCTAAGCTGATACGGCTGTATGGTATGAAGCGGCCAACAGAGGGGAAGATGGGGAAGTGGGATCGCTGACGGCCTCGAGACAACTTCCGGCCACACTAACTGGGCCCGCACAGACCAGTCCAAGTGAACACAACACCTCTGAGAGCACGGAAAGAGAAGTGCACCCGGAGGAATAATAACTGAGGGCGTAAGGGGGTAAGCTTGGGTTAAGGGAGGGGGTAGGAGGATGGCAGTGTAAAATTACATCAAGTTATACGATGTTTCCAACTAATTATTTGCACTGTCAGATGCGTTTTGGTGTTTGTTGTTTGTAAAAATCAATAAAAATGATTAAAAAAATTAAATAAAAAAAACTTTGTCTTGAAAGGTAATCCATCTTTGATTTTCTGGCCGGCTCTAGATGTACCCAATCTTCCAGCTCTTGCAGACTCGTGTCCCTTTGAATCTCCTTGAACAGACCTTCATCGCCCAGGGCTCCAGCCAAAACAACTTTCTAGGGCCAATAAAGGTTTCGGGTAGAACTTCATCTCCTGTTCACATCCAGGAAATTGTTGTGACAAGGCATCTGCTTTCCCATTCAATCTCCCCAGTTTTAGTGTCACCAAAAAATCATATTCTGCAAAAAACAAAGACCATCTTAACTGTCTTGGGGTTAATGTCTTGGTCGATTTAAAAAATAAAAAAAAGATAAAAAATGATAATAATAAAAGTAGATTTCGATGATCAGTTAGTACGGTAACAGTATGTCTTGCACCTTGTAAATAGTGGCGCCATTCCCCAAAAGCTGACTTTTTGCCAAAAGTTCTCGATCCATAATAGTATAGTTAACCTCAGCCGAAGAAAACTTCTTCGAGAAAAAAGCTACAGGGTGCAACTGACCAGCGGTCTTCTATCTCTGAAATAGAACCGCCCCGATGGCCAAATTTGAAGCGTCTGCTTCCACAGAAAATTGTTTATCAGGATCCGGGTGAAGTAAAATCAGACCTAAAGTAAATTGATCCTTAAGAATTTGAAAAGCCTGCTCAGCTTCAGAATTCCAAACAAACATCACCCCCTTCTTGAGAAGTTTAGTGATGTCAGTAATTATTTGTGAGAACCCCTCGATAAATCTTAGATAGAGGCTTGCAAAGCCTAAAAAACATTGCACTTCCTTCACCTTGGTTGGAGATGGCCAATTCACCTGCCTCAATTTTCTTAGTCCATTTCCAATCCCTTTGGGGAAATCACAAATCAAACGAATTCCACAGTCTCAGTGGGAAACAGACTATTCTCCAACTTAACAAAGAGATGGTTCTCCCTTAATTACTGTAATACTACTCTGACATGATTCTGATGTTGCTCCAGACTCTGAGAAAAAATGTAAATATCGTCTATATAAACGACCACAAAAATATCTAAGAAATCGCAAAGGACCTCATTGATGAAATATTGGAATGCATGGATATTCGTACAACCCAAATCGAGTCTTGAAAGCTGTCTTCCATTCATCATCTTCCCTGAGTCTTACCAAATGATATGCTCCTCTAAGGTGTAGTTTGAACAAAATTTCCCCCCACCTCCATCCCCCAACCCCTGTCTCCCGCTGTACCTGATCTAGCGTCACAGAATTTAATGGAACAGGGTACCTATTCTTTATGGTTCCCTTATTGATTGCTTGGTAGTCAATAAAAGTCCTAAGAGTTTCCTCCTTCTTAGGAACAAAAAAATGGAGATGCTGCCAGAGACTGAGAATTTCTTAGCAAAGGTCTCTGCCAGGTATTCCCTTAGGTAATAGTTTTCTTTTTCAGTTAGAGCATATACTCTGCTACAGGGTAAACTAGCCCCGGCTCCAATTACATTTTACAATCAAAAGATCTATGAGGGGGGGAAGTTCACCAACCTCTGCTTCGTCAAAAACATCCCAAAACTCCTTATAACATTCAGGTAATTCCCCCACCACAGCCCCAATAGAGTGTATTGAAGACTGGAATCGTCATTCTGCCACACCAAGAACTGCTATCTCACTTAATCTCTCAGGGAAGTTTAAGATGCAAGTCATCAAACAATGTTCCTTGCAAAATTCTGAGTTTGTCTGCCACCTGCCTCCCCCAGTCAATTTGTGGATTGTGCAAAGTAAGCCACAGCATTCCCAAGATAATCTTCAATAGAGGCGCATCAATGAGCTCAAAAACGATCTCTGCTGCTTGACTCTGTCATAGTCATTTAAATTGTCTCATGAGTAATCTGACATGAGGTTAGCGCCGAACCATCCAAAGCCCTTACCTGTTCAATCAATTCCTTTTGAATCAATGGAATACTTAGTCTTTGGCACCCCCCCAGTCCATAAAGTTTGCTGTTTCTCTTGAATCGATGACTACTGGGCCATTGCCTACTAATTTTCCGTCAATAAAGGATACATTAATAGCAAGGTGAGGCACCGCAGACTAAGTTGTCAGGTTTTACTTTAAGGTGGGGAAGTAGTTTTGGGATTGTAGGTTCTTACTATAGATGAAAGGGGGTTCGTTCCTGGCTATCTAGCTTGGTGGGTTTGAAAGAATGGTTCTTACACGTTTTTACTGCGATGTGATTCGCTTTTATTTGTGCAAGTGATTGGTTTATGTTATATACATATAGTGCATTGGGGGTTCTTGGTCCCCTTGTCAGTCGACACCTGTTTCGACCCGAGGGTCTTTATCAAGGCTATTGGTACTGTCTTGTAGCGCCCTGTGGGGTCCTGGTTGGGGTGTCTGGTGCTCACGCTGCTGTTGCATTGGCTCCGGTTGGGCCTTGTATAGCCCGCGATGGGTGTCCTGCTATGTCCGTGCATGGCTGACAACAAGAACCATTCTTTCAAACCCACCAAGCAAGATAGCCAGGAACGAACCCCCCTTTATCCTACTCAGCAAATGAGGTGTTTGGCTAAACCTCAAACGCGTTACCTGTGATCTTGCAAACTGCTTTTTCAACCAAGAATACAGAGCCTAGCAAGGTCATTTCCATACCTAGAGCCAACCACTCATCATTCTTACTATAGATTCCTTACAATAAATTGTCAGATACTTAATGGAGACAATTTTATTATTTTAATTGCTGTCATGATGCCTACCTCCAAGGAGCCAGGTCCGACCCAGCAACCCCAGAGGCAGGCATCATTTCCCCCACGGGAGTGCCAGCGGGCCCAAGCTGGGGCCCTTTGGATGCAGTCCTGGCGCCCTAGGCGCCAGGCTCATGTTGGACCCCTGTCCTGGCGCCTTAGGCGCCAGGCTCATAAAGCTAGACATGTGTTCAAGTGTTTTAATGTGCACTTACCTGATGCAGACCATGCTGCTACATCCAGGCCCTCTTGAGGCCTGAATGGAACTACTTTACCTGTGGGACTACTTTCCACCCGGTTGTGGTCGGGGAAGGATACATACCTGATCGGTGGAAGGATACACACTTGGAACTTCTCCCAAAGCTATTTAAACCACACCCGATCAGCAACTCACGCTTCGCGTTGTTCTGCTCCTCGCAGCTGGACGCTCACCGTGTCAGCTCCTGCATCTGGACCTCAGCCACGCCTGTCAGTATCCTGGGTCACCTGCAAAGGGAGACAAAAGACCTTACCTGCTAAATCAGCAACACAGAGACATCACACCGACGATCCTGAAAAGGAAGACATCATTTTTAAAAGCATTTCGCTACGATCGCTGCAGCGCTGCATTTCACTCACCTATCCTGGACGCTTCCATCTTCAGCAGCGATCATCCGGATCCACAGCCACTTCCCAGAGCCTAGAGAGAAAAAGACAAGAACAAGGTGAGAGAAGGAATGGAATAGGAAAAGCTCAGTTTCCTTCTAAGACTTACCTGTTGGGTCATTCCCATTTCATTTCAGGTCTTGCCGCTTCCAGGCATTTTCCGGACCCCGGCCCCTATGGGGAAAAAAGACAGACATTGAATGAGCAAATGCAAAGACATTACCTGAGCGCTCATCCAGAACTTACCTGTCATTTACTGGAACTGCACGTTTCACTTCGGGTCGGCGCCATATCTCCAGCATTCCGAACCCCGGCCCCTAAGGGGAAAAAGACATAAGCATTAGCGCTTGCTGCAACAAGACAATGAACATTATTATTAAGCTGGACTTTTGAACTTGCAGCAGAACTTTTGCAGCGCCTTACCTGAATAGTCAAGCTACCCTGAACTCCATCAATCCTCAATCCAGTGAAGTAACTGGGTTTCAACGCGCCCCTGTATCAGAAGCAGGATGGAGAGCTCATCCTTCCTGACCCTAAGATGAGACTTCACGGGGAATCGTGGAAGGGTATCGTGGAGGGTTGGAAGAGAGTGGGAGGCTTGAGCATAACTCAGTCAGTAGGTAATACTCCCTTTTCACGCACAGGGGAATATTCCTGCGAGCCAGAGAAGCCAGAGTAGAGGGGCCCTTCCTGTCCATCTTCAGAGTCCTGCGCTTCACCATTGAAGAAGCATCAGCACTCGAAGCCCCGGGCGCTATGGAGACTTCCGAGACTGACCAGCTGGCCCAGCTTTTGGGGGAATTACGGGCAGAGGTGCATTCAGCCCGCCAGGAGACTAACGCTCTCAAAAGAGAACTGATCCTATCCAAGGAAAGAACAGATGACCTAGCCAAAAGGTTATTACAGGCCCAGGCAGGGCACACTCCTTTACCTAATTCCGGAGACATTTCCACATCAATGGGTTTGAATAACCCGGTACAAATCAATCTACCTGGACACATGCCTTTGGCCCCGCCTGAACGTTTTGCGGGGGATCCCAAGAAATATGCCGTCTTTATGAACCAATGTCGTTTACACTTTCTATGCAGACCCGGAGCCTTCCCTAACGACCAGCCCAAGGTAGCCTTTATACTATCTTACCTCAGTGGCAGTGCTGCCGATTGGTCTATTGTATTGGTAAATCAGGATGATCCCATTCTCCAGAATTTTCAGGGCTTCCAGGCCAGCATGGAAAGATTGTTCGCTCGACACTCTCGGACAGGCCCTTGATAACGAACTGCTATCCTTACGACAAGGTAATCAGCATCTTCTGCCCTACATTGCCACCTTTAACAGACTGGTTGTGGAAACTGGATGGCCAGAAAACAAAAGGATCTCATTGTTTCATCGAGGCCTGCGCGGAGAGCTTAAGGATGTTCTAGCTCAGATAGTAAACCCACCCCAGGTCTGCGCAGACTACATAGACTTGGTGGTTCAACTTGATCACAGACTTCAAAATAGAAAAGCAGATCGGTTCAAGTACGAAACCCGAATACCTATCAAAACCCACGCTAACTCCAAGAGTACCGACGTATCCGAACCTATGCAAATCGCTGGTGTTAAAGGACCATTAACGCAGAAAGAACGAGAGAGAAGGCGGCAAATGCAACTTTGTCTGTATTGCGGGACTTCCGGTCACTTTCTTCGAAATTGTCCAGTTAAACCACCTAGGAAGGTGGTTGGAGCTACTGATAACGAATTATTGACACCTGATTCGGGAAACGACCTAGCCCGACAAGCGTAGGGGTCCGCTTGCCGAGCTTGAAAACGAACTCTTTGACCTCGCATTTTGTCATGCCAATGGTGCTCGTGGACCCAAAACAGCCTCAGCAGTTGCATGCTATAAAAGCATACATCGACAGTGGAGCTATTGGAAATTACATAGACCGTGAATTGGCTTCCAGGAATAAGCTTCCTCTCCGCCCGAAAGTAACCCAAGATGTCATCGCTACAGTAGATGGAACCGAAATAGCCTCAGGTCCTGTAACGCATTCCACTGTTCAAGTGACACTGGTGGGTCAGGATGGACATCGGGAAGCAATCGTGTTTGATGTGATCAAGGCCCCACAATTTCAAGTAATTCTTGGAATTCCTTGGTTAGAAACACATAATCCCAGAATTGACTGGCGAGCAAAGAAGATAAGTTTTCCTGATTGTGAACCAACTTGTTATCCAAGAAATCCAGCTATGGGTCTAGCCTCAGCAACTTCCACCCCTGTACAATTACCGTCAGAATACCAAGAATTCCAAGACGTTTTTCAGAAAGAACAGGCTAACACGTTACCTCCCCATCGGTCTTATGATTGCCAAATCGATCTGGTACCCAATGCTCAACTCCCTTGTAGTAGGATTTATGCTCTTACGGAACCTGAGAACCTGCATTTGCGTCAGTATTTAGATCAGTACCTAGCCAATGGTTTTATTCGCCCGTCCAAGTCTCCTGTCTCTTCAGCTCTGTTCTTCATGCCGAAAAAAGAGGGCGACCTTAGAACGTGTATAGACTATCGCGCCCTAAATCAAATAACGATTAAGAATCGTTATCCTCTGCCCTTGATCCCTGAGCTTATCGACCAGGTGAAAGACGCTTGTGTGTACACCAAGTTAGATCTCTGAGGAGCTTATCACCTGGTGCGTATTAAAGAAGGCGACGAATGGAAGACTGCATTCCGCACCAAGTTTGGGCTCTTCGAATATCAGGTGATGCCCTTCGGTTTGTGCAATGCACCTGCCGCCTTTCAGTACTTTATGAACGATGTTCTTCGGGAACTTATTGATGTCTGTGTCATTGTTTACATTGACGACATCCTGGTGTACTCTTCTTCAGAATCTGATCACAGAAAACATGTTAGGGCAGTTCTTGAGAAATTGCGCCAGCACAGACTATTTGCAAAACTCGAAAAATGCGTTTTTCATACCACAGAAGTTGAGTTTCTCGGATTCATCCTGACACCTCAAGGAGTCCGAATGGACTCGCGAAAGGTGGACGCCATCCTCAAATGGCCATCTCCTAGCTCGGTGAAGGGAGTTCAGAGCATGCTCGGCTTTGCCAATTTCTATCGAAGATTCATCCCGGAATTTTCCCGAACAGTCCAACCCATCACAGCTCTCCTAAAGAAAAACGAACGCTTCGAATGGACTCTTGAGGCAGAACAAGCCTTTCAGGACCTGAAAACCAAATTCACCTCTGCACCTGTATTGAAGCACCCGCACCCAGATCTCCCGTACATTGTGGAAACCGACGCATCCAGTTCGGCCATGGGAGCTGTCCTGTCGCAAAGAGACCCAAAAACTAACCAACTGCACCCAGTGGCCTTCTGGTCCAGAAAATGTTCTCCTCCTGAAATCAACTACGCAATTACTGATAAAGAGTTACTGGCCATCAAATCTGCTTTCAAGGCTTGGCGTCACTACCTTCTCGGGGCAAGACACACCATCACCGTAATTACGGACCACAGAAACTTACAGTATTTAAAGACGGCCAAAGCTCAATCTTCACGACAACTCCGATGGGCTCTATTCTTTGTGGAATTTGATTTTGTAATTACCTATCGCCCTGGCTGCAAGAATGGAAAAGCGGACGCCTTATCCCGGATTGGCATGGAAGAACCTAATTCGAGCTTAGAACCTGTGCCCATCATACCTGAGCAAAGAATCTTAGGCTTAACTTCATTGCAAACTATTGAGGACATCCAAACGCAAGTAAAACAACTTCTAGACTCTTCAACCTTACTGGAATGGAGTCAAAAGGGTCCTCATTACACCGTTAAGGATGACTTACCCTATTTCCAGGAGCGGTTGTTTCTGCCAAGTAAAGAATTGCAAGAACTTGTTATTGCCCATCATCATGAATCTTTAATGGAAGGACACCCTGGTATCACTAAAACGGAGGAAAAAATCAAACGCCACTTCTGGTGGCTTTCTTGGAGAAAAGACATAAAGTCTTTTGTTCTGTCTTGCGGAATTTGCGCCCAAAACAAAGCTCAAAAGAAAAGGCCAGCCGGCCTACTTCAACCCTTGGATATTCCACCGGCACCATGGCACACCCTGTCAATGGACTTTATAACCGACCTGCCTCCTTGTGCTGGTTACAACACAATCCTTGTAATTGTGGACCTATTCTCCAAAATGGCCCACTTTATCCCTTTAAAAGGTTTGCCTTCAGCTTCCACCTTGGCCAAGGAATTCCTAGAGAATATAGTTTGCATACATGGTTTCCCTTCCGTATTAGTCTCGGATCGTGGAAGTCAATTTATCTCACATTTTTGGAAGAAGTGTTGCCGATTAGCACAAATAGATGTGCGGTTATCCACCAGCCACCACCCCCAGACCGACGGACAAACCGAGAGAACCAATCAGACTCTCGAGCAATATCTTCGGTGCATGTTACACCAATCTGAGTTGAATTGGAAAGACATTCTTTGGATCGCAGAATATGCATACAACAACTCAGTGCATCCTGGAACCGGACAAACCCCTTTTTATACTTTGTATGGTCACCATCCTCGGACCTAGATCCACCTCTGACCCTGGAAATGCCCGCAGTAAATCATCTGCATTCCACAATAACCCGAGCCTTCAAAGAAGCTGCAAGTCATTTACAGCAAGCCAAGAAAAAGTATAAAGAAAACGCTGATTTGCACCGAAGAAAAACTCCTCCTTATCAAGTAGGAGACCAGGTATGGCTAGCAACTAAACATTTACCCCTCAAGGGCCCGCGAACCTTCAATCCCAGATTCATAGGACCTTATCCCATCAAGGCTATAATCAACCCAGTGGCCTTTAAACTGGATCTACCGTCCAACATGCGTATTCATCCAGTTTTTCATGCATCACTTTTGAAGCCAGTACAACCAGGAACCCGATTGTCCAAGCCTCCAGATCCAGTTCAAATTGAAGGGGAATTAGAATTCGAAGTTAAAGACATTTTAGACTCCAAGGTGGTAAAGTCGAAACTCTTTTATCTTGTTGACTGGAAGGGATATGGACCTCAGGAGAGATCGTGGGAGCCTAGTAACCATGTCCACGCACCTCGATTAGTACAAAGGTTTCACCGGAGATTTCCGAACTAGCCAAAACCCCCGGAGGAAAGAACGTTGGGAGGGGCCTTGAGGGGGGGTACTGTCATGATGCCTACCTCCAAGGAGCCAGGTCCGACCCAGCAACCCCAGAGGCAGGCATCATTTCCCCCCAGGGGAGTGCCAGCGGGCCCAAGCTGGGGCCCTTTGGACGCAGTCCTGGCGCCTTAGGCGCCAGGCTCATGTTGGACCCCTGTCCTGGCGCCTTAGGTGCCAGGCTCATAAAGCTAGACATGTGTTTAAGTGTTTTAATGTGCACTTACCTGATGCAGACCATGCTGCTACATCCAGGCCCTCTTGAGGCCTGAATGGAACTACTTTACCTGTGGGACTACTTTCCACCCGGGTGTGGTCGGGGAAGGATACATACCTGATCGGTGGAAGGATACACACTTGGAACTTCTTCCAAAGCTATTTAAACCACACCCGATCAGCAACTCACGCTTCGCGTTGTTCTGCTCCTCGCAGCTGGACGCTCACCGTGTCAGCTCCTGCATCTGGACCTCAGCAACGCCTGTCAATATCCTGGGTCACCTGCAAAGGGAGACAAAAGACCTTACCTGCTAAATCAGCACCACAAAGACATCACACCGACGATCCTGAAAAGGAAGACATCATTTTTAAAAGCATTTCGCTACGATCGCTGCAGCGCTGCATTTCACTCACCTATCCTGGACGCTTCCATCTTCAGCAGCGATCATCCAGATCCACAGCCACTTCCCAGAGCCTAGAGAGAAAAAGACAAGAACAAGGTGAGAGAAGGAAAGGAATAGGAAAAGCTCAGTTTCCTTCTAAGACTTACCTGTTGGGTCATTCCCATTTCATTTCGGGTCTTGCCGCTTCCAGGCATTTTCCGGACCCCGGCTCCTAGGGGGAAAAAGACATAAGCATTAGCGCTTGCTGCAACAAGACAATGAACATTATTATTAAGCTGGACTTTTGAACTTGCAGCAGAACTTTTGCAGCGCCTTACCTGAATAGTCAAGCTACCCTGAACTCCAACAATCCTCAATCCAGTGAAGTAACTGGGTTTCAACGCGCCCCTGTATCAGAAGCAGGATGGAGAGCTCATCCTTCCTGACCCTAAGGTGAGACTTCACGGGGAATCGTGGAAGGGTATCGTGGAGGGTTGGAAGAGAGTGGGAGGCTTGAGCATAACTCAGTCAGTAGGTAATACTCCCTTTTCACGCACAGGGGAATATTCCTGCGAGCCAGAGTAGAGGGGCCCTTCCTGTCCATCTTCAGAGTCCTGCGCTTCACCATTGAAGAAGCATCAGCACTCGAAGCCAGACCTGCGCCTCTGTGGGAATCAGGTGAGCGTTACAATTGCCTTAACTTCTATTGTATCTTAGGAAGATTCCCCAAGCCATCATGGTGGCCAGGAAGCTCGGTTTTGACTGGTAAGGAGTAAGCTACAAGGTGATTGGTGGAGGTAGTAGCTTGGAGGCTGTCGGAGAATACCGAACTGCCTTTCATTGTCCTCCATTTTCTAACAAGGTCCTGTTTAGTTGTTTCTCCCTGATTTAGGCCCCAATTTCAGTCCCAGTAAGATTTCTAGGTTGGTGAGAAAGCAGTCAAGTTAAGAATCCACGTGGGACAAGACATGCAGACGAACTGGTGGGGCGCAGCACTCTAGATTTCTAGAAAAAGACTATTAATGAATCTGAGAATCTTTTTACAAGTCTGGAGTTATAATCTTCAGTCAAGTTATAATGCTATTGTTGCCAAGACTGTTAGGTATTTAGGTTGTATGGATTTCATAAACTGGTGCCTGTTAAGCAATTCGAACTGAAGATTAGTTTAAACCGTTACATGAAACTAATTGACATTAATACGACGCTTCTCAGTGTCAAAAAGTAATATTCTTCAAAAATATAAGTAAAATTACTTGATCGGCTTAACAGCGGAGGTCTGAAGGCTCCGATGCGCGTTTGCAGTGACTAGCTTTCGGTGTGCTTGAACGCTAGTTTCCTGCGCAAATGCGGAGTCCCATTTCGGAGCGCATCGGCAGAAATCACTTCTTGCCTGCACAAAGAGACTAATGGCTCGATTATGCGCATATTCCCTCGTGCTGGGCCGGAATAGTGTTTCTTTGGGTAAATGTGTTACAGCGTCTGCGCAACGTTTTCTGAGAGGCAGTGACTCGGTTGGTTGCGTGCATGCACGAAGATAAATGTTTTGAGCACTTATCTGCCCGAGACGCTCTCAAGCAGCAGACTGTTTTAAAAGTTAAATATGATATATGGAGAGCAAAATTAGAGATTTAATGGAAGCCTGAGACTATTGAACATATAACATTGCTGTTCTGTTTCTTCTACTTCTTATGAACTCTTTATTTGAGCTGATGAACTTAGAAATCTCACTGAGAAGAGTCTTACAGTAAATCAATTAAAGCCGAATATTTTCTCAAACTCTCATGAACTCTTTTACTGAGCTCGAGAAATTGGAGGAAAATAGTTTTAATGGAATTTATCATTGAAGGCAGAGACTTCACAGACCAGTGAGCAGTATAATACTTACCAGGTTTTCTTTATTCAAGAGTTCAAGGAATTGTTAAACAAAATCTGCCCAAAGTTGGAGATACTAATTCTTTCAGTCTTCCAGAATTCCAGGAAGGCTTTGCAGGTACTGCTATATTCTTTGCTGGGTAATTTTGGGAAAGAGCGAGCTAGTTTCATGGTAATTAACTTCTCGCTTTCTATCCTCTGCAGGTTGAGCTCGGCTGTCTGGAGTGGGAGTGACCTGTGTTCTGTTTTTTATTTTATCTGCTTTCCCTTTCCCCCGGGGGTGTTGAGACTTTCCCTGTTCCATTCAGTGGAAGACTACACATCCAGGGGGACTGTGGGGCTCAGCAGCTCCTGCGGATCAAGCCTCAGGAGCGGACAGACCTGAGGTTAGTGCTGAACCTTCTACAGCCCTTACATGTTCAATCAATTCCTTTTTAATCAATGTAATACCTAGTCTTTGCCACCCCCCCCCAGTCCATAAGGTTTGCGGTTTCTCCTGAATCGATGACTACTGGGCCATTCCCTACTAATTTTCCCTCAACAAAGAAGGTTACATTAATAGCAAGGTGAGGCACCGCAGACTAAATGGAGTTGGCCACTTGTTGAATCTTGATACCCGTAGAATGTAATCTTTTTGGGGTGTTCGGGCAGTTAACTCAAAAAATGCCCACTTCTACCACAGTAGAGACACAGGTTGTAAGCACGTCTCTTATCATTTTCCTCCTTGGTAAGAGGTCCTCTAACTCTCCCAGGAGGGTTGGAAACCCTGGATTTAAACTCACCGTTCACAAACTCAGCCCTAGATCTCTCTACTCTTGGATTTTTTTTCCTTTGCCAAAAAACTCTTCTTCTCTCCACTCTCCTCTCATTCTGCCAAAAATCTAACTGAACCACCTGATCAATTAATGCATCACAAGAAGTGGGTCTACTGACTATCCCTGACAAGGCATCCTTAAGTTCCTCCTTCAGCCCCCAATAGAATAATGAATCCCTCTTCTCCTCTGGCCACTAACTTTCTAATGCCAAGGTCTTGAACTGTGTGATGTAACTAACCAGGACTCTATTACCTTGTTTCAAATCTAACAGGTCGCCATCATTCTGTAAAGAAACCTGGCGTCTGATAAGAGTTTACTAAAACCAGCCTTAAATAAAAGGAAATCATGTGATCCTGCGTCCTTCTGGCTAACTAGCAATCCTGCCCAACTTGCCACCTCGCCAGAAAGATAAGATAACCTAAAAGTGGCCTTAGAGGTATGAGACGAAAAAACGCCCAGCCTACTAAGAAAATGTACTTCACACTTGGTCCGAAAATGCTGAAACCTCTTGGGTTCACCCTCAACGTGCTTAGGAGGAGCCAAAGGTACAGGGACTAAGAGTGGCCTCACTAATCTAACATACCTGGTTCTTGACTCACACCTGAATTCTCCCTCTCCAGCACAGGGGGTTAAAGTGACCGTTCAGAAGAGATGCCCTGTCTTCCAGCTCCTGTAACCTCCTGGATCCGGGTAACCTTAACAATCAACTCCTCCATCCTCCTTTTAAGGCTACCATTCTCACTATGGACAGCTTGCACTGCCTCTTAGTTCCCTTAACATGTCTCCCAAGGCTTCCATTGTGGTCTTGGGAGGATTCATAACAGCTCAGGCGGAAAATAAAAATGTGGGCCTTTCATTCTCTCAGGTCCTGTCTTCAAGTTCCCCGGGATCTGGCAAACCCTGCAGACCCAAAAAGATGTTGCGCTCTCAACTACTCTTTCGAAACACTCCTGGGGGAAAGGGGAAGTGGATAAAATAAAAAAAACTCAAGATACTGAATTCCTCCTTCAGAAAGGGTATCTGTCGGGTCTTGAAGATTCCATCCATAGGAGCTGCTGAACCCCACAGATCCCTCTGGATGTCAGAACAACTGAATGTTTCATGAACAGCTGAAGCTCTAACACTCCCAGGGGAAAGGGGAAGTAGAGAAAATAACACAGATCCTTCCTTCTCATGAAACGGACATCTACAGAGGGGAATAAAGAATATGCAAGGTTACATCAAATCACTTACAATGTTCCCGTAACATTCCTCCCTCCTTTAAAGATGTAGGTTTACCTGTTTATCCTCTTCAAACTGTAGAGAGGATGTTAACTCAATATTTTGCAGCTTTACTTAAATTCTTGGAGCAATGATTAACCTCCTTAACTGAAGTTAATCCTTAGACTTAAACACTGTTTCGCGCCTGCTACGCTCTGATGTGTTACTCTCGAAACAAGGAATGTCTTAAGAAATACAGTAAACAGACAGACGCTGCTCTGCGCAATCGCTGTGTAACAGTGTTTTGAAACTTTTGATGTGTGCATGTTCAGTTAAAGGAAAAACCCCTTACGGGCTTTCTACAACAACGTATTTCTATTAATGATTCGCGTATCCCTGAAATTGCAGTTCTTAGATCATGTGACAAGCAGTACGTTAAGTGTTTTCACTTAAAAGGCAACAGTGATCTACCGATTGACACTAGATTAAAAGCTTCTTTACAGGAGTTTTGGCGTGCACGTGCATGCTGCCGTTTGCCTCACAATGTAATTCAGAAGCCACAGGGAAGACAACAGTAGCTTGAAGCGCTTATTTAGATGTTCAGCAGGCAAATGAATATCCAACCTAAATACTTAACTAAATACCTAAACGATGAACGTATTTCTAAGAGAAAGTCACTTAAAAATATCTCCTAGAACAAGCTTGACATTTTCCCAAAATTCTCTGCGCTCCCACCAAATGGTCAGGATTTCATGTCCCACGTCATGTAGACCTTCTTGAAGAGTGTTCTTAGTTTTTTCTCACAGGTTTCTTAAAACAAGGGCCCAATCTGGAGCTTACAGTAAACAGGACCTTTCTGACTGAATATGGACGACGAAAGGCAGTTTAGAAAGTCAGTGAAGTCCTGAAGACCCTCTCTCCACCAATCAGTAACCAGATCTATCTTCTCCATGATGAATTGGAAAACTCTCCTTCTGATATATAACAGTTTAACAGTTAAGATAAAACAAACTACATAATGCCTTTTCTAAAATTGTTAATTCCACCTAAATCGAATCCCCTCCGAATGACCTTGTCATTAATTAAACATGCCCAAACCTAACCATACCCCATATTCACATACATGCCTTACAGTACCCCCTCTTTAAGCCCTGACCTCAGAACCTGGTTTACTAGGATTTCTTGTATGAAATGTAGCTATCAATCATTTGTCATGAACATCAGAAGCTGATTCCCAAGTTAGTTCTTCAGGACCAAAACCGTCCCAATCAATGACATACTGTATTTTGCCCTGTGTTTCCTGGAGTCTGTCTTTTAACCTCCAATTCCTCCGAATTATTTTCCAAAACAATTGATTGGGGAGTGGGACTTAACCTAGTTCCCTTGATTATAGGTTTTAAAAGACTGACGTGAAAAACTAAGTGTACCTTTAAGCTAAGAGGGAATTTCAATTTAACTGGGCCAATCACCTCTTCAACTTCAAATGGGCCAACAAATTTGGGACAAAATGTGTTTCTTCATTTCAGTTTGAGATACTTAGTAGAGAGCCAAACCAAATCCCTCCCTTCACGTAATCAGGACTAACTCTGTTTCCTGTCAGAAAATGTTATATAACTAACTTTGCTATTTTGATTCTATATATATATATATAATTTCTGATGCTTGTGGAATCTGCTTAGATCACATGTTGTGCATAGGCCGACATCTAGTGGAAGCTGCAGAGTATTAGAGTTTGTTTTTCGAAACTCGAAAAGGGGCATCAAACTAGGACGTGCCAGTAATACTATCCCTAGTGTGACCTCCACTGTACCCATGATCCCTCACGTGTGTAGGACCCTCAGATTGTTTTTTTCCACCATACTTGTCTGAAGCATATCGCAGAGTTCCCTTGGCTTTAGCCATTTATCTTTATAATTACAAAATTTCCCTGTTCTCCAACCCTACGTCGAAGATCGACGTCGGTGACTCGAGACCGAGGAAGAACAGCCGTCGAGAATACATAACGGACTTTGGGCTTCGGAAGGCCTCTGGCCTCGGCCCGGGCCTAGGAAGGCCTCTTGCCCCGGCCCTGTGCAAGTAGGGAGAGTGGGGGGTGGTCACAGACGCACATTTGTCCTACATATACCCGCCCACTGCCAATTAGTGACATATGGAGACCCCCTTTAAATTCTGCCCAAAGTGTAACCGTAGGTTTCCCTGGGTAGACGAACACAATACATGTAACTTGCGTCTCCCACGGGACCATCCCGAGGCTAATTGTAGAGCTTGTAAGCTCTTCAAGGCCAAGACACTCAAGGACCGCTCGATGAAGAGCTGGGCCCACTACGCCAGGCAGCTAGAGGCCATGGATGCAGTGGGTTCCTTCAGCGATGGCAGCAACGCCGCCTTATCGGACGCGAGGGCACAGGGGTGTTGTCAGGCACCCACGCGCAAGCCCCCGACCTCGGAAGACTGATCGGCGGTTCAGTTATGGAGACAACACCCGGCGGCAAGAGCGCAACACACACCTCTTCCACCAATCACACTAATCCCAGCTGAGATTCGACACGTTTGTCGAGCGATCGGCAAAAGAAGGCATCAAGAGAGCAGTCCGCCGATTGTGTCCTCTGGGCGTTCCAGGTCACGGTCACCTCACGACACACAGCAACCGTCCACGGTTGCTAAGGGTGCCACATTACCAAAAGTTATTGAGGCCCAGTCGTCAGAAGACAAATCCGACCTCTTCCCCCAAGTAGCACGTTCGACGTCTGCTTCTGAGATTCAACACCCCTCTTCCAAGACTCCGGAATCTCGTGACACCACCTCCGAATCTCGACGCCAAGCGTCGAAACATTCAGAGAACCCTAAAGGAAAACATTCCTCCAGTCATGGGAAAGGGAAAAACAACACAAAGCCTCAGAACATCAGGTTCAGAAGGAAAAACACAAAGAAAAGTCCAAGGTCCCTGACCTTGTCACCAAGGGAAAGACTGTTCCTCCCACTCCTCAGAATGTAGACATGGATGAGGAACCACAGCAGGAGAGGGTTATCCCCAGTTCCAAGAAGTCGAACTCGGAGGACATTGATAAGAGTAATGAGGAGGATGTCCTTTTTTGTAGATTTCTACGAAAAAGACCCAAATTACTTTCATAGCTATCATAGTACACCAGCTACCTCTGCCCCTTCGGGATCCTAAGACCCTCAACCTCCTACTAAGAGGCTCCGTTCTCAGACTCCAGTTCAGGGTTTGATTTCAGACCCTTCTATAATTCATCCTTACCAGCCATATGGTGAGGAGTCAGAAGTACAGATGCTGGAAGACCAGGCAGGGGTCAATTACTATGGGGATGATGAGGACCAGGAAGAGGAAGATGAGGCGGAGACCTACAGTCTTGACTCCCCTATTCCCAAAGATCCCCCAGTGAATGACTCACCGGTTGATAATCAACCTTTACTTAATGAGGTATTAGCTAAAGCAGCAGCCCATTTTCAAATTGACACACAGGGTGTCCAAGAAGAGAGAGATTTTGCAGAAGAAATTCTAAGGGACAGGAAATCCATTGCCCAAACTATCCCCATTTTAAAATCCATCCACCGCAGAATCGATCCTTCTCTGGTAACCCCTAATCTTACTCGTGCGGTTAATCCACGAGTAGAAAAACATAAGGGGTCAGTTGAAACCCGACTCATTGGTGGTAAAAACCACCAGAAAGAGGGCGGGAACACCACTAGCTTCTTCTGAAGCACCCCCTGACAAAGAAAGCAAAATAATATATGCTCTGGGGAGGAAGGTGGCATCCATGTCAGCATACCAAGCACGCATTGCACCCCTCTGTTAGCAAGCTACAACTGCCACCAATGGGAA
Source organism: Ambystoma mexicanum (assembly GCF_040938575.1). Classification (NCBI taxonomy): domain Eukaryota; kingdom Metazoa; phylum Chordata; class Amphibia; order Caudata; family Ambystomatidae; genus Ambystoma; species Ambystoma mexicanum. Next base: position 97,170,098 of record NC_090931.1, read on the forward strand.
CAGGTAGCTGCCCTCATTGCCTCTGCACCCGAACCTCTAAAGAGCCAATTGGCCCAAATTGCATCAGACAGAAGATCAGTGTCTGGATGCATTCTTAAGGCAAACTTCGATGCAGCAGATAATGCAGGCAGACTAATAGCAGAAGGCACAGTTATTAAACGCCATGCTTGGCTAAGACAATCTGGGTTTAAGCCCGAGACCCAAGCCACCCTCATAGACCTGCCGGTAGAACCGAACGTCCTATTTGGGAAAGCAGTGGAGGAAGCACTGAAGGCGGCCAAGGATGAATACGAAACCTTAAAGTCCCTCGGCCAACTGACAAATGAGCCCTCAGGTCAAAGGGGAAATAATAATTTTCGTCGCTTTCGCGGCCAAAACTCCCAAAGAGGGTCCAATTACTATCAGGGTCAAGGAACCTCATGGGGCAGCAATCAGTCCCAGGCTACCCAAGGTTTCACTAGAGGTCAACGCACGGACCGCGGTAGGGGGAGAGGCAGCCCAGGTAGAGGCGCTACGCCACCCAATAAACAGCAGTGACGTTCCACTCCAGGTCCCTTCCCATGGATCCCCAGTAGGGGGGGGGGGCGCATTTCCATCTTCACCCACGCATGGGAAGGGATCACTTCTGACAGGTGGGTGCTGTCCACAGTGTCCGCAGGATACTTTATAGAGCTACTAGTACGCCCCCACAATCATCCTCCAAGACAGAAGATACACTCCTTGGAGCACCAAAGAATCCAACTCGAGGAGATTGTCGTTCTTCTTGCAAAGGACGCAATAGAACTCGTCTCGGGCAACCAGGTAAACAAGGGTATTTATTCAACCTACTTCCTTGTGCCAAAAAAAAAATCTAACGATGCACCCAGTATTAGACTTACGCCCTGCAAACAAGTATGTCAAGGCACAAGAATTCTGCTACAATCCAGGAAGTAATCCCTCTACTAAAAAAAAAGGGGATTACATGGCAACATTGGATATGAAAGATGCCTATTTTCATATTTCCATGTTCCCAGCGCACAGAAGATTCTTGCGTTTCAAGCTAGACAGCCAGCACTACCAGGTGCTGCACTTCGGAATAGCCTTGGCTCCAAGGGTATTCTCCAAAGTACTGGCGGTGGTGGCGGCGCACCTACGCAGGTAGGCAATCCCGGTGTACTCTTACCTGGACGACTGGCTCATCAGAGGGGAACGCCCCATAATTTGCAGACCCAACATTCAAAGAACAATCGACCTCCTCTTCCATTTGGGCTTCTCAGTCAATGAGAAAAAAATCAAGCCTGCTGCCAAGCACCTCAAAACAGTTCCTAGGAGCTGTCCTAGACACCCAAGAGGGGTTGGCCTTTCCATCAGAGGAAAGAATTTGAAATCTGTTGCTGCAAATTCCTTAATCAGTCCGGTCGCCACATAAGGGTGCTCAAAGCGATGTTTGCTAGGCATGATGGCATCTTGCATTTACCTGGTTCCCCACGCGCGCTTGTGCATGTGACCCATGCAGGAATGGTTGGCGAAACAATGGTCTCAGGCAAGTGGTCAGTGGGACGATTTAGTGGTCGTTTCGCCAACACTAGTACAAAGCCTTCGCTGGTGGACAAGAGAGAATCTTACAAAGGGGAAACCCTTTTACGATCCAGAAATGCAGGCCGTCGTCACAACAGACGTATCCCTGGCAGGGTTGGGAGCTCACCACCTTCACCACACAGCTCAGGGTCTCTGGTCTCACACAGTGGCTCAGAATCACATCAATCTGCTAGAACATCTGGCAGTCTTCAGAGCGCTTTGGGCATTCGAACCCCTCCTATCCAACCTGTCAGTGCAGATCCTAACAGACAGCACGACGGCAATGTTTTACCTAAACAAACAAAGGGGCACTTGTTCCACAAATCTGTCTAAACTTGGCCAGAAAATTTGGAAATGGGCACTCAGACGGAACATTTACCTGTCATCCTAACATATTCAGGGGATCTCAGTTCACTAGCGGATGCTCCGAGCAGAGACACCCCCCCCCCCCCCCAGAGGAATACAAATGGCGACTACACGAAGAAGTCGTAGAAGATCTCTTCTCTCAGTGGGGTTTCCCCACCATAGACCTATTCGCCACAGGCGAAAACGGACAATGCCCAGACTTCGCATCCAGGTTCCCCCAGCCAGGCTCCAAGGGGAACGCTCTATGGATGAATTGATCAGGGATGTTTGCCTATGCTTTTCCACCAACCCCTCTGATGAGGAAGGTGGTCAACAAGATACACAGGGAATCGATGACGCTCATCCTAGTTGCTCCTATGTGGGCGAGACAACCATGGTTTCCACACCTACGCAAACTGGTGGTGTGTGACCCCATCAAGCTCCCGTGCTGGTA